>NC_092521.1:83317897-84009563 GCF_037038585.1 Patagioenas fasciata
GAAACAAATAGGTCAAAACCATGATGTTATTTAACTCACATTTTCTGTTTAATCAATATATTCCTTAACAACCATAATGATTACATCTACATTAAACTAAAAGAGAATGCTCTTCTTTGTTTAAAGTAAACTGCTTCTGCGAAGATCAATCCCTAGAATAGATGAACATAGCAATGACAGCATTATCAGGAACTACAGAGTACTTTTACGCTCCCCCAGGTTTTAATTTGATGCTCTGCAACTTGCTAGGCTTAGAATAAAAATAAAAAATATCTGGCCTGACTGTGTAATGTGACAACCCTTATCAACTAATACTATTCTGTCACAATAGTTACATTATGCAGTAGAGAGTAGATCTTTTCATTCTGAGTGACAGTGATCCACTGTTGCTGCCTACTAAACACAGTTACACAAATAAGAAAATATGACATAAAGTTAATATTGTTGTGTGCAATAGCAAAAGAACTCACAAGTTCGAATTTACTGACTTATTGAGAAACAAACCTTCATATTAACAGATCATGTAGCTGTGGAAATACTTTGAGATTGTGATCCTTTACTGACATCAGGTAATACTACAGAATGTATGTTAAACAGCAATGAATGAGAGACACAAGAACATAGTTTGCAAGATCTCAAAAGGCTTAAAGATGACGTGCAATATTTTTTTTCTGTTCTTTCAAATAAACCTTCTCATTAAAATAAAATTATTCTTGCTAGGACATCTGCCTGTTCTAAAACTCATTGCTTCAAAGGTCATCCTTCAAAAGAAAAACATAGGTATGCACATTAGATGCAATTTTTTTCCATGTATACATTGAAAGGATACCTAGAACTAATTTTGTGCATGTGATTGAAAATGGTGTGTTAGTTCAAGATTCCAATTTATAGACTTTTTTTTTCAGAGAGTGACTTTGTTCATTTTTTCAACGTGCATAGCTTCTACCTGCTGGATTTTTCATAAAACCATTCAGTTCTTCCGAATTGCTATATTCTGTTTCCATAAACTTATTTTTTCATTTATTTGCAAATTTACTAGCTTCAGTATGCAGAATGGTATCATACATTAACACATACTCAAAACACATGGCTATTATCTAAAAAGTGTCAAAATGCATATTTTTGCAGCTACAAAGCTAAAGCAATAAATACATGACTGGACTTAATTTATGAAGTGAACAATAACATGTTCATAAGAGTAATTAATATTTATTGCACTTACTATAATTCTTTTTATCCATAAAAGTGACTGTTCATATTTCTGGGTTTTATAAGGCAATTTTCCTGTCCCTTAGGTTTTTAGCATCTCTGGAATCACATTAGTGGCAGTTTTTAGTGCTCTTTTATTCTCAGCAGTCAGTTTCTCTCTTGCAGTTCAGTGGTTAGTGATTTTTACTCAGCTTCAAAAACCTTTGTTGTCAACAGACTGCTGGTCAATCAACAGGCAGATCAGAAGTGCTACCCACTGGCTGAGTAGTTGCCAACAAAGAAGGAATTACTCATAGGAAACCAATCCGGTTTTAAATGGCAATTCCCAAGAAAATACATAGATGCCCTGAAAGTCAGCTCTCAAGGATTCTGCTTAAATTTCATTTTTCCCAATTAATAAATCTATGAATATTATGTTGCCTTAGAAATACTTTTTCAGTGTAAATCTTTGTAATCATTTTCAGAGTTTGCAATTGGCTAAAATTGGATTTATTTGACAGCTTAACTGAGGTTTGCATTAGTGACTCAGAGTTGAAAAAAAACAGTCCCCAACTATCTCTAGTCATCCATCACAGCTTGGACTCTTTCTTCTGCGCACCAGGCACTGGGAGGTGAACCTGCTTGCGAGGCAGGTGAGAACTACCCACACTGTGCTGCAGCCGCAACTGGGGCTGCTCGTGCAGTAGGGCTCAGAGGTTCTGTCACTCCTTGCTGTTAGACCTCTCACTTGTTGCTGGTGACACAGACTGGAGTGTGGCAGGACAAGTAGACTGGACACAACCAGCTCTTGTAGGTGAGTTTATCGGGGGTTTCATTTTGTTTTCTTCTCCCCAATTTAACTAAAGGTAGCAATGGTTTCTAGAAAAAGGAGAGCTGTTGCTGCCATTAATACAAAGAGTGTTTCTACACAGACACTACCTGCCAAGAAGGATGCAGCCACCCAGGCTTCTGGCTGTGCAGAGTGTCTGTGCCTGGCATTAGTACCAGAGAATGGTATGGGAGGCACCTGTGTATGATGTGACCAGGTCAATGACTTACTGTGCCTAGTGGCAGAGCTTAAGGAAGAGGTGGAGAGACTAAGGAGCATTAGGGAGAGTGAAGAGGAAATTGACTGGTGGGGTCAAACTCTTTTGACTCCTAAGGGTGTGCAACAGGAGATGGTAAAGCCTTGTCCCTCCTGCGATAAGACAGATAGAGCAGATCTAATTGATGGGGGGCAATGGAAACAGGTCCCTGATCAGAGAGGTAAAAGAACCCTCTCTCAAACCCCATCACCACCCTTGGTGCCCTTAATAAATAGATATGAGGCCCTGGATCCTGAAAATCAGGCAGAGAACAGCCAAGAAGATCCACCTGGAGAGCCTCCTGGATGGACCTCATCTACAAAATGGATTACAACTGCAGCTGTAAGAAGAAAAAAAAAAAAAAGAAGAGTGGTAGTAGTCGGTGACTCCCTTCTGAGGGGAACAGACCGCCCTATATGTCGCCCAGACCCATCCCACAGGGAGGTCTGCTGCCTTCCTGGGGCCAGGGTGAGGATCATCAATAGAAGACTTCCGGAGCTAATTCAGCCCTCAGACTATTATCCCCTGTTAGTAGTCCAAGCTGACAGCGAGGACATTAACAGAAGAAGTACCAAGATAATTAAAAAAGACTTTAAAGCACTGGGTCAGTCAGTTCATGGGATGGGAGCACAGGTGATATTTGCCTCAGTTCCTGTGCTATCTGGGATGGATGAAGAGCTAAATAAATAGAGAAGTAGGAAAGTCCATCTCATCAACAGGTGGCTTAAGGATTGGTGTCACCGTCAAAATTTTGGGTTTTTTGACAATGGAACAAATTCCACAGTACCTAGTCTCCTCAAATCAGATGGGCTTCATCCTTCTAGGGAGAGCAAGAGGACTATAGCCCATAAGTTGGCGGGGCTGATCAGGAGGGCTTTAAACTAGGTTTGAAGGGGGAAAGGATTGAAACTGGGGTCTCCAAAGATGAGCCTGAGGATGGAAAGCCCGAATTAAGAGTGAAATCAGCAGCCCACTTGAAGTGCATGTACACTAATGCACGCAGTATGGGCAACAAACAAGAGGAGCTGGAAGCCATCGTGCAGCAGGAAAGCTATGACGTAGTTGCCATCACAGAAACATGGTGGCATGACTCATATGACTAGAGTGCTGCTACGTGTGGCTACAAGCTCTTCAGAGAAGATAGGCAGGGTAGGAGAGGTGGAGGGGTGGCTTTATATGTTAGAGAGTCATTCGACTCTGTTAAACTTGAGGTCAGCAGTGACAAGGTTGAGTGCCTGTGGACCAGAATCAGAGGGAAGTTCAAAAAGACTGACATCCTTGTGGGTGTCTGTTATAGATCCCCCAACCAGGACGATGAAGGAGATGAATTATTCTACAAGCAGCTGGCAGATGTCTCAAAATCGACGGCCCTTTTTCTTGTGGGTGACTTTAAACTGCCGGATATCTGCTGGGAGTTCAATACTGCACAGAAGAGGCAGTCTAGGAAGTTCCTAGAGTGTATAGAGGACAATTTCCTTCATCAGCTGGTAAATGAGCCTACCAGGGGCAAGACCCTGCTAGACCTACTGTTTACAAACAGAGAAGGGCTGGTGGGAGATGTAGTGGTTGGAGGCCACCTGGGGCATAGCAACCATGAAATAATAGAATTTTCAATACTCGGAGATGCAGGGAGAACCATTAACAAAACCTCTACACTGGACTTCCGGAAGGCAGATTTTTGCCTATTCAGAAGTCTAGTTCAGAGCATACCCTGGGAAACAATGCTTAAAAACCAGGGGGCCCAGGAAGGTTGGACATGCTTCAAGCAGGAGGTTTTGAGTGCACAGGAACAGGCCATACCAGTGTGCCGAAAGGCTAGCCGGCGGGGAAGACAACCAGCTTGGTTAAACAGGGAGATTCTGAATGAAATCAGAAATAAAAAGAGACTTTACCGACTGTGGAAAAAAGGGCTGGCTACTTATGAAGAATTTATGGAAACAGCTAGATCATGCAGAAAAAAAATCAGGGAAACAAAAGTGCAATTTGAAGTTAATTTTGCCAATTCTGTCAGGGATAATAAAAAATCCTTCTTCAAATATGTTAATAACAAAAGGAGAGGCAAGGAAAACCTCCAATCTCTGTTGGACTTTGAGGGAAATATAGTTAACAAAGATGAGGAGAAGCTGAGGTACTTACTTTGCCTCAGTTTTTACCAGTAAGGAAGGTGACCCTCAGGACAACTCATCTCTGGAGGTGGTTGACAGAAATAGGAAGCCAAATAGACCCCTTGTATTCCAGGAGGAAATAGTTGGTGATTTACTGAGCCATCTGGATCCTCACAAGTCTATGGGACCAGACGGGATCCATTCTAGCGTGATGAGGGAGCTAGCAGAAGAACTCGCCAAGCCGCTCTCCATCAACTTCCAACAGTCCTGGCTCACTGGGGAGTTCCCATATGATTGGAAATTGGCCAGTGTTATCCCAGTCCACAAAAAGGGCTGCAAAGCTGACCCTGGCAACTACAGGCCTGTCAGCCTGACCTTGGTGCCTGGCAGGGTTATGGAGCAGATCATCCTGAATGGAATCACACAGCACCTTCAGGATGGACCAGGGATCAGACCCAGCCAGCATGGGTTTAGGAGGGGCAGGTCCTGTCTGACCAACCTGATCTCCTTTTATGATCAGGTGGCCCACCTGGTGGATGAGAGGAAAGCTGTGGATGTGGTCTATCTGGACTTCAGCAAGGCCTTTGACACTGTCTCCCATAATATACTCCTGCAAAAGCTGGTAGCCCATGGATTGGACAAGTGTACTCTCTGCTGGGTTAAGAACTGGCTGGAGGGCCGGGCCCAGAGAGTGCTGGTGAATGGGACTGCATCTAGCTGGCGGCCAGTCACTAGTGCTGTTCCCCAGGGGTCAGTGTTGGGTCCAGTCCTGTTTAACATCTTTATTGACGATTTAGATGAGGGGATTGAGACCATCATCAGCAAATTTGCTGATGACACCAAGTTGGGAGGGAGTGTCGACCTGCTGGAAGGCAGGAGGGCTCTGCAGAGGGATCTGGATAGACTGGAAAAATGGGCTGATTCCAACGGGATGAAGTTCAATAAGGCCAAGTGCTGGGTGCTGCACTTTGGCCACAACAACCCCCTGCAGCGCTACAGGCTGGGCACAAAGTGGCTGGAGAGCAGTCATGCAGAAAGGGACCTGGGGGTACTAATTGACAGGAAGCTCAATATGAGTCAACAGTGTGCCTAGGTGGCCAAGAAGGCCAATGGTATCCTGTCCTCTATCAAAAATAGCGTGGTCAGCAGGACAAGGGAAGTGATCCTTCCCCTGTACTCTGCATTGGTGAGGCCACACCTGGAGTACTGTGTTCAGTTCTGGGCCCCTCAGTTCAGGAAAGCCATTGAAGTGCTGGAGCGGGTCCAGAGAAGAGCAACATTACTGGTGAAGGGACTTGAACACAAGACCTATGGGGAGAGGCTGAGGAAGCTGGGGTTGTTTAGTCTGGAGAAGAGGAGGCTTAGAGGTGACCTCATCACTCTCTATAACTACCTGAAGGGAAGTTATAGCCAGGTGGGGATTGGTCTCTTCTCTCAGGCAGTTAGCAATAGGACAAGGGGACATGGGCTTAAATTCTGTCAGGGAAAATTTAGGCTGGATATTAGAAATTCTTTACAGAGAGAGTGGTCAGGCATTGGAATGGCCTGCCCAGGGAGGTGGTGGACTCGCCGTCCCTGGAGGTTTTTAAACTGAGATTGGACATGGCACTTAGTGCCATGATCTAGTCAACGGACTAAAGTTGGACCAAGGGTTGGACTCAATGATCTCTGTGGTCTTTTCCAACCCACTCAATTCTGTGATGCTGTGATTGCACCTGAAAAATATAACCTAATGTAGCCTAGCATGGTGCTCTAACAAATAGTATCAAAATGTCCTATTTGGACTTGAACTTTTATAGATGAAGGCTTAGATGTGACTTCTGGTTAACAATTATGTAAGTAAACAAAGGAGAAAAAATAAAAGCAAAAAACAAAAGGGAAATCTGTAAAGAAAATACAAAATCCTGCCATTTCTAGCACCATGTTTTCAAGTACAATTATTTGTTCTTGTCCAAAACTCTGAATACCAAAAATCTGAATGTAGGTAAAAAAAGTCAATTTTAAGGAGTACTGGAAAGATTGCACATTGCAATGGTGTGGTCTCTACAAAGCTTTATGTAACCTGATTATGGACTGAACAGATTAGTCTTGTGACTCATGGTGTAGATTGTTTCAAATCCAGTTCAAAATCTCCCATTCCAAATCCCTTGTTTCTACACCTTATCTGCATCCATCTCTGTGACAGTACAGCTGTTATTGAGGCCACACTGTAAAACAAAAAATGGAACTTGTAACAATTAAAACAACCTATCTTTGAAGTTATATGTGAGATGAACCCTTTTGGTAATATGGTGTGTAAGAGAGCCTATAGACAGTAACATTAATTCAACTGTCATGGCAGTGACAAGTGGTCAGAGGAGTAGCAGAGCTTCTTAAGCTGATTTTTCCATCAAAGACTATTAGGAATGTTTGAAAGGCAAATCAAAAATGCACATTTTTTGGCTTAAATAATTTGTATGTTCTGCAATCAACAATTATAAACACTGTCTTAAGCTATATTTACTTAAAATGTGTGCAATGTTACTACAAAACTCAAGTAGAGAGGACACTGACAAACTGAATGTCACTAAAATTTTAATTAGTCTTAAATAGATGTTAATTTTCTCTCTAATCATCTTTGTTATTTGTTGTATTCAATGTTACAGTGTACAAATATATTTTCACAAGTTTTTTTATTGGATACAATGAATTGTTTGAGTTTCATCATAGTCATTATTGTGGGAATCTGAATAAACATTGTAAATCATCAGCGAATGAAAAACAGGTTTGTGTATTTCACTAAAAAATTCCACTGCATTATCCTCATCTAAAAAAAATATGAGCCATTTTGAAATTAAAGAGACAAGAAAATACATTTCATCAATAGACATGAGTGTGTGCTGAATAAGAATAATTTATTCCTCTGATTAAAATCATAAGATATGAAATCCCTATATAATGGGACTGCTATCAGCCAACATTCAAAGAATAGTAAATGTAGAATGAAAGCATCCAGAAAAGTCCTTTTGTATTTTCCTTTTTTTATTTTTTTTTTTTTCCCGAGAGACATAGCACAAATAAACATTCAGCTGAAGGGAATGAAAGATTTTATTTTTTTTGGTCAGAACCAAAGACTTGTGCTTTTCAGCACTCTGGAATACAGAATTGGCTTAATTATATTTTTTACACAGTAAAATCTTCATGAAAAGTGATGAAAAGATAGGTAAACACATTTCCAGGAAGGCACAGGTAATTAATTCAATGTATTTTCTCTGGAGATCTTATTTGATGAAACAAGCATTGGTTGTCTTATTGATGCTTGGATTTGCTTTTAGTTCACAAAAACCCTATGCAGGTTATCTAATTAAGTGACCCATGGGGATGGTATCCATGTTTTAGGCATTTATGGACTCTGGAAGCAGTTTGGTTTGCAACTTGATAAAATACGGAATCCAGCTCTCTGTGCTCCTTCCCTTCTCATCACAGTCTATTAATCTATGTAGAAGATGAACCCCAAATATTAAGATTGTAGAACCATAAAATCATAGGATGATTTAGGTTGGAAGGGACCTTTATAGATCATAGAATCATTTAAGTTGGAAAAGATCTTTAAGATTATCAACTCTAACTGTAAACTTAACACTGCCAAGTCCACCGCTAAACCATGTCCCTAACCACCACATCTACACATCTTTTAAACACCTCCAGGAATGGTGACTCAACCACTTCCCTGGGCAACCTGTTCCAGTGCTTCAAGATCCTTTCTGTGAAGAAACTTTTCCTAATATCCAATCAAAACATTCCCTGGTGCAACTTGAGGTCATTTCCTCTTGTCCTATCACTTTCTACTTGGGAGAAGAGACCAACACGCTCTATGCTACAACCTTCTTCCAGGTAGTTATACAAAGTGAGGTCTCTCCTCAGTCTCCTTTTCTCCAAGCTAAATAGCCGCAGGTCCCTCAGCTGGTTCTCATAAGACTTGTGCTCCAGATCCTTCACAGCTTCGTTGCCCTTCTTGTAGTGGGGGTCCCTAGACTGAACACAGGATTCGAGGTATAACTACACCAGTCCCAATTACAGGGGACAATCACTTCCATAGTCCTATTGGACACACTATTTCTGACACAAGCCAGGATGCTGTTGGCCTTCTTGGCTTCCTGGGCACACTGTTGGCTCATATTCAGCCAGTTGTTGAGCAACACCCCCAGGTTCTTTTCCACCAGGCAGTTTCCAGCCACTCTTCCCTGAGCCTGTAGTGCTGCATGGGGTTGTTGTGACCCAAGTGCAGGACTCGGCACTTGGCCTTGCTGAACCTCATACAATGGGCTTCAGCCCATCGACCTAGCTGGTCCAGATCCCTCTGTAGAGCCTTCCGACCCTCCAGTAGATCAACACTCCCACCCAACTTGGTGTCATCTGCAAACATTCTGAGGGTCCACTATGTCCCCTCATCCAGATCATTGATAAAGAGATTAAACAGAACTGGCCCCAATACTGAGCCCTGTGGAACACCACTTGTGACTGGCCACCAACTGGATTTAACTCCATTCAGCACAACTCTTTGTCCCCAGCCATCCAGACAGGTTTTACCCAGGGAAGAGTATGCCCATCCAAGCCATGAGCAACCAGTTTTTCCAGCAGAATGCTGTGGGAAATGGTGTCAAAGGCTTTACTAAAGTCCAGGTAGAAAAAAAGCACAGCCTTTCCTTCATCCACTAAGGGGGGTCACCTTGTCACAGAAGGGAATCAGGTTAGTCAAGTGGGACCTGACAGCTTGTCTTTCAGCACATGGCGACTGCCTGCTCCTGCACCTTTGAGATGTAATTCTTGAAGAATGCCCAGTCTTCCTGGACTCCTTTCCCCTTCTGGACTGCCTCACAAGGGACTCTTCCAACCAAGACCCTGAAGAGGCCTAAGTCTGCCCTCTGGAAGTCCAAACTGGCAGTTCTTCTGACCCACCTCCTGACTTCCCTGAGAATCAAAGCCTCTGTCATTTCTTAGATTATATTCTTCACAGGTCACCTACTCCAAACCCCTTCCCGTGGGCAAGGTCATCTAGTGCAATATCAGTTTAGTCAAAGGTCCCTCCAACCTGACCTTGAACATTTCCAATGGTGTGGTACCCACAACTTCTATGGGCAACATGTTCCAGTATCTCACCAACTGTATCATAAAACATTTCTTCTTGATGTCAAATCTTAATCTACCCTCTTTCAGTTTAAAAACATTGTCTCTTGTCCTGTCACTACAGGCCTTGGTAAAATCTATAAGGATGTCAGAGGGCCGTCTGTATTTTCTGATTCCAAACCCCGTATTACAACTGTGCAGCATAGATGAAAATATAACAGCCACATGCTTTTAATACAGGAACTGGTATTTATGATTTATGCAGGAAATCTTATACTGGCAAATCTCAGCAGCAGCAGCATTTGTTCGGTCTCTATTAGACTATGCATGAATAGAAAATATCTTCCTTCCTTCATTATGCAATTCTCCACACATGTGTGCACATAAATACGCTCAAGGAAGCAAACGTGCTTTAGTCAGAGCACTCTTTCCTCTTTCACTTCTCAATCAGATACAACACCACCTCCTACAATGTCAGGTCCATGCACACAGGGAAGAAGTATATGTCCTCCCTCCCTTCTTTCTTGAAAATTAATTCTATGGGAGAATCAGCAGCTTTGGGCTTTCAGCCATACATACAAAGGCAGGTACATATTCATCAGCCATTATCTCCTTCTTCCAAGAGAAAATATCTTCATGTTATCATCGTGTTCTCTGTGCATTTGAACACATGTAAGCTAAGCTTACTGGAGCTCCATAACAGCTCACAAATGTAGCAAAAATACTGAGGGTTTTTCTTTGTTTGTGTTTTTTGTTTGTTTGTTTGTTTGTTTTTCAAAAGATAAAAAGCAAAATAAGCCCTGAATTTTGGCAGAATTTGAACCTGAAGAATTTCACCTCAAGAGATAAAACCTCTAGAGGCTCCAAGAAAGCACTTAGAAAACCCTATCTATAGGATCTCACAATCTGTTTTC
This sequence comes from Patagioenas fasciata, assembly GCF_037038585.1. Lineage (NCBI taxonomy): Eukaryota > Metazoa > Chordata > Aves > Columbiformes > Columbidae > Patagioenas > Patagioenas fasciata. Next base: position 83,328,296 of record NC_092521.1, read on the forward strand.
TCCAAAAGCAGACATATGGAAGTTACAAAAACATTTTACTCCAACAGAAATTCTCAACAAAAAATGTAAAGTCACCCTTTAATTAGCAAAATAGGATGGTTTTTACATTTATTCTTTATATTTTAGGTGTGTGTGGTAGGAAAGACTGGAGCCTACACAAAATATGCATACAAGCACACATTAACACAGCAGACATGCAATATCTATCCCAAGTTACACACATGTCTACATTAACATAAACCAAAACAAAACAAAACAAAAAAAAAACAAAAAAACACACAAAAAAAACCCAAACAACCAACCAACCAACCAAACAAAAAAACACACAAAAAAACCCCAAAACAAAACAAAACAAAAAAAAACAAAAACAAAAAAAAAAAAAACAAAAAACCAAAAAAAAACCAAAAAAACCCAAAAAAAAAACAAAAACAAAAAGCCCCCAAACTGAAAGGAAAAAAATCCAGTTAAAAGATACATTTTGGAAACACAAGACTATGCTCTTGCAGTTTTAAAATTATCACACTAAAAACATTAGTGGTATATTGTCTATTCTTCTTCCTATTAGCATATGGGGAAAGGGAAATTTTTGCTTCAGGGGAAAAAGAAGAGAAAATTAAGGAGCCTTTAATTTTCATCTTGTGTACTGCCAGCACTGGCTCCCCTCCCCAGTCATGCAGCCTCTTTTACTGCATTGAAAAGTTGTTTTGCTGTCTTCGAATGAAATCTTTGCTCTTTCTGCTCCATTAACATTACAGGTGGAAATTGTATTTACTCAAAGTGTCTTTAATGTACATAATCTGCCTCTTTCTGTCTTTTCTTGCTTTACAACTACGTAGATGGCCTTTATTTAGGTGTACTGCTATCATTTCAAGGGCAACGGCATATGTAAGTACCTGGGTCCCTTGCTTGGATTTTAAATGCATTAAATTAAATGTTTTCTCAGTTTCAGCAAAAGAGTTTGGAACAACTTGAAAGCTTCTGTATTGGATGAGTCATCACGTTTTGTTACCACAGAGTGACAAATATCCGACAACTGATAGCTTGCCTAAAAATGAGGATACTACTCAAATAAACATTCCGGTCACCTCAGGGAAGGAGTATTTCTGCAACACAGATTTGACTTTCTTGACTATATTCATGACTGAGTAATGGAAAAGGCTAAGGAGACATTAATCTGGTCTATTTTATAAAGAAAATTAAGTGATGGGGGACTCTGAAGCTCTAATGGCAATTTATGCACTTTATCTAATTACTCTTGTAATATAATAAAACGGCAGGAGAAATTATTGCATTGTCATGATATAAAAAGTATTTTCAGGCAATTATGAAAAATAAGAAGCACAAAACACATTTATTACATTTTATTGCTGTGGCTTCTTTTATAGTTAAAAATAAAAAGCATGAGAGACATCCAGAAAGATGACTTATGCAGGAAGCATTATGACTCATAGGTCTTACAAAACAGATGGGACTTTTTATTAGGGTTGTGCAAATCAAATAACAAGTATGCTGAATAGCATACTTATCAGATGTATCGATGACAGGAATAGGGCTTTATTCTCTCTCTGTCTTTAGCAATTTACAGCAGTGCAAATTCAGTTGCTTCAGTGGGACAACTCCACAGGTAAATGCTAAGAAAGATTTATCTCATTGCTATTATACATGTAAAAGGTTATATGTCAAAAAAGTTCTCATGATCCTATTATCTCTTACATTTATCATAAACATCCATGAATAACCACAACGCTTTCAGACCTTTTTTTCATCTTTTAAAATTAGACTGTCTACTATTACAGAACAAAATAATACAAAAACACATGGGTATTTTATGCTGATTAGTGCTACAGCCGAAGTTAACTGGGTTGTTTACATGATCAAAGGAACAAACACGTATGTTCCAAATCACATCTACAATTAATCTGTTGCTCTTATTCTTGTTCTGTGGTTCATCCCATCACAAACACAAAATTGTCTGGATGTCATACAATGCTAGTAGCACTTCGGATATTAATCTAACAAATCTGAATATCACTGATTTTGTATGAATTGAATTCAACTAAGAGGATAACATTTTAAAAAATGCTTGATAATTTTGCATACTTGTTCTAATTTTTAGAACTCACGTTAAGCATTTAAGCTTTTTTATTAAGAACCATCAGTTTTCAGTGAGACTTAATATGTCACATTAGGTAGCAGAATTCAGATAATTTGAATATGTGTCCTAAATTCTCATTTGTGTAGTATGAAATTAATCAGTATGAAAGAATGACAAGAAAATCCATCTAACACCAAAATTATTTTGAAAAATAATGTTTTTATTCTTAGTTTTCAGAGCACTAAGTATTTTCTATACCTGTTCCTCTCCCAGTACAGTTTTTAAAATCTTATCTGCTGGATAGGGCTGCTGTGTTCTGCCATTCTCCATAAAAACAATGCTCAGTAATTGAACAGAATAGAAATAGAACATGAATTTTGCAAACACAGGATGAACAGAAAAGAGCTGCAATGATTCTGTAGGCATCATATTTCCTCGAGGAGAAGAAACACATACCTAAGCTTATTAAATTTAGGTACAAATCTCTGGGAAAAAATCAGTTGTTTCAGCTGATGCAGGAGAATTTTCTTCTTCTATTCTCAAAAATAGATTGGTAGACTGAAATAATAATACTTAGGGTTTAGAAGAAGAGGAATCTTTCCACTGTGATTTACTGTCTATATTATACAACAAAGTTTCACAGAGATGTCCTTGGAAGACAGCAAATGTATCTTCCTCTTTCAGAATGGGTAACATAGATGTGAAGAAACCTCCACTGACTTTGAGGCTGAATGCTCCAAGTTAAGCACTTGTCTGTGGTACTTATGAATGATCAAGCAAAGCTGAACTGGGCTAAATGATGTTCTTATACTGGGTATAAACACAGTTTCTCCCTTCCCAGGAGGAGGAATAACAAATTGGGATCATGCTTCCCAGAATGTTGTGCTCATCTCATGACTCTGATATTGTTTGCGCAGAGGGGTGTCACAGCCTCTTCATGCCTAATGCTCACCCTAAGAATAACAATCTGCTACTTCTACTAGTTTTGCTCGCGTTGGAGAATGATGCTTGAAGATCTTGAGCTGCAAATCTGCATATAGACTTGGAACATATGAAGGTAGATTTTTCAGTTTTTTTTTTTTTCTTTTTCTTGTTTTTTGTTTGTTTGTTGGGGGGGAGGGGGTAATAACTCTTTGAAAAAGCATTTTTCTTGTCAGTGAATATAAATGTATTCATCATACCCATTTTCTGCTATAGTTGCCGTGAATTCACTGGGGCTTGAACCAATATCACAGAACATTCCACATCTAATCCTGTCTCTCACTAAGAAGATGAACAGCCTCACACTTACAAAACATGTCCTAGGTTTCTCCTAAGACAGACATCAAAAATGGGAAAAATATTCTAATGTTTCTGTAGAAAACTAATAATTCAAGGATGATAACAGCTGTACTACATAGAAGGGATTCTCGTATTTTGGAACTCAGTGCATCTGGTTTTCTATTTCTGGTTTTATCACAGTTTCCTTCTAAAAACCTAAACCAGACAGTGTATCTTTGCATGTCACAAATTACAGATTTTCCACAATGGTCTATTTCCATCCCTTTGACCCTTTTATCTCTTTAGCCTTTAACCTCTCCAGAGAAATGACAGTGCAAGTGGACACCGAAGACAAAGACAAGAGTATGGCACTCTTCAACCACTGGGCCAGAAGAATCAGTTTAAACTCCTTTTCTGCAAAAAGCAGACAGACAAGCTTAGTTTTGATATATTGAGATTTTTAAAGGTCATCTCTTCAGAAATCTTAACCATTGCAGACGTCATGCTTTGTGTGAGGTTTCAATGTACTGTGATAGCCCAAATAATAAGTATAGGAATGAAAGAGGATTAACATATACATTACATTAAAATACGTTGTTACAACAGCATTAAGAGCATGAAGGAATGTTCACCAAAATTAAAGCAAATTCATTTCATGACTTTGTGACTATATTATGTTGTGATTTATAGGGTGTTTTGAAAAGATGGACCCTATTTCAAAGCTGTACACCCTGTATTTCCAGTTTTCATTCTTTTTCCCCCTAGTATCTGCTGCTTCATTGAACTAGTTTCCTTCAAAAACATGCATGAAAACTGGTTTTTTAGAGTAAGATTTGTAGTTCATATGTTGTAGATACTGGAATGTTTATAATGAATGAGGCAGAAGATTTCAGAAAAAGCACACTAAGGCAGTTGAATCTGATCCTGAATAAGCAGATTTTCCTTCTCTCCCTTTCACAATGCCCACAGTAAAATGGGATTTATTACTTAAGCTAGGTCCTCAAAAGTAAAAGCCTGAGGTTCTAGTCAAAAACCTAATTCCCATTGATTTCTCACTGATGTGATTTAAACATCTGAATAGCTACAGGGTTCTAAGTCATAAACCAGATGTTTTCAGGAAGTCAATAATTGTATGTGCCTCTTTAATTTGCCCATCATAGAGAATACTATATGCTTGTAATTACAACTGTGGACAATATAAACATTCTTCAAACTGATGTAACATCCATTTTCAAAAGTATATAGAGAGTTTTGAAAAACTACATATTGGTGTATCAAATTTGTGATCTCAAGCTCGCAGGTATTTCTGACAATTTTTTTTTCATAATATTTGATTCTTGCTTCTCCAACAGTTACCCAGAATACTACTAATAAAAATTGATCTTTCAAATATCCATGAAAATTCACAAATCATTAGGTGCAAAGAAGAGAAAAATATTTATTGACAGTTTGTGTAGTATATTCACTGCAATAATAATTTTGTTATCACTGTAAGGCTGGATGAGATCGGCTAAATAAGACCTAGATATAATGATGATTATATAACATATAAAGAAAAATTTAGGAGAGAAAGTGAATAAATTCTCTACAGGAATAAAATCAGTATGCATTCATGCCGTTAATAAATTTACATGAAGGTAAGTGCAGATTAATGAGTACATTTTAATTCTCTTATTTTCCAAGTTTAAGGTTTTGATTTTCCATCATTTATTTGTTTATATCAAAGATATAGAAAAGTAATATGGTTTGTAAGTGTATAATTGCATACATTAATCTTTGCTTTCCAAAAAAAGGTGAAAGAAGGAATATGTATGTTTATAGGTGACCAGATTGGGGAACATTTCCAGTTTAAGTATTGCACCACCGTCATGGCCCAGTAGCTTGATGCTCTACCCACTCAACCATCTGTCCTATCCTACATCTAACATTTAAGCTATCTAACTTCAGAAATGAAAATTCTAAATAGTAATGTTTCTCATTAATGCAGAATGTGTAATTATTACTTCTGCATAAAAAGATAAATATCATCATATGTTTTAGCTATATGAATTAGCTCTACTGTTATAAAAACTATAATTCTTACAATGAAGCAAAATAATTAGAGGAACTGATGATAAGAAAGAACAGTGACTACACTTTCTCCCCATTTACAGTCACACCTGCTTAGAGTTTAAATTGTATTTTTATGCTACATTAAAACTGTGTTTTCTACAGGAATGCATTATGTTTCTGAAAGGCAATTGCAAATGCCTTTGTGAACTCAGCACTATTTTGTGTTCTGCAACAAGCATTTGTGATAGTGCCAATTAATCAGTAATTCCACTTCTGAGAGAGGAAAACAAAACAAAACAAAACAAAAAAACCACAAAGAAGAAATGTCACTTGCAGCACCACCCATATACTCATACTCTATGTGAACTTTGTTGTGAGAGTTTAGTCATCCTTTGCAAGCTCCTGAAACAGGAAGATAAAAATTTAATGTAATGTTTGACGTGAACGAAGCCTCCTACCATTGTCACTCTCAGCTCATTTTCACTCTGGGAATTCATATTTTTATCTAGGTACTCCAATGTCCCAGCTGCTATAACAACTATGACAATTTTGATCATCACATTTAATTACATAAGTAATACAAATTATTTCATTTTAAAGACAAGCTTGCCATCATTTTTATAGCAAAATAATCTTCGTCAGGAATTGCTAGTCAGCATTTTGGTCAGACTGCCTCAACCACTTCACTGAATTTCTTTCCATCTAGCTGCCTTTCAAGAAATTAGAAATGTAACCAGCTATTACCAAGCTGTTCTTTCTCCTAGCATCCCAAAGTGTAACTGGGTGAAAGGAATTGTGGTCAGTGTGTAGTTACTATGTTTACTAGAGATCGCACAAAGAAACAGAATAAGTTGTCTAACATCTTCCAGAATCAAATGGATCAGAACATCTGTTCTACAACTCGGCAACTCAACTCTGGGAAAAGACATTATATTCTATCTGGCTGGGGTGGTTTCAGTAATTATAAAAGGACATGGATTTACTTTGTCATTCTTAATTTTGTCAGGTAGGGTTTCCAAGAAGAGACAATTCCGTATGTGAAGTTCAAGCAAAAAATCTCAGTTGTTCTTAACAGCTCAGAGTGTACCAGATACATGACAAAGCCAAACCCCAAATGACTGTTGTTGTCAATAGATACCATCAGCCAGGTAATCATACTCACAGGTAGATTATTTTGACTGTTTTTCTTTAATAATTATTTATTGGTAGATGTGGTTATCCAATGCTTTGGAAGATCTCTTTTGACACTGGAGATGTTCTAAGAAAGTTTTGCTTTGCAAGGACAAACAGGCTCACTCACTTCCACAGTCATCATAACATTACCTTTGTTCTTACAATAGCTGTTTTTATGCACACTGTAGAGAGTTCATATTATGACTTTTAAGTCTGGCTTATTGCTTTCATTGATTCTGAGTAGTAAGTACTAAGTATTTCAAATAGATTAATGATACTCTAATACAATAAAATATTATATGATGCTTTAAAACCATCAGCAATAAAATCTATTCTTATTAAGGGACTAACATTCAGAAGTACAATACTAAAAATCTTAAAACAATTTTCAAGATTTAGTATAAGATCTTGATTAGAGGAATCCTCTCATTCTATCTCTCTGGCTTATTTCCTGTAAGGTATTTGTATTTGTTTGCAATTACTGAAGCCATTAAATTGTTGATCTGAAGGCAAATAAATAATTCTGTAACTACTTCAAAGAAATCATCATTCTTTATATGAGAACTTCAAAAGAAGTACACTCAGCTCCTCAGCTGGACAAATAGTAAGAAGCCTAGAGTTTACTCAGCAAATTAATGAATATAAGAGACATAGTGAAATTGAATTACTTGACAACTAATTCTATTTACACATAAAATGCAAAAACATTACATAAAGGAAGCCTGTGGGCAACCAGATCATGTTTTTCTTTGAGCAGAAACTGGGACTACATGACTTCCAGAGACGTTTGCAACCTGGATTTTCTATGACTTCCCATGCAAGTTCACAGGAATAATTATCATCATAGAGTCTATACTTACAATTTAAAAAAAAAAAAAGTTATAGAATACTGTGGTGGATCATTGTAATTTGACAGTTTAGTTAGAAGATCTGAATGGAACTCCCTTCTCCCAAATCCTATTAATCGCTTAATTGAACGACCAATCCAGTACTGGAGAGAGGTACTTCTTGGAAGTCCTTTTAATTGTTACTGTAGACACTAGGCACGTGCAAGAGGATTTGCACTGCACAGTATTAATTCCTATTGTATGTAAATGTTCAAGAACTGTTTTTTTTAATGCGGATTTCATTTTCTCAAGTATGTTTGATGAGCTGTTTTGTTAAATACAGCAGTGAATTAAAAATATTTTTTAAAATTATGACTTAATGTTTACTGGTTTACTGTATTAGCTATCTATTAAAAAATAGCAGTGAACATCATTACTGTGAGTATAGGAAATATTGTGAAATATAGGAATGAACTGGATTGGAACAATTCGTAACAGCACTGAGAAAGTCTCTCTTGGATGAGTTGTCTATGAAGAACAAAAGCTAAAGCTGTTAAATTGCTGAGGTCCAGATCTTTTTTCATTGTTGCTTAGTACCACAGGATACAACATGGAAATCCAGATAACAATTCAACACTCTCACAAGACTTCCATTAAAGACAGTGATACATGAAAGAAACTTCAAATAACAAAGACATTTTCTTAATTTTGGGGGAGTGACTGTACATATTATATTATATTATCCATATATAACATAGTAGCCTAAATTATGTTTTACATATATGTTTTATAATTTTATTAGTGTCAAATGAATGTCTATGATCCAAGAACATTGGCTATTTCCTTCTATATTTGGAGGTTAAGTTAATTTAAGTCATAAGATCTATCTTAACAAGTATGAAGTATAAAAAAATCCACTGAAACCGTAAAGGGGAAAGGCTTGTTTTTATATAGGTAATTCCAACTGAATTTCCCTTTTTATAGTTTCATGAAAAGAAAAGCTTCTAAACACAGAAAACCAAAACCATCTCTAGGTATTTCCCCTTTATGTGCCTTCAAAATTAGTTAATGATGCATGACGTGCGACCAATATTGAACACAGTCCCAAAGGACAGCATACAGATTTTGAGAAGTGTAAAAGGAAAACAATCTCTCTGAAATACTTTTTTTTTTTTATCAAGCGACCATTGCTTTAAATAAAAATCTGAAAGATAATCAAAACCAGAACACCCAGTAGAAATACACCGTAAAAAAGTCTTACATAAAGTTCCATGTCTATTAATCAGCCTCTGTGGGAGAATGTATTTTAAATTGATTTTCAAAGCATTCTTAATTGATCCTCTCTTAATGAGAGAGTGCAATAAAACATCCTAGTTTTCTACAAACAGCAGTTCTCTTCCCTGCAATTCTGGTCTGAGGAGAAAACAAGCAAATGAACAAAACAATAAAAACAACAACAATCAAAACCCACACACACCCCACAGGTTTTAGATATTTCCATGTTTTCCTGAAGTGCATGGGTGCCATATGCCATACAGCTTGGTAGAAAACAATTTCTGTGATTAGACTGAAGGACATATGGAACTCCCACACATGTTCATCGCAAATGAAGTACATCTATGAAGAATGTTTCTAAAGTGTTCCAGATGCCTCAGACTGAATGCACCTGCAATTCCTAAGAAATTCCTCACAGAGATTGAAGACTAAGTAAGCAGAATTTGGTGCACATACCTAAAGCCATGTTAGGGCACTTTGCATATACACCAGATAAGGAGAACTTACATACGTAACAAAGAAATAGTTTTCTCCTTATTTGTTCTATCATGTCCACACATAGCTAGTTAAAAAGAATCACCTCCACATGTAAATGAGACCGGTGGTTCTGTGCAAGATCTTCAAGTTCAGAGGATTATCTCAGTTCATCAGTAAGAATGAAGAACTGAAGGACTCAACCCTCTGCCAGATTCCTTGGTGCCGAATGACCTCTGAAAAACTCAGCGAGACAGAAATAACAGCTCTTCTGAGCCAAAGAACAGGGAAGTAGAAACTTCTTGAACATGAACGGAATAAGGGAACTGGTAAGAATCTAACAGTGCTTCTCTGTATTTCAAACATTATGGCTGGTTTCACATGCACAGATCATAATAATTTAAGTCCTTCAGTTGTATTTCCTAATCAAAATTGACAATCCTCACTGCATAGAAATTGTGAGTAAAACTTCCCAAGAGTCATAACAGTGGCTTAAAAAAATAGTCTCAAAAGCTTATAGTAGAGGTCATATTTTGATTTTCTTAACATTGAGACTTCCTGTGTTTTTAAAAGATACTAACTGCTAGACTCTACTGCATAAAACTGTTATATTTGTCATGACTAATAGCAGCGCAAGGGTCAGTGTGAGAAACCATAGAGAGCAACAAAATGTGTGTGCGTTCAGTACCTGCTTGTAACCTTAGAGAAGCAACCTTATATTTTATTTTATCTTTCTCTGCTTCCTAAGAAGTACTTTTTTGGAAAGTCTTCCTTTGGATTCTATCTATTTTAAGAAAGTGCTATCAATTAATCCATTAAGCAGAGTATCTGTGAAAGTAGCACACATTGTTTAAAAGTGTCTCCTACTGCTGTTTCGTTCATCAATCATTCTAGCTGAAAAAGAGTTCATCTTGATTTCCTCCAATAATTTGCATTCCTTGACTTAAGCTTTTGTCACCTGGTTGTTGAATTTGACACCATCTTGAACAATCTTTGTATCAGTTGTGCTCCCCAGACTCTTCACTGCATAGCTGGCAGGTCTCTTCTTAATCTTCTCTTTCTAAAGAATTTGAACCTTGATTTTCTAACATTCAGAATAACTAAAATCCTTGAGTCTCAATTCTGAATGCCCTTTCCTACCCTTTCCTTTGCTGTCTCATTTCCTTAATACCTTTATTATAATGAGTGGATTAGAGCTGCTCACTATATATCAAATGTGGTCTGGATCATTGCTGCCCTTTACAGTGCCAAAATAATATCTTCTTATATTTAGTTCACATGTAACACTCCTACACCATTTTAGAATCAAAGATTTTACCTATGCTTTTTATCTTTTTTTTTCCCAGTGTGGTCTTTATTTTGATATTTTTATTCATGCTGAATGCAACTTCATTCTTTAAATATTATCTTTTGTCTAAAATGGGAGGCTAGCAGAGGAAGAATTTGTGGTAGAATATGTTTTTGAGAGCCAGATTATAGTAGTCTACTCAGGATATAAAGTTTCAAATTTTCTAAATTTCTAGCTTTCCAGATTTCTGCTAGCATAGTAACTGGTTGGTACTAAAGCAGATGCCTTCATGCATAGGATTATCGTTATCCCTAAAGTTGATCTTCTTGATCTCAACTTCTACTCCCTGGGGTTCATGCTGTATATTTCACTCTAAAGTGTGATAATCTATCAACAACAACAGAAAATCTTCTGAAGGATTATTATAGAGAACTGCAATAGAAATGTTCAAATTGGCATGATTGGAAATGAATGACAATGTCTGCATGTGGAAAAAACAAAAGGAGCAAACTGGAGTGGAAGATGTATAAGAATGGAGCATATTGATGGCACCTAGATGGACACATCATCAACACCCCAGGCTGGGAAATGTAAAACAAATTAAAACAATTAAAAACCAACACAGAGATTAAACAAAGAATGGAATAGGGGACATAAAGACACCCAAACAGGGAGATAAAGGACAATGAGTCCGGATGAATCAGACACAGGACAAGCTCTACAGACAAAAGGCTACAATCATTGTCAGCTTCTAGGTGGCACTAAAAGGTAAATAAAAAACCAACACACATTTCTTTGCCCTCCAGCCTGTGCAGGTATCTTGGCTCTTCCTTTCCCCCTATGTCTCTTTCCACCTTCTATTTCTGTTCTGTCAGAGCAACAGGAGTAGCTAGAGCAACAGCCAGATAGGTTTGCGTATATTTTTCCCCAACTTGGTACCTTTCCATTTTATACATCTGCTCGAGTTCTCTGCATGAGAGAAACATTGAATCTAAACTTCCCTCAATATTTTTGTTTTGTTGTTTTGTTTTGTTTTTTGTTTTGTTTTAGTTTTTTTTTGGGTTTTTTTGTTTGTTTGTTTTTTGTGGTTTTTATATTTTTTCTTTTCTAAAATGTTTCCTTCCATCCATACACAACAAACACAGCTCAGTAGCAGTGCCAGTTTAAAGTGGCAGTAGTTCCTGATGCTTATAGCTCAGTGCTGGATGAACCAAATAAAAATTATTTAAAAGATGGCTGTATGATTGTGAGGAAAAGGCAGAGACTAATCAGCCAAATTGTCTTGAACAAAACCCTCTGGGACTCCTCTGGTGTGTGTCTTGTTCCTTCCTGCTGAGCCTTCTCCCTCTCCTCAGATCTAACACTAATTATTCGATTCTTGTACTAAACAAATCTTGGCCACATCCTAGGAATGCTTTAAATGCTTTCTTCTCGTGTTTTCTGCTCTATTTATTGTTTAAGGAGAGACATAATAAACATTCATGTTCCTGGGCTGCGTGGTAGATTTCTTGAATACACATCAGTTTAACGCTACTTCAATTCCCACTCACTTAAATGTTTTCTGAGATGATTTGTCTCATCTCTTTCTGTCCTAAATTTAAAGACTGCTGACCTGTATTTGTATGATTTCAATGTTTCTATATGGATTTCTGAAAGAAAATACTTGGTCTGTCTCAAAAGGTAGTATCTGCAAATCCAATTTCTAAGCAGTCTGATTTCAAGTGGGAGTACCCTATACTTTCTTCAGTTTTGGAGAAAAAGTTCTCTTGCTGCTTCAAGGTGAGACTGATATTATTTCTAATAGTCTGCCCTCTTCTGAAAATTGGCATATTGTGTGCTTTCTGCTTTGATGATCCTTTAAATCTTTCCTTGAACACAGAATACACAAATGCCTACCAACTCCTTCGCATTCTGACAGTGCACAATAGATCTCTGAATAATTAGCTATGCAGGCTAAAAAGCTTCTCCAAAACCCAGTAGCCTAAATAAGCAACACTGGAATTGATGCATATCCAAAACTAATTATAGATTAGGGTGTTCAGTAGGCATAACTTATCTCTCAGATCAGGTATTAAACTGCTTAAACAAATGCCTACTTTTGACTGTGTAAAACAGTTATTTTCACCCTGTGCATGTCTCTTCAAGCAGCACTGTAATACACAGATATCCAACTTTTCCCTTTCTTAGTAATCTGATCGTTACAGTGTATCAAACTCCATCTTCAAAATATCAAAACAACCATCTTCAGTAGCACTACTCAGTTCGCATGTAAGGCGCATGTAAGGTGCATGTTCTGAGAAGGGGTGTACAAAGTTCAAGAACTGTTTTGAATGTATAAATAGCTGGTTTTTGTGTTTGTTTTTTTTTTTTTTTAATTAATTTTTTTATTTTTTAAACGGGTAACAAAAATGAACCAAGAACAAACACAGAAAATACAACATAAAGACTTTTGTTCTTACTGAAGAGTATTTCCACATCAGTTCCTTACTGTCATATCCTTCACCAGTTTTCCCATCAGACTGTAAAGTCAGACAGAATAACTATGAATTTTACATTAACCCAGTATCCTCTAGGACATTTTATCAGATCACAGCCAAATCTGATCAGAAAGTTGCATTCTTCACTAAGAATGGGGACCATTCTTGTTTTATATTTATTCACCCTGGACTTACATACAGATTAGGTGGTCCAAACTGGGTGTATATATGAGGAAAGGTTCTAGGCATGTTACTGCTGCTTATGTTCACCATCATGAGAGATGAGAGCAGAACTTACTAGTTTTCATTCCCTCTTTCTATGAGGGATGAGTACCATCTGTTCAACAAAGCATTTACACTATTGATAAACAACATCAGGGGCAGGAGGGAAATAAAAATCACTTTTTGCATCATATTTTCATGCCTTTTTCATTGTAATGTGCCGCTCCAGATATTTACAGGTTAAAGGATCACAGATCACACTGTGACTGAAACACAACATTTACAACAACAATAACCTACATGGCAATGGATGATAGAGATGAAATTATCCTACAATCTATGTCAGCAAGACACTTTCCTAGGGGAAATGCTAACAAGGGAAAATCCCATTCTGCACCTTTTCTTGTGTTGCATTCACCTATGCTTTTTCTCAAGCCTCAAAGGAGTGTATCCTGTGATTAACTGGACTGTGAAAAGTTGAGTTACACCTCAGTTCCCCTCTATTGCATTTTTTGAGTATCTGTTTGAAGAATGTTGTAGGGGTGGACTAAATGACTGTCACCTACATCAGAGTAGTTTAAACTGCAGTAGCCCTGAGAAGCATGCCATTATCAGACAGACAAAAACTGAACTGGTGTATTTGTCCTTGGTCCAAAATAAGCCAACTAGACCAGTATGAAAGTAGTAATAAATTTAGAAGATACTTTTCATAAGTGAATAGAACTGAATTAAAATCCCAGTAAGCTTTGCAGTGAAGAAAGGTCTGGCAGCTGAAGATGTTTACATGCTTCAGGACAGAACGTAAGGGTTCAAGTACCACATTAAATGGTCATGTAGGTTTCAGTAGGAAACATATACTTGAAGATATCCTGCAACTTGAACACTTTACTCCCTATTGTTCACGATTCATTTTATATACAGTAAGCAATTTAGGGGAGGGAGTGCTTAATTCCATAGCTTTTTAAAACAAAATGATCTTTCTGTTGCTATCAATGAACTTAAATCAGGCCCTTAAGAAAAAAACAAACAAACAAAAAACCACCACCACCAAAAAGCACTAACTCAACAAATTCACAAAAAAGCTCCATATAATTTAAATAAATTCTTCAGTACATGGAACAAATTGCTTTTAATCAGAATGGAAAATACATAATATGTTAATTATTGCTGTTCTAGTTGGATTAATCTTCAACAATTTAACAGTTTCTGTATGAAGTTGTGGCTTGTTTGTGAGGATTTTTGCCTGTATGTAATATTTTTTTTTAAAGTTGCTTTACTTATAACCTTCATAGTCATTAGAAAAAGAAGTAGAAAAGTACAATAATATAGAGATTTATATTCCTTTGGAATATGAAATATCCATGGTTTTGTTTTCATCTTAAATAGGAATAAAATGTCAAAATATTGAAAATTTGTGATTTAAAATACATTTTAAAAGATGGAAACATCCTCATTTCTTTTCAAAACATTTGAACATACTATATAATTTCATTCCTTTTTTTTTTTTTTTTTTAAATTTTATTTTGAATTGCATTAACACTAAGTGATACCAGTGGTTTATACAAGTGTCAAGGGTTTGATTGCAGGGTGACAATACAACTATGACAGTTGTATTGTTAACCCCTTCAACCTCCCCCCTTTCCCCTTCAGCTCCTCCCTCTCCCTCCTTCCCACTAAGGACAGGTGATGAGGAGGAACAGAGAGAAAAGAGTTGGAAAAACATAATGTTTTACTAATGTTACTGATAAGAATAGAGAAAACAATGCAAAATATACAAAACCAATTTTTTAAATCCCAGCAACTGCAGAGTCGGCACCCGAAGTCCTAGATTGTACTCTGCAGCCAACCGTAGGTGGATTCAGTCTGTCACTAGGCCTCAGTTCGCAGGGACGACTAGCAAGGTCCTCTCTTAATGTCGGTCATAAGCAAAAGGAAAAGGGATGAGATCCTTGTGATCTCCCACTTTTATGTGAAGTATTCACATGAATGGGATGTTATACTCCGCTGGTCAGTTTCTTGGTCACCTGTTTCTTGTCCCTCTCACGAGAGGTGCATCGATTTGTTATCATAACTTCACATTCCATTGCTATGTTTACCAAAACATGTGTCTGGTTTTCCAGGAAAATGCAGCTAATATGAAAGCTTTAACTGACAGGCAAATTCACTAAAAGATAAACTTCGTTTTTAACAAAACCAGGACAAGAAGATATAGTTCGGCTATTTTCTTACACATGACACAAAACAAAGAACACTATTTTATTAAATACATATATTCTTTATTTCTTATATACTCAAGGATAATACCATGGCTACACAACATCAGTAATTCAGCAACCTATTTTTAATTTATTTGCAAGAGGTTATATAAGACTGACAGCTCTTCATAGTATCCTGTGAAGCTAATAGAGTCCAATTGATGGCAATAGTTTTTGGATGAAATTCCAACTGTTGTTCTCATCAGTGTCTTGGAGAGGACATGAATTCTCAGATGTCTTTCTGAAATCTCTCCTATATAGAAGAAACTGCTTAAGATCATCTCATGAATTATAGCAGTTCCCATAATAAGTGCTGGTCCTGCTTCAAAAGACAAAATTTTGGAAGACAATCTGTCTCTCACCATGTGCTTAAACTCAGTTTGCAGTAACTGGTGCCAAGCAGTCTATGCCATATAAATTGAATTCAAGTTCTCCGAGGAGATTTTCAGTTCAGGTTCCCTAGAGATTTCATAGTTGTGAGCACAGTCCATGTCAGTTTTACAGAGGAGTGGAAGACAGTCAATTACGAACCTATCTGCTCTTCTTAGAAACATATTCAGGAAAAAAAAAAAAAAATAATAGTTTTTCATTCAGATTCCTTATGACAATTCAGTGTCAGAATTATGAAAATTCAACATGGGGATGTGAGAGACAGAAAGATATGAGCCCTAAATGCTTTCAAACTCTGTTTCACCTTGGAAAATGCTGTCTTCTTACACCTCAGTAAATCGCTTCTCTCTGTTTTCTTATTTTTCTGCCCCTCTAGTAGATATAAAATTTTTCTCTACTATTCTTGCTCTACTTGATTCCACTTCAGTCTTACAGTATATATTGCATGGTTTCAAGAAGGAGTAAAATCCTCATGTCTGTATCCATCATTCATATTCTCTGGTGAAAGAGGGGCAAAGTTGTTAATTTCTTATGATTAATTAGCTAATGTTTGCATTACACTTTAAACATAAATAGTTGTGTCCTTCAGGTGCCCAATATTCCACATCTGTATTTGTTTATGGAGAGAACCCCTGAATTTTCTCAGAAAAGGCACATGGTGGGGGTTTTTTTGTACAGCTCAGCTAGACAAGATTATCAACTGTTCAAAGACATTTTTATTTTTTGTTCCTTGTTGGACCCAGTCCATACGTGGAAGCACAGTGCTGTAAGAAGTTCAGAGGCAACTTACGCCTTCTCCAGTCTATGTATCTAACTAAAAGCTTTAGAGAGTGCAAGCACCGTGCTTCTTCAGTCTTCTGGAAAACAGACTCTCCTAAAATAAAATATGAAGCACTAAACCTTTATCTTAGCAGTCCTTTGAACTGGGTCTGCAGTTGATCAGTCATAATCACTTTTTGTGTCAGCTTCCCTATTTTTGATGTATAATGTCTCTTGAAAAAAATCTGTAAATCAGTATAATACCTCCATACCAGCATGATACAAGTACAACTGCACAGGTGTTTTATGAAACTACTAATAACAATACTATAATCAAGACAGTATTCCCTGAAAATGAAACAAACAGTTTCAGAACAAATATGAGGCTTTGGTACTTATTTTAAAAATGTTCTTTAAGCTCCAATGATTGTTTGCTGCTACCCTTATCTACAGTCATGCTGAATAAAGCTATAGTTAAATGTATTCACGAGGTGTTAATGTCTACATCTTATTATTTGCAGTCTCTGAGAGAAAGCAAGAGTAACTACAAATAGCGCTATGCCAGAAACTGGTTTCTTGACCAACAATGTTGCTTCAGCATGCAATGAACTGGTTCATTCTAAAGTGGTCACAGTTGTTGACGTGGTCGGTTCTTGACACTGACAAAACATATATATTGATTTTAAAAGTGCTAACCAAATACAAACTTTCATCCAGCAAATGGTTTTATGCAGATAAATCCTGATTTCTACAAAACCTGGGAGGGAAGTCAGAACCTTTGAGCTTAGGGAAGCTGGCAGAATCAAAGATACTATACATATTGGTGATAACATTTTGGTACACCACCTTGTTACTTCTATACACATAGGGTGATGTGCCATAAACTAGTTCTTTAAATGACATACATTTTGGGAACTTCCATGATTACTGGTCAATGCTGCACTCAGGATGATGCATAACAAAGCAGAGACACACACATTACCAGGCTTTTGTTTGGTTAACATTCAAGACTACCAAGTGTGAATGAAGTTCACTGGGGAAGCCAGGTCACTGCCCTTCGCTGGGGTAATCAGCTCAGACATGCTGCCACGTGAACCCTGCAAATCAGTAAACACAGTACTGTGATTGCTAATAACAGGTCATAGGCTGTGTGCTAGGCTTACAGGGACTTCAGGAGTTGTTAAGCTTTGTCTTGTTTTGGCTTGCCTGGAACTCTGTTCAGCTTGTTTTGCTGTATCAGCAGCCAACTAATGACCAGGTCGCTATTGCCTAATTTGTTTTAGTTTTGCTTAGCTTTGTATAATTGTGGAGTGTAATGTTTACTGTTAAGAATTTTTACACAAATATGAATAACAGGTAGATATGCTGGATACGATGAACTGTCTGTGACCACAGAATAATGATGAAGCATAAAGTAGTACAGGCACGAGGTGACACCAGAGGCCTTGAAAGTGAGAGCAGGGAGTGGTACTAGAGGTCCCAGGGGTATAAAAAGCTCATCAGAGGCTGGTTACTGATAGTAATGCAAACTTAGTAATTGGGAACATAAAACTTCAGCAAAGGAAGATGAATTTTCCATCCTAAACTTCCCACTGAATATCTCCAAATGCTCAGAGCTCACCTTAACATTGAGTCACAGCCCCCACACTGAAACCACTGACCTTAGGACCCAAAGGATCAGCAAAGTGGTCAGCAGGATGCCGCAGAAAAGGTAGAGTTCACCAGAAAGGGTGCTTGCATCTAGCAACCTTTAGATTTAATATCATTACAGAGATTTATTTTGTATTAAGTAAATGGCTTGGACTGTGAGTATCAGTATCCACGGAATGTTACAATGTAACTGACCAGTAGTAATAACAGTTCACAGTATTTTTGCTACAGTTAAAACTTTTGATTACGCCACCAGTGAATTCCTGTCTTCTAATGCAAGGTGCCTCCCCTTTTGAGAGTAACACCACAGTCATCTGAGCTGGAAAATAGGCTTGGTTAATGCATGGCTATCTGCAACCATCCATTTAGTGCCAGAGTTAGGTTAATGCTTGGACTTGATGATCTTGAGGGTCTCTTCCAACCAAAATGATTCTATGAGTTTATTATTCTATGATTTACATCCTACAACAAATGCTGAACTACACTTAACTGCAAGGTTAACTTTGCCTTATCCTTTTCTGTTCAGCAACTGCTTTCTCTCTCCAAAGAATGACAGATTGATATATGCCAACACAGTTCCTCAATCAGTGGTGCCCACATACACGGACATGAGTGTGTTCACATTCAACACAGAACCAACTCACTAGAGTGCACTTGAAGAAACCAGTGTCATTCCTCTCCATCTGCAAAGGTGTCCCATAGGAATAACCAGAACATTCAAATTTGCAGCATCTATATATTTTCACAAAACTATATGATGCTGATGAAACTGTATTTGCTAATGGAAAGCTCTTTTAGGCAAGAAACAGTGAGCAGCCCTCATATTAAGCTGGAGAAGGAAAAATTAAATATGTAAGAAGAACAGAGAACAAGTAAATGCATTTTCTGCTGTGTTACGTAGACTACTTCAGAGACTGAAGTAAAAATTTGTTGTTTTCTTATCATCAGGGGCCAAATGCAGGGTCTTTCACTGCCTCTCTCCCAACAGCCACAGTAAGGCAACAGGATACCTCCTGCCTTGTGGCATTGAGCTCTGCATGGACACAACAGGTGCTGTGCCTTCAGTTTCCCTGTTAAACACTGCTTAAATGTTGGTAGTAGCAGTTCTTCTAAAGCACTGGTAAGGGACATATAAAATTATCCTGCAGGTGAGCTGCCATTCGTTTGACTGTCTTGACTTATGCACACATACAGTGCAGTCAGTGCTATGTATGCACTTCATGTACATGTGTCTCAGCTAAATTTAAACTAGGCAAGATGCTGTTGTCAGTGTAGCTGCAGCGACAGAGAATTCGGCACAGACAGCAAGAATTTACCAGCAACAACATCAGGAGCTTCGTGTTACCATGTCCAAGATGTCAGCAGTTCAAAAGGGCTTAAAATACAGCTTCTCTTTAGCCTGTACATTGTCTCATGCAGCTGTAGTCATGTCACAGACAAGAAGAAAGGGGTACTCAGAATCTGTTTATAGTGTGTAAGGGCTTTGCCTAACCATAGAGATCTCCACTGAACCTGCAATAAAATACACACTGATTCAGCAATTTAGCACAGGTCAGTTGCAGGTCATTAGTGAGGTGGGGAGAAGTTCCTGATCTACCAATCTGACAACATGAAGACCATCTGTAGCTGGACAATTGAGGTTGTAATAGTTCAGCTATCTTATTTGCATATTTAGTGAATAAAATGTTATTAAAATTATAAATATATTAAAATATATTTAGCTACTGCATAAATAAAAGCATTATTCTTTGATACACATGATGGGTTTTATTAGGGTAACTTAATTTTAAGGCAATTATAAAGGATCTGTGAGGGCCATGGAAGATGGCTTTACCTGTTTCTGTAACTTAAACTGATTTTGCTTTGATGGAGTTATTGTAGATATTTACTTTTTATGAAAAAATACAATAATCTAAATCAGCATCTGGTTATCAAGTTAAGGAGGCTTCTTCTCTATAAGCAGGAAAGATGATAATATTTCAGAGTTCAGATAGCCTTTCAAGAGAAGTAGCCTAAGTCTCACCCATCTGAAACAGTTCTCCTGGAACATAAAACCTAGATAGGATATGGAGTCTTGTCCTTTTGCCCTAGTACAATACTTTGTGGGAAACTCCAAATTCACAAATAAATTAAAAATTATATCAAAATCAAGTTACTAACTGTACCACAGGCTTTTTCTTTATTTTTAGTAAGTAACCTTGTTCTTACTGATTTAAGAAACATCATATTTGTATTTGTTCACACTAATCGTGCAGTATTATTCACCAATATTCTTTTTAGCACTGTAACTTAAATATAAGGTGGAGCAATAATGACGAGCTGCAGAACATGTTATTTAATTCTGCAATTGGATAAGTATAACAGTTTCTTTTGTGATTTTTTTTTTTTTTGACACGTAAGTATAAAGCCAGAGTTCTGCTAACTGCCAAAAATGTGATTTTGAAACTTATTTTTAATTAAATATCATGCAGGTAGATCTCATTATCAATGTGGAAAATCAAGGAAACATGGAAGAAATAAATATATGTAGAATACAAATATAATAATGGCCTTTTTTTCTCCCTCTCATTTTACTCTTCGGTGACCTCAAACAGAAGGGTAAAGATCACCGAAAATATTGACTGAATTTTTCAAGAAAGTCCAGTTGAGATCTTTATAACTTACAAAAAATGAGATAGAAATCATGAAAACGCAACCCTATAAAAAGTTAATACGGCAGTCACCAACAATAAAACTTGATTGTTTAAGAAGATGACTCACTTAAAAGTAAAATAGGTGCCCTGGTGAACTCAAGTATTTTTCATATTCCTTGCAGTTAAAATGTTTTATTGAGAAAGAAACAGGAAAACTTGTAAGCATCTAAATTGCAGCTTCAATTACTATCCAACAGGGAAACCAAAGATTAATCTTCAAATTACAAACGGGAGATCATCTCAGATAACATTAGATGTCTACAGTTAGACATGTCTGATTTCGCCAGTCATCCTACACTCGTTTTGTAGTCAGTGGAGAGAAACAGGCTTGTGGATGTAATTTTATTTTTTTCCACTTGTTCTCTTAATCTTCTTCAGAGAAATTTCTCTGAAGGGGTATTGTATTTCTCTACTAATTCCAGCGTAGCAAGCTCTAATTAAATTAATAGCTCTTGGGCAACAAGGACTTAGAGTGTCAGCATCAGGTTTAAAGTTGTCATGCATCCTATACGAAGTGTCACACTTCTCACAGAGTTCCACATTAAGTAAAAAAATATGAAGAGGAAGGAAGACATCTGGGTCCACAGAAGCGGCAGAGCTGAAGTAAATAGATATATGTCTTGTTCATTAGCTGAATGCAATTATTTTGAGACTGGTCCCACTCATTATGCAAACAGCATAGGGCTGAAGTATGAAGAACCCTTCCAAACAGCCTCTCCTATCAGATGAGTGAGGGAGACATATATTCTATCATGTGTTTTATTACAGTTGAGCAAATAATTATATGCAGAAGAAAATGACTGTATTTCAAAATTTGTTCTCTAAGAAAGGTGAAAAGTCAAGGTAGTCTCACAGGTCTGTCACTGTGTTTACATGCTGAGCTGTGCTTTGAATTAATAGTTTCCTCTGAATACACTATGAATGGTGAAAATTGCTTTTGACCTTTTCATTAAGAAGCATGACACATCTAAAATGGATTTTATCATACACAAGACCTATTTTGGACAAATTTATCTGTTCAGATACAAATATGAAAATACAGGCAGTGAGATTTTTTTTAGTTCAAATGACCTTTTTGTTTTTAAATACAAATATTGTATTAAAGGTAATTGCAGCAAACAAAACATTAAAAATGAAAAATAAAAGGTAGACATTATTATCTACCTACTTTTAATGATTTGCTATTACTATTGAGCATTATTTCCATTATCTCAGAGTATCAGAACAACTAGGACTATAATCAGCCTTCATTTAAAAGTGACATTTTTTATGTAATTTGCACTCTCCCAGTTAAACATTAGTCTGGATAAAGAAATATTAGATCTAGATAGTATTCCTGAAGTTTAAAGCAAGTAGAAGTGTTTTGCTTTTGTAAATAGTGGCTAGCTTGTGGAAGGCAGGTGTAACTCCAGAAAACAGTTTGGCACACCTCTGTCCCAAGTCTTCAGCTAAGCCTGTTTCATTGAAATAGTTGGCAATTGATTGATTAAGGTCACTTCTTAGATTTTACTGCTTTCTATTAAGCAGTTCTTTCTATTTTATGCTGATCCGACAGTCAGCATGTTTTGCTAATTCCTGCCACATCAGGCACAAAGACTGAGGTTGTTTTTTGATTTTTCCATTAGCTGCTAATAGATCTAAAAGTCTTCTTCATTATTTTCTTTACCACCCAATTTAGACAGTTATTTAGCTTTACCAGATTTGCAATGATGTTTATTGTTACTTATGCAGAGCTTGTTCTAACTTTATTTGGTCACAAAGATTTCTATATTCCTGTCTTTGACACCTATGTTTACAAATATATGTTTTCAGGAATTGGTTAGAAGTTTGTAATGTTCTTCACAAGTTTGTTAAGCTAAAACCAGTAATATTTTACACCTTAATGCATGGGGGGGGAAAAAAAAAAAGGAGAAAAAAAACCCCATAACAAGCATTTGAGTTGCACATTTTTTCCATTTTATGAGAGACTTGTTTTAATCCTTAAATTTGGGTTCAATTAGTAGATCAAAGCAGCTAAGAACAATGACTACTTAGAGTGTGTTTTAACCTGTACATAACTGTTTTCAATACACACTAGAATTCAGGTGCAGTTGCAAAATGCAAATCATCCATTGACTTTCCCAATGGTCTGTCAGATTAATCATGCACAGAAGGTCATTCGGCATTCAGTAGACAGTGCTCGACTTTGTGAATTTTTTTTTGTAGCATTCATTCCCTCGGTGTTAGCAGATTCACTGCAGTAAGCCAGAATGCATTAAGTCAGTGGTAAAGAAAACAGCATTATGGACCTGACCAGTACAGTTTATTTCAAGTACCATAAGAGGTGTAAGACTTCTATATTTGATACCGTATCACACTAGAAGATGCAGTTTTCATCATTTCTTTACTTTCTATTTTTCATTATGTTGCTTAAAAAGCCACAAGACAGATCACCTTAATTTTAAGAAATAGAAGTAGAATCACAGAATTGTTTTGATTGGAAAATACCTCCACGATCATCACGTCCAAGTGCCAACCCAACACTACCAAGTCCACCCCCAAATCACATCCCTAAGAGCCCCATCTATAGGTCTTCTAAACACCTCCGGGGATGGTGATACAAACACTTCCCCAGGCAGCCTTTTCCAATGCCTACCAACCTTTTCAATTGAGAATTTTTTCCTATTATCCAGTCTAAACCTCCCCTGGTGCAAGCTGGTGACATTTCCTCTTGTTACCACTTGTTACTTGGGAGAAGAGAACAACAGCCCCCATGCTACAACCTTCTTTCAGGTAGTTGTAGAGAGTGATAAGGTCTCCTCTCAGCCTTCTTTTCTCCAGGCTAAACAACCCCAGATCCCTCAACCGCTCTTCATCAGACTTGTGCTCCGGACTCCTCACCAGCTTTGTTTTCCTTCTCTGAACTTTCTCCAGCACCTCAATGTCTTTCCTGTAGTGAGGGGCCCAAAAATGAACACAGGATTTGAGGTGCAACCTCATGAGGGCTGAGTACAGTGGGGTGATCACTAATAATTTTTGCAGGAACATCATGTTAGAATACCAGCAACAAATAATTTATTCTCCATTCTAAGAAGCTTTATGAAGATGTAAAACTTTACAGAGGCACCAAAACTGTTTCCCCCTTCACACACCAAAATAAAATGCTTTTACTGCCTCTTCAAATCCAATAAATTTTTTTGTTTCCTTTTACCTTCTGACTTTCTCTTCAGGGACAGTATTCTTGCCATTTAGTAATGGTATATTTTTGATGACCATAACACAGATGGTGTGCACCCATAATAGAGATAGCCACATTTTTTGAGACTGTAACATTCTCATACAGAAAAAGAACCGATATCATGATGAGTAAGAAAACAATTTTGCATAGGTTTCTGGAAAACCCCGAAAATATCCTATTTTAAAAAGAGCTATAGCAAAGATGCTTAGAAATGAAACAACGCAAAATAGTAAAGATGAAAATAACTTACTCAGGTCTAGTCAGACATATTTTAGATTAGATTGCAGTTTTATTGTTGTCTCAGCTGGGAGAAATCCCCATGCCAAATGAAGTGCTAGTCTACTGCCCATGGAACACAGGTTATGTATTTTTAAATAAAATGATACTGCTTTAAGTAAAAACTGTTTGTAAATCCCAATGCAGCAAACATTCTGCTACTTTGATTGTATTGCAAGAATAACAGAAAAGACCAAATTCATACTCTCCGGACCCCACTCCTACTCCTCTGTAAATAATTAACACCAAATTTAAGTTGGAAAGTGCCTGATGACCTAGTAAGTCCTCCCTGGCCCTGTGCCCACCTGTAGCTCTCTGGTACTCCCCACAATAAATTAAAAAAAAAAAAAATAGAAAAAAAATATTATAGATCCCTCTTCTAATAAGACAACCAAACAACACAATAAAGAACTATAAAGCTCTTAATCAAGAATCATATTTTTTCTTCATTCCCAGCTCTCTTTCTGATCAAGTCAGACCACAGACTATCATATTTACTTTTGGTTTAGGTGTTGAAAGTACATCTGTGCTCAAAACCAAGTTGGACTTTTTTACTTGGAAAAACTTAACAAAGCCAAACTGCAGTCAAGCTACAGGTTATGCCACCTGGGTATACAGCATAAGTTATTCAGAGCTCTAAGTCAGATCCTGCTCAGTTTATCGTTATTTGTAGAACTTAGTTATGTGAACATAAAATTTTCCTTCATGAAGGATTCCCATGCCAGTAAGGATGAACTGATTGCTTTTCAACTATCTACATGCATGTATTGACCTTATTAATACGCTTAGAAAAATTAATTTTAATCTTCTTAACATGACACGTGTGATCTGTTTATATATACATGCATCTAAGTATAAAACAATAGTTAGGCCTATAGAAATTCCAGTGAAATTTCTTAGAATTTTGGATCAACATCACAAAACCTTTAGGGAATCTATTGAGAATATTTCTTCAAAATCACTTTCAGATGCTTAGAAACAGAATACTAGTCAAATGAAAAACTACAAGGTAAAAATAATTTTCAGGATATAACATCATCACTTTTTTGTAATTCAATGATGAAACATTTTCCAGTCAACAGTAATCACTAAAATATAAGCCAAATATTGAAGAGAAGTTTATACTTACAGAGATAATTCATAGAATCACCCGAGTTAACCTTTCTTCAGCAATAAAGGCATACTTCAAAAAAAAACTGTTACGTGGGTTGCTAAAAGCTTTGTACATTATGTTTTTGTGACAAAGCTGAAGACTTGAAACAGCTTTGAAGTATAAGTCTGGCAGTGCTTCAAAGCTGAGAGAGATGGCACAGCATAAAGGGCTTTTCCCCCTTCCCCCCACATTGAAATTAAAAAGACTAAGGCAGAAGAATGTGCTTAAATTAAGGAAAGATAACAACTGGTTTTGCCAAGTGGGTAAGACAAATTAAAAAAAAAAAAAAAAAAAGGTACGAGTTTCCTTGGTTTAAACACAAAAACCCAGTAGAATATGACTGAAACAGCTTTTGAAAGACTGGTTAACTGAATTGCCCAAATTTAAAGCCAAGAATCATAAAAATTGTTATGAAACTGAGGTAAATTGTTAGCATTTTACAGAGATATTTCCTCATATTCACACACCTTTTCTTCTTTTTCAG
Organism: Patagioenas fasciata; assembly: GCF_037038585.1. Classification (NCBI taxonomy): domain Eukaryota; kingdom Metazoa; phylum Chordata; class Aves; order Columbiformes; family Columbidae; genus Patagioenas; species Patagioenas fasciata. Next base: position 83,354,316 of record NC_092521.1, read on the forward strand.
AATATTTGAACTATGTCGTTTTCCTCAGTGGATCTTTTTGTAAAGAAAACAAGCAACACTTCCTCCACTGACTATTCTTCATTAAAGGACGTTCAAATTTGCATTTAATGATAGAAAAAGAAGCAATTAAATGAAAAAAGAAGACCTTCCAGATGTGCTGTCAGAAATGAAAACAACTCCAAAGAGACTCGTGCATGATTTCAAGTAATTATATGATAAATAATTTTTCAAATGGGTAGAACAATCATCTGACAAATATTTTTATGTATAGCTGTTCACATTTTGGGGTAGACAAATGGGCTATATGACTTCTCTAACAATTACAATTTGGTGCTTTTGGGGTCATAACAGACAGAAATGCAGTTTTTATACACATATTTAGGTTAGACTAAGTTGTTTTCATTATGCTAAAAGAGTAGATGCATTAAAAATGTTGCAGGAATCTCACGTTTCAGACTTCTAAGGCATGTAATTTTTTTTCCATTTAGAGCCAAGGAAAAGCTATCAGAAAATAGACAAAATAGTCCGTACACAGTGTAAACCTGGTGATGATCTAGGAAGGAATACATTTCATTCATCAAGGCAGGAGATGACAAAGATACAAAATGAACTTCAAGGCAGGGAGATAGAAGTCTAATACTAAACTTGTGGTTATTTGGTACCTAACTTATAATGTCTGTGGAGCAAGATAATATTCTGAAGCAATGGAAAATACCAGTATGATAAAGGGCTGCTCTGCCTTGGGCAGCATGGGAATGTGACTTATTACAATTACAGCTTTTCTTGTCATGCCTTACTAGGTTTGCAGCACTATTACAACTTGCCTAATAGTACCGCAATAAAACAACACTCACATTAACAATGCAGATGTCTGTGTCCTCACAGTACTGTTCCTTAAGATTAGCTAGAGCTCCTGCTCATAAAAATCCAGATGACTCACGTCAAACCATCATCCAAATACCTGTACCCAAAGTAAAACACCTGTCTTCAGTGATTATTTTTTTAAAAGTAATCTACTCTGTAGAGCTTGTCTGCATCACAGAAAGTCCTATTGTCTACTGGTATCTTTACAGATGAAGTTCTTTGTTTCAAGTCCATGATATTCAAAATCAAAACAGACAACCGGATAACCAGTTTTTTCTAAACAAATGACACAAACAAACAAATAAATAACATTCATGGCAATAAAAATGCAGGGGAAAAAACACAACACTGTTACAAAATATAAACTCATCTTTCTACACTAGCTGAGAGTAAACCTTGTTTAAGGAAGTAAAAAGATAATCATAAAAATTCAATGACCCTCTGTTGTTGCCTAATAAAACATACTCCAAGCTATTTTCACTCTCCTCCTTCTGAAGTGAGCTGCACTACTATAACCCCTTCTTAAGCAGGTGAGAACTTCCTACAGTGCTGATGTTTCTCTGCAGCTTTGCCTCCAGGAGCCAGCATATTTTCAAGCATAATATTTCTTGTATTGTAGCAAAGGAGTACAAACTATCATATGGAAAATGTTACATTAAGATATTGCACACTTTTCTACTTGATCAAACTGACTGCAGCCTTCACAAGGGATATGCATAAATCTTTGATTCTTACCTATAAACAATGTGTTTATGTGCCACCTTTTCACCCCTCTTGATTTCAAGGACTAGCTGCTCTTCTCCCCTTTTACTTTTCAGTAATCATGAAAGTCAATAGGGCCTATAGGTGTTTACAGAATTCATGAAAACTGCACAGCTGAGCAGATGCAACATTGAAACTCTTTTACTTACTGACAACCATACAAATACTAAACAAAGATGTCACAAGCTCAGTTGTTTGTTGTATCTGCTGATCACCAGATTGCCAGTTTTTTAAATTCACTAGTTACTTGCTCAATTAAATTTAGTAATCTAAATATGCTGATACTTTACTAAAGTCACTAATTACACTGTGAATCTCATATTATAGAGTAGCTAGAACAATGGATGAATATATGAGATCAATGAAGATATTAATCAGTACCTCTCCTGCTTCAGAAAACTAGTATATATAATATAGCTTAAAGGAAGTAGTTGTGTTTAAAACCAATATCCATAATTCTGGAGACTAGATTACTACAAATATTTTCATACCTTAAGTAAATAGTGCAAACAATATCTGTCTGACATCAGTGTTTCCTGAATAAATCAGAGTGAAAATAAAACAGAATTTCTTTGTAAGTAGAAGATGATTACAAACTTGAAAGGCAACTTGTAAATTCTTTTTTTCAGATTTTGGGAGGAGCAGAAGAAAAGAAACAGCCCTTCAGTGAAACAGACACATCATTATATTATTTATTCCCCATATAGGAATTTTTTACATGGTTTCCATGCATTCTCTCTGCATCCACCCCATCAACATTCTTGAAGAACAGACAAGGAAAAGGATTAAGTAGCAGCTTTTTCTGACAGGTTTGGAACAATCTCTCTCTGTACCAACTAGGTTAATCCCTGGGTGTTGTTTTACAGCATGTACTGAAGCTTGTTCTCAGAACTAACATTATAATCCAGTCACTATTAGAAATATCATGCTTATTTTTTTCACACTATGATCTCCTCTATAGTCGAAGATTCATGTGTTTAGCTTGTCAAAACGTCAGTGATCAACTTTTATAAATCTGAGATGTTATATAACTTGTAAAAAGTTATATAATATTTATTATATTCCTGGCAGTACAAAAATGTTGCCAAGAGAAAATACTATGTGAGTCTATTTGTACCTGATGGGTATTATCAGTTACATCCACAAGTATTCTCACTTAAAAATGCATTTGTTTTCCTTTAGAAGTAATAACAGCTGTCCATAAATAGGTCTTACTTCATGTTGCATGCAGACTTACATTCATGCAAGGGAGTCCAGCAATTTTATAATGAATGTCTTCTACTTCTCTCCTACAAGCCCATGCAAATATAAAACTCAGTGCTTTTTAATGCTCTGCCATCCTCAGACATAGCAGGTGTCAGTTCTTCATTTCTTCTTCTCATGCAAACGTGATATTTCCCAGCTCTAAGTATGTGGTTGGTTGCAAACACAACAGGAAGCACAGTTCTGCTTCTCACACTGGTACAACAGCAATGGGGCAGAAGGCATCACTTCTATGGGACAGAAATCACTGAAGGAATGAAAGTAGGACTATCTTGAAATATGGTCATGTACCTGAAGAAAGGTGAGCACAATGTACTACTTTGAATTAAGAACTTTGAAGTTAAATAACACAGATGTTTTTAGAACTCTTGCAGGCATGAAATACAGGGTATTTCAAAGAGATAGACCCAATTTCAAAGCAGTTGTGGGGTCCCCATCTTGCGAATGACAGAAGCTAGGGCCTGTTTGTGTGCTGGAGAGGCATCTAGTGGTAAGCATTTGGAGCTCTATCTCTGTGCCCTACCCTTTCAAGTGGTAAGAGTTTCATTCATGGGCAGCATGTGGTTGCAGAAATACAGTGATTTCAAGCGGCGTTCACCTACATACCGGGATACATCAGTGCAAGTGTAGTCAGTAGGTCAAAGGAAGTGACTCTTGCCATCTGTTTGACATCACAGGACCATATCTGGAGTACCATGCTCAGTTTTAGGCTCCACAGTAATAAAATCAATCAATCAATAAATAAAAAGATTGAAAAAACAGGGTGACTAGAACAAAAGGCTAGCAACATGGTAAGGGGACTGGAGGACCTGGGGTAAAAGAAAGAGAGCTGAGTTTGTTCAACCAAGGAAAGAAGGCTAAGGAAGAGATCCTGTCACTGTCTTCAGATGCATAACAGGTAATTACACAGGACCAAGCCAGATTTTTCTTAGAGGTTTATCACAAAAAAGAAGCAATGTTCAAAAGCTGTAGCAGAGGAAAACTTTATTAGATGATAAAACTCTTCCTATTAAGGTTGGTAAAATACTAGGAAAGGTTTTTCAGTGGGGTTGTGGTATGTCCTCCCTTAAACACACAAAAATTTGACAGCAACAGCCTAAGCTATCCAATTTCACTTTTAAGTTAGTCTTGCTAAGGAACACACTTCTCTCTTATGAGATAAGAGATCATACTTTTCATAATGAGAACAATCAGCCATTGGAACAATCTACCCAGGGAAGTGGTGGATTCCTCAACATTGGACACTTTTAAGATTCAGCTGGACGGGGTGCTGGGGCATCTTGTCTAGACCGTGCTTTTGCTTTCTCCAACACCAGCTAGCAAGATTAAAATTTCAGCAAAACTTGTCATGTACTCTTTTATTGCAATTAACTCATATTTTCACAATACAAATATTTTGCTAAAATCGCTTATCTTCTCATCTAAACTATTCTTAATGTCATTTTTCAAATGGATATGCTAATACTCATTAAAGATCAGTTTCACTTTCAGAAGGGCATGATCCTTGTATCTCACTGTCAGGCTCATCTTCACAACTTTCTAGCAGCACATGCTGCCATCAGTCTCTGCTTTTGTGAAAATAATTCTTTCTAGTCATGCATGTGGAGTGAGAGTGACTGAGCCATTACTACTTGATTCTGTGAGTAGTTTAAAAAGTTAAAAAAAGGATACAGTGACTACATCTCTCAAAGAAAACCTTCAGTACCACACTAATCTTATCTACAAAGAGCTGTTTTACTAGTAGGAAAAGAAAGGACATGCCAGTATGTTCTTTCACAAGCTATCATCCTTTTCTGTTCTCCACTACAAACGGTACCTTTACACGTGCTGCTGGACAGGAAAAATTACCATTTTATAGAGCTAAACAGATGATTCATCTTCAGAAATTAACTGAATGATCTGCTTCAGTACCCCTTCCCCTCCTCTAAATATGTATTCAGGAACAGATGCATTATTTTTCCCCAAGTCATAAAAGTGAAGTGTAGCTTAAATAAATGCTCAATCTGATTCCACAGTCCCTGGCAGCAAAATGAGATTTCTTTATGTTATTATGAACACAGTATTAACAAAATGTACTGCATACAAATAACACTTAAATGGGTAAGGACTCAGACATTGATTTGTATTTTACAGAACTCTTCATTACCTTTAGTTACTTTCAGAATGTATCAGAATTATTCCCTTCATATCTCTTACAGTACTACCAACAAAACAAGAAAACATAAAATGCGGTATTAACATCTTTATCTATTTGATTTAAAATATACATAACAAATTAAACATAAAGCCAAGGGGATATTAAAAATGAAATTGAATAACATCTCAAAAATATCCCTTTGTATTTTGGTACATTTCACTATCTGAACAAGTTCATTTTAAACTTTTAAAAATTAATTGTATTCATCACTTTTTCACTGAATTTTAAAGGCATATGATAGAGCAAATGTAAAAGATGGCAACACAGAAAAAAATTACTAGGGTTCAAATATTTCTGCATAAAGATCTAAATCCTCCATGGATATTAATTAATTCAGAAGCTCGGAAATAAATAATATATGAAAATTTATGCTCCAAAATCCAAATCAGAAAAATTGCATGAATTGTAGACTACAGATGTTCACATATTATTCAGTTAATCAGGTGAACTACTTTTTTAGATGAAACAGCAATAATAAGATTTGTTATAAATATATCCACACAAAATTGTGATGAAAATGCTCAAAGTAAGATCTTTGCTTTGGGATTACATGCCTATGAAATGTACAAGTGAAAGTTATCTCACTTTAAATAATTTTTGCTTCTTTTTTCCTCCATCACAAGTCTGCTGCTATTGGTGAAACCTGACCAATCCAATACAAATAACAACAAAAAAAAAAAAAAGGAAGGAAATATCATCCTCATAGCTAAACTGAGGAAGTGTGGTTTGGATGATTGGGTAGTGAGGTGGACTGCGAACTGGCTGAAGGAAAGAAGCCAGAACATCGTGGTCAATGGGGCAGAGTCTAGTTGGAGACCTGTATCTAGTGGAGTGTACTGTCAGCAAGTTTGCTGATGACACCAAGCTAGGAGGAGTGGCTGACACACCAGAAGGTTGTGGTGCCATCCAGCAAGACCTGGAGAGGCTGCAGAGTTGGGCAGGGAATAATTTAATGAAATATAACAAGGGAAAGTTGTTGCTTTATCCATACGAGCCACGGAACCTGACACACCAATATGATGTTCACAGAGTTCGCTTTATTGTCAGACCGGGCTAGCTTTATAGCAAAGCTGCCCTGTCCACGCGCCTTACAACAATGTGATTGGTTGTAACTCGTGTTATACAATAACATGATAGGCTGCATGTACTGTCCACGCGTTCTGCACGCATGTGTCCAGCAATTGCTCACTCATTATTACCTTCTAATGGTGCTCCTTTAGTTTCTTTTGTCTCTGGCTTCACCTCTCAGCCAGGCTGGCGACAACCCCATCCCCCTGGGGCAGGGGGGACTCTACCACTACAGAAAGTGTAGAGTCTTACATCTGGGTAGGAACAACCCCAGGTTCCAGTACAAGCTGGGGAACAACCCATTAGAGAGCAGTGTAGGGAAAGGGACCTGGGGGTCCTGGTGGACAGTATGACCATGAGCCAGCACTGTGCCCTTGTGGCGAGGAAGGCCAATGGCATCCTGGGGTGTATTAGAAGAGTGATGGTTAGTAGGTCAAGAGAGGTTCTCCTTCCCCTCTACTCTGCCCTGGTGAGACCACACCTGGAATATTGTGTCCAGTTCTGGGCTCCTCAGTTCAAGAAGGACAGGGAACTGCTGGAGAGAGTCCAGCACAGGGCAACAAAGATGATTAAAAGAGTGGAGCATCTCCCTTATGAGGAAAGGCTGAGGGAGCTGGGTCTCTTTAGCTTGGAGAAGAGGAGACTGAGGGGTGACCTTATTAATGTTTACGAATATATAAAGGGTCAATGCCATGAGGATAAAGTCAGGTTCTTCTCGATGACCACCAATGGTAAGACAAGGAGTAATGGGTTCAAATTAGAACACAAGAGGTTCTACTTGAATTTGAGAAGAAACTTCTTCTCAGAGAGGGTAACGGAACACTGGAACAGGCTGCCCAGGGAGGCTGAGGAGTCTTCTCCTCTGGAGACCTTCAAAACCTGCCTGGACACATTCCTGTGTAGCCTCACGTAGGTGTTCCTGCTCTGGCAGGGGGATTGGACTAGATGATCTTCTGAGGTCCTTTCCAATCCCTTACATTCTGTGATTCTGTGATTCTGTGATTCTGTGATCTACATTTAGCATTCTTTCTGTGCCACTTTAAATAAGGGTAATTTAAAGAGAATAAAATCCGAGAAGGCATTGCTTTGTTTTTTCTCTCAATGTACCTCACGTTCACAGCAGCTAAACAAACTAAACATGTTTCATTCCCATCGAAGTCATGCCCATTCCAGTATCTGCAAACAACAGAAAAACTAATAAAAGTACATGACAAATTATTGATTTCTGAAATCTCACAAACCCCACAACATCCTGGTGCCATCTTCCATGACATAAATACAAAACAACAAGTTCTGATGCCTCTGATATCTTTTGGAATGCCAGTAATAAGGTCCTATTGATCACTACAAATATTTAAATTTGATGGGTCTGAATATAGATACCCTCCATATTTTCTTCGCCATACAAATTATTTTATTTAATATAGAATCAGCTGCTGAAGTTCATACTCCTTTTAACTTAGCTAATGATTTCAGAGTGCAGAAGAAAATTCTCTCTAGTACTGGTGAGTGTTCTCAGGAATCACAAGTACTCAGAGAAATCTATGGTTAAAGCTTAGTCTGTTGAGACAGATTCTTGATCAATAACAAAATGTTCCTAATCAAAAAGTTTTAACTTCTCATCATAGGATACTGGAAAAAAAAAAAAAACAAAACAACAGTTCAAAGATTGCTTTGTAGGACATAACTTTCTATTTACCCCTGTGCTGTAACAACAAATACCTATGCAGTCAATAAATAGCAGCTCATCGATACAAAGCATCAGGTTGCATTCCAGAGTTCCATCCTGCTAGCAGAAATGAAAATCTATATGAGGGCAACTGGGATATGAGAAGAGCACAAAATTGCTTTGAGCCACTGAGCTCACTGATAAATGGCACTGTAAGAAAAAGACATTACTTCCCTTCCTCACAAGCAGCACTAACAGAAATCTACAAGTTGTTTTCAAGATCATGTTTCTTATTATTTAAATTTTCCCTCAACGTATAAACCATCTCTGATATGTACATTATCTTAAGAAACAGACAGAAACCCAAGCTGTATCCTGGGACACATAAAGCTTTCATAATCTACAACCAACAATAAACAGAAGGAGAGCAGTATAACAGTTACTGCAGCCTAGGACACAAGAGCATTGTGTTTGATTTTCTGATCCTATACTAATACTCCTTCTAAAAGTGAGGCAACTCACTTGGTCTTTCAACTAAGCTAAACCAGGGACACAACAGTGCAACTGTGTTCCCTGTCTGAGTACACAACTCATTCCTTTTAATTCATATTGTTTAGGATCAATATCCTAAATGTAGTAATTAATAACTTCAGTGAGAGGTAGGCTCCAACTTGCTTTTGAAACCACCAAAGTCTGAAAGAGTTAGTTCAGACCACACCTTCTTCTATTGAGTTTATATGTGGCCAGAACAAGCTATCTTGGTACCGCTATGAGTAAAAAATGCCTACAGACAGCACCCTAGCCAAACCTGAGACAAGAGGATCAGTATGACAAGAATCATGCCAAGCTTTAGCTTGTCTGTGGATTGCAAAGAGATCAGGAATAACTCACTCTTGGATACATCTCATTAATTCCTTCCCTGTCCCATACTAAAACTTCCTGCATTTCATGACCTTTCAACACAGTGCTGGCTGAACACCTGTGTATTATAATTACTGCCAAACAGGAGTTTGAGTTACATCACAATCGCAGTGATGGACCATCATTTGGACACAGTACATCTTTAAGCATGCAGTAACACACGGTACTTATTACAGAAAAAAAAAAATAAATAAATCAAACATACATTGAACTGCAAGATTTAAAGAATGCTCATATAAATTTCTTTAAGGATAAGCAATTTAGAACTGTTTACTTTACATACATTATTGCAATTTTTTGTTTTATGAAGATAAAACATGTGGACACACACAGTTTCTGATTAGCTACTGTTGGTTATCCAGAAATGCAACTCATGGCTACCCATAAAATCAAGTGTTAACTGGTTTCTAAAACAGCAAACTAAGTAAACTAAAAGCTATTTTCATTTGTAAATGAGATTGCAAGGAGATAACAAGTTCCTGCACGAATCTTACCATTACCACATCTGTTCAGATGTAGAAAAATGTGAACAAACGTAAAACCTACTTCCTTAATATATAGGTAGAGAATTCCAGAATACACAAATCAACATGAATTTGGCTAGGATTCACAAAATCTAAAACAGTGAAGGAAGCTAATACAGATAGCTTTAGCCAAATTTATTTTTGTTCACATTCTTTAGTTAACTTTGTCCTTTAAGGTATTTTTTGCCTAAAATCAAAATACTAGAATTCCACTTATCTAAACATACAGGGCTACAAAGCAAATATAAAACATTTTTAAGTGACTTCAAATAACTATCTGTATATCTCTAGCTTATGAAATCAAGACAATAATGTCCAAAACCATAGGAACTTTCAAGTCCTATATGTTTGGGTTTTTTTGTTTTGTTTTGTTTTTTTTAAAACCTTTTTGGGCAAAATTATTTTAACAGCTGGAAAAATGATGTAAATTTCAATTTTATGTCTCTCATACACATAGGCACACACTTCTATTGGTTTTTAGAGCTTCATTTCATCTTGAATGAGGATTTCAAATATTTTCACAGAGTTAAAACTGAATAAAAAAGTTTTATTTCAGAAACATAGAAGCTGATCAGACAACAAACTGGAGTTATTCATTCTCAAAATATGACAGTGAAACATTTACCACATTTTTCTAAAATGAAGTCAATTTTCACAATATCATTTAGGAGGAAAAAAGACCCAGTAGAGCTTTGTTGTGTCTCCAGGTGTGGCACCATGACAGACTTCCTGGGAATCTTCAAAGAAAATGGGGGAAGAAAAATCTCTGGATAAAATGCAGAAATTTAAAATGGAAAAAATAAAATGTAGCCATACTTTGAGAAATTTCATAAAAGCTAAAACAAAATACTCAAAAATCTCACGTTGAAAAAGGCCTACAATTTTGTGACAAAGAGGTTATATCCACAAAATCACATCACTTTCAAAGGAAAAAAAAATAATTTGAATTTGGCTAAGGATTTTTAATTCAGCTCCAGTTCAAATGTGTGCTTCTTTGTTAAATGCATTCACCTGTAATAACTGTGAGGTAACATATTTGAAATCAGCAATCTATACAGGCTTGTGGCTTTGAGCTTTTCCAGAAGCAATTCCTCAGTGAAAAGAAAGCGGGCATGAAACACTGAAGTATATTTAATTAATAGAAACAGTTGGTGTTTCAGACTTACTGGGATGGGAAGAGGTGCTAATAAACTTGGGGAGTTTAATTTAGCAAGCAAAAGAAATTAATCCATTTCTTAAGAAGTAAATTATTGCACTTATTCTTAAATCTAAAAAAATACACCTGAAGCAGTGCATGACTAACTGCACTAGGAAAGAAAAACACCTAGAAATGTAAAATAGTTTCAAAAATATATGTAACAGATTTTAATAGAAGAAAGAGCTATATGGTCAATTGCGAACTGGGGGAAAACTACGATTTTCAGTAGCCGGTTTCCTGTGCTGTGAATTCCTGTATATTAGAATTGTGGGGACATCTTCATGTATATCAAAGCTGTTAATCTTCAACAGCTGAGATTTGTTCTAGATGTGCTTCTAGTAGACTTACTGTAGGGAGAACAGGAGACAAGGTTTTTTTGAAACACTGAACTTTAAATGAAGTAGGGTGTTTCAGGCTGCTGAGGAATCTGGATTGTGAAAATAAATCCCTGAGAGATGGATTAGTGGGCAGGTAATGGCAAAAAATGTCTGATAAATTGCAGAATTATGTGGTAAACTTATTTATTACATGCCTATGCAATTTGTCACAGGGCTGTCTCATTTATCACCTCCCCATGTGAGATGCATATATCAATATTGGATATTGCTATCGTTGCCTGACAGCTTATGATCTTGTTTTTGAAATGCATACATCACTTTTCCCTGCTCTCTCCTATCACAAGAAATTCCATCCAGTTATATTTCCAGATAAATACTGAGAAAGGATTCCTGATTCACCTGGTGTCATGCTGTATGCTCTTCCCAAATCGAATTAATAGTGTGAAAAATACATTATGTGTTTCCATACAGATACTTGTAGGGTCAGTTATTGCCATGCTGTTGTTCACAGATTTGTTGTATCATGATGTGTCTGTTCAATCAGTAAAAACAACCTGATAGCTTCACCCAGGTGAAATGGATCTTGTCAAAAGTGTTGTCCTGTAACACCTTTTTAACATAAATGGCTGATTTATGAAAACAGTTCTTGCTGTTTTTTGTGGGACCAAGTTATCTCTTAGTAAGCAAAGAGCCATTTATTTATTTTAACATTAGAAGCTTAAAAAAAACAAACAACTTCCCCCTTCCCCGCCCTGATTTTCTAAAAAAAGTTTCTCACACTGCCTTGTTTGGAAACTCAGTGTCTCATTCTCTCCTTTTCACTTCTTCCTGAGTCAAATTAAAACTTTTGACACAGTTTTCAGGCTGTTATGGAGACAAGAAGAACAAATTAAACTTGATATATACTATTTTGTATGTCATTTTGAGAGGGAGAAAAACTTCACAGCTATTTATATCAGCATTTAGATCAACTAATGACAGATAGATATAGAGGGCTTCTGAAGCCCTAATTTATGTTCAGATCATAACCGGGATCAGAGACTAAGAAAACAACTGGCAGAATGTTTCATATTACAAGTTTGGATAGGAAGACAAGAAAATGTCAACTGCAGTTAGATGGAAATACAAAGATACATAGTAATACACAGAGGCAAAGAAAATTCATTACCCCTTCCATAGAGTCTTCATAATGCAAACAAACTATGTTTGCAAGAAAAAAGTACACGTAACATGGTATTTAACAGATTTGAGCAGTTTTCTGCCTTGGAAGCAGGGCCATAGTTGGCAGAGATTAAAACAATTTTGCAAAAACACATGGAAGAGTACTGAAAGAAGTGAAAAAAACCCCACTCAACATGGCATACAAACAGCATACAGTGTACAATCATAAAAACATTCACGAGAAATTTTCAAGATAGAGGTACATTCTTAATATATTCAATAGAACTGAGCTCTGGGTAATTGTAAACCAGACACTACAAGTCAGTATGATAGCTGAAGTTCCATTACAGTATTTGCCCCAAAATACACAGGAAACCTTCATCTCACCTGATGAGTATTTTTCCTCCTGCAGAGTATGCGAAAGGCACAAAGGTGAAGCTAAGCTTAAAATGTTGACATCTGTAATTTTTTGAAGGAAATTGATTGCTTACAGTGGGTCAAAATCATTTCAAATATTAAATCTAATTCTGGGACCATTCATGTAGAAAGGCAATGAAATGTTGAAGATTGATTCCAAGATGTCTTTACTAGCACGAGGAAGCTGTCAACAGAATCTAAAATTAAGTGGACAGGATTCAATTGTACTGTCATAGAGACATCTAGGAAATGCTGGCAATAAGAATCTTAATGACAAATTAGATTGATTAAACAGGATACAAAAAAAGAAAATGGAAGAAACTACAGAACTGATTAATATCTCTAGTAATTTCAAAAATGCGATTACTCATACAGCTCCTGACGCACTATAAGAATATAAGAAGAAAGACTTTCACATACCTACCATGTCAGTCGACATGGGTTCAAGGTAGTCAGACTGGCCCTGGTGAAGAAGATACATTAGGGCACTTATTATACCAAGAACAACATTCTACTCAACATATAAAACAGAGAAGACCAAGGAACATGAAATAAGAAAATTCAGATATAAACAACCTGTAGTGGTAGTCACAGGAGTTTTGGATCAAATAATTATTGGAAAATATACATTGATTCTTAACTGTTACACCTGTTATCCAGAAATAGCACTGCTAGAGCACAGGAGCTGCAGTACTGAGTGACACTGGATCACAATCAGATTGTTAGAAGCTCAAATTATTTGTGAAATGTATGATTTTAAACACATTACTGTCAGTCCAATACTTGATTAAATAACCAGAACATTTAAAATAGGGCTATCGTAAGTTGCTCTTCTAAAACAAACAAACAAACAAAAACAATGACCCCTCCAAACCCTATGATCATCAAAAGATCAAAAGCATTTGTAGCTGTAAGACAGTGTTCACAGGTATGATAAGAAAACAAGCACCCAAGAGATATTGTCTGGGCATGATTCAATAAGGAAAATGAATGAGATCATCTAAGTTTTGACTCCTTTTAACCCATACACACCTCCGGTGTTACTGGGTTTGTGCCTTCAGACCCTCTGCATGTCTTCATATGATTCTTCATAGGTTTATAGTACACCACCAATATGTTTTGCAGAAACAGTAACACAAGTCTCAGCATTCATTCAGACACAATTCACAACTACACCAGTGTAACAGGTACAACTTATGACCACAGAAGAACTGCCTCTCCCTTCTGTGCTGTGCAGTGCGGTCATGGCTAGTCTCTTCAGGGGACAGCAGCCCCAAGCAGCACAGATGTGAGCCAGGCTGGGCTACTCAGTTCTAGAATCAGAGACCACTTCTTGTCCTTTCTACTTATCAGGATATAGACAGACAGGCACTGTACATTGATATAGTAGTATTATGGTTAACTTCTCATTTTTTCCACTTGGAAGTGAAAGATCTAAGAATAACTATTTTTAAGACTTAAGATGAAACATGGCATCCTCAGAATGTCCTGGTTTACCAGAGGGAGTCAAGTAATATCAGCAAGTCAAGAAAAAAGTTATATGCAAACAAATTACTGAGAAATATGCAACCTTTCTCTCATTACTCCTTCGCTCTTTTTATCTAATGTTTTGAGATAACTTGTTACTCTGTTAAGAATTCATTCACAAACTTTGGCAAACACTTCTTGCTACACATCACCTAAGAATGCTACATGGACGACAGTCAATATGCAATGTAACATTCATAATGGCAGTAAGGTTACAGAAACCCTATATGCTGTAAATGCGAGCATTATATTCTGTAGCCTTCATAAGTTACCTAGCCACAGTGATATGCCATTTGGTTATAAGTAGCACGGTTTGTCACATAGTCTAAGTTTCTTTTGAGTGGAAGAATTCTATGGCAGAAAATTATAACATGGGTAAGATGGCACAATGTAAAATTCACCTGTGAAACTTAAGCAAACTTTTAATTCATGTACTGCATATTCTCATCATAGTAAATATGTTGCAGCATGCAGCACATTTGTCGTCTGTAAAGAAAGATAATTACTTCATATTTTTACCTCCATTTAAAAATCACCTATGCACCAAAATAACAAGTATTAAAAAAGCAGTAAGTGTACTTTTTAAAATAAATGGAGATATTTCCAGGTCAAGCTACAGATATTTTCAGTCACAAATGATAAGCCATCTTAACAGCTCTTTAGCCGATATCATCATATACTTACGGAAGTAGGGTATGTAGAGGTAAGACTGGGGATCTAGTTAACCTGATCAACCTTAGTTGTCCAAAAAGTGTTTCCAAGATGACTTATTTTGTTTAGGACTGCAGAATTAATCTCACAGGTAGATACTCCTCTGGCTCTGTTTGGTACTTCTTATTTAAATTTTAGATACATACTCTTCTCCAAATAACATTCCGCAGAAATCATATACCCTTAACCCTCATTCAACCTTCAGTCTCATTATAAGAGCTTTCTCAAAGTATGTGCTTTTATCAGTGCAAAGTTACTGTTATTTTAATACTTTACAAAATTTTCTTTGGATTATTAATGAGCAAAAACAACCAAACATAATTTGCTCTTGGACTTGCTAGCACTCACTCTCGCGTGTCCTGATAGTCAGCAACTCTCTCATTACACCTGGGAGCAATACCTTAAGTCTTCACAAAGCAAACTCAAACAAAAGGTTTCCATGAGTTAATAATATTTGTCTTTGCTTCCTGCCTGAAGTTTTTGTTTTGTTTTGTTTTGGGTTTTTTTGCTGTTGTTTTTAAAATTTTATTTTGTCTTTAGGCAATTTAAATATTTTATCAGTATAAACAACAGCAATGTCAAACTGTACAGTTCCATTTCTTCAGCTGTCAACTCCTTAACAGACAGACCCAGGAGATTAGAAGTGTGCAATCAAGGTAAGATACAGACACATTGACCAAGAATTATCAAAAGTCTATAACCTTTTCAACAGCTAACAACACAATTCCTTATATCTCAGTCTTATTTTTATTCCATTTTGAAATAGACTCATCCAGAGCAAATTGTTAAATGTATCAGTAGTTCCTTTGTTTTACCACAAAAAATTAAAATTCGCTAAAACACACCTCATTTCACGTTCCAATCCACACCAGGACGTGCCATACAATGGAGATGTAGAACAGCACAAAGTTGAGGAAGAAAAAAGTATGGCTGGTGGATTCAGTTTTGATGTAATGCCTCTGTACTGGGTGTTACCTGTCCAGGTCCTGGCAGCAGCAGCAGCCTCGGGGGCTGTCAGGTTGACCCCTGTGAGGAGCAGCCGGCGCTGCCCCGTGCCGGACACAGCCGGTTCCAGCGGCTCCAGCGGCCTCAGCGCAGGGCACAGCTGAGCCCCTCAGCCACGGGCTGGCGCCTCGGGGAAAGTCTGGGGAAGAAAGGGCAAAAAGCTGCCCGGCAGCCAGGGCTGAGGGAAACCGTGTGAGAAACAGCCCTGCCAGCTCCGAGGAGAGAGCAGGAGGAGGGGAGGAGCTGCTCCCGGCGCCCCCGCAGAGATTCCCCTACGGCCCCGGGAGAGACCCTGCTGGGGCAGGTGTTTCCCTGCAGCCCCTGGGAAGGGCCCAGAATGAAGCAGGGAAAAGTGTGAAGAGGGAGAAGGGGAAGAGAGGAGCTGTTATGGACTGAGCACAGCCTCTCACTTCCCATGCCCCTGGGCTACTCAGAACGGAAAAAGCGGAGGACTTTGTAATTGGGGAGTGAAGGTGAACCGGGGAGAAAGGGTGAATGAAGGGGAAGATGTTTTAGTTCTTCTCTTTGTTTCTTACCATCCAACTCTATTTTTAACTGGCAATAAATGAAACTGATTTTCCCCATGTTGTGTCCATTTTGTCAGTGATAATAACTGGTAAGTTATCTCCCTGTCCTTATCTCAACCCACAGGTGTTTCCAACTTATTTTCCCCCATTCTGTTGTGGAGTGGGAGTGAAAGAGTGACTGTGGGCAACTGGCAGACAGTCAGTGTCAACCCACCACACCCAATGCTCCAATAGTCCAGTAAACTTCTAGGACAACCTAAAATGAGATTTGATCCTTTGTAAATCTGTATAAGCACCGATAGCGGGTGTCCTGTCCCACTCAGTGGGGTGAGGACATGGCTAACTTCCAAATACTTTCCGTGGTAACTGGGAGTAATGGCAATTACTTGAGAGGTTCAATTAATTAATGAATTTATTTAAAACTCAGTCGGATTACAGCAGATAGTAGCTTGGCAAAAGCTTGTAACTATATCATAAAACTAAACAACATTTCAATGATGAAACTCACAATGCTACACTTATATGCTCAGAATGAAGTCAGAAACAGAGAGAGAAGAAAGAGAAAGATAGGTAATAAGAAACAGGTAAGATACCAGTGCTCCAAGGATCGATCCAACAATGGTCTCTGTCGTTCTCAGGGTGGTGGGTGCATGCAACCAGTGTCTTGAGTGGGAAGTTTTAAATACTCGAGTTCATTTGCATGTGAGATAGGAGAAGGTGGCTCATCTCCTCCCTCTGCTCGCTTCTCATGCTAATTAAGGAGATTGTTCCAGAAACGAGTCAGTGGCCCCAGAAGTGAGTTGGTTGGTCCTCCAGCAGTGGCTGATAGTTCATGATTCTCCCTAGCCAGCTATGACCACTGTACGACCCTGCTTTTGCATAAGTGTGGTTACTGCCTTTATTTTGAGGTTGGTACCTATGTTTTGCAAAAAAGAGGAGTGCACCTCAAGGAAGATGCACCTGTCCTGCCTCTGCAGCGCTTATCTCGTCCTCTCTGCTAGAAGTTGCAAAACATATCATTTAAGGCATAATGAAGTCACATATCATGTCCATCACAGAGGCCCATACCGGTGACACACAGAGAAATAACATCAGGACTTTGTACATGATAGAACTGAGAAGAGAAATTAACATGTATTTGAGACTGTGTCCAATTGAGAGTGTGTCCTGAAGCTGTTCCACACACAGATCTCATGTTGATGCTAACCATGAAGCACCTGCAAGCCATAGTCCTGAAAAATAAATGTCTCTAAAAATTGTTTGTCATTTTTATAGAACAAAAAAATAAACAAGAATAATCCCTATCATGAGATGAATTTGCATGAAACTTGAACTATTTCTCTTGTTTGTTTGTTTGTTTGTTTTTACTGGAGAAGTTTAATCAGAAGAAAAAACAAGTGGATGGAGACATAAAAGAGACTGGGAGTAGCGAAATATCTTTTGCTTCTTTGGACAACTACAAAAGTAGAATAAATATTTTACTTAAAAAAATAGGATATATTTGAATACATTAATTTCAAACAATATTCTACGTCCAAGTGGCATCTTGATTTTGATGAAGAGGATTTATACTCACAGATGCAAAGGATGTATATGTGCATCATAGAAAACATGGTATTAGGACTTGGTTAGTCAAAGAGTCAAGAACTGAACAAGCTTGTTCTCCTTTCTTACAGAATTAAAGCTCCCCACAGGGTCAGGTAAAAGGTTTTGAAGCTGAGCCTCATCAGCAATATTTAAGCTACCAATTACATTTTATATGCAAACATTGTCATTATAGAATGAGGGATACCAGGAGATCAATCTACCTTATCAAAGACATGAAACTTTAATAGAAGTAATGATCAATGTAAATACTGATGCAAGAAGAAGATAATGGAGTTTAAAGGGACCTCCTGTCTATTTAGCCAGAATATAATAGCAAAAGTGGATCAGAAACATGTTTTCAAGATGAGTTTACTAAAGAAAAATAACTGCTGTGGAATATTGTGACTTCACCATCATTTTACATTTTTCAGTTGAGACTGGATATATTTATAAAGTAATATGACCGCAAATGGCTGGTTGTAATAAAAGAAGTTCCAAGTATGTAATTTAAACTAGATTGGCATTTGTTCATTCTAGCACTAATACACATGCTTCTATGAACTGGTGATTGCAATAAAGCTTGACAAATTTGAAAAAGCTGAATAAGATATTCTTTTGCATAAAAGTTGTCATCTAATTCACTCATTTAAAATTCATTTTCAAGTGTTGTATTTATTATTTTCTTAGTTCATTTATCTATACATAGTAAGAAGTTAACAGGAAATGCTTCAATGAACAAAGAGATGTATTGAAAAATCTTCATGCTAAACAGTGAGCTGTTTTCTGTTGTCTAATTCACCCAGAATTTTTTTATAAGCAATTTTTTCTTTATAGTGTGTTTTGTATTACAATTTTTTAATGACAACTGTTAATTGTCATATGTTCATTTTTCAAGTTTGGAGTTATTTCTGTTGTCTTACTGGATAAAATTTTCTGTTTAATAAACTCAGTTTGTGAGAGGCTTGGTCCCAGTTTAATAGGGAAATTCAGGGGCTTCACTCACTCTACCTTTTACTTCCTGGGTACATCAGATTCTGTTTAGAGACCTAACATTTGTTGGCACTATTCATGCCTGGACATAACAAAACATTTCCAATTGGTCTTGATATACAGACAGTCACTACAGCCTACTCTTAGCATTTTTCAGCAAAGCAGTGTTTTGTGTTATATGATATTTTGAATCAGTGTCCTTGTAAAGAATCCCATCATGTCGAGTGATTTCATCTATGTAGTCACAATATAATTTTATACTTGGAAGAATCTGTGCTGCTTCTTTTTGCCAACAATGAAGAATTATTTTCAATCTGCTGTAAGTCTGGATCATTTTTTCTGTTTGAGCCTGACATATTTTGCTGAAGAGGTGGATAGTACCAGCATTATTTGCTCTAGTTATTTCTTCATGCAACTCCCTTCTTAATTTATAGGTAACTTTGAAAGCATAAACTTCATTTAATAAATATTCTTCAATTTAATGCTAATTGTTTGAAGCTGATATGACATTTCAAAAATTGTTTCCACAGGATGTGTCTGTCAGAATTTACTTCAAATGATTTCCAGTCCAAACAGTTGATGAAATCACTGACAATTAGAACATATGTTCTTGCTTTTTTCTCAATATAAATATATTGTGACTCAACTGGAAATCTTAATCACAACTTAACTATTCTAGCCTAATAACTAATCAGCAGATTTTTTTTTTTTTTTTAATTGCTCTATTTGCTATAAACACTTGTATGTACAAGATCTTCATCAGACAGTATACAATGCAATGTATTTTTGTGGTGTGATGAAATTTTCAGTGAATGTTCAACAGAGCTCAACAGGAAATGTCAATTCTGTTTCTGGAGAAAATAACATGAAAACTTTCCAAGAGGTTAATTTTAATTGAAAGCTCCCAAATTTAAAATTTGATTTTTTTGTACAGTTTTTCAGCTTTTGGTGCCAACTTTCTCTCCATATCCTCCAATTAAAAAAAAAAAAAAAAGTATTTCATAAAAATATTTTAAAGCAACTTTAGTTCTCAAGGTTTTATGCTTAAGAGACCTTTACCAGTTTGTCAGATCATCTAGAGTAAGTTTTACTCACCAAACCTGCCCTTTAGATATTTTTTTCTCTTTTGCCATTTGCCAAGTTACTACATCTTGGGTGAACCAATGGCACCCAATCATGCTCAAATTTCGGTTCATTTACAGCGAAATTAAAGAGTCGAATAAAATTAAAAACAAACTAACACAAACAGACAAAAACCACCCACAAACCTCAATTAATAATAAAGCTGAACTTAAAGTGACTGAAGACGACCTAATTTTTTTCTCATTGGCATGGAATAGAAGTATGTATACTGCCAATTATCACATTTCAGCTTAAAGTGTACTTCTCAGTTAAGATGCTTCTTCTGGCATTCCTATGTAGAAAGTCATTCTTTGCTATTTCATTTACATTTTCAGATCAATGTGGGTTTTTTTCCTATGCTTGAAATGAATACAACTTTGGCCTTTCAAGTCTGGACAGATAGTTGCGAAACAGCAGGAGTCACTAATCCTGAATTGTGATGGGATGTCCCTCTTCATAAAATAATTTTAGATCTGGTAATGTTAGGAGTGAAAGAAAGTGTTTGCCATTGTATCGCATGCCATATGAAAAAAAAGGGATATGTTCTTTACTCAGCATTTTTGCTATTATGAAGTAAGAAAAGTCTTTGGAATTTTTTTCATGGAACTTTAAAAATTAAAATATTTTTCATGTTTAAGTAAAAAGTAAATGCATATTTTATCTTTCAACATTAAAAAGATACATTTACTGGTAATACTACGGTTAGGTCAGGATATTATATGTGGTGGAGGGTGCATGTATGCACCTGCATGCACACCTGTGCCTAAGAAACTATGCTCCAGAACCCATTGGACCAGACACTGCAGAGCTGTCAGGTGGAGAGATTGAGGCTTCGAGTTGAGAACAGTGTGAATTTAATGTTTACTATGCGAATCTCGCTGCTTTGAGCACCCGTTCCCTCTCCCCCATCAGGAGGTACATGCATCTTACTCTCTACTTATGGTAGAGCAAGGAAGAAATACACCCCAATACATCCCCAAAGATCATCTTCTGAAGCCACATAGAACCACTCCTTTGATCTTCTGCTCTTACTTCAAATTTTCAGTTTGAAAGCTGCAACTTTTTGCAGCAGGAGTATAGGAGGAAATACCCACAATTGCGCAAATTGTTTTACTCCAGCCTGGAGGAAAGAGTAGGTGGGGATCAGGAAGCTTTATGAAAAAGCTGTTCCACAGCTGTAATATGGTCAACACACTATGACAGTGCAAATCAGCAGTTATTTTTGGACACCACAGCCACAAAATGACTGACTTTGTTTTACATTCCCATGTATTTAGAATGGTAGCCTTGCAAATCCAGGTGATGTGATATTTCTGCTGCCAAAATACGCCACACGCTCTGTACCAATTACAGTACAAGGCCTCGGGACTTGTCAAGCTGTGTCTTCACCTGCACTTCTTCTACACTTCTTTTAGCTGTAACAGCATATTGTCTGGTGGTGCCGTGAGCATAACCTAACTTTCTTCAGATCAACTTTCTGAAATTGCATGGATTTACTTCTAGAAGAAATTAAACTGCATATGGTAAAGAAACTAAGCAACCACAGCGTAATTAAACCTGTAGACCATCAAGAAAATAAGTGCTAGTAATGGACTGAAATCACACAAAAGCAACCTCAAATGGAGCAATCCCGAGGAAAAAGAAATCCCCCCACCATCAACATTCTCCTCCTTCCAGAAAAGGAACATGAATGTTCACAAAAAAATCATAAAAACACTCTAGAAGGATAAGCATAACACCCAGTATGTAGAAACAAGAAATCTTCTTTATAGCAGTATGAAATTGATAATTATTAGGAATGAGCTGTAATATTATATATTAGTATCATTTTATTCAGAATAATGATAACTGTTTGTAGCACTTTGATTAAACTGGCAAGACATTGATTAGACTCTCAATAAATACAAAGTGTTCTTTAGCCCACACATTACAAAGGAAACAGTCCTGCAGAACATTCTTGCATTAGACCAATTTCTACAAAACTGTGTATTTCTTAATCACATTAGTAATAGTCTTTAAAAATTATCTGCTTTTAAAGCAAAGCAGAGGTAAAAGTATTCTTTCATGCATGTTCTTAATTCCTTCATATAGGTACCCATGCACAAGTCTTTAAACTATTTTGAGAAGCTAAACTATTTCCTGCACAGATCAATGTCGTATTACTATTATGAAATGAATCAGGTGATGCTACTGATTTTCCACAAATTGCAATGAGTAGCAAATCCCCAAGAGATAACATCTGAAATTAGATAAATACTTGAAATTGAGACTGAATTACTAGCATTGGTAACAGCGATAATTCTTTTGGATCAAAGTCTGGGAACACCAGAAGGACATGGAATAGGAAATTTTTCATAATATTTCTCGTGTTTGTTTCCCAAGCTGCCAGTTTTTCATAGAATTTCTGCAAGTCAATAAGCTCTACCATTCAAGAAGTCATCCAGAATTGGTCTACTAAGAGAATACTAAAGCACAGCTGTGACAATGCACTTGGCCCCATCCCCCCAGAACCAAACCAGCAGTAGTTTGGTCCAGGCTCCAAAGAAGATAGAGGTCTAAGCTGCAGTCAGGCCAAGAACTTCTTTTAGGAAACCCCCAGGGAAGCAGAACAGTAACTGAACATCGACAAGTTGTGAGTGCAAGGAGTCTCATGCAGACAGTTCCTGCTGTTTGACTATGAGCCAACCACTGAATTCCAGAAATATGGCAGCCTGGGTGAGCCTACTGCGAGCTCACTCTGCTAAACAAGCTGGCTCTGTGGTAATGATCTTTTATTAATCACAGATCACTGGATAAGCCCAATTTAAGTTTTATATTAATCATTTAGCTTAAGTAAATGCATTTTAAATAGAATGAATGAGAATTACAATGTCATGTGATTTTAATATACTGTCTGTTTCACATGACTTGGCAAGCTAAATTTGCTGAAATCTGTACATTGTAAATTTCTGCTCATATTCACCAACTTATATCTACTTGATGAAAACAAGGGCAGCTACAGACCATCATGGACACTCGCAAGATAAGGCCTGTTTTGCACTTTGTTGAGCAAAACAGGATTAATTCAACCAAAACAACACCTTCAAGACTGGCACAAAACAGCTGTGGATTATAAACAACGTCTGCAGCTAAAGAAAACAAGGGTCTGTCTGAAGTTAGTGAAAGAATCCAATGAGAAGCAAGAAGACTCTAGGCTCAAATATTGCTTCTAGACTGAATCACAGTGTGAGGAGCAGAAAAATAGTCTGTAAGGGACTTCTGTGCCTGGCTTGACTTCTCTGCGAAGGCACTCAGCTTGAGCCAACCCTGCTGCTGTACTACTCCATTAAAATATTTATTTCTATGAACTTTGATGCTTGAGAACTTGCTTCAAGAGACCTAGGATCAAGACTTCAGAGAGACCTGGCACTAGACCGCTAAAGGAAAGGTAAGCAGATGAGATGTAGAATGATGAAACTTTCAAGTTCTAACCAAGTGATATAAAGAATCGGATGTGCACATATAACCCTTTTGTCATAAATACATAAAATCCCTGTTTTCCCTCACCTTTACATCTCCTAGACACAAACTGTTGATCAAGTTTGGGGTTAAATTTGGATCCAGTTGCACCTAGATTCCTCTCTGAGAAGCAGTTTAAAAAACAAAGCGGTCCATTCTGAACCTCATGACTCAATGAGAGGGCTTCCCTCTACCCTTTCACTTCTCCTATCCTCATATAAATCACTCAAAACCAACTCTCACCCAGTTCTCCTTGGCCTGTTTACCCCTGCAGTAAGTGAAAGAGTGAAACTTGCCACTGAACTCTGTTAAGTTGCACTTTTCTTTGAGTGATCTAAACACTGATCTACAGCAAGCAGGACCCTAAATCACTCATCCATGATAACAGCTCACATAGATCAGTTAATCATCAGTTAAAAATAATACTGTATATTTTGTGGTATTATGTTACCACCTCAGCAGTTCATTAGCATACCATGTAAGTATGACAGTGCACATGTGACTATAGTACAACAGTATGTTAAAAGGTAAATAAAATATTTTAGAGAAGCAAAGTCTCCCCAATTGTGCTAACAGTTTTTCTAGCCAAATTCACTGAAGTGGAAAGGAAGAGGTGAAAAGTTCTGCTGTGAACCAGTGGGTAATAGTTCGCCAGCTGCCCAAATTATTTTCAAGTATTTTGGCACATCTCTAGATAAAAATTATTATGGTTCAGAGGATTTGATGTAGACAGAAACATTTATCGAACTATAACCAAACTTTTTCAATTTACATTAGTGAAGTTATGAAGCTGAACTATGGCAGCCACTTCCAATAATCTATTAGTTAAAGAAAAAAAGCCACAAAGCATGACATGCCTTCAAATCTATCTATATCTGTAAGCAGATGTGTATATTCAGGAATGCATTTAAAGCATCATTAATACTAATACAGAAAGATACTGCAGTCATCTTCCATAACCGTAGGTTTCATGGATGCAGTCTGCCTGAACAACCTTCTTCAGCTCGCAGTGTTCATCTCTCTTGCAGAAATGGCTCAGCATTTTCATTCATCATTTGAATGAGGTGTGGTAAAACTATTTTTTTTTTTTTTTTTTTTTTTCCCAAGCTGAACTAGTGCCTTTTCATGGACTGTGCTTTCTAAGCCCATTAATAGTAATGATGTTATATGGTTCACTCTAGTCCTTTCCATGGCCTGCTGCTCACATCAGAACAAGTAATAAAGAGGCAAAGCACTCCTGTATGGAAATACCTGGCTTCACTGTAGTGGGGTGAGTGGAGAGCAGTTAAAAGCACCAACTAATAGAATCTGCTGTTTTGTCCAAACAAAGGAACAAATAAGCAAGTACAAACAGAAGAGGGACCCACTGGAAATAGAAATTTACTCCAGTATTTTCTTACTAATTTTTAACTGAATTTTCTGATCATACACATTCACAGGAGTAAACAATGAGGTCTTTTTATGGGCTACACAGGAAATTATTTTGAACTGCGTATTCATTGCATTCTGCTAGATATGTGAATAAAAGTCAAAGCTCACAATCCTATGCCCTAGGAAGCTTATCAGCTGTGCCAAATTATCATCACATTCTGAGCTATGTTGCATCCATAATTTCTCCATTCTCAAATAATTTTACAGCATCCAGAATCGTGATGATCACTGTGCTTTGAAGTAGTCTTCAAATTTTGTATTTGTGTGGAGAAAGAGATTAATCAGTTTATTGAGAAATTGCTCAGCTTCCTTCCTATCCTCCAAAAGCTGGGCTGCTGACATCCATATGCAGTTTCTCCCCCACTTTTTCTCTTCAAAGTTCAATTGTCCAAATAAGCTGTACATTTTGGGGCTGTTAAATATCTGTCTTCCAGAGGACTCTAAATGTGTCTTTATGACACTGGTCTAAGCTGGGTGTCACAGTACAGAAAATATAACTCAATGGAGATCAAACTGATACTCTCAGCTCAGGACTGCTCTGACCTAGAATGAGTGAGCATACTTAAGGTTGTAAACTACAACAGTGCTGCATGGCCACCCTACCGTGCTCCACTGAATTTTCTGCTTCTTGCATGCCAACACCATATAAACATACTATCTTAATGTCTTAACAGAAAAAGAATCTTTAGCTACAGAGAGGTTCCCTCAAAACCCTAAGGAAAACCCATAGAGAATTGACCATAATTGCCATTCAGCACTATACAGAAGAACAGCAATCGGCAGGAGTGGAAAGGACCCGTTTCCTGTTTATCAACAGTAGCATGGAGAGGACAAAATAAGAAAAAAATAATCAGTATCACTTTTTTGTTTTAATTTTATAATTATTTTCATTTTCATCTGTTCACTTATCTTCACACCACAGACATATCTTTCCCCTGTTCAGAGAACACAGACATTTTTCAGCTAGATCAGACACAAAAGACTACAGACCAGCAATGATACCTGCAGATAACCTAGATGACATTAATTAGAAGCCATATTTGCCTTAAGAAAACCATGGCTGTTGTCTCAGAGACCAAATGAATTCACCCAGACTGTTTTTTCAGAGACATGTCATTATGAATAACCTCCACAGACATGTCTTTTAAATGCAAAATGGTTCTGAATCTTGAATACCAAATCTCTCTGAAACTTAGAGAAAAAGTGACACTACCTCTGTTTTAAGAATGTAGTCTTAATTTCATGTCTATAGAATCATAAGAACCAAATAGTTCAATATTCACAAACCTTAATTGGTGGGGCTTTCAAAGCAGCCATCGTAGATACTACACTACTTGCAAATGCGTACTTTGTAAAATAAGCTGAAAAGGAGCTAAGAAAACATGTTTTTTTTTCTTCAAAAGTATGTTAATTTCATTGATGAGTTAAAGGACAAAAATACTTGTGCCCAGAGGATGATAAAGAAAGCATCAGCAACAAGTAAAACTCAAATATTGCTGCATAGCAGGATATGTTTAACTTCCTTTTGCAAAGACAAACAGACACTGAGAGGACTTTTGCAGGGAATAAATTGTAGAATGACTCACAGGTCTTTGATCCAATCATGGGGGAAACTGCTCTGGCAGGTCTTTTTACTCTGAATCCCATGGTCCCGTGTCTGACAGAGTAGCACTATCAGAGAGTTGATCAGCAAGCTGTATAATGCAGAGAGGTCAGAATCAATAAGGATTTACTTCTGACATTACAGAGCTGAACACCACACTTCATGGAGCAGTTCTTGTAACTAAAAATATCTTCCTGATTGCAGGCCACCTCTTATTTTAGCACCAGTCACTGAGATGAAGAAAGCATTCACCAGCAAATGTATCATTTATTTATTAGGATTCCAAGTGGGGGACAACAGTGAAGCAATATCTTTCCCATGGATTTCAGCAGAATGAAAACAATGCTACGACAAAATGCCTGGTTTGTTAGAATTAAGTTTGAGAAACCCTTACTGCTTAAAGATCAGCTATGATTAAAAATCCACATGCTTAGTAAGATCTATTGTACCGGATCAGAACAAGGGATCATTTGGCCCAATTTTTTTATCTATAAAAGTGGATGAAAGTGAATGTCCAGGAAAAGGCATATTAAAACCAATGATATAACAATACTTTCCAGTTATAGCCTCTCCAGTTCTGAAGATCTGACTCAGGAAATTGCTGAATCATAGACAATAATTTTGGAACTCTATACATCTTCACATATTATCCTTGCACTAACTTCACCAGGATAAACCATGTTCTAATGAAACAAAAGAACAGCAGATACGCAGCACACATCAGCCAAAATTCTGATTATTTAGATTCCACTGATAATTTCAAGTAGTTAGAAATTCATTGTGTAGGTCGGAATCTAACCATGACTTTTGTGAACAAGGGGCTCCTGTAATATAACCTCTATTTCAAATCACATTATAAAATGTACATCTGCTTCCCTAATATGTGGATGTAGCTGTGTGTCTCATCATACTTTCTAGAATTTTTAGTTTTGGTAAAATAACCACTGCTAAAACTCTCATTCATCAGTTCCCAAAATATAAACACAAGCTACCTAAAAATGTCAAATTTTCTTATGATTCAACTTGCTTTTATGGATTTGCCTTTTTTATTCAACCTGCTCTCTCAGTAAAAATCTTTCCCAATATTCTAAGAATGAACTACAGTTATACTACTAATACCACAAGTGACTGAATTGTTTGCTCTTATTTTGTTTTTGGATAACAGGGGAAAAAGAAGCATGATTTGACTCAGAAAAAGGTGGACTGTTTTTTGAAATAGTCTCACAGTGAAAGCTAACTTTCAAGAAGAGGCCATAGATTATGCAAGAAAACGGGAACATAAAGTAATAGCAGGAAGAAGAGAGTATGTGAGGCTGTTGACCCAAACTAATGGGATCTGGAAGGATACAAAATGTTAGCCGTCTTGGAGGGAGAGCATGAGAGTACATTTGAACTGCTTTTCGCCCTCACAGTTGACTCTCCAGAGAGATGAACTCCAGCGTGAGTTCAATCAGGATTTGAAGAAAGGCCATTAAAAAAACCCTGAAAACTGAGGAAAATAAAAAATTAAGGTATGTATCAGTCCACTGCACACTGTGTGAGGTAAGGAGGTTGCGAAGTTGAGATGAAGTGGCAAGTAAGAACACTGCTTGATAGACTTGTTAGGTAAATCAGTGCATCTAGTTGAATATACAGATTACATAACCAAGGAAGAGCGCAAAAGTAATTAATTGATATATGTGTATACAGCCTACTCTGACCCCTCATGATCACTGCCCCCAACTAAAACAAAACTAACCACCCAACAAGCCCGGAACAGCAGACTCCAATGGAAACCAGCTTACCCAAAACCCTAAGGCTCCAGAGAGATTATTCATGTGCTAGTGGCTTCTAAAGGATTAATGGCTAAATAAAATATGGTAGGAAGAGTTTGGCAGAGAGGCTAGAAAACTACTGCAAACAGGCCAACTCATTCCCTCCTATTTCCACGGCACTGTTAAGAATGGTACATTCATTTATCTAGTGTCCCGCTTCAACATCTCTGCAGTAAGAACTTCACCTTTCCCTTCCTCCCATACACAGCAACTGAAATGAAGTATAGCTCAACAATACGTACTTTTCTTCCCTTTTATCAAAAGAAAAATGGGGATGCTTTGATAACCTGAAAGAGGCAAAAGACCGTTAGAATTCTTCATGTCACAGAAGATCAGCCAAACCGCCTGGGTCACCCATCTGCAGTCTCTCCTCTACTAAATCTTCTGGCTAATCCTCCTGCAAGCAATACAGGTATGTCTAACATAATGATGTTAGTAGACAGTATGCAGGTAATGACAGAAACCAGTTTCTGACTCTGGAAGAGACACATCACAGGTTGTATCACCCTGTGCCTTAACTCCACATTTGTTTTCAGAGGCTTGTGCTTTGCTGAAGTTGATCATCTGGATGGGCACAAGATATCTGACAACATTAAATTAATAACATTCAGAGAATAAAAAAAGCAGCATGAAACAAGTTCACAACCTCCCCAGATGCTGCACAGTAACTTCACATGTCCTAAATGATACAGATTTTTGAGATGACAATTTTTTGAAGTCTCAGATAACTTCAGGATTGGAGAGGAGGGGTTGGACTAGGCAATCTCTAGAGGTCCCAGCTGTCCAGTGATAACTAGTGAAATGGGGGCTCATCATGCAGAAAATACCATCACAGTGGCATTCCAGTTCTCTCACCCTTTCTAATGTTACATTTAATATCTTCCTCTTATGGCACCATTTTTGTCCATTATACTATTTATTTTGATAAAGCTCTGGATTTCCTCCAGACTTCATGAAATTATATTATACAACGCTGTTTGATGTATCAAGAACTACACACCACAATAAACTCTGTCAACTCACTCAGCTCTGTTCTGTCTTTAGAAACAAAATCAAAGTTACTAATAATGTTATTATACATTCAGTTAATACTAACAAATGGTACCTCCCTCCCTTAAGGAAATACGAGGAAATCAGCTTAACTTACAAACTAACTACATTTTTTAACTATAAAATGTACAAAAATACTGAAGTTATTTAGAGGTGTCATAAAATATTTCTTTTTGGAGATTTTTTTTTAGCAATAGACAAGAAATCATCGAAGTTTAAGTGACACTTTGTTATATAGAAAGAAGACTATTCTAAATTATCACAACAATCTTCTCAGTCTCACAGCTCATGTTTCTTTCAAATGCTTATAAATGTGGGACGGGGAAAAATAATGCAAGGGTTGAAAAGCTGTATTTTCATAAATTTCATTCATACACGTTCATGCAGGGAACAAGGAGAAGGGACACTGAATACACAAGAATTGTATTTAATGTAAAATATTTTATCACCTTCAACTGTTTACTCAGATGTAATACCTCCTTTCCTCAATGCTGGCCTACTTCCTAAAAATACGAGGATATTGCTACTATAGAAACTTAATTATATAATGCTTAAGAAATAAGAATACAATACTTTGCAATACTTTCTAGTTTTATAATTCCAAACACCTAAAGCCAAGACAGGAGACTATACGAAGCAAATGGTCTTAGGTGGAATTTTTGCTGCCATAAGTTGTCATCTCACTTAAAAAAAAACAAAAACAAAAACATTTTGTGAGCTTTCGTTACTTAGTGCTTCATTACTTACTGAGTGCCTTATTACTACTGTAGGTAAAGAGCTATTCAATCAATTTGTGAATTTAGATGAAGAAGGGATTAGAAACAAGCAGGATGAAATTACTTCTAACTGGTAAATAAGCTACTAAGGTTGACACCTTCAAGGCTCCCTAAAGAAACCAGATTTTTTTTCTTTTTTAGATAGGTTTAAAAATATTAAGTCCCTGAAAGATTTGATCTTCAGCATATCTGTTATAGAATTTGGATATTATTTCCTCTGAAAAATAGTATCTAAAGCAATGCACAAAGCTTTGCAAAACTCACAAGATCCCCTGTGACTGAAAATCTTTAGAGCAGACAGTCCAAGACCTTGTTCACAGCCAAGAAATCATCCAGGTCCACAATGAGAGACCATTATGAGTGAAGAACCTTAGGAATTCTTCCAAGTGTCTGTCATAATTACTCATTGCTTAAAAATGAACTAACAAAGTGCGGAAAGTAAGGTTAAAATTTTTGAAAGTGAAAGGTGCAAAACAAGAATCATAGCCACTGTTAACTGGAGACAAATTACTACCTTGTAGTTTGGCAAGATTTATATAAGAAAGCCCTGACTTGGTTAGAGTAGAAGTAATAAAGCTGATTAACTGAAGAAAGATGAAGTAGAGCTGCTTAACTGAGTGAGAGACGAAACAGGGCTTTAAAAATGTCTGCTCTCCACTAAAATTAGAAGTTGTAGACCAATTTATGTTTTTTTGTGCAACGGAAAACCACAAATATTTCCATACAGAAAATGCAATTGCTTTATCAAGACAGTAATGAAAGACATCACACCAGTTTTTCAGCATAGTAGATCACTGGACAGTAATTTTTAAACAGGTGCATGCTTTTAATCTAAGTATCTGTTTGAGTGACAGTAATTTGTAATGACAGCTTGTAATTCCAAACTCAGAACTGGAAACTGAAGACTTGGAAAAAGCAGCAATGAGACAGTTTCAACAGTCTGAATAGTTACCATTGGTGGAACAGAACTTACTGCACTCCTGGTTTCCACTCTGAGAAAGAGACCACCCTATTTGCTGGTACTTAACAAGAAAATGAGTTTTCAAGGTCTCACCATAATCTTCTTTCTTTGTACAGGTCTTTTTAGCTGAAAGATGGATGTAATCAGAAATAAACCTACAGGAAATTTTCACTACAGTTATGTAATGAGATAGGTACCCTGCAAAAAAAACCTTTTACAATTTTGGAAGAGTCAGGGCAGAATTTGGCCAGAATCACATCTTTTTGAAAACCCTTCAGTGTTGTTTTTGTTGTTGTTGGTTTTGTTGTTGTTTTTAAATGGAGATCAAAGAGGCAGAGGAATTGGGAAGAGTTATTTTGTTGATTCCTGAAAATCAACACGCACAATTACCTTTGACTATTCCTAAGAGGAGCTAAGAATTTAACCTGTATTTGGCCATCAAGGATGCAATTGAGGTGTCTACACATTGACACTCAGTGCCATTTAAGAAATCCAGCACATGGACCCCATCTCTACCTGTTTTTCTCTTTTACAGTCTCCTCTAAGTCCTAAGTCTCAGATGCTTGACCTAAGGAGAAGTTCTAGGACATCCTGTACAGCAGTAGATGCAAACAGTAGAATGTGAGAAAATATTTGAGATGCAACTGAGTTTGAAACAATATGTTATCTATAAGAACCTGCTATCATTCTGGAAGTAATTTTAAGGTTATTAACAGAATTTTCTATGCTTCTGTGGTTGAGGATTAGGAATGGTATTCTATTGGCTTACATGAACACAACAGACAATCTGAAGTAAATCTACGAATGCTTTATGTGTCTCATCAATGAAATACACGTGCTGCAGTATGCCAATATGGACTCTTTTTTTGGACACACACCAAGACCAAATATCTTTCAGAAACGGATAGTCCTGATCTCGCTTGGAAGCGCAGCCAGATGCCTAGTTTATCAATGATGGGGTTATTTTTCTTTTTACTGTGGGACATCTATACAAAAGGCAGAACAAACCACAAAGCTGTGCAATGAATCCAAAGTATATTTTCTGGTAGTAAGTCAGAAAATAACTCTCAGGAACAGACACTCTTCTCTACCTTGCACTGAAACACCAGCTATCTGACAAAAGAAAGCTATATTTTGTTCACGAAGTTGACAAGACACTAAATCATAAGTTTGTCTTATCATAAGGATTAAAATAACTTTGTGTAGCAAGACAAAAAGAGGTGTAGTAGAAACTATCCATTTGGAGGGTGAGGGAAAAGACATTTTTTGAGCTATCCATTAAATACCAAATAGAAACAGCGTGTCCTCAAGAAAATCCTCAGATGTTGCTGGAAGGTTTGGAAAATAAAATGCCAGTTCATTGGAGGACTTCTGAAGGATAGATTTCCACAGACATTATTTGAAACCAGACAGGTTTGTTGGGATTTTTGTCTGTCATCACATTTACAAATATTCAACTCTTACTCTTCTACTAACAGAAGTCACTCTACCCAAGGTTGTACAAACTTTTTCCCCCTCTCTAATGAGCCTTCATTTATTCTCTCCTTGGCATTTGGTGGAGTTTTTCATGTTCGTTTGTTTGTTTGTTTTTCACTTTTAAATATGTGTTTGTCTCTGGCAAATAAACCAAATGGAAAAAAAAAAAAAAAAGCAAAGTTGTAAAACAAAAAAAAAAAAAAGAGCAAAGCACGTTGTATTTAAGGGTTAAGAACATTGATATAAAATATAATCAACAGAAACATTTTTGTGAAAAACATTTTTGTAAGCTAAAAGTAAATCTATATTTACCACACACAGACACTTAGAGTTGATAAATATTTTAAAATATTTTTTGAAAAATTTAGTCTTTCATTCAGTTTAATAAGAAAAAAATAAGCAGATGGCAGCACAGTATGTGCCTTTTGGATATTGTGATAACAACTCCATTGCTGAAATGTAAAAATTACCTTGTGGCTGCTTCATCGGTATAGTAAGCTGTGCTGTTTGAAATACAGAAACAAACAGTTAGAAGTATGAGTTCATTCAGTGTGCAGGGGAGTTTTCAAAGCAAATTATAGTTCAAGTTCTGAACACCCTTTTTACTTGAACAATCTTTGTCATACTGCAGTTAAAAGATCCCCTTAAAGCAGCTATTAATTAGGCTTCCTGCCTTCTTTTAATATGCCAATAATAAATATTGTAGCCATAATAAACTACACAATACCTGAAAATCACTGTTATGAGATCTGCAACTCCAAAGTTAATTAAGAAATGTTATACCAGTAAAATATAGTATGATATAGTAAGTTAAGCAGCATGTAAATAGTTTAAAATATATCTCTGGAATGCACAGAAGCTTAAATATAGTTCAGAGTTTAACTTTTAACATGATTATTTCAAGTTATATATACTAAGGATACATTTTTTCACCTGAATCTGAATGACTTGAGCAAAACAGTTACAGCACCAAGCAAGAAAGGCAATAGCAGATAAAAGTTCTTGAAGTAACAGATGGGCTTATTTATCAACAATGCATTCATCAAAGAATGTTCCCTGCTTGGCTGCAGACATTTTTAAGAGCCACTTCCTTAGAGAGATAAGCCCCTAAGCACAAACCTTCTACTACATATTCACAGCCTGATTTTAAAGAGGGTTTAGGCAAAGGAAGGATGGCTGCTGGGGAAAAGAAACATGGGTTGCAACTCCATGGTAAGTTACAGACAGTTGTGACTGGCCATGTCTGCACTCCAGGCTGGCTGGACAACAGCCAGCAGCAGGCCAGAAGATGCTGAGGTACAATTAACATGGCACTGAGTCTGAGCTAATAAGCCTTGCTCGGAGACAGGGATTTCAGCCTGGTCTGGCATTCGGACTCAACACTGCGCTAACACAGCTACACAGCTTCCAGTTTAGAGCTGGCTCACGCCCAGCTGGTTCAGAGAGCAAGCAAGGACAGCTGGTGTTTGCTCTGAGCATGGACAAGATTTACTAGTGACTGTGACTGCCTGCAGAAAATGCACACAGCAGAGACTGTGCTGGGAGCAGGACCTGCTGCTGCTGTTGGCTGGAAATCCAGGAAAGATGGTGAAGATGCTCAAAAGGCAAGCTGAGGGTATAAGCAAGGGGAGATTTTTATCCAAGACACAATTTCTACATTTATATCTTCTGTCAGTCTTCAACAACTGCATCAATTATGCTGTCTTTCTGTGACACTGCAAACATAGAAGAAAATGTCACAAGAATTCTTGTGCCTGTTGGATGTGGTGCACAGAAAGAAGGTCACATCTGCCTGCGACAAAATTCAGACATAACCAAAATCCCCAAATCTGCTATCACCATCATGTCTGAGTTCTCAAATCATATGAATTATAACTCAAAGCCCACTCCATGAGCTGCAGGAAGCATGAAAACTCAAACACTGAAGTGCGTGAACCCAAGTTTCCAACTTAGAGACTCCATTTGAGATAGACAAATGAAAGGAAGTCTAATGAAAGGCTCAGTTTATAACTCTAACAGTATATATGTCAGGAGGTTACCTCAGAAACAGTGTGTAATTTCTCTTACTCCAACATGCTAGGAGGTAATTAGGAAAAAAAGTTCTTCACTGAGCACATGCTCAAACACTGGAAAGAAGCTTCCCAGGGAAGCAGTCATGGGTCCAAGCCTGTTAGTTTTCAACAAGTGTTTGGACAATACTCTTAGATGTAGACAGTTTAACTTTTAGCTTGTCATTCTGGAATGAGGAGATGGGCTGAATGATCCTCATAGGTCCCTTCCAACTCAGGACATCCTATGATTCTACGGTTCAATAGACAATGTTTAAACAAGTTTTGGTGAACCAGAGAGAACGTGTTTTTCAGATACGAAAATCCTCTTCACAACGAACTATATTCTGAGTTAAGAGTGTACAGTAGGATCCAAAATCAGTCACTCTTAAAGGTGGGAGAAAGGGGAAGAAAAACAAACTAGTAGACAGCATGTAGAGTAACAGCAAAGAAAAGAAACCTGATAAAGAAGTGAATTAAATGGAAAGTAAAATTACTAAATAGGAGAGAGATTAAAACAATTTTTAAAAGAAGCTTCTTCTTTTAAAAAATAAGTGTTATTACATATAAGGATTCCAAGTGTAAAAACACCTGCTTTTTGTGTAGATCTAATAACAAGGGCAGACTAGTCTGATTACAGTGTGGTTAAGGCAAAGTACAGAAAACACAAGTACTTGTCCCAGGGATACATCTGTTTACTGAATGCAAGCAGCTTGTAATCCTCAAAGCTGAGCTGCTGCAGTTTAAGACCAGTTCTGACCAAAGGAGACAGCATGCAATAAAGAGGAAGGCAAGAGCAAATGTGGGAAGATTTAGAACAGATCTGCCTCAGAACTAGCTGCTGCTGGCATAGAGAAAGGGTTTCTTCCTAACAGGATTAAAAGAGATCAAGTGCGGAGCTGATACTGCTTGGAACCTGACTTCTGAAAGATAATCCTTGAGAATTCTTTCCCAACCAAGGAAATAAAAGTTACAAATGTGAGATGAGGGAAACTGAGCCCAGCAACTCCCTTACTGGAAAAAAACAGTAGCTAGATATCAACTACACCAAAGAATCAATTTGTAACTTAGATTCACCATTTGGAAGGTGGTAGTTTCCACAAGACAGAACTTTTACTGAATATATGATACTTACAGTCGTGAGAAATACTTTTTTTTTTTTTTTTGTGCAAAGCTTTGATTACTAAAACTAAGCATTATACGGATGGTCTCTCTTTCATACCACTGCTGTCCTGAACACACTCCGTGCAATGTATAAAGTAGCAAGATTTAATTGTAACAGTTGTTATTTTCTTCTCAAATCTCCAATAAGAGTCCATCGAACTGTTTCAGAGAACTGTTTCTCAACCTTACAGTGATCATGAAGATGTGAAAGCTCAAGTTTGTAGAAATGTCCAAGCATATGAAGTCCATGAGTCTCAATCACATCTTCTCAGTTCTGAATAAGTTTCAAGGTGATAAAGAGAAGGTTTACTTTTAACAAACTTGTATGAATTTTAAAATCAATCGAACTAAGCCAAAACCCACCAGTGACACTAAAATGAAAGACAAAACTGAATCAAGTTGGAAGATATATTTTTAAAATTTTGTAAGGGGAGCATATTAGATCCCTCATTAGATCATACTACTACAGTGGGTTTAATACATAAACACTAATAGCCTCTGACTTCTTGTTTATGTGGTTGATCTTGACCTAGTTTAACCTTCATTTCAAATTCTACTGTTTTTCACTTCTTTCTTCACCCGTACTTAACTTTTTTTCAAAACATAGTTACGACAGCTGCTTCTTTGAGATTTTCCCATCTCCAAAACAAAGTATATTTCCTTAACACTTAAGCAGCAGTTGATTTCCCTCCAGTATGTGTCTTGGGTACTATTTAATAATGGTTCTAATTAGCAGATTTTGGAAAACCACCCATTTAGTAATAATCATACAACCAAAAATTAATTATTATACTAAATAGTTACATAAAATATAAGCATCTCTGTATTACTTGGATTAAAGAAAGGATAATATTGATCATTATAATTTCAGTATATGCAGATAAAATCAAATAACCTTCATCTACCGTGTGAGCACTCTAGATCTGACAGCAAAGTCTTT
The DNA here is from genome assembly GCF_037038585.1 of Patagioenas fasciata. Lineage (NCBI taxonomy): Eukaryota > Metazoa > Chordata > Aves > Columbiformes > Columbidae > Patagioenas > Patagioenas fasciata. Next base: position 83,390,928 of record NC_092521.1, read on the forward strand.
GAAGCTGACATTCTCTTTGACATTACTCTGACTCCAGCAGAATAAAAATACTATTTTGCACTTACTTAGCACTTTTTATCTTCAAAGCACTTTGCAAACATTATAATTAATCCTGACAACAACCTGGTGAGGCTTGTAAGACTCATCCTCCCCAGGTGATACAAAGGAGAAACAGAGAAGTTGCTTACCTAAAAAGAAAGATGAGGAATAAAGTTTTGAGGGTTGCTAATTCCTGTTTCTGTGCTTTGATCACATCTATAGACAGCATTTTGAACAGTATTTATTGTTACTATTGCCTCATTGTCATGTATTTAATCTTAAATCATGAAAGGTAAGAAAAAAATAAGGGAAGATGAACATGCTGAATATAAGAGAGAATCTTATCTTAGTACTGTGGATGTACTGTGAAATGTGTTTCCACTGCTTATGGTACATTCATATAAATACAAACAGGACCAAGACACATGGGATCACTGTGAACTAGTCAAATTCCAGTGTATCAAAAATTATTATGATTTCCATTTCTTTTATAGGCAAGATTTTCTACTCTTTGAAACATTGCCATCATTTCCCCATTGTGTAAATCTCCTTTTTTTTTTTTTCCTGACTATGCAAGTCATCTTTCCAAAACCCAACAGCACCAAAGTCACAAGGAACAGCTGAAAAACCTTTTTGCACTGGTTTAGTCCCTGAATGACAGAAAGGTGTCATGCCTAGCTCGGTTGCTACTCTTGCAGGCAAACAGTTGCAAATCTCCTGTGATAGGAACTAATTTTAGGTATTAAACAGCAGCAGATGCTGTTTTTTTTTTTCCCCCCTCTGTATTTCAGGACCAAGGCCAGGGAAGGGAATGTGGTTTCCCCTCTTCTTCAGTGAATGTTGCTGTACTGTTCATGAGCAGACCCACATCAGTACACAAATCTAATATCAAATTATCATAAAGATGACCTATAACTGGGAAAGCATAAGACTAATCCTCTGCCTGACCTGTGGGAATAGAGATTTCTCACCATTATTTTCCTCCTTGTGCCTGTATGACTCCATAAAAAAAATGGTATCACATAAAACTTCAAAAATGCGGTGAAATTCCATGATCAGTAGTTGTCGCTGAGCGTAAGATTGAATGTTAATGCTAGTACAGTCACCTTTCAGATGTCTGTAGGAATTATATTATTGTGGAAAACTTCTGTTGTTTGTGGTTTAGGATCGTAGAGTCAGAATCATAGATTCAGAATCATAGAATGGTTTGGGTTGAAAGGGACTTTTAAAAATATCATCTGATCCAAACCCCCTGCCATGGGAAGGGACATAATTCACTAGATCAGGTTGCTCAAAGCCTCATCCAAACTGACTTTGAATACTCCCGATGACGGGACACCCATCATTTCTCTGGACATCCTGTCCCAGTGTTTTTCCATGCTTCCTGTAAAAAGAAACCTGTCTTCCTTATGTTTTGTCTAAATCTACCCCTTTTCAGTTAATACCATTGCCCCTTGTCCTGTCACTAGAGCTGCTGGTAAAATGTCTTCCTCTTTCTTACAAGACCCTTTTAAGTATTTAAAGGTCTTCCCAGAGCCCTCTTTTACACAGGCTGAACAACCCCAACTCTCCCAGCCTGTCCTCACAGAGGAGAGATGTTCAAGACCTCTGACCACTTTTGTGACCTCCTCTGGACCTACTCTAATGTGTCTATGTTCATAGCTGTAAAAGCCCTTATTATTCTTCACATTCTCCACCAAATTCAACCCCAACTGTGCCTTAGCTTTCCTAATCCCATCCCTACACATCCAGACAGTCATCCTATATTCATCACAGGATACATGTCCCTGGTTCCACTGCCTGAGCAGAAAGGACACCCGTAGTCAGAGGAAAAAGCACACTTCAAAATTTACAAATGTACTTTCCATGGATTTAATCCATGATACATTTCAAACCTTGAAGTGAAGGCAAGCTATGGCTTTTAATGTATTCTTGATAAGAGTATTAGAGTTACCCACATCTATGAATTGCAAAATTTACATGAATAAGTTAATTTCACAATTGCACAAGTAATCTCCTGTTATATCCCAAGTTTATATGATTTCAGACACAATATAAGTAACAGCTTCTTCTCTAGTTCCTTATCCAAAACTCAGAGAAACTGGAATGCAATTTTCAAAAGCTGATGTGTAGAGAGAGACCTAACCAAAGCAATGCAAAACATCCATGACAAGGCTCTTAAGCCTTCTGTCTTTCAGGAACAATTAGATACTTTATGCTGGTTGCCCTTCACAAGAGAGTCACAGCTATAAATAATCACCCAGAGTTTGGCATCTTTTAAAAAAACATAAAACAATTAGTCTTGCCTATCAAAGGACAGCCAGAGGAGATGCTGGCACAGCTTCATCTAACAGTATACACGTTGTCACCCTAAACGCAATTCATCTCTCTACTTTGCCAGCGAACACTGGAAATACTGTATTACCTGCCCTGGAGTAATGCCTGAGACACCAACCTTAACGCCTGCTGTAGGGGATGGCATATGACCTCATCACTGTTTGTTTTTTGTTTTTTTTTTTTTTTAAGATAATTAGGTATCATTAGGGCCACACAAAAGAAAGGTGATAATGACTTGCGGTGGCTGAATCACTTGCCTGAGATAGGGAGTCCTACATTTTGGACTATGGTATGACAAGTTCATAATAAAAAAATGCAAGATATTGGTTATATAAAGAAGAGATCACTCTGTAACCCACACATTCATCTTGTTAAGTGCTGCAACCAGAGTAGGGTACCAATGAGGTGGTGGAAAACTACCAGCCTCCTCTCAGATCGAGCTGGCTTAAATAAAGGACTACAGCAGTGCAGGTACATATTTGAATACAGTATTAGATAACTATATTTGGTTAATGAGAGACGGTAGTGCAAATGGTACCAGAAAATCTGATCAAGAAAAAACCCTCTAATACTGATTTTTTTTTTTTCATTTTATTAACACTTTGTGGATTGTTAGATGTTCAATATTAGTATATGTGAGATTATTCAAGTTTTAAAGGTTTATATATATATATATATAAAAATTCAAATTCCCAGGTTTTGCAAGCTCATAGCCAGGAACTAAAAAAAAAAAAAAAACAAACAAACAAAACACAACAACCAAATAAAAACTGAAGTCTTGAACAAGCCCAAATGATGATTGATTTCCTTTTTCAAAAGCATCCTGAACTAATTAAACTCAAAATACTATGCATTTCCCTACATTAGATTCCTCTGTACCCACTCACAACCACTCTGAAAAGCACTTATAATATTAGAACAATGTTAAAATAGTTGTTTGGCTCCCACAGCTAAGGATTACTTCACATAAAGTCTATATGATAACTAAAGAGAGTTATAGGGGCTATTTGCCTGCTCTGCATATTTTTGCTGTTATGTTTTTTTTTCTTCCAAGCCTGTTTTTAACGTTGTCCAGTGTTATAAGTAAAAACTGGAGTGCTTTTACTTCTCTGGAGGTAATGAATCAAAACCAGTAGTTGTAAATGCCTGAAACCCAAGGAAAATATGGGGACTATAAAAGCAGCTTTTGTTACTGTAGCAACAATGTCATGCATATAGTATTATGTAATCATATGATGTATCTAATACTATAATGTTACAGTTATTAGTATAACGCACAGTATTGTGATAAGGTAATAATGTACATAACTGCTGTATTATATAACATTATACAACACTCCTGTGGATAGCAGGATGACCATGAGTCAGCACTGTGCCCTTGTGGTCAAGAAGGCCAATGGCATCCTGGGGTGTATCAGAAGGGGTGTGGTTAGTAGGTCGAAACAGGTTCTCCTTCCCCTCTACCCTGCCCTGGTGAGACCAAATCCAGAATATTGTGTCCAGTTCTGGGTCCCTCAGTTCAAGAAGGGGAGGGAGCTGCTTGAGAGAGTCCAGTACATATGCACAAAGATGATAAATAGAATATTTCTAGAATATTGAAGGTAAACTAGTTTACTGGCCCATGTCAATCCTGGTCTTCTTCAACATCAGAGAGCTAGAAAGATTCGGGTACATTATTCTACGACTGATGTTCACAAAGCAAAATTGAAGTTTATTGTCTCCTTCTCCTGTATTCAGACATCTCTCATGTGTCAATTTCAGAATATAGTGTTTTACCAACTGTTTGTACCTAGCCTGCCTCTGGAAGGCTGTTTATTTCTGAAAACAAAATATTAGTGAAGGTTTTAAAGAAATAAAAGTGATAGAGCAGCCAGTATAGCAGTGCAGGCTCCACTTCTAACCTAGATGTAGAGTAAATATTACCAAGATCTCCCTTAGACTCTCGTGGGTGAGTCTGTATTTCTTATAATTCTGCCAGTCTCCCAAATCTCCTTCATCTTGCTGGGTATGAATACTATTTCACGTTTGAAGATACCATCTTGCAAAATAGCACAATACTTGCAAGGATGAAGGAGCTGTGCAGCAGCTGGAATTGTTATCACCCCTTTACACTAAGCCTGTATCATACAGACACACAGGTAAGGTGACTGCACAGCTGAAGCAGGGGTAGTCTGGTCCATCACTTCCTCCAGCTGAATGCTATGTGTGTCAAAGGAGAAGTCTACCTTCCTGCACCAAAATAAGTCATACCAATAATAACCTTGAGGAAAACAAACAAACAAAAACCCAAACCAACCAAGCAAAAGAACCCAATTAAAAAAAAAGCTATACATATAAGCAACTTGTTATGTTAAAAGGAAGAAATCTAAACCTACTTCAAAGCTTGCAGTTACTAAAGGTTGAACTTCTAGATAAAGAGCATAACAACATAATGAATCAACAAGATACTGCTCATACAGAATTATACGATTTGAGTACTTTTAATCTGCAGTCCAGATGATACATAGTTAAGATGATGTCCATCAGACTAGCATAAAAATTAAGTGAGCCACTGGTATAGCTTTTGTTTAAATTGTATATTTCTTATGGAAGTGAGTGTGCCCTGCCTGTGCTCTGTGCTGGCAAGCAGCAATAGACCTATGGTAGCGTAGTGCTGAGACAGAGAACCTGTTTAGCTGAAACACTCTGCAGCTAAATTATGAGATTTCTTCTGGCATATGTGAAATGTTAGTGCTTCAAGGGCAATACCCATGCTGCCATGGTTTTCCTACAGTGAATTGCTTGTATTTATACCACCAGTTCAAGGGACAGTCAACTCAGATAAGAAATTGTGGCATCGCTTTACTGCACAGAAGCCCTTTCTGATTAGAAAGCATGTGAGGTATGTTTGAAATGTGTTGGCCTTCATTTCTCTAGCACTACTGCAGTTACAGTACTGCTTTTTTGTGGACAGAGCCTTGCTTCATTTCTCTCACTGCAAGAAAACAGCAATAAATCTGCCTTAGAAAAACAGAGAAAATGCAGCCAGCCGTGCCTTTAGAAACACAGAAGGATTTAGGGCCTTTGATATTAATCAGTTTTTCACCCATTTCTTATGTGTGTAAACTGGGCCATATTTTAGCTGATACAAACAAGTAAAACTCCTTGTAAGCACAGCCTACATTTCACAGCAGCACCTGAGGGAACTGCACCTTGGTACCTCACCCACAGCCTTCCCTTCAGAAACTGAGGGTCTCAGCAGCAGTTTAGAGCTCTGCTCACGGCACCCTTTGTCCCAACACAAAGTCTCCTCTAGTCTGCATTTTCCCTCCTGCGTGTCCTCGGTGCGCTGTTTTCCATGCAGGGATGCCCACAGCCCCCACTCAGGGGCACACACTGCTCTGTGGGAGCACACATGGGGCACCTAAGCCAAGGCACCACTCCCAACCTGAAACGCTGCTGGCCACTGGGAGAAGGCATCAGGCCCCCGACTGCCACGGCCCCGCAGTGCCCACCCAGCAGTGGTGAGGACAATTCAGACTGCCTAGCAACCAGTAGCAGCAGAACCTGTGGAGAAAACAGCCAATCAGATCAGGTTCAATGGAGCGTGCCAACGGTGCCATTGGCAGCCATTTTGAAATGACGATACTTGGCCAGGGATGGCGGCTCCTTGGGTCCCCGGTCAAGGCTTATCCGAGCAGCAGGCTACCTCTGAACAGGAAACAAGGCAGAAACCTTTAGGCACTCCAAAAGAAAAGCAGAGTGAATATGAGTACTGTGTACTCATTCACCACACAGCCAGTCTCCATGTCCCATCCCCAAGGTAAAAAGCAGCTCCAGGCAGCTGGTACAAGCCTCACCTGTGCTTGTGACCATAGTGCCATAACCCCAATACAAACTATCAGTTTTGAGGTGACTGCAACCACCTGGGGGTAAAACTTCAGGTTATGGACACCTGCTGTGTGAAAACAGCAGCTCATCCCGCAGCATAGGTCAAATAGTTACTCCAGTAACAGACATTACTGTGAACTGTGCTACAGTGTAAATCCATGGTTTGCCCACATCTCAATACTAAGTGAACTCTGATACCATAATTTAAAAATTATAATTAAAAATAAAAAAAAGGCAACAACACTAAAAAAAACAACAACAACCAAAAAACTCTCTACAACCAAAAAACCCCTCACAAACCAAAGCACAAGCCACACCAAAACAATTGGAAAATGTCCAGAGAAAGACAACAAAGATAATTTACATGAAAAGGCTGAGAGGAAGATGGTATAGGATGGGTCAGGACACATTGACTTTAAAGTAACTAAGCTGGGAGATCTGCACATCTGTAAGTATATGGGAGAGGTCTCATGGAGATATAGCTTAATTGTTCATCAGTTGCTCCAACATGAGAATGATGTGGCAGCAAATGAAGCTGTTCAGAGATAGTACTGAAATAAGCCAGGTTTATTCACCCTGATAGTGGATCTGTGAACTCCACAACAAATAATGTTGATGATGCTACAAGTTCATATAAGTTCAAAGGGAAATTTGACAAGTATTTGAAAGAGAAAACCTTTTAAAATTAAGGAAACCCCAACCAGCTCAAGACATGCTCAGATCTGAAAAGAAGTTGGGAAATTGGGAGTGTGTGCAGGGGAAATGCTAGTGTATTTTTGTTTTTATTTGGCCATTGGCATCTGTTTCTGTCCACTGGGTGACAAGATACAGGTCTAGAAAGACTGATCTGAACAAGGATGTTTCTGGATTGTCATTGCAGCTGACTAACACACATCAACATAGGTTGGAGTAGACCAAGTCATTGTGGGATGGCATGGTTGCTGCACAGGAGCAGAAGACACCACCTTGTCACCAGATATGCCATATGCAGTTTGCAACCCTTGTTACCTTCCAACATCTGCCCCTGAGAATATTTTTATCTACTCTGCAATATGTTTGGAGCCAAATGCTTGGCTGAGTCCCACATGGTGATTTGGTAAACACAGCTTAAATGACAACATCCATTGCCTGTTTCTGCAAAGCACAAATTTAGCAGCCTCCCTTTTGAGCACAGTGAAACACTGCAGGCAATTCTGCGTTGTCTCCTTCCCAGAAATGAACCTCGTTTGTATATGAGGCTGATGGTAGGGAGTTTGTCTCACACAGAGGGTATACTGCAAACAAGTCTGCATCCCTGGCATCTGCAGAACATCAAAATTCTGTTGCTGTTATGGCTTTTACAATGCAAGGAAATTAAAATACCTAAAAAGCTTAAGTTAAGGCAGTGTCTTAACATCACTGTTTTTGAAGCACTATGTTGAACTCCCTATCTCAGAACCTTGTAGATTCAACATCACTGTACACTTACACTGATAAGACAGACAGACACACTTCTGTGCATTCATCAGTGACTCATGCCTTCCATGTGCATGACTAGAGGAAGCAGGAATTTTTTATCTTAAGACATCACCTTAGCTCCAGAAGCAGCTGAATGTTACACCCTTCCTCCCTTGACTCAGCTGAACTCAGATAGCTTAAGGATGACTGATGGGGTGAAACTCAAACATATCTAACAGGGGCGAACTCCCAAACCTGCTTTAGAGTGACTTCCAGTCTCTACAGGAGACTAGGCATCTGAGTACTGGGCACATCTGCTAGTGCCCAGAAGACAAAAGCAGCCTGTTTTCACTCCCATCTTGACTAGGAACTTTGAGTGTAATGAGAGACCAGTGGTGAAAGATTAGCTGCAGCTTTTTGCAAGTGTAGATAACATTTTTTTCCTAGCAATAAACTAAACGGATGTTGTCCAACTGAACCATCTAGATTGCTGCACATTACAGTAAAATGAACTTACTGTAAAGTTTAACTGCTGAGTGCCATAAATACTACAATAAATTTATACTGATACAAAGTGTGGCCTCTATAACACATATAAACTTTCTGAGAATTTACTTTTAAGCTACAAATCTACATTATCTCTACACCAGCCTGGACACAGGCCATTTCACTCATCCTGTCCATAAGAAATCCCCCAGGTTGCCCCTTGGAACAACCTCCAGGACCAATTTAGATATGGCCTTCATGCTTAAAGGTACTTCAGGCAAATATTCTTAACCATTGCTTTAGATCTAGCAGTGTTAGCTTTCAGTGAATGACCAGTCCACATAGTAGCACAATGCTCCCATGAAAATCTTGTCAAGTTATTTGTATGTAGGGAATGAACTCATTTATGAAGAACCAAAAGTGGGCACAAGCAATATGTTTTTTAAAAAATGTGAAAAACATAAGACATAAAGCATTTTTCTGTAGTATGATTTTAAACATCTTTTTATACTTGCAAATATAAGAGACACACAGAAGATAGTGTCAAATTCATCAGTTTAATTGTAGCAATCAAAACCCTACAGAAAGGTGTGTGGTTTTTTTTCTTTGATTTTGACATTTCAGGTCTCATCATCTCAAAAAGCACAAACGGAAGATATAATGATCTTCAAATAACATTTGCCATATTTGAAACATCTGTTCCAGTCTTCACTTGTAATTCTCCCATCATTTCCTTCCATCTTACCGCATATTACTCATAACAATATAAAAACAGAGGCTTTCTAAGTTTTCAAGGCAATGGGAAGGAAGAAGAGACATATACATATCTACATGCCCATTCTTAGAAATTAAAGCATACTATGGGTACCAACATTTACCACTTAGGCTGTTCCTTTATAGCATCTCTACTCTCAACTCAAAAGCCTTTCAGACCTTCCACTGCCTCTGAAGACATTTCTTAGGATCCTGCAGAGAATTCACATGAAAGTTAGACTTAAATAACAACAATAGGAAAAAAAAATAAATAAACAAAAAGCACACCTTCCAATGCTTATATGTTGCCATTGTGTTTTTAAGCACTTTTCTCTGACAAAGTGTAATAAATTACCATAATAACATATTAGACTCTGTCTAGGACAAGGGGAGGAAAGATGATTGATTTTTAAAGATATTTGGAAGATGTTTCCATGCTCATTTGGGCATTATTTCTTTATAGGAAATGAACAGATATCATACATCAGTTTTGTCTGTGATGTAAATGTTTGGATTCTGCAACTGTGAACATATTGGCTTTTCTTTAGACATGAACACTGTATAATCCAAAGCAGAAAATGTGACAAAAGGAAAAAAAGGTGTCCCAACAATTAGAGACAGTGTTATAAGCAAAATAGCTAACTCAGAAAATCCTTTCATTTCAACTAAACTGTGCTACTTTATACAACTGTTGTTAAAGCTGTAGATCTAATTATACCCTAATATATACTGGTGAATTGGAGACTTAAGACAGGTTCGTTATCCCAGACATAGTAAGAGAGAGGTGCTGCAGTTATAATCTTGTGTGCACTGGGATATTCTTTCATTTAACAGATTTGGTGATGTCTTTTAAAGCAAATCCCCACAGTATCACCTCACTTACTCAGGATATATCCTCTTAAGGGTAATAATTTGCTAATTTAAGAAGGCTGACCATGTAAACTGCCTGCCTCTGTCAGTGTGCTGTTTGCTTGAACTCATATACTTCCATTGCAGATAGTAGTTGTATACTGATTTTATCACATAAGAACCTGATTTCAAAGAATGAAGCAAGATAAATCACTGGCAGTGGACCAGACTAACCTGGTAACTCATGCAGAATCAGACTAAATACCAAGTGATAGTTTGTATCACAGCAAAGTGACAGCAAGAAGTTAATAAGATCTGGGCTAGAAACTTTTTTTTAGTTTGAAATACTGGAAATAAACATTTGAATAATTTATTTAAAAATTAAAACTGAAGTGTTACTTAAAGCTTGACCAAAAATCTCCAAAACAGTGTTACAGTATTTTTAGCCATGCTTCTTATTGCATTAGCAACACATTCAAAATTTTCATTTATATTTTTGTGCATGTTTGCATGAATAATACTTTAAAAAAAGAGGATAGCAGAAATTACAGTCTAGGTACTGTATTCTGTGTTCTGGTTAACTCAGCCATGCCACAAGCTATATCATGTGCCTTTAGCGGTTTAGATCTGGGTTGTTTTCTGTTGGGATTTTTTGTTTGTTTGGTTGTTGTTGTTTTGTTTGTTTTGGTTTGTTTTGCTTTAGAGTTTGTTGTTGTTGTTGTTTTGTTTGTGTTTTGGTGAGGGTTTGGGGGGGTTTTGTTGTGTTTTTGTTGCTGTTGCTTGGGGTTTTTTATGAAAGGGATACCTCAGTCAGTCAGAACAAGCGAAAAACATTAATTATTTTTCTCATACATTTTTCAACAGCATTGTAAAATTTTGAGGTTCTTAGGGACATGGCTTAGTGCCAGAGTTAGGTTATGGTTGGACTTGACGATCTTGAGGGTCTCTTCCAATCTAAATTATTCTATGCATCTATGATTTATGGCAAAAGTTTTGTTTCTTTATTGTAACAGAAAGGTAAACCCCAATGTGACTTGTTTGACCAATCAAGACTAAGCAACAGTCAAAACAGAAGCAAATGAAAGGTAGAGTTGACTATTAATCATAAAAGATAAATGATTCCTTGGACAATGAACTGCTCTCAAAAAACAAACAGAAGTCAATGTACTTTGAGGTATTCCTAAGACACAGACTAGAGGAATTTGTGTTATAAATTATTCATCATAGCTTATTCACACAATTTTAATTGCTATACTCTTCCCATAACAGTCTAAACACAGAAAAGCTCAGGAGACTCAAAAGCTCAAGACCACAGATTGCAGGATACAGAGTTTTTACCTTTATATTGACAGTATGTGTGGGAACTTGATCCAATGAGTAAAAGCTAGTATCACCTAGTAGACTTTATTGTCCATGGAAAAAGAGCAGGTGATGATGAAAAGGAATTAGCAAGGCAGGGATATCTCCCAAGAGTGGCTGAGGGAATTCTGAGGCAACTGAAAGTATTCAGGCTTTTACAGGGTACGGGCCCAAGGGCTGTAATAAAGTGATGACAAGTGCTTGTTTCAGACAGCAGAACTGGGAAGATGAGGAGATGCACAGTTCTGAATACCGCAATGGTCCCTGCTGGTTCAAGAGTGATGCAGGGGAGCAGTGACTTCTCTGCCACTGTCAGGCTGTCCTCACTGTGAGGTGAAGAAGATGAGTTCCCTAGAGCTGTGCTATTCAGAGGAAGTGAATGACAGTCCTTGTCTTCCTAAGAGCAGAATAACCTCAGCACCAGTCAAAAGCTTCCATAGTCTTGCATAAGTCACAATACACCTTGCAAATTTTGACTCAAAGCACTAGCCTCGACTGAAAGAAAAACAATAATACAAACATTGCAGTAAAAGTTAAAACTGCTGAAACCATCATAATCAGATTATCATGTCCCTTTTATACTCTGTAATAAGACCTTCTTTCTTGCTTTAAGGAGTGATCTAAGATTTCAGCTTGAGAGCAAGTGACAGGAAGTGAGAGAAGAGAGAAGTTAAGTACCAAAAGTCCTTTCAGGCATCTAAAGAAAAAAAAAAAAAAACTGTGAGAGCATATTCCAAGAACCACAACAAAAAACCTTCAACAAATCCCCCTGTTTCCCAGTGCTCACTTTACTTGTAGAAATCTTTATTTAATTTCTAGTTAAATATTCTGGAAGTTAGACTATGGGACAAAAAATGAAACCAAAAATCTCTGAAACACAACCCACGCAAATTACAAAAGAAGCAGTACTTTAAGTGTGATTTCTTGGGTGTGCATGATTCACTTCATTATGTCTGACAAGAGCCTAAGAGAGTGAAAAATGTACCTATAAACACAGAAAACAAATAGGGCTGTCTATTCCAACAGTTAGAAATACAATTTTTTATTCCACATTTATATTAACCTGACTCTACCTGCAGCATACAGCCATCTGCAGTGAAAAGTTCACTTTTCCCCGTTACAGCAGAGATTGAGGTGACATCATAGCCTCATCACAAAAATTCTCAGAAAAAAATTGTTTTCTTCTTCTGTACTTCAAAGGATCCCCCTCTTTCCCAGAGCTCTGTCATAAAATACTTACGTGGAATTCAGATTAGACAGATTCAAACATGGTGCAAACGAGAACAGGATAAATAATAAACTATTGCAGAAGCATATGAGTCTTTTAAGTTCTGAAAGATATAGGATACAAGACAAAGAGTAAGGGAGATTGATTTACCCAACCAAGTATCATTTTCTTCTTAAATAAAGTTTACACAAATAATGTTTTTCCATTGATTAACTAGATGTTAGCAACACAACAATGCTAACTGAGAATCAGATAGAACATGACACTTCGAAAGTACTGAAGGAAACAGATGTGAAGTCTTCTCTGTCCTAAAGCTTTCCTTGGGAATCCTTTCCACCAGTTTTCCATTTGCTTAAGGCCACTGGCACTAAGTAGAAGGAGAGGTCAAAATGTGTCATGGTCACATCCCATCCTACTCCAAATGCTCAATCACTCAGTCATGTCTCTATGTCAGAAAAGACATCAGGGGGCTGTGTTGAGCAGTGCCTTGATACCTCAATCGTAGCAATGCCAGGGGCCAGCTATTTGCAGCACTGCCGCTTTCCATCAAGCTGCACTGGCAGAGCTTCCCAGAGCCCCTGCAGCATTATTGTCCCTCACTGCATCTGTTGTGGTGCTGCGGGTCTTGTGCTTTGCATTTGCAAAGACCGGTAGTGCTGTTGTGGCAGGCAGGGACCCCACTACTGCATCTTTGTATATGTGAATCTACCTCAACCTCCTGTGTTACACAGCCGCTAGGTTGCAAAAAGTCTATGTAATCTCTGAAAACTTGCAGGCATTTTCATGAAGTAGATTTTGTTGTCACACAATTCCTCTCCTCTTGTCCTTCCCCCTGCCCTGTCCCTACCGAAAAAACAAAACCAAATCAAAAAGCTCCACCTTGAAATTTCCAGGCCACAATCTGTTATCTTTTTTTTTTTTTTTTTACCCACTACTAAATGCATAGCTTTTGTGAAATGAAGGAGAGCTTCAGAAGGAATTGTAAATAAAGTCAGTCCCTTGGGATAAGATCAAAGAGTACAAGAATCTCTTCCAGTAGTACATCCAGCACTTCATTAGCAGAACATGTCTTTTGTTTCGGATCTCCCGGAAGTACACTATCAGATGGAAAAGTCTTTTAAACATAGGAATTTTATCTCACCTGTCATCATACTAAATTGCTGCCTTCCCAACTCACCTCCAGATAGTTACACTACTATTGCTTCAGGCACAACAGTTGTAAGTGGGCAGCTAAGGCTGTATACAAACTGGAACAGAGGCATGTTAACAATATTCTCTCTCCCCTAGTGAAACAGGAAAATAATGATTTGGATTTGGAGGTGACCTGTCTGGGTTACAGAATGCTGCAAGTGCACAACCAGCATGTTGTTCTTCCACTTGGCTCTTCTCTTGCCTCTTTAGCAAAGGTACACTGTGATTCCTGGAAATCCAGCTGGATAAGCGATATGCTGTTGATGTAAGCTCTCTGGTGGGATGGTGGTGCTCCTGAAGGGGAAATATCTACCTCTTGCAGTCAAGGCAGCAGAATAACCAATCATTTTTGGAGGCCTTTGTTAACTGCCTGCTTCCTCCTCTCAAGGGCACATTATTCCCGGAGTATTGTACAATCAAGGTACTTCGGGGACAGTTCTTTCCATTCTTCTGTGCACCCCAGATTAGCTGTTTCCTGCTGTGTAAACTTCTGCCCCAGTGTTGATGAACATGACAATGCAAAGCTCAAGACAAATAAGGCAGTTAGAAAATAGGTGTGAAACTATCATAAACTGTCTTTAATGGCACTGGAAAGTGGCATGAAGACAAATATTCCAAGAGAAGTTTACAACAATACACATTATGACTATGCAAAGCAAGTTGACAATCCAGGCTAACACATAATTTATTTTATTTGGAAAATAAGGAACATTAAAAATCCACACTACATATTTGTAAGCAATGGTCAACCAAGATTAAGACTACCAATAAGCAAGCAGTGTGCATAAATTATTTGGCAGATTCTACGTTTGACTGGTCAGACCACTTCAACTATGTTAACTTCTTGATATTTCTCTACTCTACTTAGCATAACAGCAGCAGAATTAGAGCCTTTACCTTTAATTTCTAATAGAAAATAACAGGAGGCTCTGATGACTATTGAGTGAAAGATACAGTCACAATAAAACACTTAGATTTTTGTCAATGGACTTCCCTAAGGTCCATATCATTATGTGCCACTTTTCCAAGACATATTCTGATTTTCTATAGTATTTATTGCTTCCATTCCTATTAAATATATTCAATTAATAAAAAAATGTAGACCCACTGGTTCTGCTGTTCCCAGTTGATAGTGATCAGCCTCTGCTGCTGTATCACTTCATTTTAAAGTTACTTCTGCTCTTTCTCTTCAAACACATTGTGCAATCTCTGGTTGCTTGAATGGCCTGTTCCCTGCTTCTCCATACATTTCTCCTAAATCCCAGCAAGTCCTTTTTTCTCCTCTTGCCTTACAGACTATAGGTCTCCTATAAGCAAGAGTCTAAAGCTGTCAGATGGTCTGGTATTTGGACAGCTGCAGCCAAACAGGGCACTGCAAAGCCCTTGCAGGTGACGATCTGATTCAGGTTCCACAGTAACTGCAAATAACTTCACTCTACTTTGTTACAGTATTGCTGAAGCCAGAACTAAGCTTAACATTTACAGACTAGACTACATGAATATTGTACTAGACTGAGGATGAGGTCACAGAGTACTGTGTATAAACTCACTTGGGTTAATACATCCAGAGCCTAAATTGTACTCGAATACTTAACTGTTGCTGAGAAGGATACTCCCAGCACTGAAGAATAATTTTTCTGTAACCATTCTCTCAGTCTGTACCTTGTGCTGAGTGTCCAAAATAAATTGAAGAAAATCATAAATAAATGCAGATGAGGGGTTTTGATCATTCAGAAGAACAGAATGGTGGCAAGTGTATGAATTTTCAATCGCACCTGGAGTCCAAGCCACCCCCAGCATCATTGCAGGTGTCAGGGACGTGACTCCATCCCCACACCCCTGGAGGTTTGGTTGGTGGGGCTCAGGGTCAGCTCAGAGCCAGCGTAGTCACAGGCTGTCTCGTTCCTGCAGTGACCTGGGACAGGGCCCTACCAGTCAGTGGGGCAGGAGGGGCCTCAGCCAGTGCTGATCCTGTGCCCACAGTAGCAGCTTTTGGGCCAAGACTCTTTTATTTGGCCCCCACCTGAGCTGCATCTCTGACCATATCACAGCCCTGCCTGTGTCGAGCTGTGCGCCCTGCTGATCTCGACCCTGACCCACAGGTTGATATCTCAGGCTGACCTTGGCATTGTCACACCACTTTGGACTTGCTTAATGATGAATGGACTGTATGTGACCCGGGTTACCCTCACTGGGCCTAATCCTGCTCCCCTGCTGAGGCAGGGGTGGGATAGACCCTGGCTGAAGAGGTCCCTGCCGTGCTGGCCCAGGTGTCCCCCATGGCTCCTGGCAACCTGACAACACGCTGGATTAAAGCAATGAAATAAAGAGGCAGTATATTAAATGGAGAATTATGGCTACCATGACATTAACTACATAGATTTGGGATGGAAAATGAAAGCTCAAGGAACTTCTTCCTTGAGCAATACCCATTTCATAGCCAGTGATGCTTCCAAAGAGTTCACTTCAACACAGGAATGTACCACTCCACAGTGCATGCAATTCAAAAGCAGGGATAGAGAAAAGAAGACTACATTAATGCCAGGCAGAAAAGCTCAGCTCTCTAATATCCTTGATTTATTATGTCACTTTAATACTTTCTTCTTGGGAGGGACTTGTAGTACCAAGATGAATGTGCGGCATATTTAGATCTTAAAATCACTGCAACATTACGTTGTTCTTATTTAATTATTTCTCTTCTCTTTTCACCAAGCCACTGATTTTGACACTATTAAAAGTACTTCAGTATAAATACAAAACTAATCAGAAGACACTTGTTATAAGTCTGATCTTGCTTGATGAAGACAAGGCTAACAAAGTTATAAGTAATTAAATGAATACTAATACCATGAATTGCCAAGTGTCTTTACTGAAGTGTGTGGAACACAGGGAGTAAATAATTAATTTTAGAAACACAATTTATATATTAAACTTCCTATTATCTTCTTATTGCCAAGATTATACCATTTGTGTTTCAAACACTGTGTCAAATGTAGCAGTCTTCCCATAGCAAGTACTACATGACTGCATGCCCACACAGAAACAAATAATCTGTTTTCAGCCTTCCTGAGGAAAAACAAGTACTTCAGCAGAATGAGTTATATGAATGAAGTGATTACACAGACATCTGCTAAACTTGTTTACAAGATCTTCAATCCTAAGTGACTACTCAGGCTTGAGACCAAACCCATCAGTGCTTTTGAAAGCTGCTGTTGAAGTCTGTGCAGTTTGGTGCAGTCACGTTAAAGCCTTTAAAGTATTACTGCAGTCATTGAACTGACAATAGATTAAGTCAAACTCATGTGCTCTCAGGTTTACCAATGAGATATAATTCCTGAAGCAAAAATATATCATTCACCAGGAAAAGAAGTGCAACCATTGCTTTAAATTTCTAGATGTTTCATATTTATTGCATGGTTTTTATAAAGACAGAGTTTCTTCTTCCATTTCCTCTCACTTTCTCCACATTGATAAGGCTTAAAAAACAAACAAACAAACAAACAAAAAAAAACAAACAAACAACAAAAAAACAAACAAAAAACACTTCAGAGGCTTTATTGTTGTTATTTTTGGGAGGTTTTCTTTATGCGTGAATGTGTTTTGTGGTGTAGTGTTGGTTGGTTGGTTGTTTAACAGGGATTGGTGGACATCCTTTTTTCTTTTCCTCCTTAGTAATCTTTACAAGACAATAATAGACTACAGTTTTTTATGTTTGTGCATGTAGACAGACATTTTGACAGTGCACTGACAGTTATTTCATGGCACAAGGCAAGGAGATGCATATTTCACAGTGATTGGGAAAGCTGGTCTATGGAGGAGAAATGAAATAGCATCCCATGCTGACATTATTAAGCTACAAAGTCTTTCTACCATGGGTACTTACAGATCTGTGGATGTGAAAGCAAGGAAAAAAAAAAAAGTATTCAGGCTTGGATTTTTTTCCACAGAAGTAACCTTTTCTTACAGAAAGTAAAAATTCTACTCTCTATACATAATAGCATTGAATAAGTTAGATGTATAATCATTTTAGCCAGCAGAAATATCTTAGGAGTAAAGAAAAATGTACTGTAGTCTCAAGCAACTGACTGTTTGGCCAGTACTTTGAGGTTTGGCGTTACAGAATGTGACCTTGAGGTCACAATTAGATCATAATTTTTACATGAAATTATGCTCTTATATCATAATGAGAAAAAAATACTGCTTCTAATGTATTTTTTCATTAATTTGCTAACTCTGCATGGGTTTATTCTCACTACTTCTCACTCTCTTTTCTTCATTCACAAAACACAGCTAGTATTTTGGAGGTATTATTTCTGTAGTGTTCATTATTTACAGTGAGTTTTCTTAAAAAAAAAAAAAAAGAAAGTAATTTTCTTTCAATTAAGCCCAGCTATCATAACATTTCCCTCTCAACTTTCTGTCAGTGCTTGGTCCAGTGAGTTTCCATTTAACCTTTAATTCCCAGTATCAGAAATCACTTCACAACTATGTAATTACCTTTCAGAGTGGCAATAAATTCCATCTTCTATTAGTTTTCCCATATATATATATATATTAAAACCACAAACAAACAAGCAAACCCAAAACTTTAGAGCATGTATAGCAGATAAGAAAATAAGTTTGTCTTTTATCATATCTCAATTTCAGAGAAAGCATGGCTGGAGATATTCTCCACTTGTCTGAACATACTGATACTCCTTACCTCCATTTTCAAAAATATGAACATGCTTGCACAACCTTTCACTCAGAGGGATGACATTGAAGTTTCAGATATGAAATTTGTTTCTGACTTTAGACACGAATTTCAGTAGCACTGAAAATGCCACCTTATTATCACAGAATCACACAGAATCACAGAATTGGCTAGGTTGGAAAAGACCTCAGAGATCATCAAGTCCAACCCTTGGTCCAACTTCAGCCCATTTACTAGATCATGGCACTAAGAGCCATGTCCAATCTCAGTTTAAAAACCTCCAGGGACGGTGAGTCCACCACCTCCCTGGGCAGGCCATTCCAATGCCTGATCACTCTCTATGTTCATAGCTGTTGTTCAGCATAAGCCCTCACAAAGATCAGAGTCATAGAACAGTTTGTGTTGGAACAGACATTTAAGGTCAACTAGTCCAACTCCCCTTCATTGACCAGTGACATCTTGAGCTAGATCAGGTTGTTCAAAGCCCTGTCCAGCCTGGTCTGGAATGTTCCCGGGGATGGGGCATCTACCACCTTCATTGTAGAAAATTTCTTCCTATACCTAGTTTGAATCTCCTCTCTTTTAGTTTAAAACCATTACCGCTTGCCCTGTCATAACAGGCCCTGCTAAAATGTTTGTCCTCATCTTTCATATAGGCCCCTTTTAAGTACTGAAAGATCACAATAAGGTCTCCCTAGAGCCTTCTCTTCTCCAGGCTGAACAACTCCAGCTCTCTCAGCCTGTCCTCAGAGGTGTTCCAGCCCTCTGATCATTTATGTGGCCTCCCTCTGGCCTGTCTCCAACAGGTAGGTCCATGTCTTTCCTATACTGAGGCCTCAGGAGCTGGATGCAGGACTCCAGGTGGGTTCTCACCAGAGAGGAGCAGATGGTCAGAATCACCTCCCTCAACCTGCTGGCCACACTCCTTTTGATGCAGCCCAAGATACAATCTGCCTTCTGGGCTGCAAGCATACATTGCTGGGTCATGTCCAGTCTTTCATCCACCAGTACCCCCAAGTCCTTCTTCTCAGGGCAGTTCTCTAGCCCTTCATCCCACAACCTGCACGCAGGTGCAGGACCTTGGACTTGTCCTTGTTGAACCTCACGAGGTTTGCATGGACCCACTTCTTGACCTTGTCCAAACCCCTCTTAATGGTATCCTGTCCCTCAGGCATGTCAACCACTCAGCTTGGTGTCACCTGCAAACTAGCTGAGGGTGCACTCTATCCAACTCACTATGTCGTTGATCAAGACATTAAACAGTACTAGTCCCTGTACAGATCCCTGAGGGACACCACTTGTCCCTGATCTCCATGTGGACTTCGAGTCATTGACCACTACTCTCTGTATGCCATCATCCAGCCAGTTCTTATTATGTCATATTTTAGCTTTTCCTCCTCTCTCTTCTTTACTCAATCTTCTCTTCATCTTCCCTCTCTCCAGCTCATCTTCATGGTGCATTTCACCAGCATGTGTGTCCTGGTTTTGTTACAAACAAGTTTCACTTTTAGTGAATTTCCATGTCAGCTAAAGTCTTCTTACTAACTGCAGTTTTCTGAAAAGCTAGATACATGTTTGGGTAGACATAGCAATGGAATGTGAGGTCATTTATAAGGATGGATGCACATCTTGCAAGAGCAGTGAGCTGAAACAGGTGATCGAAAACTGACCAACTAAGCATTCCATCCCATTCACGTGATACTTCATATAAAAGTGGGAGATCACAAGGATCTCGGCCTTTTTTTCCTATGGCTGACATTAGGAGAGGACCTTGCAAGTCGTCCCTGCAAATTGAGGCCTAGTGACAGACTGAATCCAGTT
Source organism: Patagioenas fasciata (assembly GCF_037038585.1). Classification (NCBI taxonomy): domain Eukaryota; kingdom Metazoa; phylum Chordata; class Aves; order Columbiformes; family Columbidae; genus Patagioenas; species Patagioenas fasciata. The sequence continues at coordinate 83,410,991 of NC_092521.1, forward strand.
CTGGTTGGCTGCAGAGTCCAGTTCAGGACTTCCGGGTGCTGGCCCTACATCTGTCAAAGCAGTTGCTGGGACTTTCAAGATTGGTTTTGTATATTTTGTATTATTTTCTCTATTTTATTAGTAGCATCAGTAAAAAGTTTAAATTTTTCCAACTCTCTTCTCTCTGTCCTTCTTTCCACCCCAATCGCCTGTCCTTAGAGGGAAGGAGGGTGAGGGAGGGGCTAAAGGGGGAGAGGGGAGGAAAGAGAGGGTAACAATACATCTGCTGCGGTTTGTTGTCACCCTGCAATCAAACCTCAACAGTGTGCGATCACAGTCCTAATTTCTGCATCCCAATACTGACCTGCTTTGTATTGGTTTTTTTAGATCCTAATAAGAACAGGGAATTCTCACATCTGTCTGGAATAAATGCTGAACCTCTGAGTGAAAAACTGTTTCTAGATCTCAGTGACAATCCAGTCAGGTTTTCCCCGCAAACAGATCCCAAAGCCCATCAAGTTTAATTTTCATGAAGGCTGTGGGGAACTAGAGAGAGGAAGTCCCTTAAACCTTCAGCAAGAGCCATCCCAGACATCACTGATCTTTGCAAACCGATTGCTCTGCGAACTCACAACCTATTACTGTGGTAAGCACTACTAAGCAGCTATCAAAAACCTGAATTTTGCAGAAATAATTTATCATTCAACAACCAACAATCATCACCTATGGCTTGAGCCATCTTAGTGATCTATGCTTAGGAAATCTATTTACTTCAGTTTTCAGAGGGCTTACAGCACTATGATTTTAATGTCTGAACTGTTCTTCAAATTTTGAGGTTACATTTAATTTAGAAGTTGCTGAACACATGAATTACATAACTATGATGTCAAATCACAGTTTAGGTTAAGTTTCCATGGAATGCAGTGAGTGTGAAATCTCACTCATTTGGAGCTTTGTACTTTGCAAGGTTGGGGTACAATTTTTGAAAGACACAAATAGAAGTCAGGTGTGGATCTCTTGTTGATTTGCAATGTGATTTTACTACTTAATTTCAATTTCCTTTTCTCTGAATGGAGATGGAACAAAAACACTAAACTTTAGCAGTAAGACCAGCAGAAACCACAGGATAAATTTAATCTCTGTTTGAGGAAGCTTTTGCAGATATAAAGGCCTTGAGTCAGGACAGTACTTGAAAAATCCTAATATATAAGGCTTGCTACTGGTTTTCTTGCTGTATCAAGGTATTAAGATGAAAGTGGCTTTTCTTTTAGGAATAAGAAATCAGAAAACTACTCATTTTGTATACAAAGAGCAAAAAGCTGCTTATGCATATTCCTGATGCATGAGTACAATTTGTTACTATACAGAAAGCAGCATTACAAATTCTACAGTAAAGTTTCTGTCATGGGAAAAGCAATTTGGAAAGCAGGAACCTATTATTACCCTAAGCAGTGTAGTTTTCTTTATAACAATCCATACTCTTAGAAAAATAAATATTGATTTTTAAAATGAGAGATATATTAAAAGGAATTTTACAAATAATAATTTAGAGGGACACAGTCATTTTGCAATTTATACTCAAGCTCAAAATATAAACAGAAAAAAATGTCAAGAATACTTTAACAAGATGCATTAACACAGTGTATCAGAAACAAGGAACATGATTTTAGATAGATTCATTAGCCTAGTTACATGTAAAATTGAGGGGGTATTGTTGTTGTTTTGTTTCTTTTTGTTGTTGCTGTTGTTTTTGTTGTTGTTGTTGTTTTTAATCTGTACCCATCTGCATTACTTGAGAGCACATTGTAAAGCCTGAAATTCCTTGAGGCCCTTTAACATGATAATTTCCCAAGTACACATGATTTTATTGTCCACTGAAAAAAATTGTATGAATATGCACTGTTTAGCTGAGTGCTGCAATATTAAAGATCAATTCAGATTTTTGGTAGTCTATATAGGATCTAGCCAAGCTCCAGAACTATAACCAGTATCTCTAACCCAGCACTAAGTAACAGGAGTTCTTTAATAATTCTTGGTGCCAAGGCTCTCTTTTACTTGAAAGCAATGCTTGAGATGAGGATTACAAAACCAAATTATGTTCTTCCTGTGATAGTCGTGGGATGCTTTGAAAACTGTTGGCTTGAAAATGACTGAGACTGCGCAGGTGGCATGACAGCCAGCTATTATGAAATCAGTAACAGCTCATGTGCAGCTCCGGATATTAGAAATGGATTTTCTCATGTCACAGTCCTGCTTTCACTGATCAGATACCCAGAAGGAGAAAATGGACAGAGGGTGGGCTGAGTTTAAGCATCAGGCCACTGTTTTCTTAACTCAGCAATGGGTAGAAGTAGTAGCCACATACTTCATCTTCTCACATTTCAGGCAATTTACCGAATCCAAGGAGGAACTATAGATCTCTTGCAATCAGTGTTGTGGGGTAGGTTTTCTCTGGCTTATTCCCCAGGGATCAGATGAGTTCTGTATGCTTTTGCAAAGGAAAGAGAGAACCAAAAAGAAAATAACCATATCTCCATGTCTTCTTTTTTTCTTCCCCCCTGACAGATAAATAGTTTCCCGGCTCCATCTCGGATATCTCCAAGACTGGCGTATTTATCATTTATTTGAAGTGAATGGAGCACAGAAACTAACAGTAAGAGTATTTATTCCTTTGCTACAAAGTATTAAAATCTCTCCAATAGGAAAAAAGATACATATTATACCTTTCTGATCCACTAAATAGGAAGTCCCTGAGATTCACATAGCTATGTAAAGGTGGTTAACTGTATCAAGAGAGACAGGAGGCCATTGAAAACATTGAATCACCTCTATGGCACCTTGAAAAGCTTTGAAATGCATGGGAAAGTGAACCAGCCATTTTCCTTCATTCTGCTTCCCATCATCAGGACAAGATGTCTACTCCTCTATGGCACATCCTGTGCTGTCTGACCATCTGAGGCCTGACATTGGGATGACCCTTCTTTCACATTATTCCCAGAACCTACATATCTCAAAAAATATCCCCTGCTATCTATATATCAGATGGAAAGTGAGATACTAACTGCTATGAGTTATGCTGCCAGAGATTTCAGGGGAGTAAGAGTGACATTTTTGGAAGAGTTTACTCTGAGTGTGTCAAAAGCAATGAATTCAGCTGTCAGACTTTTTTTTTTTTTTTTTTTCCTCCACACAAGCTGTAGAGTATTTATACATTGCTACATTAACACATTTGTTTCATAGAGATTCAATGGCTGCCAAGCCTTATCCAACATTAAGGTAAACATAAGATTTTTCTCTGCATTCATACTTGTTATCAGAATTCCATTTTTTTTTTTTTTTCTAAAAAAAAAAAAAAAAAAGTAATTAGATCTCCCTGTTTGTACATAGTTACTATAGTCATGAGGCTGGGATATGCAAATGCCTCATGTAAGTCCTTCTGCAAGACAATAGGTCCATCGTGAAAAAAAACCAAAATATTGATGGGTGACACTCTCCCTGACAGCAACAGGTACTCCTTCATATAGTTTCTTCCCCTTCAGTTCTATTCATGTGTCTATATAGTGGGAGAAGAAGAAACCATCATGTGATATGGGAACTAATCTACATTGAAAGAGTATTTTTTCTTTAACCGAGACTTAATTCCTTATGCAGATCGCAACACAACTCCACAAACAGCTCTGCTTTGGTAGCAGGGGGATTAGAATAACTGGCCAGGTAGGGAGATTACTTGGATATCTATGAACACTTTGTATCATGAAGGTACTGGTTTGCTCACAGGTGAAGTTGTCTTAGTTTTTTAAATGTTAAAATGCACATCTAATTCCTCTTCTTTCTTCCAAGAGGGAGATGAAAGAATGGGAAAACAGACCTTACATTAAAAATGGCAACTGTTTCACTTAGGACACCATCTGAAAAGTTCAAACAGTGTGACAGTACAAAAACCTAAAGAAAACGATTTTGCAAGCATGCTAGACCTGTGCTGCTTATTAAGTCATACACTTCCCAAATACTCCTAACTTCAAACATGTCTTTGCTCTTAATATTTACTTTCAAGAGTTATAGGCATACTCACTGTGCCAGACATAAATGCTTTTGCACACATTATGCTTGCAAAACCTCATAATGGGCATGCAAATTGATATTTATTCTCTCAAAGCCAATAACCACACATAAATACTGTTTTTGCTGTTATGCTGGTGTATCCACTGAAATCTTCATTCAAACTATTTTCCAAGTGGTCTTCATCAGTGAACATGATGGGGCTTTTTTAATTTTCTTTGTTTTTAAAATGTTAGTAGATACAGGTGCAAAACAAATGTAGCGGCTGTGAAACAAATACTGCAGCACATCACAGCCTGCTGTCCATTGGGAGGTGCTATGCAAAGTTGAGTACAGACTGCAGCAATTCTTCCTCCCAGTATCTTCAGCTGAACTGGTGGTTTGTATCATCATTAAAACACGGTTATGCAGTTTTACTTTCACATCCTCAGAAACAGATTCCAGAGACAATATGATTCTTACCCTGATAAACACGGAAGCTGGATCAAGTGCTCAGCCTCATTCTCTCTACACCCACAAAACTGTCACAATAATTATCGGCAGAGTTATGAAGATTAACTAAAGATTGTGAAGCTCTGATACATTAATTCTATACCAAACACACCCAAAATGCTTTTAACTACCAAGCCTTTAGCCAGGAACAATAACAACAGTCATTATTTCCTCCCACTGCATTAAAAGAAAAAAAAAAAAAAGCACAACACTGTTTTCTGATGCTGATTCTGAATCCATTTGTTATAACACTGCATTTCTCCCCTAAGAGTAGCAGATACACTTTTGGTCTTTAAGAACAAGAACACAAATACATCAATAAACTGTACTGTTACTAATAAGATGAAAAAAAACAATTATGAACTTAATTATATTATGTTTTAGGACCGAAATCACAACTAGAATTAATGTACAGAGGTTTTCTCTGTGGACGGCGGAAGATACAATGCCTTCTCATTCAGTTTTCTAACCTACATCAAGGTTAAATCATTGATATTCTTATTCAGCGAAAGAACTGCTAGATTAAGGTTTGCAATGCAATATGAAGAAAATGGATCAAATATTTTGCTAACTCAGAACTACTCAGTGTGTTAGCTTTATAAAATAAAGTTTCAGCTGTATTCTGCTTTTAACTGCTTCCCTACTTCAGCAGATTGATCAGTTTAGACTGAGCGAACATCTACTTACTATCAACATAATCGATTACTGTATTCGATTTCAATATAATTACCGTTCAGAAGCAAACCCAAACAAATCCTCTAATGTTTCCATCTATAATTTCACATGCTTCAATGACTAACACTTGCTAATTCAAGGACAGAGTACTTTTTGCTCCTGTCATTCAAAACAGAAGTTCTCTTTCCACAGCATGTATTAATTTCAAATTCTACTGTTAACATATTAATAGGACACATCTCCAGATTTGTATTCATAGTGGGGAACAGGAAGCCCTCATTCTATAGAAAAGAGCTAGCTGGCTTATATTTTGAAAAGATAAGGCATATTTGCTTTTCCCTTTTTCAATTAAAAAATAACCAAAATTAATTTAAATTCAAAGCAAAAGGTAATCTTATTAATTTGTATCACAGTTTAGGAAGAAAAAAGGGCACCAACCAAAAGTTTCAAAGAGTGGTGGAAAACTGAAAAGGAGATGTTGGTATAACATGTTTTATACTGTGCAATTAGTTTGTATTAAGCTAAGCCTAAGCCATAAATGTCATTACTTCCATGAACTTTAAAGCTACGGTGACTTTGTTACAGTATAAAATTACATATTCATCATTATTCCAAAATTATTTGGGAATACTTATGTCCCAGCTATTTTTCCAAAAGTGTCTATTCATTTTTATTTAATTGGGTTTTTAGACTTGATGATAAATGCAGCTGAAACAGTGACGAGTGTTGATTGGTTTTCCTCAGTTCATATTCTGTTGACATTTTGCTAGTGCTTTTATTTTGATTTCCCTTTCTTATTTAAGCTTTCATTGGTATCTTGGGAAACCTCAAGATGCATAAAAAGACTCCATTCTGAGTTAACTTGTGTTCAGTATGACTTTCCTGGTTGGGAAAGATGACACTGTTGCCATATTACACTGCCTCCACATAAGAAAACGACCAAGGATTATGGCTCTCAACTTCTGAATTTACTTTGTGGTATTTTGTGCTATTCCTTGAGGCAAACTTTAAGTTTCAGACTGTATGCCTGTTTTCAAAGTGAAAGTGCTATGGCCCTAAGGCAATTTTATTAGCTCTCTTTCCTTTTTTCTTGTCCTTTCATTTTTATATATAGGTCATAAACATGGATTTCATCTTGTTTTGTTTGCATAGAACAGATTTAGTTCCCTTATAGACCTGTAAAATGGAAATAAACACTTGTGATTGTTGTCATGTTTAAGCAGTTAGTCACAAGCCTCAAAAGACAAATTACTCTAAGCATCATTTCAGGAACAGCAGACGTTGAAGACTGCTCATCGTAACTTATCTTCATTATGAAAAAGAAAACAACAAAACTGATCATTGCCAGTGATGTGCTATCCTTTTATCTGCCCTTTTAAGTAATCTCTCGTGGGAAAGAGAAAATTAATGTTTGGATTAAGGCTTTTGTGGAAACTTTTTGTTTTGTTTTGTTCTGTGACCAGCAGGAAGTATTTCTGTTTATAATTATGGTACTCAATGCTTCAACTTCCCTCTATGCTTCTTAACTGAACCACATGACAATTCCAACAGGCAAAGAGAGGTGAACACTGAGTAGACCAAAGCTACTCACACACTGAAAAGCCTCTTCAGGTATATCAGGATCTATAATGATTTCTGTTGGTTTTTCTTATCAGCAGAGGTCACTGATTTGTATCTCTTTGCTGCGTTTAGCTACATTAGTCACAAAATACACAGGGATCTTTGAAAGCTATACCCTTTTAAAATCATGTCCAAAATTAAATAGTGTGTTCAAAAGTTACTGAGGGAAAACATGACTGACAAAGGTAGTTAGTGAAACTGCATGGGTCTCATTCCATTCTACAATTAGAAGAGGGCTAGAATTGAGCAGTAGTCTTAGAAAAAGAGGCTTCTGGGAACAAATTTGCATTTAGAAAACAGAATTTGAAGCCTCTTGCTATTCAAAACTGAGAAAATCTGAACAGTAGAACGAATAGATACAAAAATTAGAATTTAGACACAGAGCGTGATTAATTGGTAACATTAGGGGATTAACCCAAAGACCTCTGGTGCCTTTCTTGTCATGTCTTGTAACATCAGTCCATTTAGAGATTTGTTCTCTAAAGGTCACAGTATTCTGATATCACAGAATATTACAAAAAGGAGAGACTGTTAATCCTAGCTGTCAACAAATACATCAGTAAAATTCTGGCTCTGGCAGTGCTAAATAACTACATGATAGACTCCAAGCTATCTCCAAAGACACTTCAAATTGTCAAGGTTTCTGAAGCTTTCTAGCTACATTACTAACATTGTCCTATTTGAAAGTAGATAATTTTGACAAGCAAGAGTGCTACAGTATCTTACATTACTCTAAAAAGACATCTGACAGAGCTCACTGGGAATAACAGTTCCAGAGCTGCTCTTCAAAATTTTTCAAGTATCACATCTTTGAAACTACTTATTAAATTAAGTCTACTAGCAATTCCCATACCACACACATTTGATTTTTAATTTTAATTCACAAATGTAGAAATATGTTTAACTACTCACACAGTTTGAAGAGCACAAAAAAACTTACTGTGTGGTCTGATCAGTAAATTTCACAACAAAATCGTCCCTCCTTTCTCCAACAAGGTATTTGAAGCAATGGTGGGGGTTTACTTGAAATGTTTTATAGTGCTTTCTTGTTAGAATGCAGAATGCAGCAGTGGTGTCATGGACATCTAGCATCAGTATAGTTATCCTGTCCCTGAAATTAGTTATAATGGTTACCAAGTTTCCATATGTCAATCATGTTTGCTGAGAAGTTATACTTCCTAATGCAAGGTAAGAGAAAGCTAGAACAGGAGTGGAGAAAACAGACCTGCTGCTTTCCTAGCAAAGCATAAGGGGATTGTCCATATCAAAACTACAAAAATGAAGGCATTTATTGCAGGCATATTTCAGCAGTTCTCTGATGACCATCCTCCATAGAAGAGGGAAAACTTAATAAAATGGACTTTCAGACCTTCCATGAGAACCTATTGATTTCACTGGCTACAATCTATCTGATATCTCATTCTCTTTAGAAAATAATGCTGACTTGGGACACATCATTATTGCCAGCAGCATCAGACTTGTTCCAGTGTAAGATCATACCAGCACATTAATGGTTTCTTTGACAGTTCTATGAGGAACAGGTAAGGGTCCCTTCTATTTACAGGAGGTTCATAAGTGAGCTCACACACTATGGCTCATCCTGCAGACTCCTGCTATAAAGGATTTATCTTCATGATCACTGAGGAAAGTATATGCTGTGTTTAAGAATAGGTTGCCAAAGTCTAATAGAAATTCAAACATATTGTGTAACTGAGAGATAAAGTAAGATAGATTGTTATACCTCACAGTTAAGCTTGAATTTAGAGAAAAGTACACAAATATATCTTTATTAAGAAGAATATCAGCTAAACGTTTGGTTTTTTTCATTCAGCCTGTGTCCATCTGCAATCTTCTAATTGTGACATACTTACTCAGCAAGACATTGTACATAGAAAGCATTATTCAGCAATATCAAAGCAGTTTTCTATTCCATGCTGTTTGAAGAGCACTAAGGATAATGTGATGCCTGAAGATCTCATAGAGTTATCAGATTTGCTTTTTATTCCATAAAGCAGGATTACTCCACATTCTGCACCGTAAACCTGTGTTTGTCCCACTAACACTTTTATTTAATATTTCACCCTTGAGTATTTAAAGGAAATAATTATGTTCTTTCCTTTCAGGAAGGTGTTAGAAAAAACTGTTTGCATCACTAAAAAGATCTCTAAGTTGTAAGGTGAGGATTCTCCACAAAACAGATTTTTTTTTTTTTCAGAAAGAAAGGCTTTATTAGTAAAAATAGAAAACATTAGTTACAACAGAAAAGTAAGCACGATAAATGAATGTGGAAAACATATTCTGCATGTGCAAAGCATTTAAGCATAAAGTTAATTTTAAGAAAGAGAGTAATCCCAGTGGCCTACATGAGTCTTAGGAGGGGATCATATCACAAGAATATGCAAAATATTTCTGTTTCAGGGAATTATGGAATTTCTGTGGAATTATACTTTTGGAAAGGTCACTCAGCTTATTAATGAACTAAAGAAGTAAAATTAAATTTAAAAAAAAAAACAAACAGATAGACTGCATGACTATTATAGCTTATATTGAGATATCTAATATGCCATTTAAATCAAAGAAATTATAACAAAATTATAAGTCAGCTCCACAGACCAAACAACAAGCACATTAAAAACTATAAAGAAAATAGCAGTGATATGTTTACTCAAAGCACTAGTTGTAGGAAAGTTTTCCATTGCCATTGACATTTGATTATTTACTACTTTATGCATGGAAGAAAGCTCCAAGTTCTATAAACCACTACAATATACAAGAACATCATGAGGCTTTGCTTAAAGTTGCAGGACTGTTCTACATGTTCCAAAACACCTGCTGGAGCCACCATGGGCCACAGTTGCCCACAGGCCTTTGGGTCTGTACCCTCTTCAGCAAGATGCCAGGGCCAGGGCCTGGGGTACAGGAGCAGTTCCACAGGTCAGGGCAAGGAGGCCCAGGACTCTGTGGCAGCTCCCAGGCATGGGGGGAGACTCCTGCCAGGGCCTCTCCCCGCTCCCTCTTGTTCATCAGCTGCCTGGCAGCTGTAGCCTGGGTGCCCCCACCATGCCCAGCTGGGGTGAGCTGGGGGAAGTGCAGGGCACAGTTCCTCAGTGGATGCAGGCTACAGGGCCTGGTGGTACTGCCTGTGTCTTTTGTAACAGCTTCAAATTTGTAAGCATATCTCTGAATCACCTAGGAGGACAGAGCAACTCTTTACGTAGGGTCTGCAACTCTTTTATAAGCAATTATACAACCAAAAGGTCAGAGGAAGGAGGTAGCTAGGCACAGGCTCCATAGTGTCAGAGAGCTGACAAATGGAAAAACTTATATGCAGAGTGGGACTCTTGCATTTTCCCACCTTACAGGTTGAAAAAGTTGCCTCCTTTGTTCTGTGTTAGACAATGTCTATCTCTGCCAACTGCTGTAAACCATTAAGAAGATCTCTTTATTTTTCAAAGAAAACTTTGATTCAGACCAAGTAATTCAGGAGCTAACTTTGCATACTTGTTTTGAAATGCTTTGGAAAGTGTTCAAACAAGAGGTATTTCAGAGCAATGAAGCTACTTCAAAATACTTTATTCTAGTTCTCCAAGAATATCCTTAAACATTCATGCATTATCTGCTTTTATTATGTAAGAAGAGATACTTGTGAGTGATCAAGCATTAACTTCAGGCCAGGGAAATATCATACTGAGCTTTTTTAGGTGTGTCTTTATGTTTAAAGAGTATTTTCACTGTTAATACTTCAAATTGCTTAGTAAAGAATAAAATGTAGTTAGGAATATAGACTAAGTACTTGGTTTCAAAAAAGGCAAATGGCATACTCTAAAAAAATGAGAGTAGATAGTAGTACTCTCTCCTCTCCTACTGGTATAAAGGACGAGCAGTTTCTTTGATATTTTCCAGCATCACTCCACTTAAAAGTTGATATCACTGAAATAAAATGCAAATTTTGAAATCGGTATGAGAAGCCAAATTTAGAAGTTGATCAGCATTTGGATTTAAATTCAGTAACATGGGTCAGATTCCTTTTAACACTGGGACAGATTTGCTGTGTAGAGTCTGCACAGTTCAAGACAACCATGTAATTCAGGAAGACAATCACAAAAATACCCATTTTGAATGATTTCAGAACAGCTGAATTTCAGCTTGTGGACTATTATAACTTCTGGTTACCTATGGACAGTTACAGAGTATCACCAGAGTTTTAGTGGTTTTTCAGTACATTGACAGAAACAATATTGAAGCTCCCAATAGAACATAAAGCATCTTACAACAGTATTGTGTGATGAGTTGAATAATTATTTCTGCGTACCAAGAGGTACCATGATCTTCATATCAGGCATTACTAAGATATTCATATTGTAGGTATCCTGGTAAATCTGGATACTGTCAAAGTAAAGACAAAAAAGAACATTTTGGATTAAGTATTCAGATTTAGTGCTACTGCTGACCCCTGCAAGGGATCGTCAATACAGACTTTAACAAGATCAATTATGTTAAAAGTATTTTTCATTTCTGAAGTGAAAAATGTAAGGTACAGAAGAATACTGCCTTATTTGTCCAATTCTTGAAGTACTGCATCTAGAATTATCATGAATAGGAATGGATTTTCTTAGTCGTTTCCTTATACTAATCAGAAAATCCCATGAAGAGACAAGTATCATAAAAATAGATTATTTAATGTGCCAGGATCTGCTTTCACCAGCAATAATTTGATTAGTCTGCTCTAATGTTATAGTCTGCTCTTCATGCTCTACTTTATGTAAGAATATGGCAACACTCAGCAGAGGTGAAGTGTTGATTGCCTCTCGTACAGCTGCCTTAAAACAACCACTTATTTCACTGACAGTCCAAGGCCAGGCTTTTTTCTGCCCTCTTTTTTTTGCTCTCCCTTTTGATTCATATATTACTTTTCAATTCATTGTCAGCCTATGTTACCTAAGTCTGTGATGCCTCATATTTGAAAAAAATTAAAAGGAACTTTTTATGGCACAGCAGTATATTCATTTTTTCCTCTAATTTGCATTGCCAATTTACTGTTATTGCAGGTGTTTTTGCACTGTATTCAATAAATGAAATGTTCAAATGCTGACAGAAACAGCATGAAACTTGTTTTTTCTTTCAGAAACTGAAGGCAGCATACTCCACTCTAAGTTAGTTGGGTTGCTTATTTTCTGCATTCACATTGTCCTATATAATCCATATATATCTGCTGTGAGACAAGAACAGGACAAGACCAAATGAATTAGTTGCCTCTCAATTTTTCTTAATGGGGTATAATTCCAGCATTATTATTTTTCTTCCTTTCTCTTTAGCTTTTTCTTGACTTTTTGACTCTATTGAAAGGACTATTTTTTTTTTAACTTGAAGGCATTACAAAACTGTGTATTTGGGGGGAATTTATTGCAAGTTAATTTGCCTTATCTTCTAGGAAAATATATTGCTGAGTGTCCTATTTCTTCTTGTCTATCACGTATTTATAACTGCATACAATCTTTTTTCCTGTTCACAACTATATTTGCTTTTGTTAATACACCCCCTTACTACGTTTTTGTATTAATATCTCTTCCTCAAAATAAGTCTCTGGATTTCATAGGATTATTTATTTTTTCTTTCTTCATGTAAATGTTCATTTCGTAGCCTTTATCCATATTGAAGAATCTGTGCATGACAACCTATTTAATCAACTGAATAAAACCTACAGAGTCTAAGCAAGAACAGTCATTGTTTCTACAACTTGTCTTCTGACAATTTATTGTAGTTTTCCCACTTGAATTTTTTTGTAGGCTGCATTAGGCAAAAATTATTTTTCCCTGAATTCAATATGGATTCATGTGATCCTATTCTTTGTATACATTATTAAAGTGCATAAAGTAAAAGGGATGTAGCCAATGTAAGAAAGCTAAGAACATTAGCAGTCTTGAAAGCAAAGTAAAATGATCCTATATTCAAGATTTTTTCAAAACGTTTGCCACTAAAGAACTAAAAGGGAGTGATGCAACCCCAGCTGGGGAGTACTTCAATATTTGTCCCCAGTTATTTTTAACTACATTTTAAGCACGAACTTTGGTTATTTTTAAAATTTTCTTCTTCCTTCTGTTGTATCAGAGCTCAACTGATAGTGAAACCAAGTGTAGTTTGCTTTTTAGAAGTATCCAAGCATGTCTTAACCACTTGAGACTTGTTTTCAGGTGCGACTCAGCATTGGGTAGTCAGAGCTAATAGCTGCTGGGCATTATGCATCACCATGTTCCAGCATTAAAGGACCAGGGCCAAAGCTTTGATGGAAGCATCTCTGTGAGGATGTCTTTGTGTCTGGCTACCAGAAACACGAGTGCTCTGATTAGACAAGAGAAATGGGTGCATTACTTAACTGTACGTCCTTGTTAAATTCTGTGGGACCACACCTGGATTATCCCAAAGCAAGGAGAAAGAGGCAAGAGAAAGGAAGGCTGACACTGATAATAGTCCATACTCCCTTCCTAGTGTTTGCTGCAGTCTATAACCTAGATTCATACTGTACACAAGCTATGCTAATGGTAGCAGCTGGATACATCACCCTTACCTTTTTACCCTCCCTCTAGCTGCCAGTGGAGACCTATTTAAGAGCAGTTAATAGCTTCTAGATAATCACCACCACTTGGTTAGGCACGTATTCAGATAGTGACACAGGTGACTACTCAGGCAGGATCTTCCTATTCCCACCTTTTTCCCCCCTATGCCCTGGCAGACATTCTTGAACTGCACTCATGCTGCACAAGGTTTGTTTGAGAACACGACTGGAAAGCTGCCTGAAACCCCCACCATCATGCAAAACCATATAGATTTTCACCATAAAGGACTGGGATTCCCAAGATATCCTGTCAATCGGTCCACCAATGCAGTTCTCTGTGCACAATTCAAAGCATTTAGCACTCAAGTCAACATTATGGCAATTCAGTTTCATCTCCTGCATAAAATGAGAGTTCACAGGTTTTATTTAACTGCTGCAGATACTAGAGGGTTGGAAGATTATCATTATGTCTAATTGACCTTGTTGAATCAAAGTGAAAACCCCACAGAAGTTGAATTTTAGTATCAAGTAATTATATTATTTTTCTAAAGGCAAACTGTTTGATTTCCCATTTCTTATTTATATATGTACACTTAATTTATAGTGCTAAATATATGCATTAGCCAAGTCATCTCTGTGAGAGACTTAATAAGCTGATAAGATTTTATATCAAAAGTCCACCCTAATATATGTATTCATTGAATCGTCATCCCTGTCCTTTCGGACAGTTACTCACGATTGAAATTCCACTGACAGTGATGTAATGAATTACATAAAACATAATTAGTTGTGATGTGGCACTCCTTCTCAAGAAGTGGGTTTGGGTGTTCCCCTCATCCTCCCCACCATTAAAGTAGGGCAAGAATATATTTCAGTTAGACTTCAAGTTAGCAGAATTAAACTTGTCTGTTACTGAAAGCTATCATGCTATCTTTACACCACTTGCTATTAAAACATTCAAAAACATGGCTGACAGTGCTGTACAGACTTTAGTATAGCCTGAGATTTTATTTTTTTTATTTATTATTTTTTTTTTAACATTCAGACCACTCCAGTAAGGGTTGTTTTAAAAAAATTCACAGTACACATAGAAGTAACAAAAGGTTGGAGTATCGTTTGTTCGGATAAACATCTATCAAGGTGATTGTTGAGTAGAAACTCAATAGTATGACTGTGCAATTGGCTACTATACAGCAGAACAAGTGTTGATTATTAAAGGACTCTCTACTGTTTTTGTTCCAAAGCCATGCACATTAACAAGACAGAAGCCAGAACTAGTCTCTCAGGTTATTTTGCTAAACATTGGCTTCCCAGCATTAATTGCAGATTGATAGGACTTGAGATCATGAGATAACAGAAGGAAAATCCAGAGTTAGAACCACAGTGTAAGATCTGTTGATATGAACAAGCTGGAGAGTATGGCATGTTGTTTGATGATGACATTTTTCTTCTGCTCACAGCCCCCTAGGCCCATGCCCTATGAGTTCATGTGAGGCACTATGTTTCTGTAGCAGCCCTAATTGCTTCACAAATAAAGATCATGGAGGGGTTGATATGTAATTGATGTGGAAGGCTGGTAGGACAAAGAGTTCTGTGCCTAGAGGAAGTCATACAGTTTCTAAGACAAGAATAGTATGCATTCAAAACCTAAGCTGCTGTAGAATAAGGCCTCAGAAAATTGCTGATGCAGTAGATTTTTAAGCAGTCCCTCAAGCACTGTTCTTCATCTGACAAGTGTGTAGTCATTTGTAACTACTCGTACATAAACGTTAAGCTATGAAGTTGATTTGAGTATTTGTTTTTGAAACCCATATTTTAAATGGGACCTGTTCAGAATGCACGTAGAACTTGGTGTACAAGTTTGTGGGGTTTTTTATTTTCCTTTCTCCTTTTAAAAATACATTACACAGCAACGAAAGCGCAGTCAACCAGAGCTATATTTTGAGCAGTTTCAGAAAGGCTACTTAACACAAGCTTGATATGAAGCAAAAAGGAGAACCATGTGGATATTGAAAATATAAATAAGACAGTCTCCCTCCACCCCCCCAAAAAAAAAAAAGCTGACACACCCCCAAAAAACCCACCAGGCTACCATTAAAGTTTACAGTAAGACTGTTTAGTCAATTTTAAGCAGAATCTTCATTAACAAAATATTTCATAATGATAAGAATTTATGAGAGAGCAAGACAAACTGACACATCAAAAGCACTAAGACATATCCCTATAATCCGATAAGAGAAAAAAGTTTCATAAAGGTTTAAATTTACTTGAAAATGCTATGTGGAAGACTGGTCATTGCTTGAGCCATAGTGTATGCAATAAACTCAAAATAAAACTCAAACTGAGTATCATCAAAAACTTAGGTCTGTTAAATTGCTTAATAATTCTCACAGGAAGTGGCAGAAACCCCATTACTTGAACTGGTTAAAACTGGAGTGTACAAAACATGCAGCTTACAATTTCCTGTTGGGAACAATCCTACATGTACAAGATATTGGACGAGATGACCTCAGAGGTCTTTCCATCCCTAATTTCTTTGATTCAATGAATAAACATGAACCTAATCAGAATAGGTATACTGTTTATCTAAGCAATAACGTTCAGCTAACTGGAACACACAAGGGAATTTACTGCTCTTATGCTGCTGATTAAACAAGATCAAAGAGCTTTAAAATCGGCTTTGGAGTTTTAATTTGCAGACCTTGGTATGCATTTATGTTGTAATAACCTGTATATAACCTTGGACCTATGAAACACAAAACTTCAGATGAAAGCTGGTTTTTATTTTAAGAAATAAGCTTGTAGAACATGAAGACTACAGACTTAACTCAAACTCTAAGATTACATGTAAAATAATGTGGTTTAAGTATTCAGACACACAGAAAGTAATTTCACAGTGAAAGAAAGAAAACACAGGCAGCGATTGTGGTTTATATTGTATGAACAGCTTGGACTATATGATATTACTGGATATTTTACAAGCATGTGTTTTGCACTCCTTCAGGTAAATGTAATTTGCCTGTCAACTTACGCCTAAGTAGCATTTCTATCACTAGTCATTTTGACCTTCTCCTACTTGAATGTGGTTGTTTGACTCAGTGTCCCACAAAGTTTCCTCTTCTCTTTTCGATTACACTTTATACACAAATCCAGCAATTTCAACATGGCTATGATGTTACATTTTTCATTTCTATATTTACAGTTTTACTAAGACACATTCTTTCCCTAAAAATCTGTGCCAACACAAGCTAGCATACAGGAATGCTTTTATAGCAAAGCAAACAGCAGGTCACAGATCTGGTCAGTCACTCCATATAAACGAATGCTTACTTGTATTGTTAAATCTATACCAAGTTTGACTTTAAAACCCTAGAGACTGGCTTCTTTTGAATTTAAGGGCTTTTTTTTTCTCTGTCTTCCTGTACATTTGAAAGAAATGTAACACTAGGTCTAGAGGTGTAAGGTGAACTGTGTTCTTAAGCAAGAAAAAAGAAAAATGCCAGCTGCTGGTGGTGGATGAACGAGAAAGAACATAGTTGGAATTCCCAGTCCATGCATGAGCTTGCTGAGCAGGCAAGGCAGGGGGAGCATCTTGGCTTGTCAGACATGCACATTATAGAGAGTCATTGCCATAAAATGCTGCCTTGCAATTCTAGTCTATCAGTCAGACATCTTTCAGATTATAATTGCATTTGATATCCAAATACATTGACCTTGCTTAAAATTGTAAAACGTATCACAGCCCTTAGGACACCAACTCACACTGTTTCACTTGAGACAGATTTGTGACTGTAATAGAACCATCCGGGTAGGAGAACAATTTTTACAGCATGTATGGCATTACGATCTGGCCTTTGGGACTGAAGAGATTTCAGACAGGTTAATTTATATATGAAGTAACACCTGTTGTCATGGCAGAACCCATTTCAGCTGATACTCATCCATCAGATCACTTTGATTTTTTTTTTTTTAACTATTTTATTTATTTATTTATTTTTTTTTTTAACCAAGCAGCATCATGTGCACATTCATGTTGTAATTTTTTCCTTTGGACAAGTAAACTGTCTTAGACATGTTCTTGATTTTTTTTCCCTTATTAGTTTATTGACTAAATGAGATATGATGGCAGCTACTCTTTTCCTACTTCATTAACTTATCCATGTTGCTATTAGTTTTCCATATCTTCCCTTAGCCGCATCTTTCCCCTTTCACCTGTCATCCATTTTTTCTTTACTATCTTATTTTCGTTCCATCCTGTATTTTACTTTTTTTCCCCAAACAGAATATGTAACACCTATAATACATAAGCAAAATGAATGTATAAAGATAAAGGTGCTAGCAAAAGTGACTACACAACAAACCAGAAAGTTACAGTTGAAGAAAGTGGTTTACTGAAGTAGAGCACAGTTTCACATTTTGAAACAAATCTTACATAAAAAGATTGGAAGAGATTGGAACTCTTAGAAAATGCACATTAAACAACCCGAACAAACATGAACAACAACAACAAACAACACAACAAAACTGCACAAACATGGCAGTAAGGACTCTACAAAATGAACTTGGAAATAGCTAACTCAGAGCCAAATAAGTTGAGGCAGAAGTCTCATCTCCCCTACACTTTTGGTAATGGATGATATTACAGAATCACAGAATCACAGAATTGGCTAGGTTGGAAAAGACCTCAGAGATCATGGAGTCCAACCCTTGGTCCAACTTCAGCCCATTTACTAGATCATGGCACTAAGAGCCATGTCCAGTCTCAGTTTAAAAACCTCCAGGGACGGTGAGTACACCACCTCCCTGGGCAGGCCATTTCAATGCCTGATCACTCTCTCCGTAAAGAACTTCTTCCTAATATCCAGCCTAAACTTCCCCTGGCAGAGTTTAAGCCCATGTCCCCTTGTCCTATTGCTAACTGCCTGAGAGAAGAGACCAGTTCCCACCTGGCTATAACTTCCCTTCAGGTAGTTATAGAGAGCGATGAGGTCACCTCTAAGCCTCCTCTTCTCCAGACTAAACAACCCCAGCTCCCTCAGCCTCTCCCCATAGGTCATGTGCTCAAGTCCCTTCACCAGTCTTGTTGCTCTTCTCTGGACCCGCTCCAGCACCTCAATATCTTTCCTGAACTGAGGGGCCCAGAACTGAACACAATACTCCAGGTGTGGCCTCACCAATGCAGAGTACAGGGGAAGGATCACTTCCCTTGTCCTGCTGACCACACTATTTTTGATACAGGCCAGGATATCATTGGCCTTCTTGGCCACCTGGGCACACTGTTGGCTCATGTTGAGCTTCCTGTCAATCAGTACCCCCAGGTCCCTTTCTGCCGGGCTGCTCTCCAGCCACTCTGTGCCCAGCCTGTAGCACTGCAGGGGGTTGTTGTGGCCAAAGTGCAGGACCCGGCACTTGGCCTTGTTGAACTTCATCCCATTGGAATCAGCCCATTTTTCCAGTCTATCCAGATCCCTCTGCAGAGCCCTCCTGCCTTCCAGCAGGTCGACGCTGTCCCCCAACTTGGTGTCATCAGCAAATTTGCTGATCATGGTCTCAATCCCCTCATCTAAATCATCAATAAAGATGTTAAACAGGACTGGACCCAACACTGACCCCTGGGGAACACCACTAGTGACTGGCCGCCAGCTAGATGCAGCCCCATTCACCAGTACTCTCTGGGCCCGGCCCTCCAGCCAGTTCTTAACCCAGCAGAGAGTGCACATATAAAGAAGTGCACATATAAAGAAGAAATATTTGAAAGCTTAGTCAAAAGGAAGATATGCAAAAAAAAAGTGAAAACAACTTTTCAATCAAAATAAGTTATTTCAGACACAGGTTGGCTAACAAAGAAACCAAACAAACGAAAAGCCACAAACCAACACTCTCAAATGTCTGAAGTTGTCAGCACACTGACAGTTTACGGTGCTAATATTGCAAGTTGTTCCACCTGAATGTTTCCTGTACTTCCATGGGGTAAAACCCAACATTAAACTGCTCAACATTTTACAATTTAGTTAGCAATCACTTCTTATAATACAGCAGATGAGGTCACGTATTCTGTGAAGAAAGAAGATACGAACACTGTGTAAGTATAGCAGGCAATGAAGTCTACTTTTCATGTATAATTATCCAATAATATTTTCTTTAAAGTTTCATATTTTATAGATATGGATTTTGCTGTAATATTAGGAGAGCACTACAAGTGTATGTTAATCTCAGTAGATGAATCAGGGACCCTAAGATAAGGTCTCAGCTCTATTCTTAAATTTCTGTTTCTCAGTGACCATAAAGCTATTGGAATGCTGTTACTGTAAGCATGTAATTCCAAAACAAAACAACTCTTCTGTACTTAAACTCACATTACTTCTGGTATGGATTTTGTAATATTCCCAGATTCTTTGCAAATAAAATATCCTGTGACTTATCAGGCAAACTGATTTCAGTATCTGAGAACAGCTCATAAAAATCTATTTTTTCCAGTACAGTCTGAGGACTACAAGATATGTCATTCTAGATGTTGTGAAAACCCACATTAATATGAAATAAAAAGAGGAAACAGTACTCAGGACTGCAGAAGCATGAACTTCTGACTTTTCAAATTGATTTCTTAAATAGATGTAAAATGTCACTATTCAGTATTAAGCAACTTTATAATTACTTGTATTCTTGAATAAAAATACATGATAGAGAATGCAAGAGAAACTGAAGTATCAAGACTACTCATCACTACATGTCAGTTATACCTATTTTTTTTTTAGTGCTCTGTGCTGAACAGCTTCATAGAACAAAAAAATTGTGAGAGAAGGAGTTAAACATATGCATGAAAATTTTCATGGTAATAGATACATGCAGTATTCCCTTACCTCCAGCTTAACCACTGACTGCAATTATGATTATGTAGTATTAAGGAAGGTTGCAGTAGTAAGTATAGTGATATTTCATTAGCAGAGAAATAAGGAATAGAGAAAACGAAGAGAGAATGTTGGAGATTAATGAGTCTGCCATTATTATTGCAGAACATTTCGTTCAATTTACTACTTCCAGTTTTCAGTTAACTATTTAGATAAATCAATTATGCATCATAAAATCAATTCAACTTCTAACTTACTTACAGAACTATGTGAACAATGATCAACTACACTGTTTCGAGTCTCTTCAAACAATGAAAATCTACCCAATGAACCAATAAGATACTGCTACACATTATGGTCCTTTATAAAAATCAACTGTTGATTGTGGGAGACACACTTAGATCTCATTAGCATCAAGTCCCACTATTAATGATTAGTGTTCATACAACACTACAGCTCAAAAAACACTCATGGTGGGGATTTATTTTTCCTTGAAGTATAATGCACATCCTGGGATGTTTCTGTATCAAACAGCTACATTTTAAAGGCATAAGTTAAACATTGGATGAGAGGACACTACAAACCTCTATTTTCCAGTATTTACAATATATTAATCACTGCTGAGTTTGCCTGAGCATGATTATCTATTCTTCTTGCTGTTATATAGTGTCTCAGTTCATGGTAACTGTCTCTCATGCTCTCAACTCAGAGCATGTAGCACCACAAGCTTTCACTAGTCAAATTGGTAGAGTACTGGGAACTGTGAAACAAAAACCTTTAAATTAGGAGTCAACCCAAAACAGGAACAACTGTGGTGTAACGGAAGCAGTCACATGTACCTAAATCTTCCTCTGATAGACAACCTTAACATCATCTGCAGATCTTACTGGAGTGTCATATTGAGTGATGTTCCAATGCAAAACAAACGTCCCCCACCTGATCATAACACAGATGACTACTTTCAAGCTAGTTAGACTGAACCCCTTTATAAGTACTGGATATGAATATGGGCTATTGTACCTCAGTCATAATTTCAGATAATTATATATGCATTTACATTAGAAAAGACCTTTAAGATCATTGAGTTAAACTGTAAATCTAACACTACCAAGTCCAGCACTATACCATGTCCCTAAGCACAACAGATACACATCTTTTAAATACTTCCATGGATGGTGATCCAACCACTTCCCCGGGCAGCCTGTTTCAATGCCTGACAACCTTTTCAATGAAGAAATTTTTCCTAATATCCAATCTAAACCTCCCCTGGTGCAAGCTGGCAACATTTCCTCTTGTCCTGCCACTTGTTACTTGGGAGAAGAGACCAACACCCTTCATGCTACAGCCTCCTTTCAGGTAGTTGTAGACAACAATAAGGTCTCCTCTCAGCCTCATTTTCAGCAGGCCAAACAACCAGAACTCCCTCCACTGTTCTTGTTCTCTGGATCCTTCTTCAGCTTTGTTGCTTTTCTTTGTACATACTCCAGCATCTCAATGCCTTTCCTGTAGTGAGGAGCCCAAAACTGAATACAGTATTTGAGGTGTAGCCTCACCAGTGCCAAGTACAAGGGGACTGCTGGCCACACTATTTCTGACACAAACCAGGATGCTGTTGGCCTTCTTGACCACCTGGGCACACTGTTGGCTCATGTTCAGCTGGCCGTTGATCAACACCCCCTGGTCCTTTTTCGCCAAGCAGCTTTCTAGCCACTTTTCCCTAGGCCCGTACCATTGCACGGGGCTGTCGTGACACAGGACTTGGCCTTGCTGAAATCTCATACAACTGGTCTTAGTTCATCAATTCAGCCTGTCCAGATCCCTCTATATGGTCTTTCTACCATCTAGCAGATCAACACTCCCACCCAATTTGGTGTCATCTGCAAAGTTGAGGGTGGACTTGATGGCTCACCAGATCATCAACAAAGATATTAAAGAGAACTGGCCCCAATACTGAGCCCTGGGGAACACCACTCATGACCAACATCCAACTGGATTTGACTCCATTCAGAACAACTCTTTGGGTCCAGCCATCCAGTCAGTTTTTTCCCCAAAAAAGAGGATACCTGTCCAAGCCATAAGCTGCCAGTATCTCAAGAAAAATGCTGTGGGAAACAGTATCAATGGCTTTAGTAAAGTCTAGGTAGACAACATGCGCAGCCTTTCCTTCATCCACTAAGTGTCACCTTGTCACAGGAGGAGATCAGATTAATCATACAGGACATGTCTTTCATAAACCCATACTTACTGGGCCTGATCACCTGGTTGTCCCATATATGTTGCATGATAGCGCTCAAGATGGTCTGCTCCACAACCTTCCCCAGCACTAAGGTCACACTGACAGCCCTGTAGTTCTCTGTATTCTCTTTCAAGTCCTTCTTGTAGATGGGCATCACATTTGCTAACTTCCAGTCAACTGGGGCCTCTCTTGTTAGCCAGACTACTGATAAATGTTGTAAAGTGGCTTGGTGAGCACCTCTGTCAGCTCCTTCAGTACCCTTGGGGGGATCCAATCTCGCCCCATAGACTTGTGTGTGTCTAAGTCATGTAGCAGGTCACTAGCCATTTCTCCTTGGATTATGGAGGCTTCATTCTGTTCCCTGTCCCTGTCTTCCTGCTGGGTTGTGTACCCAGAGCACACTGGTCTTGCTATTAAAGCCTGAGGCAGAGAAGGCATTTAGTATCTCAGCCTTTTTCTCATCCTTTGTCACTATTTTTCCCTCTGCATCTAGTAAAGGATAGAAATTCTCCCTCCTTTTGTTGCTAATGTATTTATAGAAACTTTTTTTTTTTCTTTTTTTTTTTACAGCAGTAACCAGGTTTATTTCTAGTTGGGGTTTGACCCTTCTAATTTTCTCCTGGCATAACATCATGACATTCTTGTAAATCCTACTGTGTCCTGTAGTCCATCCTGCAGTCTTCCAAGTTCATCATAGATCAGATATCTAAAACAGGACAGAAAATGTCCTAAAAAATGCCCCCTTGTACCTATTAGCTAAAAAGGGAGTTCAGAAAAATTAGCATCTGTAAATGCTCCCAGCTGAGTTAAAAACACTAAAACTAATTTATGTCATAAGAAACAACATTTGCTTGCTTACTTCTTTTTGCATCAGATTTAATCCCAATCCCTTTACTTAAAACTTTCATTTTAATGAAAACACTGTAAACTACTTTTTCCAATTCATGTGCTTTGTTTTCACCTGTCTTATTTCTCCAAAGCAGTACAGAAGCATAACAACAGTGATGTGTATTTTTTTCTTGGTGATTATTTTTTTCTTGTAGGGAAGTGGCTGTGGTTTGCTTTATCAGCATGTGCACACAGGAAAAGGATTGCTCTGAAAATGATTTTTGTATTTCCCCAATTTCCACTAAATAGAAAGGCCTCAGTTTTCACCTACACCCTTTAATTCAATGGATATAAAAAGTGATAAAATGAGGGGATTTGTGGACAGGGGAGAACAGTGGATGTCAGTCACCTCAACCTGAGCACAACTGAGCAGTCCTTCACAATATTCTTGGAAACAAATTTGGACATTATAGACTAAATCAGTAAAAAAGCAGATGAGTAAAAACCTGCCTGATTTACTGGGTTCAGAGTGTAGTGGTGAATGAGTCACATATCAGTAACAAGTAGCCAATACTCCCCAGGGTCTACCCTAGGACTAGTTCCATTTAACAAATTTATCAATGACCTGGAGATGGTGACAGAGGGCATGCTTGCCAAGGTCACAGGTGACAAATTGGTGTGATTGAGTCAGTATACTTGAGGGCACAACTGTCATCGAGAGGGACCTGGACAGACCAGAGGAACAGGTTGACAAGAAACTCATGAAATTTAACAAGGACAAAGCCAACTTCTGGCTCTGGGCAGGAAGCATCAGTGCAAGGGCACAGGTTCAGCATGCGTGATTAAGAGTAGCTCTGCAGGTGACAACGCGGGGGTTTTAGCAGACACAAGCTGAGCATGAGGCAGCAGTGTGCCCTGGCTGCAGGCATGGCCTGTAGTACCCTGGGCACTATTCACAGGGGCACTAACCCCCTCTGCTCAGCACTTGCATTTCATTCTAGATGCTGCATGCATTCTTGGACCCTCTAGTGCAAGAAGTACAATGAGCTAGTGTTTAGTGGAGTTATCACCTGGTATTATTCTTACAGGGATACCCATTTCCAGCTTCTGACTCACATTCAGATTCTTGCAAAGTACTGATGGTGTCACAGCTTTGTGTTGCACCCACCCATCCATAAAATAAAGAAACCTTGGTTTCTTCCCTTTTTTAATTTTGCAGTTAGTAACAAATTTACAAAGCTTAATTATTACAGTCATGCATTGCTGAGCACGCAATAATTCTGAGTTTATAGTGCCAGAAGTGACTGCCACAACATTTAGAACCACTAACATCATCTTGGAATCTTGCTCTTTCAATCCTTGGGAAAAAAGAGACAGTTTGAAGGGAAAGGAGACTTGAGGAAGCCTAAGGTTAAATTAAACAGTGGTAGGTGTATGAAATGTCTAAGGAATTTGAAATGTTAAATTTCTGGCAGGAAAGGATTAATAGAGGAGCAAGTGGTGAAAGGAATATGATTAATTGTTTCACATGACTAATTCATTACATTGCACATGATGCTGTTACATATTACTTTGCAGGTTCTCTTGGAATGTAGGCACATTTTTTATTCTTAAGAAAGTGCTGTGCCATGCAGTTTTCTGCTGCAGTTGCTGTGCATAGCAGCTGTGACTAGTCCTGCCTTCTACTTGAAACTTTTACTTTGCCTGAGCCTCTTATAATGATAAAGCTGGAGACACACTTAACAGGAAGAGCTTATTCTATTGAAACTTCTGAACAAGAGTCTTTCCACATACTATGTCCTAACATCGTTCACTCAAGAGCAAACACATAGGTGCAATAAAGGAGTAGACACTAACAGAATTCCACATCAGCAGCTTCAATTTTATTCCAAATTTAACCACACAAATCCTCCTAGGGTCTGTTTCCCTTCAGCCATAGTAAGCGGGAGGGAATGGGGGCACAGTGTACCAGTACATCTCACTTACTGGGCAACTTCGTATGCTGAACTACAGCTGTGAGTCAAAACTTGATCTATTTTCTTCTTTGAAGATTTAAAAGTTAAATAGGCATCTTAGCCAAGATGTTTCCTTCTCTGGATGACTCTGCAACTTTATATATACTTTGGAGTTTTTGCATGAACTTAAACACACTAGGCCTAAACTGCAGAATTTGAGAGAAGCATCTACCATTATTACAGTTGCTACATTTGAGGAGGAAAAAAAAAATGAAAAAGACATTAACATTTTGGTAGCCAGTTTCTTTCACTTTTGGAAAAGCTATGCATCTATATCTTACAATACAAAATAAAGTATTTTAATTCACAGATTAAAATACATTCAAACTACATTCATGAATTCAGAAACAAATGTGTCAAATCAGTTGATAAAACATTAATGAAACTAAATAATAATTGGAAGTTATTTAAGATTACTTAACTAGATGCTCTAGAAATCACAGTCCTATCACTGAATAAGGTTTCATGGATTTAAGAGAAAATCAGTCTATTACTCATTGGTAAATAGCACTGATAAAATCCCAGCACACGTATGTAAAGGCTAAGTGAAGTGAATATGAAAAAAGTACATAATGTCTTCTGTTTATCTTAGATAAAAATGAACATAGTTTAAGTGCCTTTCTAGATAGAAATGACATATGCATTTCAAACAAGTAATAGATGAATTTTCTTTTTTTTTTTTTTTTTTTGCAAACTGGAAAGAGAGGTGACATTGCCACATCCCAGGATGGATCTGCATCTGCAATCCAAATGTTGGGAAATTGCTCCCA
The DNA here is from genome assembly GCF_037038585.1 of Patagioenas fasciata. NCBI lineage: Eukaryota > Metazoa > Chordata > Aves > Columbiformes > Columbidae > Patagioenas > Patagioenas fasciata. The sequence goes on from NC_092521.1 coordinate 83,437,066, forward strand.
GATTGCTTGCGTGCAAACAGCCTGCTTCCACAGAGAGACTGAAGCAGAAATGCTGAAGCTCAACATCATTTGGCACAGTAGGCAAGTTCTAAACCTAAAAGAAGAGAGCTAGAATTTTGCCTATGTATTAAAAGGTAAATGAGGAAATCTGTATAGTAATAGCTTGTCAACCTGATATTGATCCTTGGTGAAATACTGAATGGTTGACACAAGACTATTAATAAAAAATTAATAAAAGTGCTAAAGAATTAAAGGTTAAAATATAATTTATGCCAGTCAAGAGGAGAGAACTGCAACATTACTTTTCGTTAATATATACCTGGCTAGTTTAACAGGACCCATTTCCTGTAATTTATTTAGTACCTTACCAACTTATTGTTGCATAATATTTCAATTAAAAAGACTCAGGAAAAAAAAAAAAAAAAGAAAGAGAATGACAGATAGTAAGCAGATTAAACAAATAATATTTCCTTGAGCTTCCTGTAGTGAGGAATAACAATCAAAGAGGATGTGTTTCTACCAGGATTTCAGAGAACAGTTGCAAATCTACTATTACTTAACATTTTATCAAAGACCTGAAAGGAAACACAAATCAATCCCGTTACTGATTAGCTGCAGTTACTGATTAGATTCCCCATACAAAAATACCTTGCACAGTAGCTTATTTCTAACAGTCAGTATCAAAATATTTGCCAATTTCTGCAATCCATTTTCATAGCAATGTTTGCATAACTCTTCAGTTTTGTGCATGACAAGCCATTAGTTTTTATTGAGATTAATATGCAAACAGTTAATTTACTTGGGAATACAGAGTGTCTACATCAGACAAATAGGTTTCTCCAAGACCCACAGAGAAGTGGTATTTTCTGACCTATCATGCTTGCTACTATCTTGGATATCAGACTTCATTGGCATACTAAAATCAGATTAATGTACTGGCAGGGAAAATTTCATACATTTGTTATGCCATCTGTAACTTGTGTCTCATTCTAGAAAATACTCATCTTCTGCATGGGCTACAGCACACATATTAATACAAGAAGTCACAATACTAACCATTTGTCCTGACCAAATTAAAAAGTCCAGCTCAACCCTTCCCCATCCTCAGATTTCACCGCAAAGAACATGACTGTAACAAATCTGATGAAGTGTTTGTATAGTTTGACCCTTTCCATCTTACCACGTCCAACAAAGGATGCCAGGAAACAATGAGAACAGCACACAAGTTAATTTATAAATCCTCATAGTACTCTGTAGTTTCAAGTAATTTGTGGCTCAGACTTCAAAGAACGAAGGAATATCAATGAGTTCCCTTTATTTTCCTAATAATTTTCTGAACCTTGGAGCTAGGAAGTTTTTTCCTTATCCCAGAATGAATATAATGTTCATATTTTATTTATCTGTGTTTACTAATTTTACTTTCTGAAAAAGTTTCCATTTATTATCCTTGTACAAATTGCATAATCACTAGTCTGTAGCCAGCTACATCACAATTGAAACCTGAAGAAACAAAACAAAACAAAACAAACAACACAAAACCACCAAAAAAAACACAATAGTGCCACATGAGCCACTTCCTGGCTTCTAATATCAACTGTAACTTTAAGTTGGTGATAGCTTAACTATTCATTGAGATAAGTGATTTCATGTGAGCTATTTTAGAACTCTTGGGGGTGAATATCATCTGGTCACCACAATTTCTTCATGTTCGTTTTCTCTACATGTTTCATAACCTTTTCTACCAAAGAACTTCACAGACTTCCTGGCAGACGAAAACCAGGATTTCAGTGTATGAAGTCCCCATGCTCCTCAATGATGAATAGCAATGCAAAAAAAAAAAAAAAAAAAACAACCCACCTACATAATTCCTTTGCTGTGGCCTTGCCCTACAAGTTCTCTTTTTATGCCTTCATCCATTAACTTTACATACTCTGTCAACTCTCTGCAATCTGAAGACTTTGAAAAAGATTTATGACTGCACTTCATGCTTTTTAAAAAATATTCCTTAAACAATTTAAGTTTGGCCTGAATATATTTTCAACATAGCTTTCTGGAGTTTCTTTTCTACTTTCCCTTTGATTTGAATCAAAGTACAACCAATTTGAAGACAAATGACAAATCCAGATCTAGGACTTCAAGTAACATTCTCAAACTTTTTAGTATTTCTTATCACATGTTGAGTTTAATACTACTCTAAGACTTCATTTAGATCTTCCATGAAAGATCTAAGCATTTGAAATATATAGAATTATATTTATTTTCCTTTAAAGTGTATGCTGTTCATTGAACTAAGTCAACAATTGTGGGCATTTTATTATAAGAACATGGTTAAGATAAATTAACAGATAATGAACTGTGATCGAAACTGGCAAACAAGATCTGACTGCTTTGATGTGGAATGTTGTGTTTTTAAACAAGTTTGGTTAGATTCTTTCATGAATGAATTATCTTTCTTGGCTTAAATAAAAAATCATCTAGATATCAAAGACTCATAACAATCTTATGATATATGCAGGTTACTTAAGCAGTCTATACTGTGCAATTTATAAAGATATTTCAAAATCTTTTCCAATTAGCTCAAACTTCAGAATATAGCTTCATGTATATAACATTTTTATGAGGCTAAATCTCAGAAGTATCTCAGGCACAAAGCAATGTTATGCTGCTATACCAATTCATAACTCATTTTTTTTCTGTATTACATGGCATAATGTCACAAAGATTTACTGCCTGAGTTGCAGTTAGCTGAAGTCTCTCTACAGCAATGCAGAGCAAGTTCTGCAACCTCAACACTCCTGCACATATTGTCAGTGCCGCCTTTATTTGTACTGTGTGGTAACAGTATCACAGACCAATTGTAGGTTCACAAATCATGCTCCCAGTATAAAACAAGGTCCCAATTGAAAATACATTCAGTTCATTCTGAAGATAGAGAGTATCTCTTGCCACAAGCATCACAGCAAGAGCAGACAGATCAGACTGCTACAAATTCCCTTTGTCTTCTGCACTCGAAGTCATTGCATTTGTCAGTGCTGTTATGCATTAGCTATAGAGTCAGCCCGAATCTGAGTCTGGTAAAGAAGAAACCATGCAGTTACTTAAGAAGCACATAATGTGATTTAATAGCTGTATATCACATCAGGTAATGCCAGCAGGAAGGTTTTTGTCTTCTACCCACCTTTTTCCTAATAAACCATCCCTATTTGTTGACAAACTCCAACACGCCAAGAAACTGTGTGCCCCCCACCCAAAAAACAAACAAACAAACAAACAAGGCAGGAAAAGGGAAGCACCATCATTCTACACAAAAATTTCTTGACATTGAACAGCATGGATTTGTCTTTAATTTGAAAACATACCTAAAATGTCTTAAAGTAAGGATCTGCATTTGTCAGAAGATGAGTTAAAACAGAACTGTTAGTATAACATAAATATATTCAGAATTTTTTTTTTGACAAATATTTAACTTAGTGGCCAAAAAGAAAAAAAAAAAATAAAAAAACAACAAAAAAACAAACCAAACAAAAAAATCAAGCTTGTTTCTTTTCCTTTTTTTTTTTTCTAAACAAAGAGATGGTGTTTCTGAGCAGAGTATTTTAAACCAGCTAAAAAAAAAAAAAAAAAAAAAAAAAAAACACCCAGACACACACAAAAAAACCCCAAACACATAATGAACTTTTCTCAGTAAAAACAGAATTTAAAAAAACATACTGAACCGCCATAGACAATCCACAGTAGAGCCACCAGCACCTCCGGACATACAACACTTTATAAAGACACTCCAACACTTAACGAGGAAGGGTGGTATTCTCTTTTCTGCTCACCTCAAATACTCAGCCTGGGGCTTATCATCCAGCAGGGGTATCCACAGTTCTGGGTCACTTTGTAGTTGGAGAGGGGTGACAAAGTAGGACCTTTAAGGCTTGTCTGTTTTGTATACTTCATTATTTTATGACCCAACAACAAAATTCTTTCAGCTTATCAGTTAGGACATATTCCAGAACATACACAGTTAAGGGATGTCTCATCAGTTCAAAAGAATGGTAGAGAACTTCCCTAAAAAGTAAATTCAACTCCATGCCTTAGAAATTAAAAAATGCATTTTGAGTCAGTGTTTCTCCTGGTCTTCCCTTTCATTTGACTATATTGTAGGAAGAGAAGTATTGACAGCACCCCTTTCCTTCACCTGGTAGCATTTAAATTTTTACAAAAATATAAACAGAAAACTAAAACACATAAAAACTAAATGAGCCTTTTAAGAAAGTTGTGTTCCTTTTGTCTATGTGCAGAAGTGCTTACTCCATCCCAGAGTAATTCTGAGTTTGCACTTATGGCAAGAAGCCTATTTTGCTCCTGGAACTACAGAAAAATAAACACACAATAGAAAGCAGTAAAGAATCCTGTCCTGCACATTCAAATACTCATCTCAGAAACAGATCACAGAATGTAAGGGATTGGAAGGGACTTCAAAAAATCATCTAGCCCAATCCCCCTGTCAGAGCAGGAACACCTAGATGAGGCTACACAGGAATGTCTCCAGAGAAGGAGACTCCACAACCCCCCTGGGCAGCCTGTTCCAGTGTTCTGTTATCCTCACCGAGAAGAATTTTCTTCTCAAATTCAATTGGGACCTCCGGTGTTCCAGTTTGAACCCATTACCCCTTGTCTTACCACTGGTTGTCACCGAGAGGAGCCTGGCTCCATCCTCATGACACTCGCCCCTTACATGTTTGTAAACAATAATAAGGTCACCCCTCAGCCCCTCCAAGCTAAAGAGACCCAGCTCCCTCAGCCTTTCCTCCTAAGGGAGATGCTTCACTCTCTTCATCATCTTTGTTGCCCCGCACTGGACTCTCTCCAGCAGTTCCCTGTCCTTCTTGAACTGAGGGGCCCAGAACTGGACGCAATATTCCAGATGGGGTCTCACTAGGGTAGAGTAGAGGGGAAGGAGAACCTCTCTTAGACCTACTAACCACCCCCCTTCTAAAACACCCCAGGATACCATTGGCCTTCTTGGCCACAAGGGCACAGTGCTGGCTCATGGTCATCCTGTTGTCCACCAGGACCCCCAGGTCCCTTTCCCCACACTGCTCTGTAACAGGTCATTCCCCAACCTATACTGGAACCTGAGGTTGTTCCTGCCCATGTGTAAGACTCTACACTTGCCTTTGTTATATTTCATTAAATTTTTCCCCACCCAGCTCTCCAGCCTGTTCAGGTCTCACTGGATGGCAGCACAGCCTTCTTGTGTGTCAGCCACTCCTCCCAGTTTGGTGTCATCAGCAAGCTTGCTGATAGTGCACTCTATTCCCTCATCGAAATCATCAATGAATATATTGAATAATACTGGCCACGTATTTGAAAAAGCTCTTCCTTGACCCCTCTCACCAGGTATAATTCTGAAGAGGCCTCAGCTTTCCTAGTCGCCTCCCTACATCCTCTGACAGCAGCCTTATATTCTTCCCAAATGGCCAGCCCCTCCTTCCATGATCTGTAAGCTCTCCTCCTCCACTTGAGCTTACCCAGAAGTTCCCTGTTTAACCAAGCAGGTCTCCTGGTTCCCTTCCTTGACTTCCTATATGTTGGGATGCTCTGATCTTGAGCTTGGTAGAAGCAGTCCCTGAATACTGACCAACTATCTTTGGACCCTTTACCTTCAAGCATTCTTGCCCATAGGATTTCCCCTACCAATGGTTTGAAAAGGCCAAAGTTTACCCTGGTGAAGTCCAGGGTTGCAATTCTGCTTGCTATTCTGTTCCTGCCACATGAGATTCTGAACTCCACCATTTCATGGTCACTGCAACCAAGGCAGCCCTCAACCTTCCCTGCTTCAACCAGATACTCCTTGTTAGTGAGGATGAGGTCCAGCAGTGCATCTCTCTTAGTCAGCTCCTCCACCCTTAGCATCAGAAAATTATTGGCAATGCACCGGAGGAATCTCCTAGACTGTGGCTGACTGGCTGAGTAGTCCGTCCAGCAAACATCAGTGAAGTTAAAATCCCCCACCACAACTGGGGCCTGTGACTGTGAGGCTGTTCTCGGGTGTCTGTAGAAGGCCTCATCAACTTCCTCACCCTGATCTGGTGGCCTGTAATAGACACTCACAACAGTATCACCCCTGCCAGCCTGCCCCTTAATTCTCACCCATAGACTCTCAACTCAGTCCTCAACCGTGCCTGGACAGTACTCAATACATTGTAGTTGCTCTCTCACATAAAGAGCAACTCCACCACCACACCTGGCTGGTCTATCTTTCCTGAAAAGAACATAGCCATCCATGACCATATTCCAGTCATGTGAGCTGTCCCACCATGTCTCTATAACTGCCACCAGATCATAATCTCCTGTCCAAACACAGGTTTCTAACTCCTCCTGCTTATTCCCTATGCTGCGCACATTGGTGTACAGGCATTTCGGGGAGCAAGCTGAGCACACCAATTTCACCCTAGGGTATGGTAGGCCTCCCGGTGTTCACCGATTCTAGAGTGCTGGCCCACTGATGCAAGCCCAGCTACAACTCCATCCCCCTTAAAATCTAGAGTAAAGTTCTCCAAATGAGCCCTGCTGATTCCTGTCCCAGCATCCTTTTGCACCAGCAAGATAAATCTTTCCCGTGTGTCAAGGGTTTTGATTGCAGGGTGACAAAAAAAACATGGCAGATGTATTGTTAACCCCCTCCCTCCCTTCTTCCCTCCTTCAGCCCCTCCCTCTCTCCGCTTCCCACTAAGGACAGGCAATCAGGAGCAAAAGAAGGACAGAGAGAAGAGATGGAAAAATTAAAAATATTTTCCTAATTCTAGTAATAAAAATAGAGAAAATACTACAAAATACACAAAACCAATCTTGAAAGTTCCAGCAACTGCTCTGGCACATAGAAAGGCTGGCACCCGAAGACCTGGACTGGACTTTGCAGCCAATCAGAACTGAATTCCGTCTGTTACTATGCCTCAGTTCGCAGGGACTACTAGCAGGGTCCTCTCCTAATGTTGGCCATAAGGAAAAAGGACGAGATCCCCATGATCTCCCACTTTTACATGAAATATTCACACGAATGTGATGTTATACTCCTTTGGTCAGTTTCTTGGTCACCTGTTTTCTTGTTGTCCCTCTCACGAGATGTGCATCAATCCTTATCAATAACCTCACATTCCATTGTTATGTTTACCAAAACATATATCTGGTTGTCCAGGTAAATGCAGCTAATATGAAAGCTTTAGCTGACAGGCAAATTCACTAAAAGAGAAACTTGCTTTTAACAAAACCAGGACACCACGTAGGACCGTCCACACTGTCGTCTTTTAAAAGCAGCTGTTATCAAAGAATCCAAAGCCCTGCCAGTAGCACCAGCCTTGTAGGTAATTGTTTATGGACTGATTTTTTCTATTCCCTCCCACATCATCATCCAAAAATGGAAGCAGGGAAGAGAAAAATCACTTGAGCTCCAGACTTTCACCATCCATCCAAGGCCTTGAAATCTTTCTTCATTCCCCTCAGACTGCGGGATGCAGCTTCCTCCCCATCTGTTTGGAAGATCAGTAGTCTCTTGGGTGCACCAGGCTGGGGAGTGCCCTGATGACATCTTTGATCCAGGCTCCGGGTAGACTACAAAGTTCCCTACAATGAGGGTCAACTATGCATATTGCGCCCTTGGCCCCTCTCAGAAGTTAATTGCCTACTACAATTACCCTTCTTTCTTATCACAGGCAGTCTTGAGGTGTGGAGTCAACTACTTCCTTCTGTGTGACCTTGTAGGTGGGCCTTGCACCACATCCTCACCTACCTCTTCAAGATTCAGGGCCTCAAACTTATTACGGAGGGGCATCTTGAGCAGCAAGGCAGGTAAGGAAGGGGGTTGCCCGCAGCGTCAGACTGGAACTCACTTCCAACCCTCATCATCTTTTTGGTCCCCTATCTCTGCCTGGCAGCGACAGGGCAGGGGCTGTCTCAGGTCTTCCCTCTCTGCCCAACAGCGCAGGAGTCCATCACCTTTTGGGGGGTATCCCCACGGGGTTCTTTGAGTGGCACACCAGGTAGTTACTCCATCAGCCAATCTTCTTTTGACACTTCCTGATGGACCTCAGTGTCTCAACCTCTTCCTTAAGTTTAGTGACCATGGTGAGCAGATCTTGCACCCGCTCACACCTCATGTAGGTGGAATACTGATTGTCCTCCCCTGGCAGCAGCAGGCTCTGGCACTCCCCGTAACCAGAAACTTGAACAGCCACGGTTTGAAGCACACCATCAGTTTGAGTTGCTGCAGTCTTTTTGAGACAAGTTCTCTTTCTGGAGGAGACCATGGTCGACAGCAGCCTGGGACATTGGTAAGAACAAGAAAAAAAAATAATATAGCAATCTCAATACAAACCACAAAAGAGGATTCATGATAAATCAATAGCAGTGTTACAGTAGTGAATCATCCATAATTCTCATCTAGCTACTGTTCAAGACATTTTTGATCTTCTGAAAATTACTTCATATGCTCTTGGTGTGTGAGGATGTAACTAAGCATCATTTCCCCCCTTGTTTCAAGCTACCCAACAACCTCAGTGTTCAGCAAAAATTATTTTATGTAGCAGGTGGTCTGATTGAAATCCAGGGATCCTGGTGTTTAACTTTAGGCATGTTAGTAGAACTTAAAGAGAACTATTTGTAGAGTTTCAAAAAAAAGTTAGAGATCAGTTCTTCTCAAGACAGCTTTATCAACTTGTTGGGTTCTTCAGTTCTAACCAAGACCTCACTAATTAGCTTGTAGCCTCAAATGGCTATCACCTCACCCTCTCTTTTATCACCATTAACATGCTATTTGAAAAATCTGTACAGTTAAGGTGTTTGAGTTTAGACTTACTGGTATTTAATTGGTAAATATCAAGACAATTCTTTATATTTAAAGTGTTTTCAATGATGCATATACTAATTACATAACTGTATATACCTGAGAGAATCGCACTTTAAATGAACGGAATATAGCCAGTAATATTTATAGCAATGTAAGTAGAACTGCCACATTGTTGTATGTATGATAATCCTCATTATAAAGAGATGTGATTACAACAGGTCACACCTGAAAAAAAAAAAAAACAACATTCTGGGAAACAAAAATGTTAGAAAAAACACATTAATGTTTAGAGGAATCATGGTTGGGGAGGAGTTCCCATTAGAAGGGCATTCAATAAAGTGCAAAAAAAAAAAAAGAAAAAGGGAGCTGTTAAATTTGTTACTTGTTTCTGAAGGGCCCTTCACAGAAAGCATAAAAAGCAATAGAAAATACAGGGTCCTCACTTGGTATGCTGTGCAAACACAGATCAGAAAGTCATAGGGACAGGGTCATCCTCCTTGTTTAGAAAAATAAAGCAGGAACTCCTCAGTGGTTAATCAGCTGCTTCTCATCCCAAAGCTGAGCTTGGCCACAGGGGTGTGGGTACCACCCAGCAGCTCTGGTGTCAAGCACTAGCAACAGTATCATCCGGAGAGGGACTCTTTGCAGTAGTTCAAGAAATACGGTTACCAAAGGTGGTCCTTTGCAGACAGATACATAACGATCATCAGGCTTTGTGGTACTGGAGAACTCTCTTTACAAGACACATGGAAACAATGCATGTTTTATCAGCTGTCACCAAACAAATCATGAGTACAGGCAGTGATAAGAGCTCACCAGAATTTGCTAACAGGTTTTACAAAAATGAATAGGTAAGCCTTTCTTTGACAGTAATTTCAAGTGGTTAACAACAGTCCACAGCTCTGACACTCAAATTCAGATACACTGATAGGTAAGGTCCCATTTAATACTTGAATTATTTATTATTCAACATACTACTTTTCCACTGTATGTTGAATTGACACCTATAAAGGATCTATATGCCCACAGAGCTTCTGCACTGATCCGCATAATATGTGTGGTACATTTACATTTAAATTGACATTCACTCTTCATACTTTGAGTACTTTAGAGACAGAAAATCCTAGGGATCACATTAAATTCTCTGTGGTTGTTTTGGGAAAGTACAAACACAGCTCAGGCTTATCTTTGTGTTTTCCTGGAAGAAATTACCAACACCTTGAGTCTTCACCAAAGCATTTGTAAAGCCCCATTGTTCTTTAGCCAGCTAGGTACAATGGTATATCTGTCCATTGTCTGCCTGATTCTAAACCAGGGCAGGATCTTTTACCTGGACTCTGGCAGAGAAAAGCAGCTAAGCCTCTCAAGTCATTCAAAACACTATATTTCCCTGGATGAAGCTGGAGGACAAGGCTGTTTGTAAAAAGATATTTTTGAAGAAGCCAACGTGCTAGTTTTACAAAAAAGGATGGGATCCTGCCTATTTGTTGACATTAAATCTTCAGTAAAGCACACAAAGTGACACAGGCAGTCTACTTTTAAACCGAGATAACTCTCAGATATTATTCTCATCCTACATAATTTCCTGTGTTATCAAACAGCCAACTATATTTACTGCTTCCACAACACTTACCTCACCCATCACACAACTATCTCTGGTCACATGCACTGTAATACACTCGTGAACAATTTCCTCCTTTCTGTGCTTCTTTCCATGGTGTTCATCATCTACTTCCAAACAAAATACGCAATTACAGTAACAAGTCTCCAGGGGCAGTCAGGGCATGGTGTTCTATACTTACCACTAATGTAGTATTTATTTGTTCAAGAATTATGGGGTGGAGGCATGTCTTAATAAGTATTAACTATAAAGAATAATGCATTCATCATTTTAGTACTTTAAAGGAGACATGACTGACAGTCACTCCTACATGCAGCTATTTCATTTCTGTTTCTGTCATGGTGTGCTATGACTTAGATACACTATTATATTTAAAACAAATACAACTACTGAAAATAGTTCAACAGGGAACAATTTAAAAATGGTAGATGAATAAAATATTAGGGTTCAGGAGAGAAGCTGCTCTAGGAAAAGTTGTTTCCTAACTGCTTATTGCAGGATTAATTCTCCCCTCTGTACTAACTAGTTATTGCTGATAACTGGATGAGGTGCTTAAAGGTTTCCTGGCATGATTTTGAAAAGCTTTTTGCTGTTGCTTTTAACCGAAGCTCAAACTTTGTTTAGCACCATTATGAGCTATAGAAAGCTTGCATAGTCTTTCCACATTCTAGCATTTGGAAATCTTCCACTATTAATTGTCCTATTATTTCTACTGATATATAGGCCTTGCTTTTACTACTTCTGGCACCCAGGATACATGCTAGATAGGAATTACTGTATCAGCTCTTCAACTGTTCCCTTAACTCCTTTAAAAAAAAAAAACCACAAAAAAAAACCCACCCACCACAAAAAAAAAAACCACCCACCACAAAAAAAAAAACACCCACCACAAAAAAAAAAACACCCACCACAAAAAAAAAAACACCCACAAAACACACAAAAACAAACAAACAAAAAACAAAACAAAACAAAAACAAAAACACACACAATACTAAGAGGAAATCTTAATTAAAAAAGCCTGCCTAGACAGAATACTGAAAAGCATACTATAGGTGAAAACAGAAATCAGAAAGCTTGAAAATTTAAGCCTAAAGCTGAGAGGTTAGTAACAACAGAGAGCAAGACCATCTCTAGTGTTTGCAAATGACCTTGCAGTTGAAATAGCACCCACCACCACCATTTGGGGCTGAGAGGTTTGGCATGTAGTAATGGAGTCTAACTGGCCTGTATATTGATGTTTTTAAGAGATCTGTAGATGTTTTTCAAAGAGCAGGGCAAATAGTGAAAGTCAGGACAACTCCTGATCTGTGTCCTCCAATACAAGAAATTTCTTTAGAAAAAGAAAACCATGGACTGGCTTATCAGTAAAGCTGTAAAAAGCTAATGCAAGTAATTATATAGGTGTCTTACAGCAAGTAGTATATTTACCCACAGCAAGTCTCCCTTGTCTGATCAGCACATTGTTTAGCTTCACTATGATATATTTCCCCCCATTGCCCCGATAGCATGAAATTGCTATAATGATGCATAAAGATGACTGTTCAAGCAGCTTGTAAAATGATGTTATTATAGAGAGTTGCTAAAGGACAATTTAAGGAGCTGTATTAACCAATTCAGTTTCAATTATTTGGATACCTAATCACTACTAGTCTTAAATACTTTGAAGTCCAGATGAATTAGAAGAGCTGAGACTCCAATGTGTTTTATAAGCAAAGGTTACTTTTATGACCTGAAATTTGTCAAATAGCAAAAGAAAAGTTGGGGATTAATACCTCAGCCCTGAATACTGGCAAGTATGGCAAAAGGAAAGCTTTAGGAAATCCTCAAGGCTCCCTTTTGAATGACATCGAAATTCTAGTTCAAGATTAATACTGATTTATAATCAGGATATTAGCAGTTTGATTAAAAGTCTAGTTGCACTTTCTCATTAAATACAACTTTAAATAAATTCAAAAACCAATACATTAAGATATTCATGCAATCTTGAGACTAACTGAGTAGTTATGCAGTTGATCAAAGACTCTGTCTCAGCACAGAGCTACGCACTTCCCTTGGGTTTCTACACTTGACAGCAGCATCTGTATCAAAAGAAAAGCTCTAGTGTCAGATTGCTCTTCAGATTTTTTTTTTTAACCTGTGCTTGCAAAGTATGATAGAAGACAGACTTTTATAAAGCTATATGTAAAGTTGTTCCTCCTGAAAAGTGAATTGCTCAAATTATTTATAGTTCTCTTCAGAGCCAATACTTCCATGTTATTGGATCACTAAAGAGTTTAAAAGCATACAATGAGAGACCAGCCGCTTTCAATTTTAGTTTTACAAATGGAAGATGCTTCAGAATTTTTAACATCACTATCAACTCTACAGGAGACTTTCATGCTCATTTGAAACTTTGAGATGAAAAATTCACTTTTTACTTTGGAATTTGGTTTGCACAAACCAATGATTACTTTAAAAAGCTAATCATTACCAGCATCTTCAACTTTTCTTCACATAAGTTCTGATCTTAGAATATTAGAGATACTCAGTTATTTCATATGTATTTCTGCACATGCTTTTAGTCTGTCTTTGTTCCCTAGTTAAATGCATTTCCTCTTACTGATAATTACTCACTGAGTCCTAGTAAAGCTTAACACTGTAAAAACCTATGTAACATCAGCTGAACTAAATAAGCAGACAAAACCAGCAGAACTGTTTAAGTAATTCAGTTCTGTTAGTTTCTTTGTATCTCTTCACAGTGCTGTTGGAAAACACTGTAAAATTACCACATTTGTGTTGTTGTGTCATCTACCCCAAAAAAATCAACCTGTTCAAATGCAAATATAAGAGACAAAACAATACCTCAGACATGCCACGAAGGATGAATATAATTTTAATGGAACTAATTAGTACAAATTATAAAGCTAAAAGCCTTGCAGTTTAAGGCAACTTCAGGACCAACTATTAAGTTAAAACAGAATTCAACTTCATACTTATTAAAGCTCCTATCCAAACCATTACTTGGGCCTTACTGTCTTAGAGTTACTGATACACTCTTTACATCAATATTATATTGACACCAGTTATTGTACTTTCCTCCTGTTTCTTCCTGTTTTGCAAATACATGAGACTGTTTTACATATACAATATCCATATAACAAATGTTCATGTATCTTTGATGAATTATTCTGCTGTCTCACCACCAACATACCATTCCTGAGACTGCCCTAACATCTTGTTATTGAAAGTAATGTCTCATCAAGCAAGGAATATATATAAAACCTTTTATTAAATCATATTTCTCTGCTTCACAAGAGTTTATACAGCCTGCGGACTGGTCCACTGTCGGATTTTTGTGTGGTTTTTTTTGTTTCTTTAAATGTTGAAATACCACATGTTATTCACCAAGACATACCCGGTAGACTTAGTTGCAATACATATTCCAACAAAAAAAGTAACCAACAGTAGCACTTATTTGAGCTACTGAAGGAAAAAAACAAAACAAAACAAAAACAAAACTAATATTAAGACAGAAGCCTGTTTTGCAGAGTTCTACAGAAACAGTATGTGAAAACAAGCACTTCTCAGATTTATTTTAAGGCAAGAGCCAGAGGATAGATGCTGTTACAAACCCTCAGTTCCCACAGTCTAGAGCTTTTCATCAGTAAGGCAAATGCTGTGATTAGAAACAGAAGAAACCATAACATAGACCGCCATTGTCACCAGGTACAATCAAAACGTACTACACTATCTTACCTAACCACCAGGAAGCTCTGAGAATGCCATAACAGCACAGAACAGATCCAGTCTCCAACACACCACACTGGTTTCTCATTTGTTAACAAACTCCACTGCCTTATCAGACCACATAGTACACTAAAAACAATTTTATTAGTTTTCCTAAAAGGCTACCAGCCCTGTATCAAACAGATAACACAGAATCCTTACACCTTACCTGCACCTATTGTGTCCTCCACAGGTTTTATCTTGTTCTGGTTATTAGACAATAATTAGTTAAGTGATTATTGTCTAATCTCTGTCACTTGAGCTCAGGGAACACCATATATATGAAGTCACTGCATAACAAGCAGCTGCCCTTTATGAATCAGCAGCAAGAGGGGAAGGTCAGTGTCCATATTGCTGGTACCATGCTTGCAACAGAGTGCAGTGCTACACCATGTGGGCAGAGGTGAGTACTGGTAACAGATACCACCAACAGTCCCAAATGTGGCAAAGTGATGATTCAGATCCAGGATCCATCCAAGGACCCTAGTTCAGTAGGAAATGGCCAGAGACAGAACTTGGAGACACAGCTATAACACACATCAAGATCTAAACTGGAGCTAAAGACAGGACAGAAAATGGATCAGTTGCAATGTACCTTCAGTAGGTATCCAGATTTGATCTTAAATAGAGCTCCTGGAACTACAGGGAGAGGTTGTGGGTGAGACTCTGTCCCAGATGAGGCTAGTTAGGGCAATTAAGATCAATTAGGGCACTCAGGACCCTTATACCTTTTGTATTAATTGGGATCTAAGGAGGCGACTGTGTAACTTTCAAGTTTCAGTTGGGAACCAGTGAAAAGAAAGCAGACTGGCCATAAAACAGTAAAAAAAAAAAAAAAAAATAGACCAAAGTGGCTCTCAAGAACAACGAAGATAAACATCTTTATCTCTTCCATTGTTAGTGTTAAATACTAGCTGATAAAGAATTTGAAAGTGGTGATGGTAGTGTCTTCTCATAAATGTTGCCTTTTACTTGAACAAGACTAATATTTTTGACCTCAAGATGCAAAAGAATATTGGAAAGGAGAGTATAGTCCTAAAGAAAAGGCATTAGATACTAGGCATTTCATGTGTATCGGTCTTAACTGTAATATTAATTAATACTTGTATCAGTTAACTAGGCAAGTAGTAAATTCATATTGAATTTTGATTAGTCTAACAATGAAATCTTGGCTTCATGCATACGGTGTGCTGCTTTTTTTGTTCTTAACAGGATTTCAAGTGTTAAAGTTAGTAATTGAATTATTACTCAGAATAACTCTATTTAAATAACTTTGTCTTAGAAATTAATTTACATAAACTTAGCTGAACCAGGGTTTTCCTTTCCTGGTTGTTCTTTTCCTATTAATCTTATATTTATTACTTTGGTAAATTTTTGTAGCCAGCAATACATCTTGCTGTTACATCAGTATGTTTATTTTTGCATCTTTTTCCCAACAGCAATTAAGGAGGTTAGATATAATGTACATAACCTTGTCCTAAGACTGTTGGTAGGAATGATTAGAACTTAAAGGTACTAAGGTGCATACAATGGAGTGCATCCAGTAATTTTTTAAGACTTTAAGTAATATTTAAAATGTATATTCAGTTGGAAGGAAGAATAAGTTTATACTACAATGTTACATCTGCATTTTGCAGAAAAATATACTGGTAAGGCTTTTGAAAGGGTGTTCTTTTGGGGCCTTTGAGAGTATGAATAAAAGAGGAAATACTTAGGTAATTCAGATTAGCCCCACAGATAATATTATAAACAAGTTAGCTAAGTTGCAAGGTCAAAGTGTCTACTAGTACATTATATAACAGCAACAATTGTTTACATGGCTCTAATCCCACTGAACAAAAGGATAATCAGCTCAACATCAAACTGGAACAAACAGGAAGAATACTATGTACTGTGCAAAACTGCTCTGAATCTACTTCCTACAAATACAAAGTCATTCAGTACTCAAATCCTTCAGTAAGCAAAGCAGTGTGTATTTTTCATCATGATGGCTTTAAGAGATTTTTCTCAGTACATAAACAAATTAAAAAGCCCATTTACCAAGTAAAGCAGCTTCACAGTGAAATAATAGCTAAAGTGACAAAAGGAAAGTTTTATCAAGAAGCATTTTTATCTGAATTTATTCTTTTTTTTCCTACCGATTTGGCCTACTGTATGTAAACCATGGAAGACCTTAGCAACAGAGACTAGATCTGAGTCAACTGAGGTTTTGGAACCTGTGGCTAATGCCAGGCCCTCACATGCCTTTTATTTCTGCACAATGAGCTCTGTTTTCTGGAGATGGCACGTGCCATTTTCAAGCAATTATCCAACTACTGTACCTCAACCAATGATGCAGGGCATCACAACACACAGTGGCTCACTAAGGGTTTTGGGCAAGTTGTCATTAAGTGATTTGGATAATGGCACCTGCTGTGGTTTTGTCATGAATAGTAGTCACAGAAGTTTTCTAATTCCAGCTGAAAGAAGATTTTTTTTTCCTTTGAACAGATCTATTAATCATCGTGTTTTCTGAGCTGCAAAGATATAAGTGAGAGGAGGCTGAGACTGCAGGCCTGGGATAACCAAGTGGTCTTGGAATTTCAGATTAATAAGGGTGCTTTCACGGATGTCTGATGGAATTTACCCCAGAACATACTCACTACTTCACTATAGATACGTGGCAATTACACTCATCATTCAGAAACATGTGGCCATCTCCATAAGGAAGTTTACCACTTCCAGGTCTCCCTAACTTAGATGAGTGTATGTTGATCAAGTATCATATAGGGGTGTATCACCATTAAAAGTACTTCTTTATATGTTATGAGATTTCCCAATCCTCATGACATTTTGCTGGAAAGCTCCATAAACATGGAATTCTCCATTTGAATCAGAGCAGCTGATGCAGCCTGAAATTCTGTATCAGGCCATTAAACATACCTGACACTTGTTCACCAAATACAGTCACTACTAGTACTTACATGTGATGGCATTCTGCAAATAGCGGTCTTTCTGACCAGCTAAATGCAAGAGAACTGCCTCTACAGAGAAATCCTTGATTTAGGAGTAAGAGAAATATACTTTATACTTCCAGTAGAAAAGCAAGATTAAAAAATGCCATAAAATGTAAATATGAGAAAGTTAAACAGAACAGATCAAGAGAAGGCAAACATGTACAGTTTTGTATTCAGTTGAAATGTAAATAAGTGGAAAAAAGATATCTTGGTGATGTCTATATATGTTTGACCCTGCCAGGAAGCTGCCATTCCATCTTTACTACTTGCATGCCTATGGGCCAATAATTTAAAATAATTACCAGATTGTCTCATTTCAAGATGCTATTTTTTTTTAATAAAGATTTATTCTGTGCTGTACACAGTTGTCTACTCCTATTTTTATTGCAATTCCCATGTTGTATGAACTTTAAGCTGCAGTTCCCCCAGCCATGTAATTAGAAGAAAATCTGTGCCTCATTTTAAAAGTTCCCAACTCTCACAGCTTTGGAGAAAGGATGGACAAATGTAACTCAAATGTGCTCTAAGAATTCTAAGGTCAAGGAAGAAAAATGAATAAAATTTATTTGAAAATCATTATATTTAGGTCATTTATTATTTCTGCCTGTACCACATGAAGTTTACGAGGTTTGTATGCTTCAGGTACTGCCTAGTACGTAAAAGACCGGTGCAATATTCAGCTACACAGGAAAACTTAATCTGTGCCCTGGAGAGCTTTTAAATAGCCACAGACTATAAACAGAAATATCTGTATCTTGAAAAATCTATGCAAACAATGTGGACTCTTATGTACCTTCTGCTCTTCTTTAAAGAGCAATTACCTGAGTATTGGGGATTGCAATCTAGAGAAAAACCAACACAAACCCACCATCCTCCACAGAGCTATTTTGCATTTCCCTCTTTTCAGTAATTTAGAATTTTCAAGGAACTATTAAATTTGTGTCTTGTACTTATGGTATGGAAACACATTGCTGCTTTAATGATATATGGAGTCTGAAAATACATGCATACATACATACATGTATACATGCACTCATATGAACCACTTCTTTGTCACTAAAGAGGGAATTAGTTTTGATTTATAACCTCTTATTTCTGTGTATCCTGAAACCATAGACTATTTTTTGCATCAGAATTAAAAATAGACGTGACTGTTTTCTCACCTGGAATAGGCTATTTTAGTCAAGGGAACAATAACTTTAAGAGACACACAGCCTAATAAGATTGCCCTTGACATAACCTGTCTCATCAGTGAGAAGCTGATTTTACAGATGTAGTTTTAATGACAATGCTCGCATTAAGAAGAATCATAATAATCTTAATAAGAAGTTACTATCATCTTTTTCACTATTTTATTTCCAAAAGACCACCTCTTTTATGAGACTTACAAGTCTCTTTTCTTTGGCAGAATGAATATATGGTGGAGTAGCTTTACTAGGTTTGTTCTCAATTGTTACTGGTGGTTGTTATTACTATTATTAAATACATTTATTTATTCCATCGAACCTGAAGAATCTTTGAATCTCTTTCTCACACTGTACCTAGCATGGAAAAGGGTTTGTCATCCTCCTCCACCATTTTTAGTAAAATGGATAGGGATCACCAGATTTTTCCTTGCAGATTCACACCATGGGAATGCTGTCTATTTTTCATTATAATCAATTAACTGATTAACAGAATCATGTGAAAAATTCACAATAAAAAACAGCCTCCTTAGTAGATTTTTTCTATTGAATAAAAGTAAAAATAAATATTTTATTTAAATTCAGTAGCTTAAATTTGGAGTCTGCTGCAGTGAATTTCATTATGGATGTCTGTAACAGCAGCCTTAGAATCTGCCACTAATTCTCTGATTTATTTTTTTTGTTTCAGTTATGTCTTCCCTGACCTTGGTGCTATGAGGGTTTACACCACACACTGAAGACACTTATTTTGAACTTAATCCAGTCTTTTTAGAGTAGAGTCCAGCTGCTGGTAATTCTCTGCTAATAAGCCCAAAGGCTTCACTGTGGATGCTGACATTGGACATGTACCCAAAGAAGGACAGCTGCTCTTGTAACTCAAAAATACAGAAATATTGACTGGATTCCAAATGAAAACTAAGATTTTTAAATGAAAATTGTAGGAAATAAATCCAGACCATTTGCAGTAATTCCTCTCATTTGACTGCTGTCGTGAGAACTGGGTCTTTTCAACATGATCCCCAAATAATTTTCATAAAGACATTATTGCATTTGTGGAACTCGATTTCCTAGCACATTATTAATAGGGAAAGTTTAAGCTAGTAAACAAACTTAGCCTTTTACACTACAATCTCATTTAGATGGATCTACAAACCTTCCAACCATGAGTGTTAAATATGTATCTAACATAAATGATGTAAAATCAGGCATGATCTTTTTGAACCCTTACTACCAACATCTCATGTAATTTACCTGCATTGACCTCGATCACACTTTCTCCCAGAGCCTTATCATTTGCATACATTTTGGGTATCATTGTAGAAGTCATTGGTACAAGGTTTAATTTATTCTGTCATCAGTCATGAGTTTGTTATTTTTATTATTCCTATTTATTAACTGTGATTTTTGAAATTATTGTGAAAGTTTTAACAGTCCATTGAAAACTTCTGTGTTGTTTCATAGAGTCTTTAAACTTAACATTTTAAGCATTTGTCTGTATAGACCAATGCAAGTAAAGACAGGTGGATATAAGTCGACTTCCGAGCAAATTTTGTGTGGAGGCATGGAGTCACGACTCCTGGGGTCTTCTGAATCTCAGCTGTTAGAAGACGACCAAAACTAAGTTGGCGAAGAGTCTTTGTCAGGATGACTACGTAACTAAAGAAAGTCTACCTAGAGAACTTAAGCCATTGCTTTCAGTTCTAACCACTGTTCTGCAGTTAGGATTGCCTTAAGAAAGTACAAGTGCAATATTGAATATTCTACTAAAATCCATGTTTAACACTCTGTCAAATCAATTTTTCTGTTATTTGGCAGTTGGGGGAAAACTTTGCCCACTCTCTGCACATTAGAATTAAGAGATTATGGAGCTGGCCAGCTCAGACAAAACCTTGTTTAAGAATATGACCATACAATAATTATGGAGTTGAGAATTACTTTCCTTCAAGATACTTTGCAATTTTTTTAACATCTTCAGGAGACTGTCATCTGGGTGGATCAATTATGTTGCTGCTTTGAAATTACATTTTGTTTAGAGCTTGCTTCCTGACATGAAGGTTTTCAAGATTTTTACAGGCACTTTTATAATTGGTGAGAGCAAAAGACAAGACAATAAATAGATAAGATGCTGTCATGTGAAAAAGTAAAACAAGTAATATTTACCTTGTTCATTGCTAAGGTTTACTCTATGCTTTATGTGTGTTTTCACAGAAACCTGTTCAAAAAAATATAATTCCATTTCCTCAGACAAAACAAATGTGCAGGCACAAAAGAAGGGCTGTGTGATGTTCATGGCTTGGGGGGGTGTGCTTCTGAAGGAGGAGTGTATTTTGATGTCTCACAACTTAGTCCTTTTAAGATCTGTTTTTTTGTCAATACAGACATGCAATAGCCAAAAGGCAGTAGGTGCCCTTACTAAAATTGCAACAGTTTAAAAAACCTGCTTTAACAAATATGTGAACAGTTTAACTGACCTAGATTTATCTATAATAGTACCTTTCCCTTGCTTAGCATAGTCTGAGGGGGTAAAAAGTGTGTTTTCGATTCCTCAAGTAACACATCCAGTTATGTAATAAAGGTTTCACTGCCCGAAGGACCAGAATTCATGCTGCTAAGCTGTGGTATTGATGTGCAATATTAAATTACTATATTCATCATTATTTCATCAACTAAAATACTGACTGCAAGAACATGACCAGAAAAATCAAGAAAAATTCTCAAAATGTCCTTATTTTACTAGGGTGATATTTTATTTCACAGAATTGGTATCCTCTTCCTCAGTTAATCTCAAGACTGTCTAATGAAATACATCATTGTATTCAAATTAGAACTGCTATACTAGTTCTAGTCACAGTTTAGCAGAAAACTTACACATTTCCTTTTCACTGAAATAGACATATTTTCCCATTTTCAACAGAATACGCAGGTTAATTCCTAAAGCAATGCTTTATTGTGTTAGAAACAGAATTATCAAGGAAGAGTATATTAAGTCTTCTTCATAGATAAAATTCATGTGGTTTATATCTAAGGCATGAGAAAAAGTTGAAGTTAAGGTTTACAATCTTCGTCACTTAATTTTTGTCTGGTTTTAAGTATGTTCTAGAAGTAAAAAAAAAAAATTAAAAAGTAATAAGTATTGGTATAAAGAAATGTAGGAATGCAGGATATGTGCAGAAGTTATTTGCACTCTTACATGGTGCTGTGGACATGGTTGGTATAATAAAAAACTAAAGGCCAATATCTGAGGTTTCTACTTCAGACTCCATGCAGACTTCTAGCATCACTGAATTTCACCAAAGTGACTACAGATCTGTGTTTGAATCACAGCCGGTGTTACAATCTAGTTTTGCTGTAAGTATTTTTACCTTGTCACCATGGTAGCTTCATATTAAATTCAGTATTTACTTTATTGGGAAATAAAAAAAAAAAAGTGCAATCTTTGCCTTTGAACTGGTGAAATATTATTTACCTGAACTGCAAATGCCAATATAACTTCAGCCTCTCAAAATTATTTTTCTGTTTCTGCATGTCCTGGGGAGCATTGCTATATTTTTCCCTGTTTTGCAAAGATTAAAATGTAAAATTTTCAGTGCCATTCCTGAAGCATACTTTCGTGTGGATGAAGGTAGCATGTTTTTATGAGTTTCAGAGATTTCCAGACACATAGTTAACACTAATATTAAGTAACCGTATGCTAATAATGAGCATGCAGTCTTTTGTAAATTTAGGGATTGTCTGCCAGCTAGACATTAGTAAACTTGTAGTTTAGTTTAATAACAATTGCAGTTGACTTCAGTGATGATGAAATCATTGTAACTATTGCCAGTCACCAGAGCATCATTTTAAGATTGTTTATTACAATAAAGTTGCACAGAACTAACATACACCCCCAGTAAATATTTGAATTCTAAATAATTCCATAATAACTAAGCCCACTAGTTTTAGTTGAATAATACAACTAGCATAATAAAACCATTTTTTTCTACTGCAATAATTCTTCGTCCTGAGTAGGCCAGGACTACTTGTCTAACAAAGGAAAAATTATTTACCTGTCTAGCATATAGATACTGCCTATTTTTCCTTATGGTTTTGTCAGTTTTTATTTCACAGATAAGAAAGCTTAATCTGTTAATTGCATGGAATAGAGAAAATCCAAAATCTAATCCAAATATATTAAAATGGGAAAGTCTGTAACTGCTTTGTCCTCAAAATCTGTCATAGCTCTGACATAATTCAAAGTTTCATGTGTCCCCAACCTCTGAGCCATTTTGACTGGTCATAATTTATTCCAGCTCCTGCAATTAATAGGTTTTTTTTACCTTTATTTTTTCTTTCATGCATCTCCTCTTCTTCACATGAAAAAAAAAAAAAAGCAAAACAAAACAAACACACAACAAGTTAGAGAATAAACCATTGCATTATGAACACTGAGTTGTGTCTAGAAGAATATTGAAGTGCTGACAAGACTATGGATGCTTTAACATGCTGGCTCAAATATTCATCACACTTGCTGATGAAGACAGTTTTAGAAGACAAATCATTACAGCATTCACATGGCAGATAATTCTTTTCAAGTTTTATAACATGCATGACATTTTTTTATTCTAGAAAGTCAATTTAACTTCTGATGAATTTATGACTACTTCTTTGATCTCAGCTGCTCAGAGCTTACTATTACTTTTGTGTTTGTGTAACCTTTCATAATCTTAAAACCACATGAATACAGAAAATCAACACACTCGACATATATCAGTGTAATTCCATTTACTTTCTCTTTTTTGAATAGTTTTATACTGTGAGGAAACATTTGAGGCCATTTTGATAAACTATTTTCAGTTCTTAGAAGTTATTTAGAACCATATGTTCTTTTTTGCCTCAGAATTATTTAGCAGCAAAAAAAGAGGAAATGTTATTTTATTGAGTCACAGAGGTATTCTAAAATAGGTAAGCACATGAACCTGTGGACCCTTATGGAATGTCTTCAAGATTCCAGAGAATGTGGACATCTTCACATAGGTTTCTATGACAGGTTTCCATAGAACTTACTCAATCAGGGAAACAATGTCGGGTTAGACTTTGTATAAAATTTCAGATCTAGCAGAAGTCAATGGAAATATTTATATAATTTCCAAATACGTCCAGTATCTCACTCTTAGTACAACAAATTTCATCAAAATACGATATAATAAACACTAGTTGTAATTGGTAATGAAGTACACCATCCTTCAAAGGAAGCCTTCAGCCTTGAGTGAAAGAGCATGACAACAGTTTCTTATGCAATTAATTGTTTCTTTCAGGCACCAGATATTTTGCTTTACTTCCTGAAAAAAAACCCATACAGACACCTGGCAAAAGCAATTATTATCATTGCTACTAATTTGAATTATTATTGAATTCTAGTGCAAGCTGACTTATAAAACATAAACTTGATGGAGCTGAGCTTCTAAAACTGAGGTTTTCTCCCAATCAAAAGTCAGCTTTACTTGCAGTGATACCGAGAAGACTGAATAAAAGGTCTTACTTATTCTTTCTAAATAAACAAAAATCTAATTTTAAAAACACTGTGAAGGTGTGCACAATATTTCTAAAGAGATGGTAGTTTGTATTGCAACTCACCAGAACTGTCAATCTAATACCCAACACTGAAGGAATCAATCTTCTCCTACTTCTAAAGGTAGTTAGAAAGGATAAGTTTAATGTCTTATTCAGAGGGTAAAATTCAAAGGCTATTCATAGCTGTGGAAGAAAACACTGATCCTTTCTACATTATCCAAGATAAAATTATTTTAATTCAAATTGAAAACAGACTTAAAAAATCACATTCCAAATGAAGCCATAGATTATTTTGCCACAGAAATATTACAGCAGAAACTTAAGCTCTCATATTTGGAAGATTTAGTCTTTCACAAAATGGGAAGAGGATACTGCTTCTTTTCCAAGCAACGCTCAGGACCATCACAACACATATAATCCCTCACTATTTGCCATTCACATGATTTTTCTAAGGAAAGATTTTTTCCTACCATGCCTCTTCCAGCTTTCCAGCTGCCACAAAATCTCACCCTTGCCTAAAAGCAGAATTTCGAGTCCTAGATAGGCTTTTCTTTAAACTACAACCCTTTAGGGGTGAGAAAAGGGGAAAATTATTCAATAAAAGGAGCAGTTACCTTACATCCAATTGACTAGAGAACAACTACTGGCAGAATAAAAGCAGACTAACACAGTAAAATCATTCAGAGACCTGAGTTACTCTCATTCTACCACAGGTTGGCAGATAATCCATTAGAGGGGGGAAGTATGTGAAGCAATATTCCTTTTCTGTGATTTAGTAGTATTGGTAGCTGTGAAGAACACATCTTTTAGGAGCAAATGGATACACCACAGTCTAAGAGCTGAGATTAAAAAAATAAATGGGTGGAACACACCGATGTATATGAAAACCATCACATTTATTATTCTGTATATTGTTAAGCCTCATTTTACTGTCTCTGCAAACACACAGATGGTCTGGATAATGTCAAAATGAAAAGTCACTGCTCATTGAGGCCAGCAGCTCCTGTGCTGGCACAACCTGTAGCAGAGCACCCTAGTTTGGTACAGAGGGGGGTTTCCTGAACCAGGAAAACCTCAGGGGAGTCGAGAGATGCACCAGGAGCCCACAGCTTGCGTGACAGTGGCTGATGAGACCTGAGCAGGACCAGGAGCAATGGCAGCCAAGCCCCGCAACGCCTATAAAAGAAAACCATGACGAGGGTGGGCAAACAAGGCGTGGCATTTCAGCAACGGCTGTTTGTGTGGCGATTTGCATGGAAGGGTGCACAGGAAATGAGCTGAATCTCTGCCAGCTCGATCAGGGAGCAATGATACCCAGCCAGCAGAAAGGCATGTCCTCTCTGAGCTTTGCACCCACCATGACTGATGCAGCTTCCCAGACAGAGTTGCGGTGGGAACCCGCTGCCACCCAGCTGTCAGGCTGCAGGGTCTGCCTTGCTCTCGTGCCAACACCGAACAGCAGCAGTGAGCAAACCTGTGGGATGTGCACCCAGGTGGAGGAAGAGAGGATTCTCTATCCTTTCTCCACATGGCTGAATGCAGTGATATAAGGAGAAATGGGCAATGGTGACAAGTTCCTGCCCAGCATAGCAGGAGGGTCTCTTTCGTGACTACCCCACCTTCCCAGTTGCCCTTGTACAATAGGGACAAGGCTCTGCATGTAGAACCAAATAGCGAGGACAATGGTTCATCTAGGTCAGGGGTGTTACATTTATGTAACATTTAATATAACTACTTCTACATTTACACAGTCCTAAAACTACATTTGGCCCTTTGAAGGCAATGGCAAGGCTGATGTGGCCCCAAGTGAAAATGAGTTTGACACCCCTGACCTAGGTTGTAGGTATTGCTGAGGTTAAGTTGGCCAGTGTCCTGCGTCAAAACCACTTCCATAAGGAAAAATGATGGGTCACAGTCATAGGAGACTCTCTCCTGAGGGGCATAGAAAGCCCAATATGCTGACCTGACCCACTTCTTAGAAAGTCTGCTGCATCCCTGGGCCCAGGGTTAAGGATGTGAAGAGAAAACATCCTACCCTGGTACAGCCCTTGGATTATAATCTATTATTGCTTTTTCAGGTGTGCAGTGATGAAGTTGCATTATTAAGTCCAAGGGCAATCTCAAGGGACACTTCAGGGCAGTGGGACAACTAGTTAAGGGATCAGGAGCACAAGCAGTGTTCTCCTCTGTCCTTTCAGTTGCAGAGTATGAGGAAACAGGAAAAGCCACCAGATCAATACCTGACTTGAAGCCTGATGTCACCAGTAGAATTTTGGGTTTTTGATCATGATCTACATGACACCAGATCTGCTGGCAACAGATGAGGCACATCTGTCTCAAAGGGGTAAAAAGACTTTGCACAGGAGTTAGCAGGGCTCATGGAAAGAGCTTTAAGCTAGATTTAAAGGGGGAAAGGGATAAAACCAGGCTTGCTAGAGAGAAGTCTGGGCATGGTATGCCAATGTGTGAGGGACAGTGTGTTAGTGAGGTCCTTCCATCTGCCATCCTAGTGCAGGTAGGGGATGGAAAACAACATGACAGAAAAGACACGAAGGTTATTGATGTGTCAGAAACCCTGGAAGCCCCTGAGAATGATCACATAGGAATTAGGGCTACTCAAACAAAAAAGGTGGCAGGATCAATAGCCCAACTAAAGTGCATCTACAACAATGTATGCTGCATGGGAAACAAACAGGAGGAGATGGAAGCCATTGTGCAGCTGGAAAACTATGACAGAGTTGCCATCACGGAAACGTGGTGTGGTGACCCGCACAACTGGAGTGTTGCAATGGGTGGCTATAAAATCTTCAGAAAGCTTAGACAAGGAAATGGGGGCATGGTAGTCATGTATGTTAGGGAGTGGTTTGATTGTCTAGAGCTTGACAATGGTGATGGTAGGGCTGAGTGTTTATGAGTACGAATTAAGGGAAAGGCCAACAAGGCAGATATGGTGGGAGTCTGTTAAAGACCACCAAAAATCAATGAAGAGGCAGAGGAAATATTCTATAAGCAACGGGGAGAAGTCTCACAATCGCTAGTCATTGTTCTTGTGGGGGACTTCAACTTACCAGACATCTGCTAGAAATACAACACAGCAGGGAGGAAACAGTATGGGAGGTTCCCGGAGTGTGTGAGAGACAATTTCCTGATACAGGTGGTGAGGGAGCTAACTAGGGAAGGCACCCTGCTGGACCTGTTTTTTGTGAACAGAGAAGAACTTGTGGGTGATGTGATTGGTTGGAGGCTGCCTTGGGCACAGCAGTCATGAAGTGACAGACTTTTTGATTCTTTGAGAACTCAGGACGAGGCTTAGCAGAACTTCTGCCTTGGACTTCAGGAGGGCAGAGTTAGGCCTTTTTAGGAGCATGGTTCACAGAATCCCTGAGGAGGCAGCCCTGAAGGACAAAGAAGTCAAGGAAAGCTGGATCTTTTTCAGAAAAAGACCGAAGTCTTAAAAGCACAGGAACAGGCTGTCCTCATGCACTGAAAGATAAGCCAGTGGGGAACACTGGCGTGACTGAACAAAGAGCCTCAGCTGGAACTCAGGGAAAAAAACAAAACAAAACAAAACAGACATTATGACCTTTGGGAGAAGGGGCAGGCAGCTCGGGAGGGCTACACAGATGTCATGAGGTTATGCCAGGAGAAAATTAGAAGGGCTGAAGCCCAACTAGGACTTAATCTGATTATTTCTGTATGTAAAAGACAATAAAAAATGTTTCTATAAGTACATTAACAACAAAAGAAGACCTAAGTTGAATCTCCATTCTTTAGTTAATGCAGAGGGAAACATAGAGACAAAGGATGAGGAAAAAGTTGAGGTACTTCATGAATCCTGTGCTTCAGTTTTTAATGGTAAGACCAGATGTTCTCTAGGTACCCAGCCCCCTGAGAGACGGGGAGCAGAATGAAGCCCCCATAATCCAATAAGAAATGGTTAGTGGCCTGCTACACCACTTAGACACACACAAGTCTATGGAGATGGATAAGATCGACTCAAGGGTGCAGAGGGAGCTGGTGGAGGTGCTCACCAGGCTACTTTCCATCATTTATCAGCAGTCATGGATAACCAGAAGGTCCCAGTCAACTGGAAGTTGGCAAATGTGACACATATCTACGAGAAGGGCCGGAAAGAGGATTTGAGGACAGTCACTCTGACCTTGGTGCTTGGGAAGGTTATGGAGCAGATCATTTTGAGTGCCATCACACAGCATGTACAGGACAACCACGTCATCAGGTCCAGTATGAGTTTATGAAAGGCAGGTCCTGCTTAACTAACCTGATCTTCTTCTATGACAAGGTGATTCACTTAGTGGATGAGGGAAAGGCTGTGCATGCTGTCTACCTAGACTTTAGTAAAGCTATTGACACCATTTCCCACAACATTCTCCTGTAGAAACTGTCTGCTTGTGTCTTGCACAGCCATACTCCCCACTGGGTAGAGAAGTGATTGGATGGCAGGGCTCAAAGAGTTGTCGTGAATGGAGCCAAATCCAGTTGGCAACCAGTCACGAGTGATGTTCCCAAGGCTCAGTACTGGTGCCAGTTCTGTTGAAAAGTTTTATCAATGATATGGATGAGGAGATTGAGTGCACCCTCAGTAAGTTTGCAGATGATACCAGGTTGGGTGGGAGTGTTGATCTGCTGGAGGGTAGGAAGGCTCTACAGAGGGATTTGGACTAGCTGGATCGATGGGCTGTGGACAACTGTGTGAGGTTCAGCAAGACCAAGTGCTGAGTCCTGCTATTGGGTCACAACAACCCCATGCAGCGATACACACTTAGGGAAGAGTGGTTGGAAAGCTGCCTGGTGGAAAAGAACCTGGGTGTATTGGTCAATAGCTGGGTGAATATGAGCCAACAATGTGCCCAGGTGGCCAAAAAGGCCAACAGTATCCTGGTTTATATCAGAAATAGCTTGGCCAGCAGGGCTAGGGAAGTGATTGTTCCTCTGTACTCTGCACTGGTGAGGCCATACCTCAAATTCTGTGTTCAGTTTTGGGCTTCTCACTACAAGGAAGACATTGAGGTGCTGGAGCCTGTCCATACAAGAGTAACAATGATGGTGGAGGGTCTAGAGAGCAAGTCTTATGAAGAGAGATTGAGGGAGCTAGGGCTGTTCGACCTGAAGAAAACGAGGCTGAGGGGAAACCTTATCGCTGTCTACAACTACCTGAAAGGAGGTTGTAGCATGGAGGGTGTCAATCTCCTTTTCCATGTTAAAAAGTGATAGGAAGAGAGGAAATGGCCTCAAGTTTCACCAGGGTAGGTTTAGATTGGATATTAGGAAAAATTTCTTCAAGGAAAGGGTTGTTGGGCAGTGGAACAGGCTGCCCAGGGAAGTGGTGGAGTCACCATCCCTGGAAGTATTTAAAAGACATGTAGATGTGGTGCTTAGGGACATGGTCTAGTGGTAGACTTGTCAATACTAGGGTAAGGTTTACAGTTGGACTTTATGATTTTAAAAGTCTTTTCCAACCTAAATGATTCTATGATTCTACTCGCAAGGGCACAGCTCTGCTATATAGAAGACTTCTTTTTAAACTGCTTAATATTTACCAACATAAACCAACGCTGAATTATCATCATGCTTTCAACCTCTTGTCGAAAAAATGAAGTGAAAAAAATGCAGTGAGGGAAGATTTACTACCGGATTTTTTTTTTATCTTGAGGAGAGACATGATACCTTTAAAACAATAACAAACAGCCAAGACCCAGGTAAAATAGTCTTATATGCTTCTCTTTCAAACATAATACAAATATATTTTCATACCACGGTGCAAGATTTAAGGTTATTTATTGTTGTGGATTTATTTTAATCTTACAATAAAAAATACAAAAAAAAAAGGAAAAAAGTGTTGTGGGTTTTTTTTTTTTTTTCAGGAACATTCTTTTACACAGGAAAGATAAGCAAAAAAGGTAAAATAAAGACAGCCTCTTAAAGGAAAAATGTTTCTGAGGATCTTGATCGAGTCCTTGACTTGTCTACCTTGTCCTAATGAATTAAATGTGTAAGAAAAATAAATGATTTAGAATTTAAATAGACTAGACTATCCTAATTGACTGTTCCAAAAATGTGCCCTTTCACTGATGGCTTTGTATTTGTTTTATCTGACTGTATTTAGTCTTACCTCTATCTAAAAATGGAAGCAGCAGACCCATTATAAAGAAGAAAATCTTAAAACCACAAATGCATAGAAATGAGCAAATGTTAATGAAACCCCCTTCAGGGTTAACCTGAAGTACACATATAACACATGAAGCCAGGCTCTACCTCTCTAATTAAATTTTTAAATTGACTACTCTTAATATATTGGGCAATCCCTTAAGATTTTAAAGTCACCTTCTAAATCTAATTGTGAAGGGTCATTTACTCTGCTTCTTTTCCTGTGTTTAGAGTTTGATAAATTATTCACCTCAGAGTCACCACTAAACCTCAGTAAAGGTGGTTAAAAATTGGGAAACTAAAGACCCTGCAACGGAGCTGCAATGGAAGGAATTACTTCTTTGGGATAAAAAGCAAGTGAACTATAGATCGATCATCCTCACCTCTATCCCTGGGAAACTGATGGAACGACTTATCCTTGGTGCCATCTCAAGGCATATTAGGGATAAGAGGGTCATTAGGGGCAGTCATCATGGCTTCATCAAAGGGAAGTCGTGCTTGACAAACCTCATTGATTTTTATGAAGACATAACAAGATGGATGGATGATGGCAGAGCAGTGGACGTGGTCTACCTTGACTTGAGTAAGGCATTGGACCCAGTCTCCCACAGCATCCTCACAGCTAAATTGAGGGAGTGTGGTCTGTATGAATGGATAGTGAGGTGGACTGCAAACTGGCTGAAGGGAATAAGCCAGAGAGTCGTGGTCAATGGGGAGGAGTCTAGTTGGAGGCCTGTATCTAGTGGAGTCCCGCAAGGGTCAGTACTGGGACCTGTATTATTCAATATATTCATCAATGACTTGGATGAGGGAATAGAGTGTCCCACTAATAATAAAGATGATTAAGGGAGTGGAACATCTGCCTTATGAGGAAAGGCTGAGGGAGCTGGGTCTCTTTAGTTTGAAAAAGAGGAGACTGAGGGATGATCTCATTAATGTTTACAGATATATAAAGGGTGAGTGTCACGAGGATGGAGCCAGGCTCTTCTCGGTGACAACCAATGATAGGACAAGGGGTAGTGAGTACGAACTGGAACACAATAGGTTCCACTTAAATTTGAGAAGAAACTTCTTCTCAGTGAGGGTGGCAGAACACTGGAACAGACTGCTCAGGGAGGTTGTGGAGTCTCCTACTCTGGAGGCATTCAAGTCCTGCCTGGACGCCTTTCTGTGTAGCCTCATCTAGGTGTTCCTGCTCTGGCAGAGGGGTTGGTCTAGATGATTTTTCGAGGTCCCTTCCAATCCCTAACATTCTGTGATTCTGTGATTCTGTGTTGCAATTGTCATTAAAATATAACTTAGTATGCCTTTTAAAGGTTAACTTAAAAGCAAAGAGTTTTTTCATAAAAAAAGCACAGCTTGCAACTGTCTTGCTAATTAAGGTATTAAGAGCCCAATGTCACTGTATTATGGCATTTCTATATTTGACACACGTTCTCTGTAATCAACATCTGATCATAGTCTGAGTGGATTGCAACAGAAAGAATTGCTGTAAGTATCTCAAAATCTAGATGACAAAAGAGAGTTTTAAATGATGTGGCTTTAACAAGAGGTCAACATGAGAGAAAACCAACTATAATCAGATACCTGTCATACTTAATTAGACGGTCTGAAAACACCACTAAAAAAACAGAGCTGTCTTAGCCCTTTTAAAAGAAGTGTAGGTAAAACCAAATTATGCCAGGCCTGCAATCTAAGTCTTTATTCTTACAATGATGTCAAGAGTGGGTATGAAGAAAAGAAAGGCAGGAAGAGCTGGCTGCAATTAACAGGGGTTTAGTGGGGTACAGCAGGTTTCAGTGAGATGTAAGTGGAGACTCCATTAAATTATGATATTTTCCAGTCAGTCTAAATTCAGGAGAGGGTTCTATTTCTAAATCCCCTTCTCTTGCTTAGCTTTTCAATCTTTCCCTCCTAAGTTTTCTCCACATGTTCCTTCTTCCACCCCTGTGCCCCCATACTCTTTGAGCTGTAAGAGTAGCTCCAGTCCTATGCCTTATCTCCAACATCATGTGTCCTTTTGACCTTTTATCTTAGTGAAGGCATGGGGGAGACCTTGTTTTTATAGCTACCTGCACCCAGTACTGAAGGCTAGGACAGGGGCTACCTTATCAAATGCTGAAGGAATTACTACAAGGAGGACAGCAAGTTCCAGCCACATTTGAGGATGAAAGGACCTTTTAAACACTAACCCTCCAACCATTCCATAGATACTCATCACATACATGTCAAGGCATACATTCTGAGGGAGTAAGTTTACACAGAGTGAAAAAGACAACTTTACTAGCAAAAAATTGTCACTATTCTTCCACAGTTTCTCTGCTTTTATGACGTTGTCATCTGGGAAACCTGTATTTCTTCTAATAACTAGTCTCGGATTTTTGCTATGCCTAACATTTTTTCTAATAGGCAGTCGTGCACACATGCTTTAAAAAATATGTGATGTGATCTTACAGAGATTAAAATGTTCTGCTTATCTCTAGGACACATGGAGCAAACTGTAGAAAACTGAAAGTTGGAGAATTAACCACACATTAAGAGCTTTAAGAACAATGAAAAAGAGGAAGTAGAGAGATCTGAAGTAGCAGACAGAAGAGTAAGACCTTTCTGTGGAGACTTTGTCAGGAATTGTCTACAGAGAAACTGGAGTATTCAGCAGTAAGTGATCACAGATCTAGGCACTTTTGCCCCTGAGGAAAGATTGAAAGAATTTGAGTCATTTCTAGAGAAGGCATGGTGAGAGAGATAGTAACTCATATATATCTGCTGCTTCAAAGTGAGAAAGTTAATTGTTCTTGTCCTGTTTTCAGTAGCAGTATAATTCCTTCACTCTTCTTCATCAACACTATTATTTATAAAATACTTTCTAATGATAATAAGTAAGCACCAGCATATGCTGCAGGAGAGATTGAAATACATTTTATCACAAGCTTTTAGAATACTATAGTTACACAGCATGTAGTGATCTTGCTTTGAGGTAACTGAACTTTTAACACCACTTCCAGCTGGTTTTCCCTCTGTACTATCCCTGCATCCACTCTAAATATTACAGCATTCAAAGAAGCAGAAATGGGTTATCTGCTAGTGTAATTTGAAGGATAACACCACAACCTAATTTTTACCTTATACAACAGCTATTACAAATTGAGTAGGTTCTGGTCATAGTTGGAGACGAGATTTAATTTCACTTTACCATGATAGCTACCCACACAGAAGCAGAACTAGATCCTTCATCAACATGGTCTCATCAATGCCCTGCAATTCTAAAATAATCCTTTAAATTTGACACTGTTTATTAATGTACTAATCAATTTAGCAAGCAAGCAAACAAAAAGAAGTAGAATGAAGAAAATAGAATTTTCATCAGGGGAAAGGTGATCAAGCATTAAGAAACAAACCAAAACAACCTCATCTTCATTATGATTCTGCACACAAGTGCAGACAGAATATTTGAATTTTTATCACTGCTCTGGAATACTTTAACCCATGAGTCTTAAACAAAGCATGCAGATGGAGATTGCTGTTAAATGATAATTATTTTAACCACAAATTCAACTGCTACTTTTTGTGTTGTTAAGATTTTCACTAGCTTTGGATAGAAACACTTAGCTAGGAAAAAAAAAAAATATTACTGTAGGGAAGACTGCTGCAAGCTGTTAAGTATATTTATTGTAACTATTATGACAGAGAAATTCTTCAAGAACAATCTCCCTCCCTGAAAGTACAACTGCTGTAATACTGCCAAAGACCTTGATGATATATTTTGAAAGTGATGACTATAGAACTTAATTCTTGACTGCAGATAATAAAATTGGTAGAGGCCCCTAACACATTAAGTCATTCATATGTAAACAGTTGTTTTCAGCTGGAGCTAAATATGGGAATAGGCCTCTTCTCCATGGAGGCTTTTTTATCTTATCAGTCTAATAATAGAGGTGTTCTGACAGATTCAAAGGATTCTTTTTCCTCATCAGACCACTGGAGATAGGAAGTGAACACATTTCATGGGCAAATATCTGTTTGTAGCTGCTTTTAACCCCAATGTGGTATTTCTTTCAATTTGCACTAACATGACAGCTGTGGTAGGTCAAACTGGATCATGTTCCATCATATGAGGAGCTGTTATCCCATATATCCTGCCACAATTGTTATAAAAGTTAAGTGCCTTCTATTTCAATAAATGGTTGAAGGAGTACTTAGTCTGCATCAAGGTTAAGAAAGCAAAAAAGTTTCTAGTGTTGCCTAGTAGACACAAGACAGAAAAATACTAAGTTCAGGAACTCTTAACTTTTACAGAAAGAATGGTTTGTTTTGGTGTTTGGTTTTAATTTATAATCTTTAAATCTAGCATTTGTGAAAGAACCGTTTCTGTTACAGTAAGCAAAATAAAATGGTCTTTCCTCTGGAGTACCCACAGCTGTCTTACTACTATCAGACAAGGAGATCCCAAGCACTTGTGAGGGGAAAAGATTCATCATTAGACTCATGCACAATATTTCCATTGACTGAAATGTTACATACACCTCAGTACAGAATTTAGCTATGAAGACTAACTTCAATTCTGTTAATGAAAATAAAAACAAAATAGCATAACATAGCAAATTCTGGAGGTTTTTTGTTTTGTTTTTAATTGCTGTATCTTTATCATAAACTATCTTTTTTTCCCCCAAGTGCTGGCAAAAGAAAATGTTTGAGTCAAAATTTGACATACATGGAAATATAATTTTGGCGATCAGAAGACAATTATCGTGGACTGAAAACTATAAACCTGACACTGCTGTGCCTTAAATTATTATTTTCAAATTCAAATTTCCTCTTTTGACATATTTATCTTTCATTTTACAAGATAAAATTATATTCAGGAGTGCAAGTAGTTGGAAAATTTGACACAGTTGACTAAGCATCAAACCACAGTCTGCTTTCTAGGAGAGACATGGATTGAGCTAATGATCACTGTAATCTACAAAATGACATTTTGTACACTGTCTTCCTCAAATATATTACTTTATGTTTCCATAGTGCAGTATTTTAACTGTCACTGTCTGGCATGTTAGATAAAAATAGATATATACATAAATAGCTTCAGATCAAAGTTAGTTGTCACATTAATATTGTAACCTGACCTCACTAAATCATTCTCAGTTCAACACAATTAGTGTCAACACATAAAATCACAACATAGTTCAAACTTAATGTGAATTTATTCATTTTCTTAATTATAGAAAGTTCTCTTTAACTTTAGCAAGATAAGTGCTCTGCATTTTTCTCACTTTCTGGCATGCATTTTTTAAAGAAGACAATTTTGTAATAAAAAAAGTTTATTTTGGCAATCAAAAATTGTATGTTAATATACAACAGCCATTTTTGAACTCTTTCAATATGTTCAGTTTACTTCCTGTCTGGACTTTTCTTGCTAGAATATACAGTTATTAGGGACATAACACAAACCCATCCCATTTGTGTTACATCTTGAATTAGGAATGTGCAAGAAATAAGCTTGTGCTCTCTAGTGTTGCCCCTTCAGAAGATGTCAGGGTGGTTGAAGTCCCTCATGAGGACCAGGGCCTATGGACATGATGCTTCTTCTAGTTTTCTGAAGAAGACCCCATGTACTTCTTCCTGATCAGTGTAACAGACATCTGCATAACATTGCCTTGGCAATCTTTCAACAACATCCTATGTCAGACCTTTAAGCAAGCAGAAAAAGTCTCCAGATGGCAATTAGATGGACAGATGGTAGCTGCAGCAGAGAGTCTCTGCTATCACTTGCCACTTACTCCTGATGCTTGTGCATGGCTCAGGCTCATCTAGCTCACATGATTCAATGGACGGAACCCCCGGCAGCTCATCTCCTGGAAGGGCACTGAACCTCTTTGGCACCTGCAAATCTTCAGATCACAGAATCATAGAATAGTTTGTGTTGGAAGGGACCTTCAACAGTCATCTAGTCCAATTCTCCTGCAATGAGCAGGGGAAGCCTCAACTAGATCAGGTTGCTCAGAGCAACGATTTGCCTTCTGGGCTGCAAGCGCACATTGCCCACTCATGTCCAATCTTTCACCCACCAGTACCCCCAAGTCCTTCTCTGCAGGGCTACTCTCAATCCCTTCATCCCCCAGCCTGTATTGGTACTGGGAGTTGCACTTGGCCCTGTTGAACCTCCTGAAGTTTGCATGGGCCTACTTCTCAAGCTTGTCCAGGTCACTCTAGATGGCATCCCATCCCTCAGGTGTGCCAACTGCATCACTCAGCTTGGTGTCATCTGCAAACTTTCTGAGGGTGCACTCAATTCCAATGCCTATGTCATCACTGAAGATGTTAAACAGTACTTGTCCCAGTACAGACCCCTGAGGAACACCACTTGTGACTGGTGTCCATCCAGACATTGAGCCATCGACCACCATTCTCTGGGTGAAACCATCTACCCAGTTCCTCATCCACTGAACAGCACACCTGCCAAATCCATATCTCTCCAATTTAGAGAGAAGGATGTTGTGGGGACCATGTAAGTTTGTTTAAGTTTGTAAGTGTGTGTAAGTTTGCCGATGATGCAAAATTGGGAGGAGATGTTGACACTCTCAAGGGCAGAGAGACCCTGCAGAGGGATCTGAACGAATTGGAGAACTGGGCAATCACCAACTGCATGAAGATTAACAAAGGAAAGTGCCAGATTTTGCACCTAGGACACAGCAACCCTGGATGTACATACAGATTGGGGAACGAGATGCTGAAGAGCAGCTCTGCAGAGAGGGATCCAAGGGTTCTGGTCAATGACAAGATGAACATGAGGCAACAGTGTGCCCTGGGAGCCAAGAGGCCCAACCGTGTCCTGGGGTCCATCAGGCACAGCATTGCTAGCCAGGTGAGGGAGGTGATTGTCCTGTTCTACTCTGCACTGATGTGGACCCACCTGGAGCACTGTGTGCACTTCTGGGCGCCATAGGATAAAAACATATATAAAGCTACTGAAAAGTGTCCAGAAGAGGGCTACGAAGCTTATCAAGGGTTTGGAGGGGACATAGTATGAGGAATGGCTAAACTCACTCAGTTTGTTCAGCCTGGAGGAGATTGAGGGGAGACCTTATTGCAGTCTACAGCTTCCTCACAAGGGTAGGAGGAGGGGCAGGTGCTGATCTCTTCTCTCTGGCAACCAATGACAGAACCTGAGGGAATGGCAGGAAGATGTGTCAGGGCAGGTTTAGATTGGACATTAGGAAAAGTTTCTTCACCCAGAGGGTGGTGGAGCACTGGAACAGGCTCCCCAGGGAGGCAGTCACAGCCCCAAGCCAGATAGTATTCAAGAAGCAACTGGACAAAGTCCTCAGACACACGGTATGAACTTTGGGGTTGTCCTGTGCAGGGACAGGATTTGGACTCAGTGATCCTTGTGGATCCCTTTCAACTCAAGACATTCCATGATTCTATGACCGTATTAAAGGCTTCACAGAAGCCCACACAGATGGCATTCATAGCCCTTTGTCCACAGATGTAGTTACTCCATTGTACAAGGCCGCTAGGTTGGTCAGGCAGGACTTGCCCTTGCTGAAGCCATGCTGGCTGTCTCTAATCACCTCCCTGTCCTCCATGTGTCTTAGTATAGCTTCTAGGAGGATCTGTTCTATGATCTTCTCAGGCACAGAGGTAAGGCTGACAGATTGGTTGTTTCTGGGGTCTTTCTTTCTACCTTTTTTAAAAATTAGTGCAATGTTTCCCTTTTTCCAGTCACTGGGGACTTGACCTGACTGTCTTGACTTCTCAAATATCATGGATAGTGGCTTGGCAACTACATCAGCCAATTCCCCCAGGACTCTGAGATGCATCTGCTCCTGAGTTGACCCAATCCATGGTGGAGTCACAGATCTTGGCACAGAGAGGGTTTTTCTGAGGCAGGGGAGCACCAGGGCAGCAGTGAGACCCACCAGGAACTGCCAGCTCGCTTGCAGGAAGCGCTGATGAGACCTGGGTGTTGCCAGGGCAACAGTGACCATGCCTATAAACAGCTCCCTAGGGAGCGGCAGTGACCAGGACCGCTGCAAACACAGCGGGCAAACTGGGCAGGCAAACAGAGCACGGCACAGCCATTTGTGTGGAAGGCTGAGCAGGAAGCATGGAGAACCTCTGCCAGCTCAGGAGAGTACCTCAATTGCTGGTTACCACTCTCCCAGAAGAAGCCTTACTATGGTATCCATGCAGCACAAATGTATGTCCTCTGCACGTGTCAGGAAGGACACAGCAACCCAGATTAGGCTCCTGTGGAAACATGCAGCCATCCAGACCTCAGGCTGCAGAGACTGTCAGAGTCTTTCACTGGTATGGGATGGCAGTAGAGACAACAGCTGTGTGAGGTGTGAGCAGATAGATGATCTGCCAAGCCTGGTGGTAGAGCTGAGAGAGGAATTAAAAAGGTTGAGAAGCATCAGGGAGTCTGATGCTCTGACCTCCCTTAGATAGGAATAGACACCAGAAAAAAAAGATCAAGGGCAAATGGCATCCTCCCCCCATCAGGCTGAAGATAGTAGCTCAAGGGAAAGGAGTGAACAGAGGGAAGTCCACACTTGAGGTTTCAGACAAAACCCCCCCTTGCCCTCCCAGGTGCCTCTGGACAACAGATATGAGGCTCTGGATCTGGAAGGCCAGTCAGTGGATGAGAAGGATGAAGGTTCATCTACACCAGAGGTGCTGACAGGATCAGAAAGGCCTACCCCACTCGTATTATGGCCACCTCCATGAGGAAGAAAAGATGGGTAGGTGACTCCATTCTGAGGGGAACAGTGGGTCCAATATGCTGGACTGACCACCCTCTTAGGGATGTCTGCTGCATTCCTGAAGCCTGGGTTAATGACATCACTAGGACACTTCCTAGCCTGGTACGGTCCTTGGACTACTACCCATTACTGATCTTCCATGTGGGCGGCCATGAAACTGCAACCCATAACCCAAGAACAATCAAAAGACACTTAAGGGCCTTGGGATGGTTGCTGAGGGAATCAGCAGTACAGGTGATTTCCTCTTCTCTTGTTCCAGTTGTGGGTAGTGACATCAGAAGAAACAGATGCTGTCTATTAATACATGACTCCGTTGTTGTGTCACCACCACAATTTTGGGTGTTTTTGATAATGGGATGGCCTGCATGGCACCAGATTTGCTGGCATCGGATGGGGCTCACCTTTCTCAAAGGGGGAAGAGGGTCTTTGCACATGAGCTAGCAGGGCTCATCGACAGACCTTTAACCTAGACATGATGGGGAAGGTGATGGTGTCAGGCTCACCTGTGACAAGCCGTGGGACATGAAGCCAAGAATAGAGGGGTGGGGTGCTAGCAAGGACCCTCAACCAGTGGCCTTGAGACATGTTGGCCTCAATGGAACATGCTTGAAGTCTTACAGAGATGAACCAAGGGCTCCTGAGGTAATAAGAGTTCAACAGGAAAACACCAGTGAAACACTTTAAAGGAATGAAGGAACATTCGTTTAACAAGGTGACGTGGCCGACAGCCCAGCTGGAGTGCCTCTACACCAATGCACACAGCATGGGCAACAAACAGGAAGAGTTGAAAGCCATCATGCTGCTAGAAGGCTATGACCTAGTAGTCATTACTGAAACTTGGTGGGACAGGTCCCATGACTGGGGTGCAGCGAATTATGAGTACAAGCTGTTCAGAAGGGAGAGGCAAGGAAGGGCAAAGGGGTTGTTTTCTATGTCAAGAGATGGGTAGAGCATGAAGAGCTGTCTCTAAAGAATAACCATGAGCAGATGGAGCAGTAGCCTTCCTCCTGGTGCCAGAAACTGCAAGCTTCCAGTCTTTTGCCACCACAGGAATCTCCATTTCCCAACCTGATATGCACAGACTCTGCCTGCTCCTCCAGTTGGGATTTCGGTCTCTTGAAACTGCAGGGTCTCAGAGAAAATCCAGTGAACCTCTTATCATTTCTGATGATGCACAGTCTGCTGACCCGCTCCCACATCTCCTTCAGCTGGTGACACATACCCTCAACCTGTACACCTTCTTCAGGTTAGGAGATCATCTCCTTCTGCCTTAGCCTCAGTGAGAGGTGCCAGGCACACTTGTAGCCCAGGAACTGCAGGACTGCATTATTCCTCACTGAGCTCACTGTTGTTTGAGGTCTTTCATGTCACAGGGAAAATTATTTAAATCCCTGCTGGGGCTCATCCGCCATGGTGCTCTGCTGAAGATGTATATGCTATTCTGTGCAGTTGCTGGCCTGTTCTGTGCACCCAATGATGTGAACGGTCATGCAAACTGCTGTGGCTCTTGGTGACCTTTGTTAGCTCTACTTAATACATAAAGGCACCCATGTTTGATAACCTCATGTTGTAAAGTAAAGAGAATGTTAGTTTTACCTGTAGTGAAAGCTCACCTCTGAACTATAACTTCAGGTAAAAATAAGACTCAAGCATGCAAAAGCTTTTGAGACCTAGAATAAGGATAGAAACAGAAGCAGAGAGGGTGATGGATTAGCTAAGTCCATAATGAATGCATATATTGCGTTTTAAAATACATTGATTTAGCTTTTGTTTTCCAGGAAAGATGTCATTCTAGTACCTGTAGTTATAAAGTAAACTAGGTACTTGGAAACTGTTGAATAAGTTTCAAGGTAGTCACTAGTAAGCCATTTTCCCTGAAGGTGTGATCTTACGATCTTAATTTGGCAAACATATTTTCACTGTGATCATTGTTCATGTACTGCTTGATTGTTGTTAATCGAGCTTAATTTACATGAATGGATTCTGCTAGGATTCAACAAACATAACAGCCTTTCTCCTACTTATAATTTTATGGAATAAAGAAGAGGTAAAAAAGGTAAAAAGAATATACTAGTTAAATTTAATAAAATGACAGCATAGTTATATGTTCATAAAATTATGACTCTCAGAGGGGTTGCTTGTTTTTTAAATAAATAATTTTTAAAGATCTGTATAGAAAAAGAGAGACACAACAAAGGTACGACAACAGGGAATTATTTTTTAAAAATAAGAATGATTAGGAAATCTCTTAAAAAAATAATCTGACAAAGATTATTAAATTCAAATACTGCCTCTGGATCAACTTGACCTTGAGCTGCAGATAGCTGGAGGCTTAGAACAGAATACCATAGAAGTACTTTTCACAGTCTGCTAGTAAGCGTCACTGGAAATAGCTTAATGGACTATATGAACTTTATATCTGTCCCATCCCAACAGATGGGATGAGGGATGAGTTAACTCTGAACGCGACACGTGCCTTGACTCAACAGATGAGATCAGGTGTGAGTTACCTCTGGGTTAATTCTGCGTGGTTATGTGAAGTGAATGACAGAGAATCACTCCAGGGGTCCAATTCAAATATGAGTTTTACTAAAAGTACATATTGGAATACTAGTTAGAGTGAATAGTGGTTTGGCAAAAGTCCTTCTACAAGCAATGTATTGATAACCGTTA
This sequence comes from Patagioenas fasciata, assembly GCF_037038585.1. Classification (NCBI taxonomy): domain Eukaryota; kingdom Metazoa; phylum Chordata; class Aves; order Columbiformes; family Columbidae; genus Patagioenas; species Patagioenas fasciata. The sequence continues at coordinate 83,478,621 of NC_092521.1, forward strand.
GTAGCTATAATACAAAATTTAACAAGAATCCAACAGCAGAGCTTAAGATGGTATTACTTTTCTATGTTCAAAAGAAAAAGAGAGAAAGAGAGTGGTAGAGAGGGAAAAAAAACTAAGATATAAGAGAGAGAAAGAGAGTAATATATCACCACAAATAGGGATATAGAGAAAAGGAGATAAGGAAAGAGAAGAAGGAAGGAAGGAAGGAAGGAAGGAAGGAAGGAAGGAAGGAAGGAAGGAAGGAAGGAAGGAAGGAAGGAAGGAAGGAAGGAAGGAAGGAAGGAAGGAAGGGAGAAAGAGAGAAAGAGAGAAAGAGAGAAAGAAAGAAAGAGAGAAAGAGAGAAAGAGAGAAAGAGAGAGAGAAAGAGAGAAAGAGAGAGAGAAAGAGAGAAAGAGAGAAAGAGGGAAAGAGAGAAAGAGACAAAGAGAGAAAGAGAGAGAGAAAGAAAGAGAGAAAGCGAGAAAGCGAGAAAGCGAGAAAGCGAGAGAGAAAGCGAGAAAGCGAGAAAGCGAGAAAGCGAGAAAGCGAGAAAGCAAGAGAGAAAGCGAGAAAGCGAGAAAGAGAGAGAGAGAGAGAGAGAAAGAAAGAAAGAAAGAAAGAAAGAAAGAAAGAAAGAAAGAAAGAAAGAAAGAAAGAAAGAAAGAAAGAAAGAAAGAAAGAAAGAAAAGGATGAGGGATTCAGCCACTCTCACGACTCCACAGCATGGATGACAGGACTTGTATGATGATGTATGGCCTTGAGTTTCCCACTGCAAGGATGCTGGGTTTGTAGTTCAGGAACGCAGCATCCTCCAATGTCTGGTCTAGTTCCCGCGGCGAGGCTGGTGGATGGAGGGTCCTCAGGGTGGTGGTTTCCCTACCACTGCTGTTTTAGGTGAGCTTTTTCATAGCTCTCCAAGTAAAGTCTGGGGGAAAGGGGTGATTGTGAAAGATTGACAAGTCTCGGCAAATCTCCGTCCATGTTGAAGGATCTTGGCTTTTCCCCTTTGTGTGCCAAGCTAGGCATATCAGAGGATGGGGTTATGTGCCCTCCAGCCCATTAGCCACCTCTGGGATTGGTCAGCCAGCCTGATCTGTGGCTCGTTAGCTTGTCATTGATATGTAAATCGCAGTTCACCCTGTAATGACTGTGTCATCTCCTGCTACAACGTTTGAGGGTTGATTCCCTTTAGCCTTTGACAATCCTGGAGCTGGAGGAACTAGTTTTGTATGTGTCCCTCAGAAAAGGAAACCTTCAAAAACTGTCATTTGCTAATTTTAAGGCAAATCTGGGTAATTTTAAGGCAAATTTTAAGGCCCCTTCCCTGGTACCCAACTTTGACATGATTCTAATGTGATTTAAGAAGAAACAAAAGTATGTTCACAACTTGTGGTTGCTCTAAGGAGACTCACTGAACCCTGCAAATGTTATGTGTGTTTGGTGAGAAGATCCTTATAAACAATCAAATGAGCTAGTGGATATCATTCTTATTTCTACATTCTGTTTTTTTGTGTGAGAAAGTAAAAGTTGAAGGAAGCTGAGGAATTTTAACTGCTGAATCCACCCATAAAAATGTACAAAATGATTGACACTTTCGAACACAAATGTCAAGTGCTTGAGGATGTAAAAAGATATACCTGGACAGTTGACTCTGGAGATCAGATATGCCAACAGTGTGGTAAACTGAAAGAAAATACCTGCAGGGGAAATTAAAAAGCAAAGATGAACAATAGCATAGGTAAATAGGAATACAAGCTAAAAATACACAACAAAAATATTTGCGTTGCTTAGAGCAAGAGAACAGACAGTAACTAAGAAAAGGTGACCTTGTAGAGCCTTACTATTTGAGATATTCACATATATATGCATGTATATGCAGCAAATCTGCTGGAGTATGAATATTACTCTCTTGTGGTGGAACTGAACACAATCTCTGCAAAATGATCAATGATATCTCTGCACACCATTTAAAACTCTCTTTAGATTTCAGACACCTCTGAATGAACATTAAAACTGCTACAATCCAGATTTTGAGAGGTTTGCCATGGTTATAGCTCTGTGTGAAACAAAATTCAAGTAACAGGTACTGGTTCAAACATGGATTGCAAGTAAGTTTTTCCCAGCACACAATAAGGTTCTAAATATATAATGTCTTCTACATTTGCAGAAGATGCCGTATTCCTTATTGTCTCCCAGTTTCCAATGAACAGATGCAGTTTGTCACCATAAATCATAATCACGAAAAAAAAAGGGAAGCATCTGACTTAACTCTCAAAAAAAAAGAATCTATGAAATGTTTCCTGCTGAGCAGATATTAATAAAAGTTGATTGACCAGCTGCAATCTCACAATTTACACCATAGACCAAATAAGAAAAAAAGGAAACAGGTAAGAAATGTAGAAGCACATTAGGAAAAGCTGGATGTGTATCCTGTAAAATCTCCAGAACACATGTGATTTCCTATCCACACAACTAGTAACATATAATCTTTGGACAATGGGATTAACTATAACGGCAATTAGTACACAGTACCAGATATAAAGGCCACAAACCATTTGTTAAAACTCCACAGAATCACAGAGTAGTTGAGGTTGAAAGAGACCTCTTGAGGTCATCTAGTCCAACCCCTTGCTCAAGAAGGAAACTTGGGCTTTTATCTCACTCTGTTATGGGACAGTTAAAGTTTTCCAGTTGTGTTAATATGTCCATGATAAGAAAATATTTTCTTGAATCAAAACAAAAGTCAAAACTTCAAAGATAATTACTTTGGGTTGAGTCAATCGGGGCCTTTTCTTTTTGATAAATTGGAGTTTCTCCTGACCGAGATCTTGAATTTCCAGGGGCAGCTCAGTGTTGCCTGTGACAGAGCCTGCATTACTCCAGTGACTGCAGGGCAAGTACTCAGAAGTCCTGAGCTGGACTCCACAGTAACCCAGAACTGGATTCAGCGATGTAGGGTCTGGAAACAGACCTCGGATTGCAGGGATGACAGGCAGGGTCCTCTTCAGATGCCGGCCATGGCTGAAGAGAGAGAGACCCTCGTGATCCCTCACTTTTATAGGGTATACGACATGTATGGGATGGAATACTTAGTTGGTTAATTTTAGTCTATGCTCCTCCTTCCACTCTAATTACTCCTCTTCTTTTTCTGACTACTGGGAGGGCCAGTAATGGGCCAGAGCTGGTGGCATTTAATGTGCCACTGCTCCCAGCAGCTGCAGCCAAATTCAGAAAAGTGCAGTTACTTAGAAGAACTTAGCTGAAAGAAAAATTCACTAAAAGAGAACCTGGTCTTGTTTTTAACAAAACCAGGACATTCCACCCCTTATTTACAATCATACCCAAACCACTACTGCTTTCTGCCTGTCTTCACACTGATAGGAAGAGCTGATATCAAAGGTTCAAAAAGTGATGTTGCTATGAATGCTTGGTCACCACAAGCCGGTTATCCTTGCGGTAACTTTTCTGACACCTCCTGCTTAAAACTGCAAAAGCCAGAAGGATCATGGGGCCCTGCTTTCATGGCTGGTATTCATACTGAAATTCAGGATCAAGTGAGCTTTTTACCTTCCTGCTCCTCTATCCAGGCTGAGCAGAAGCACCTCTCCCATCCTCAGTTACACAGTGGTGCTACTGACCCCACACTCCAGGTATTCACGCCATTCCTAACGCTGGCCGCCTTAGTGCCACACTGCAGTCTCAAGCCACTGAGCTCAAGCAATTCAATGGACTTGATCTCCCAACACAGCTGAGACAACAAGCGCACACTTCACTCCTCTCCTCTCCCCTCCCCTTCACCTCTCTCTCCTCTCCTCTCCTCTCCTCTCCTCTCCTCTCCTCTCCTCTCCTCTCCTCTCCTCTCCTCTCCTCTCCTCTCCTCTCCTCTCCTCTCCTCTCCTCTCCTCTCCTCTCCTCTCCTCTCCTCTCCTCTCCTCTCCTCTCCTCTCCTCTCCTCTCCTCTCCTCTCCTCTCCTCTCCTCTCCTCTCCTCTCCTCTCCTCTCCTCTCCTCTCCTCTCCTCTCCTCTCCTCTCCTCTCCTCTCCTCTCCCCTCCTCTCCCCTCCTCTCCTCTCCTCTCCTCTCCTCTCCTCTCCCCTCCCCTCCCCTCCCCTCCCCTCCCCTCCCCTCCCCTCCCCTCCCCTCCTCTCCCCTCCTCTCCCCTCCTCTCCTCTCCTCTCCTCTCCTCTCCTCTCCTCTCCTCTCCTCTCCTCTCCTCTCCTCTCCTCTCCTCTCCTCTCCTCTCCTCTCCTCTCCTCTCCTCTCCTCTCCTCTCCTCTCCTCTCCTCTCCTCTCCTCTCCTCTCCTCTCCTCTCCTTTCTTCCCTTCTTCATTTTCTTTTCTCAGATTACTTTGTAGTGAGGATGTTTTAAAATCTTTTTGAGTATGTTGTAAATTTTGATAATCCTCTTGCTTCATCTAGCTTTTGTAGATATGGATGGGTTTCTATTAGATGGAGATTTGTTATTGAACTAGTCAGGCCCAAAGGAATTTCAAGGCCACCTTGGAAAACTGAAAACAGGATCTGCTGTAAAAGTAAAAGAGTTCAGCAGCTACAAGGCAGCAATACGACGTAAATCAACAGACCTATCAGCAATGAGAACCAGGTGCGTGGACAGCTCGTGAACATAGATGATATCCAATTAGTTAATGCATGCTTGGAGCGTGGACGCATGATCAGGAAATAACTGCATATATAAAGAGGCTTGTTTTTGTAATAAATTGGCTTTGCATGATTCACACTGAATCAGAATGGTGAGTCCTTTATTCATTCCAACATCTAAATACTCATTTCTCACTTATACCTTCCACATAGCGGAAGCTGTTGTTTAGTATGCAACTCTATGTCATTTAAACCTTTCTTCAACAGCCTGGTTCTATGATACTAATCCTGGACTCTTTAGTCAAAGATCTCTAAAATACGTCATCTTAACATGAGTTAATAAAGAAGAAAGAATGACCTCAGATTCTGGTTATGCTTCTCATGTATGACAGAGAGCATGGTTTTGGGAGAAGCATTTAATCTCTATGGTGGCAGACATCTGGCTAGCACAAATGTCCCAGTGAAAGGATATAATAAAATGTTCAAGAACTTCTGAGTAAAAGTGGTTAGGTTTTTAGCTTTAGAAACTAAATCTAAAGGAAGAAAGAGAGGCATATGACTCAAAGATAAAGGGACAAATTGCAGAACAGAAAACAGTGCTAGAAGTGACTGAGCTCAGATAGTGCGACAATCCAAAACTGTCTTGTATGCTCTTTTATACATTGCCAACTTGGCCAAAAAAAATTAACAGTGTTGGAACAGAATTAAGAACTTCCTTAATGAATTAAGCCTCTAGTATTGTTATTATGAATAAAATTGTACCAGAAATATTATTCACATAACATGTTTGAAGGCAGCAAAAGTATTGCTTTTGGAAACCTTACATTTGTTAGTGCAGTTCTGTGTCTTAGATCATAATCTCCTTTCATGAGGTTTCTTTCCCACCTTTGCTACTTTTGAAATGGAACAAGCATAAGGGAAAAATCTATCACGTAACAGTGACATTCTTGGGCAGAAAAATGGTTCAAAAACAATCCCTTTAGTATGCAAAGCCTTTCTATTCCTTGAATATAAAGGAATAAAATATCCATCAGTCTGTGTATTACAAAAAGTCCTCCTACTAAAAAGGATGCAAATTTGCCTCAGAATGTAGCTGGTTTTTTCTACAGGGTTTTCTGGTAAATCATTTAAAAACAAGAAAGATTTATACATACTGATGTTATATGAAATGTGGCTATCAAGTCACTTTTTTTCCTTTTCTTACCTTCTCCTCTTCATAATGACTTGTGGGAGTGGAGTTCTGAGGTCACTATTTTGCATTTGAAATTCTTACATTACTAAATCCATACCTTAAACATTAAACAAAAAAATACTGAGCCAATACAAGTTTAAAAACCTTAGTCATTATTCACTGCTTATTGTTTAGGCAAGAAGATTATGTATTTATTTTTTATCCTTTTATATTTGTGTTGCACTACCAGTAGATGGCTATTCATAGGGAGAGGAGTCATCAAGAAAGCAAGAGAAGTCTGAGACATCATCTGTCATATCAGACACTGGATAACCAAAGGAGAAGTACAGAATGGCCACACTTAAAGTATCATCAGAGTAAGCCAAATAAAGCACATAGTATTTGGAGACCTGAATTTAGGTACTCATCTTCATGCTGGTAGGTGATCTCTTCACTTCCACAGGATCAGCAACAGTGTACTGGGACTCTCACCAGTACTACTGTAACCACAGAAATACCAATACCACATCAAACTGGAGGATCCATCCCACTATATATGTTAACAGTTTAAAAACAGAATTCTTAGAGAAAGGTATAATAACAGGTCAAACACTGTAATGATTTTTTTCTCAATATACTCTCCTATTTTTCAAAAACCAATTAATTTCCTGAGCTACAGATTATTTCTATGTTTAATATACCTTTAGTAGGCAATCCCTTTCCACTTAGTTTTGGGGTTGACAAGCTGAGCATAGCACTGTATTCTATAAGAGTACACTACTTCGGATTTTCTTAACATAGCACCACAAATTTTCTTAGCACAGCAAGCCAGGTTGTTGAGGCAGTCAATTGAAGTAGTGATGCCCATGGCTGGAGCAGGAGAGGGGCTGATGGCCAGGGCTCCAAGGTGGCTCCTGAGTGCAAGGGGAAGCCCCCTACAGATGTGATATGGCCTTGAGCCCAGGTATCCCAATCCCAGGAGAGGCCGGAGCAGAAGAACTTACTCAGGGGTGTGACAGGAGCAAAAAAGAGATGAATTTCCTTGGATTCTACTGAGGAAAAGTCTCACCCATGGGTATGTTGCAGGGAAAATCTTCAGTGATAATATGGATGGCATTAGTCAATGACATCTAAATAGTTGTGTAGGTAGCTTCTATCCTACTGTGCCAAATCCCATCAACCCTACTAGTGTGAACTTTGCAATTAGAATTTGTTCTGAGATGCTTTAATTTCACATTTTGTCTCTATAGGTCAGAGCACTGGAGAGTAGATCATAAAATAATGAAAATAATAAGACCATATCTTGTTCAGTCATCAGACCTCAGATCAATTCAGATGTAGGGCACCACTCATACAGCAAAGATGCACTGCTGTTGCATGAAGACTTGCCTTGAAGAAAGATCAAGAAAATAATATAAGTTGACTGTCTCCTCGGGTTGAGCTTATGAGTTCATGAGTGACTAGTAGAGTCACTGTATCATTTTCAAGCAATTTCTGATTTCACACAAACCAGCAGTATCTAATTTGAATAAATAACATCAATACTTGCCTCAAAGTCAATTCCCACACCACTTTTCACTGACTTGCAAATATTTATTTTTTTCAGGCAGGTACCTGCAGCATTGTGAAGTTGCAACCTCTCAGATCACAATTACAACTCATTTCTGAACTGGCAGAGTCCCTTTCCTGATGGAACTGGTATGAGCTTCCCTGACGCTTCATGTTCACCTCTGTAAAGATCTTCCTCAGATGCGTACTGGACATCTAAGTGCTGGACATCTCATATTGCTAGAATCACATGGAACAGCCCTGTGCTAACTGTTCCTTGTCTGAAACCTGAACCTACAGGAGAAAGGGCAAATGTCAATGTCTTGCATATAAAAGCTACTCTCCAGGGACTCTCCCACCTTCTCAGTGTGCAAACTGAGGCACTGCCAGCACTTGCAGGCTGCTGAGATTACAAATTTAAGTAGCAAAACTTAATCCTTTTTTTCTGAGATATTACATGTTATTGCACTAGGTGAAAAATCCTATGTAAAATTAGGAAGCCTTAGTGTTGCTCTTAGCAATATACTCTGCAAATTTAACAAATCTCCAGGTGTTTTTTAAAACATCCTGTAACTGTTCTGCATAATGCAATTGTCTTAATATGTTTTTATTGTCAAAATTGCTATGAAAACAGTAACCACTTTGTCTATACTTTTGTGTATAATTAGACCAAATTCTATGGCCCTTCTAATTCTCCTTAGTAAAATGTTGAATATGCCCTGATACATGAGAATATTTACTTATCTCCTACTCACTGTCTGTGACAATGTTCCACCTTTTTCACATTTCTTATTTTTATTGCCTAGTTGGTTTTTTTATAACACTAACACTTCAGTACTTTACAATGAAATGGATGTTTCATTCACTGAGGCAAATGTACCAATATATTTCTCAAGTTTCAGATTTTTTTCAAGAAAGAATGGGAATCTCTCTGATTTGTACAGATAGTCAGGGCATAGTGGAGGTTTTTTGTTGTTTGGTTTGCTTTTGGTTGGTTGTTTTTTGTTTGTTTGTGAATTAAACACAAAAAACAGAGTTCAGCAAAAGCTTCTGTGAAGTTTTTGCAAAGACTACCATAGTATTAAACTTGATTGAGTTATATATCGTATTAGATTATTTTGCTTTAGAAGTCCCTAGCTGTGAGCATAATTTTCCAGATGTCTAGGATGTTTAATCTACACTGCTAAATCTGTTTATCCTTGTCATTTCAAATCTCAGTAGATTTTTTGTTATCTGTGATTCAATTTTTAAAGTCTGGTTTTTTTAAAATATGTTAGGTGAAATCTATATTTCTACTGGCTAGTAGTAAGCTTCTTTTTGTCTACTGTCTTGATCATAACCACTATGCAGAAAAGAGAAGGAGCCCATTAGACGTGCATGACAGAAGAAAGAAAATTATTTTTGTTTTACTCAAACATTAAGGTAACATTTTCACACCATCCAAAATGGGATTGGGGTAATGTATTTTACATAGCTCCATACTTATTATAAATATGTTTGAGTTTTGATGGGAAAACAATTTATGCATGGAAAGAAGAAAGGACTTTTCCTACTTACCTGCTCAGTGTTTTCACATCTGATGTCCACACAGAAAGTTTCTGTGGCCTGGTGAGTTTTGGAATAGTGAATCGCTATTGCATGAAACTCTGTCCGGGAGAGCTGATGCAAAGGCATGTCATGTAGGCTTGATGCAATAGAAACTGGCAAATCACTAAGGAATGGATCGACAGAAAAAGTGAGCTAACCTAGATGACACCATATAGACATCAGCTCTGAAAAAGTACTCTCAAGTTAAATGGATGGGACAATATGGCTTTTGTGAAGGTGACTGCACAGTGAAGCTGTTGTTAAAGCATATGATAATGAAACTTGCACTGGATTTTTTTTGTTTCTAAATGAGGAAAGATTCAAGACTGTATTAAGAGAAAAATGCCAGAGAAAATTGAAGGAAAAGAACCAGATAGAAGGACAAGGACATGAGTGAAGTCAGAGGTAGAAGGGATTAAAGTAATAATGAGGCAGGTCAAGAGACCAGAAGATGTAAGATTCCAGGAAAGGGCAAAGTTAGGGAAGACTAAGTGTACATCTGGATCAATACTGAGAAAATTAAAAAATAGCATAGGAAAGAAGGAAGGAAGGTAAAGGAAAGGTGTTGCTGCCATCATTCTTTGATCCCTTTCAAAAAAGTCTGCCTGTCCCATTTCACTGTCTCAAAATCAGCTGCTGTTGTTACTCTTATCTTAAGAAGTCCATTTAAAGCATGAACTTTGATTAGATTAACAAATGTATTGCATACTCTTCTTTCTTCAGGTTCTCGCTATCCCTAACTGCTCACAGCTACTGGATTTTGTCTTCAAACACCACCTCCACCTCATGCCTTGGAATTACAAACTGGATATATGTTAGGAGACACAAATGGCAGTTAAAAAACAAACAAACAAACAAAAAAAAAAACAGTGAGGATTTTAGAAAGCCTGAATTCAATCTATGCTCATATACTTTTACACATCTTGGATGGGTATTGCATTTCCTGTCATTTATTACTAGGCTCTGTTGAAATGATTAGCAGCATTTGCAATATACAATTTTGTAATTCAGTCAAACGCACTAAATCCAGACACAGTGGTGCAAGAATTGAACACCATAGCAACAGCTTTATGTACCTGCAATTTTTCATCATCTGCTCTCCTCGTACTTTCACGAAATCAACAACATCATTTTGGTGGTCACTTTGCCTGCTTCATTACTGCATACTGGAAGATAAATCCCAGTACCTGCTCTTTATTACTGGGTATTTTTAGCTAACTCTCTTGATTTAGCCCTAATTACTTATAAGCAGTGTCAGATAAATTAAATATTTCCAGGTGTGTATTTCATTAAGGCTTTTTAATCAATTTTATTAAGGCAGTAACTCTCCAAATCAACATGCTTAATTAGCCAAATAACTTAAATGCAGAGTAAGAAAAATGTCACAGCTGAAGGCTTGGGTAAAATAAAATCTCTACTCATGATGTACTGCACATTGTGGAAGACCTTGGACAAGTCATCTGTGCCTAAAACTTCACATTTATATACAGGTTTTAACTCTTTCCTATTTTTTTTATCAAGACTGTCCAATGAACAGGAATAACCCAGCGAGCCATCACTAGAATATGAGTTGCTGGTTTTCCTTTTTTTCTCTGCCTTATCAAAAAACTAGTCTCAGACTTTTTCCAAGACTATATTCCTTTGAGCTGCAGGTCAAGTGTGGCACCAGCCTATAAAGGAGAGTTGTGGGTCTCAGAGCTACAGTCAAACAAATGGAAGTCCAATATTTCTCTTCTATTCCTATCATTTAGTCCAATAGGTTACATAAGGTGGGTATCAGCCTAACTTTCTAATTTGACTTCTGCAGTATTTAAAGAATTCAACAGTTCCTACCATGGATAATGGAAAAACCTGGGCAGTGTGCTGATTGCCCTTTTTTGCCCTAGTTTGATTGTCTTTGCACTGTGCTCTGGATTTTAAGGGGCCTTGTTGGCCTGAATTAACGTGATTTTGCACAGTCTCAAGTGCTGCTTAAAGCACTGAGGAATACATGGCAAGAATGGTTTTGTGCAAAACCGGCTCAGGTGTTCCTGCTCTCCAGGTCCATGTTTTCTATTGCGGGGCATGGCCCTGGGACTTACAGACTATTCAAGAAATGAGCTTGACTTTATCTGCACTTTTTAGCTTGAACTGAATGTGCTTGAATGTGACTGTGCTTCCTCCTCATGCAAACCACCCTTGAGGCAGAACTGTGGTAGTTTTATGCCTATGGAAATAAACACAACTAGAGGTTTGACATTTAAGAATGTACGATACTCTGAACATTTCTAGTAATTTTCATGTGCTTTGTCGAAACATACTAAAATACAGGAAACTACTGTGAGTTTCCAAATTAGGCTATTTTCATAAGAATGTAAACACTCTGGAAGTTGACAAATACAAGCTCTTCTAAGTTCTATATGCTTTCACATTTCTCAGGCTCTTAAATGGCATGTTTGTCCAGCAGTAGAAGCCAATTAAAGAACATAATATCTACATAATATTTTCACTTTGTCTCATAACACTGCTGTGCTGTTTTAACATCTCCATCAAACAGCAGGAATCAGTGGAAGGCTTGTAGACCACTTTATCGGTAAGAGTGCAAAATGTATGCAGACCCCAACTCCCCAGTGTAATTTGCTTTTCTCCATGTAGATGTTCACACCCTTCTAACAGGTTTCAGAACAATATTCTCCCTTGAGCGTATTTGCTCTTCCTCAGGGATCTTCTTGTCTCAAGAACAGAAGAATCATATACTAAACAAAGTGGTGGAGTGTAATCTCCAGGTTGTTGTAAAGATCCATATTCTAGTACCACTGCCTCTACATAAAACCTGAAAGAGTAGCAGATATGTGGTAAATACTTTCAACACTGAATATTTGATTTCATGCTAAGAAAAATTCTGTTCCTTGTGACACTACTGCCAAACAGCAGCTAGCTAGCATTTATTAATATTTTGGATTTCATTCCAGCTCCATCAGAGTCAACAGAGTTTTATAGGGAAAAAAAAAAAAAAAAAAAAAAAAGTAGTAACCTAATTTCACTAAAGATATCCAAATAAATAAGAAGTTGTTAATCTTTCCAAGAGACAAGAGCTAAGTATCTTTCTGAATTCAAGTTTTACAGCATACAAGGAATGGTTAAGTGTATTAACAAGCAATATTTGAAATAATCCAGGAAGGAAGAGGGCGTTCCTTGCCTCTGGCAGCGCAGAGCACCGCCTCTGGACACCACAAAGCTGTCTAAGCCAACTGCAATTTATCTCCTTGGCTTATGAAGCTACTTCTGAAAAGCTGAATGTTCCCCTCTGGAAAACAATAGGTTGACCTGAATAACAAGGTTTATCAAAGTATTATGAAAATAGTGCCAAGTGCTTTCCAAAGCTTTGAATTTTTTATTTATTTTTTTTTTTTTTTTTAATCTATCATTCAAGCTGTGGAGCTTTTAGTGTCATCTACTCATAGCACAGGATGCTTATTCATAAAAAAATATAGCAGTAGTATTACCATTTTTGTCTATTACTCATCGATGTAAAGAAGCAGAGGGGGCTTGGCAGTAAACAAGCTTGAGTTCATTCCTCCATTTGTTTTATTTATTTTTGCCGTCTATTTTAAATGGATTCTGTCCTGGGCAGCAAATCAGGCAGTGGAGCAATAGAACACTTGCAAGGATTACAGCACCAGTTGGGCTTAAATTGCTCTGCCATATCAGGGCAAAAAGGTCAGTTCCACTGTAATGAACCCAGTGTTTGGGAAGCTGGTGTTTTGTGCTTTTTCACATACATAGTGTTTTAATGTATGTGGTTTTATTATTCCCAGCGTGACTGTGTGATCAGATCAATGCAGTTCTATTCCTCCTGGAAAGTGATACTCAACTGTTTGCTCTCAATTCAAGATTCAAATTCGTGTGGGTGTATGAAAACACAGAATAATTGCCTTCATGTTCATGTGATATTATTCAAATTTTTCCCAAAAAAAAAACACCACCAAAAAACCCCACAACAATGACAAACAAACAAACAAAAAAAACCCTTCACATTTTCTCCTAGTTATATGGTGAGACCCAAAAGGTGTAGAAGGTGGAAATTTCCACATTAGCCCTTCGTATAAAATGCAAAAGGGAAGTAAGTGGGTGATAATGGATAGACCTTTTCCTGTACCTCTCAGTACCAAATAAAAAACACTTCAGGAGAAGTAACCTGTAAAAGATTAAATATGCAACCATGTGAACATTCTTGTAGGAAAGAAAAGTTCCATTCTGCATTTTTACAAGCATAATGATTGACCTGCTCTTCAGTGAATGCTGTCTTCTATTTTTATGTCTCTTAATTGTGGTAGAGGAGAAGCAACATCTAGTTGCTGTGCAACCTATGCAGTTCATAAAATGCCTAACCTCTCTTGTAATTATGCTAAATTTAACGGAAGGAATTAAAAACTCTGAGGCAATGGAATTCAAAATTCTAAAGAACTGAAATTTCCTAAGGACTTCTAATGAATGTGCTAGATCGAGGGGGTACAAATAATGTAAAAAAATCATTCAGCATCTCTAGTCCCAAGATATCAATAACCAAGTACTTACAGTGTAATTGTGGGAATAAAGACAGCAGCCTATGTTATATGTTTCTCTCTAACACAAATTTACCATATTGTCATCAGGCCAGAGTTCACCGCTTCTGAAATAATAGGATGTAAACTATAGATAATGCTACGAATTAGGTTAAACACATAATGATCACAGATGTGGAGCAAACAGTTTGAAAATGCAAAAGCAAATAGATTAAAAGACTACCTCTGTTTGCAATTTAACATTTTTTACTATGAAATCACAACCGTATGTCTATCATGCATAACTGAGGCACAAAGCCAGACTCATTTACAGGAAAAGTAATATTAAACTAATAGCTATACAGAGACATGCTAAAAACATCTCCACATCTACTTCTCTGATTGTATTTTAGGTTAAAACTATCTACATTCATTTGAAAACCATTATTATGCTAGAAGTAGATATTCATAATTACATACAATGCTTTCACACACAGGTGCCTAATTTTTTTTTTTTTTTTTTTTTTTTAGTTAGTTATAGGTTCACTCTAGTAAACCTTTAGGGCAGAATTTATCATTATTTTCCCTTAATGAAATGACATCTCAGTGCAGGAGATTAGAAAGGAGGCAAGAGAGGAAAAGAGTCACTAACATGAGTCCAGAGGACCAAGTTATCAGTGCATTCAGAGTATCAACTTCCAAAATATTTTGAAGAAGCCTGTTGATGGTGCCTTTTAGAAAACTTGCCAGACATGGTACCTGACTGCATGCACATTTAGGTAGCTTACTTTAGCATTTTTTTTAGTTTTCTTGTAACTATATGGCATTATTTTTTCATAAACTTTGTCATTAACTAAAAAAAAAAAAAAAAAAAAAAAGTAATAGGAGGAAGCAGGTGTAGTGAAAAGATTTAGCTTAGATGAAGCAGATGAGAGAAGACAATAACCCAGTCTGTTCAGGGCAGAGAAAATTCTGCCAAAGCTGTAAAAAACCTGATCAGATAGATAAGGCAGCAAGAGAAAGCTTCTGATGATCTAATTTTTGGCCATCACTCATGCTGTTTGGTTTATGCAAACTGAAATCTCAATTATTAGAATATATTTATTTTAGCTTCTCAGGATGACTGTTGCTATTTCATTTAAAAAGCAGACTTTGAATGAATGACAGTCTCATTAACATGTTACAATCAACTGCAAAGACAGGAGATTTTTCTATTTGATAAATAATATGCTTGTCATTTAACACAGATTGTATTAAAAAAAAAAAAAAGAGTTAAATAACATGAGAAGAGATGTGAGGGCTAGCATCTATTTTTGTTCAGATGAAAAGTCTCCTGTGATTTATGTAACAATAACATAGAAAACAACCTGATGGGTAAATTGTAGTAAGAAACAACATGTGATGTCCACCTACCAACTGTTGGACAGGAAACATGTCACCATTATTTCACTAAATAATTACAGAAATATAGAGATTATCTAGACCATGACAACTTGCTCCAGATATCTCTACTTACAGTTTCTTCTGTAATGAGAATACTAGTTTGGGGACCTTTCCATAAAGGCCATTTTGAGGTGAATACAATGGCTTTTACACCCTATTAGCTCAGGATACATTATTGCAGACAAGTATTTGTTAGCTGGCTTTCACATGGCACCCTACCAGCCGTTCTAAATCTCCCTTGGGGCTACATCAGTAAAAAGCAATGTGTCAGAAATCTGAATCTGGGCCATGGGCTAATAAAACTGTCCTGCATATCTGATCCATCAATAATGCCACATTCTGGGCTTTTTAACTCGAACCCTAGGTATTTCGATACTGTTTCAGAGCAATTGATTTTTGCGCTTGTTCTTGACACTATGTTAGTTACCTAAAAAAAACTGTTTCACAAATTGATTCAGTATCTCTTTTAAGTAGTTACACTGAAGCTCTCTGAAGAGTTACACAGCTTAAGCTTTGTAATTTATTGGTAGAAATAACAAAAATGAACAGCCACTGCCAGACAAGAAAGATTTCTTAGGTGCCTTGGTGACTTCTGCTTCAGTTCTCTCCTGAGAATCAGGCATTGTTAAAATCAGACGTTGACATTTCTCATTTTATGCTCCACTTCAGCATGATATAGTTAATGTTAGATTTCAAGACCACAAACTTTACAGTAGCCTTTTATTGCTGCTCTGTGTCTTCCTGACTTCAAAATTCTCCTGAGCTTTAATTAGGGTCTCTATATCCCTCAGGTTTTCAACCTCCTTTAAAAAGTAGCAGGTTCTCTTACCAACCACTGCCTCAGGATTTGTCTGACTATTTAATAGTTACTCACTTGACTAAACTCTTTGGTACAAAACATGCAATCAGAAGCACAATCTGCACTAAGGAAATGCAGCTGCTCTTCTTTCCACAACAATGAGACTCCCAGCCTTGGAACCAGAGTATTACTGCTGGGCTGGGTGACAACAACAACAAAGCAGAACTGAAGAAGGATCAAGACTGAATACTGAACAAAACTTTTATTTCTTCCCAGTCAGAGGACTGAGCTATATGAGGACATAGGAAGCACAGTTCCTTAGGTGTTTGTTTTGTTTTGTTTTGTTTTGTTTTGTTTTGTTTTGTTTTGGTTTGGTTTGGTTTGGTTTGGTTTGGGTTTTTTTGAGGCAAACCTGGATGTTACAAAGGGGAGTATTAATTAGAACAATTTCCTAACACATTAAATAATTTGTCATGGGCTACTTGAAAACAATGGTAAAAGAAAAAACATTATTTTATGCCATTTGATGTTGGCCACTAAATAAAACACTGGTCAGAGACTTTTTGGCTTCAAATGGTATGTTCTAAGGCACTCATATAACAGGAAAGAAATAGCAAAATAATTTGCATGGAAGGACTGGGCAGCTAAAAGCATCACTGGAGCAAAAGCTCTCTGAAAATACAGGAGAAAACTACTCAGGTTCTGAAACAGAAATGCGTTTGTACCTGTCAGTAGGAAGCATCAGCAAAAAAGGAAGACTTTCAGATGATAGGTTAATTTCAAGCAGCACCTCTGAAAAGCTCTATAACTTGTAATAGCTGTAAAAAGTTTTCTCTAGGGAGTGGGAAGCAAACTGGGAAGCTGTATGGTAGAAATGAGAGCAAGTCTTTGAGATCACACAAGAAATAAAATGAAGGAGGGAGCAATCCTCAGAGAATAACGATAAAACAAACAAAATAAAACCTAAACAAATACCACAACCAACTACAACCCCAAACAAATAATAATAATAATAATAACAACAACAACAATAAGGTTTGACAGACACAGAACTGAAGAATCAACCCATAGTCTTAAAAAAGAAAGGTTTGAAAGATAATATTCGCAGGATACAAGAAGACATAGTGATCAGAATTTGCAGCTTTTTATATCCATGTTTACAGAGTGGACATTATTTTGACACAGTAGCTGTAATAAAGAACCTCAGATATTACAAGACTGAAGGCAGAAAGTTATGCCAACCAAGCCAGAGTCTAATTAAACAGAACTTGTAGTACCTTAAATTCTAATAAACACTACATAACAATAGACAATTCAAAGTCATTTTTGGAAAAAAGAGCCTCAAAACCAATCTGATCCAAGGTAAACTGATAAAATAAAAGTGTGGGCTTGTTTCTTTTATCATATGATCTACTTCAGTATTTGTCCTGTATTCTTGCAACTTTCCCACAGTCTACAATGGATTTCTTACAGTAGCTAACGTTGTTTTGTGTTTTAAATTTTTTATATCTTATAATTTAATAGTATCATTAAACTAAGGCACATCACAAGAAAACATTGATTGACAAATGCATAGGTGTTACTAGAGCAGGTCTTATCATTCAGGAGATGGAAAAGAAACCACCATGCTGAGATTGTAACCACAGGCACTATCTTGATTCTGAAAATGAAATATGTGGATTTTCAAAGAAATCAATACCTATTAGTCATGAGTCACAAAAATCACAGTAAATCTAGAGAGATAAAATTTGCTGTTTCATAGTAGCCAAGATAATATGTCAGATTAGATATATATAATTTCATGTAGAGCTTGCTTCTTTAGACATCTATACTGTAAATTTTGAACAAGCCTTGAATGGGTGCATTTTTTCATTATGCAAAAGCTGCAGCAGTGAAATTTCTATGCAAATGGTTCTGTTCTTTGTGACTTAAGGGGGAATAAGTACAATTTCTTTTACATTGTATCAATTTTTGCAGAATTCCAGTGGAAGGTTTACTGCTCACTTCGCCTACTTAATGGTTCTTTGTACTTGGCCTAGAGGCAGATGGTGTTATTTATTAAATCATGTGGAAATTGCAAGTATTAAACATCTGGATGTCCCTTCACAGCTGATTGTATCAACTAACAGAGAAGAGGTGCCTGTCATGTCCTAAAACTACAGTAATGGATCAGCAGAAGAGTCTACCTTCCTACTACACTCACACATTTCTTTCAATAAAACCTGAGTACACAGATGTCACAGAGGGACAAAAGATTCATCTTAATCTTTGACAGCAGCAGAAACACTGCAGTAAAGGAATACAAGATGAGTTATTTTTCTAAATCAGTATTCCTCTTATTTATCTAAGTAAAATCACTTCTTCTACGGTTGCTGAGAATGACAGGTTCAGGGAAGGCAGAACAGGCTAGTATTGAAGTTTAGTTACTTCTGTGGAGCATTCAAGCAGCTGCAGCTGATAGTGTTAAGCAGTTTCCTTCTCAGAAAGCTTTTTCGCTTTATCCTCTGTATGGATACCTTACATGGACACTTACAGAAGACTCAGGTGTGTACAGCAGCCAGAGCAGAAACAAGCAAAGGGCTAGTTGCTTAAATACATCTTCAAACAAAACACTCTAAAAATCAGATTACTGACTTCCTTTCTGGCTCTTTCCAAATAGAAGAAAGTAATCTAGTTTTTGGACATCTTGCATAACTTTCTATTTATCTAGCCAAAATGTCATCTAGAAATGTTTATTCTCGTTAAAGGAAGATTTTTCACGTAGTATGAATGAACCTTTGTGCACAGTAGCGAGCAATCACACAATCACTATTAAATTGTAAGTAATATATTACGAGACTGTCCATTCTAAGTATATTTAAAATGTATGGTAAGTGTCTCAACAATCATTTCATTTTAGTACATAAGTGCTTGACATATACATTTGCTGTACCAGGAACTGCATTACACTCGAGCATGAATGTCCCATAAAGTCATTACTGTCATAAGAATATCAAATTTCCACATGTTCCACGTAACATGCAGAATCGGAAGATTAAAATGAAATGTTGAAGGAACTATACTAATAAAATCATGCTTGTTGTATGCTTCTGCCTAAAATATTTGAAGTTGTGATTGGATGAAAGGTTCAACAACAAGAAAACAAGTAGGTGATTTACCTAATTTCAAGCTTGCATTGGGTGGCAAAAGTCCATGGAATTGATAATTCTTACTACAGAAGAAACAATAGTTTCCACTCCTCTGAGAAGTAACAAAACATTCTAGCCCAAGACAACACTGGTTGCATCAGAAAGGACTCAAGAGAACCTCCTAGTGCCTGGATTTGTTTGAACTGAACATCAGAATTGGGCTAAGCCAGTGCACTGCTGGTCCTCTGGGAGGAAGTTCTGGTGTTGTCCAGTCTGTCCTACTTCCTTTTTTTTTTCTTTTTTTTTTTCTCTTTTTTTTTTCTTTTTTTCCCCCCCTTTTCTTTTATTTTTCTTTTTTTGTTTTGTTTTGTTTTGTCAATTTGTAAATTAAATTACATTCTGCTTGCCTGGAACAATATGATAAGCAGGAAAGAAAGAAACTTATTGTAAATGACAAACATGGTTTCCTTTACACCCATCCTTTCATTAAGCTGATAGTTACAGAAATGGCTTATGGCAAGACTTGAATCAGTCTATTTCAGTTCAAATCACACTTAATTTTAGCTCTGTAGATGCATTGACAGGTCATGCTTTTCATCAGAAATGGTGGTTATTGCAATAACATTTCACTTTTAGTTTAAATCTGAATTAACATTTTTTTTTTTAACAGTCTCTCCTGAAGAAGACGAATCATCTCTCTTGCATCCAAAATCTCCAACAGCACTTTACTGTTCTGACCCTATGCATAGGGAGGAGGAAAATGCAGTGCAATATATTCTTTCTGTATATTGGATAACCTGAAGATTACAATATTACTATGCTGCATTTAGTACTCAAAGTTTTTTCCTGGACTTGTGAAACACAGACAGATGTTGGCACTTATCAATTTAATGAATTAGGGGTGATAGAAAACTGAAACCCAACAAAACTGTTAAGATTAAGACAGCAACTTTGCAGTAACTTGTTGCTTCATCTGAACAGTGTTAAACAGTAGTTATAAGAGGAGATTCTGTGCGTCTTTTTTTATATTTCCCTTAAGTTATTTATGCCCAGAAGGAATTAAAAATATACAGTCAAAGATAGAAAAAAATGTTCTGCTTTTTAATTGTTATTTTTGTTAAAAGTCAGCTTTGATGTGTTGACTTATAAACTACAGTTCTTCAGATTCTCTTTAGATCAGCTTGTAATTGGGCTCTAATGATGCAGTTATCATCACATTTGATAAGCCTTTTTTTACCCCCTACACTTCCTGTAAATGAAGAGCAAAAACAGAAGCTTAATTGCAGCTGCTTGTTGAATATTTACCTCTCAGCTTAATAAATCATGATGGTTCACCTCTTCCAAAGTCAATAACTATTTAATATTCTATTAAGCTGATGGGAGTAAAAGAATAGTAAACCATGTTTTTGCTATGGCAATGTAATTAACTATAACAGGGAATAATTCCCCTTTCATTTAAAATGGCAATAAAACACCCATTATTCAAGGAGTACATCTATTATAAAACTAAGTAGAAACAAGTAAACCATGTAAACTTGAACTTAATTCAGTTTTCTGAGTGCAAAGATAAAAAAAAAGGTAAAATTATAATTTTACTATTTTTGCGTTATACTATTTCTGAAGGAATTCTTATATTGAGCCCTGAGTTGATGGTAGCTCACCTAACTGGATAAAGTGAGCAAGTAAATAATGTAGAGTTTTCTTTCACAGATTAATAGTGAATATGCTGTTCTTTAAGACATCCTAATTCTAGATAGCCTAAGCTTGTTATATCTTAGAGTTTTGGAATCCCTTAATTTTTAACAGTTGGATTCCTCCCATGGTAGAGTAAAACAGATTTATGTTATCCTTCCATTTCAAGAGACTTGAGAAGACTGAGGGAATGAATCAGTTCATCAAAGAAGAATGTTATTTCAAAGAAAATATCATGCCACTAGTAAGAAATAAAAACCTACTATTTTCAAAAAATCTGAATTTGGTTTCCTTCCACCTTTCGTCTCCAGCCACAGCACTGTGGAAGCGGGGAAGAAGGATAATAAGGATCACTATTTCTTTTCGATTTCGCCTGCATTCTTCATCTGCTTTCTCCATGAGAGATGTAGTAAAGGTCCACAGCAGTCAGAACTAAGCCGTTTGCTCCTGTAGGCTTTAGACAATTGAATTAATTACAGACTGACTAGCTGCTGACTTTAACCTGTCTATGGCTCTGTTCAGGTCTTTTGATTTTCTATTGCTTTTCAACATTTTGGTCTCTTCACAAAGTCCACAGATTTTATTAACGTATTTTCTAACAAAATAATCTATTTGAGGAAAATTCCAAAGTATGTAAACCCATAAATAGCTGAGTATGGAGTATGTAAGTTCCTTGCAAGGATCTGAGCTCAATAGTATGATCAGGAGATATGTCAAAGATACGTTTCACACGGAGATCTAGTACCTCCTTACATGGACAAGGTGGGTTTGGGTTGTATTTTACTAACTGAATCACCATGCAGGCCTCTGGATGTAGCTTTGGGACACTAAACTGAGGTTTATACATCCTGGGAGAACCAGCCTTTGCTGGGAAGTCTGTAGTGAAACAGCGTTCTGAGGTGCTGGTAGCAGGCATCCTTGTGAGGTGGTACATCAGCGAAGTTAATCTGCATATAACCATATTGTCCATTTGTACATTGGTACACGAACAAACTGATCAGTTCTGCAGCTGACAGAAAGATATAAAATCAGGATTTAAGTTCTCTAATATTCATCAATATACATTTTATGTACTTTAATCTGCCAAAAATAAAGATTTGATTAAAACACCAGTGAAGTTCAGTTCCTTAGTCTCTGCAGACAGTTGTCTTTTTTTTTTTTTTTTTTTAACAGACGTGCAGATTTGGCATGCTGCATAGTTCTCAACACTAAGAAGCTGCAGATTAATATATCTTTTTTTTTTTTTTTTTTTCCCCCAGCCTGGATGACTGCCACACACCCACTCAGCTGCTTTCTCAGTTGCCCTCAACAGGACATGGGGAGCAAATACGATGGAAACCTCATGGGTTGAAAAAAGAAAGACAGGGAGATAACTTACCAATTACTATAATGGTCAAAACAGACACAACCTGGGGAAAATTTATTTGTTGCCATTAAGACAGAGTTGGATGATGAGAAAAAAGCCAGAAACTAAAAGACCTTCTCCCCACTCTCCCCTTCAGTTCTTCATTCCCAACTACTTGATCTCCTCCTCCCCCGAGCAATGCACAGGGATGGGGAACGGGGGCTGTGGTCAGCCCAATACCAACTCCTCTCTGTTGTTCCTTCCTCCTCACGCTTTTTCCTGCTTCAACCTGGGCCCTTCCCAGGGGCTGCAGGGAAACACCTGTCCCACGGGGGGTCTCTCCCGGGACCGCAGGGGAATCTCTACGGGGCGCCGGGAGCAGTTCCTCCCCTCCTCCTGCTCTCCCCTCGGGGCTGGCAGGGCTGTTTCTCACTCTGTTTCCCTCAGCCCTGGCTGCCGGGCAGCGTTTTGCCCTTTCTTCCCCAGGTTTTCCCCGAGGCGCCCGCCCGTGGCTGAGGGGCTCAGCTGTGCCCTGCGCTGGGGCCGCTGGAACCGGTTGTGTCCGGCACAGGGCAGCGCCAGCCGATCCTCACAGGGGCCAGCCCGGCAGCCCCCGCGGCTGCTGCCAGCGTCTGGGCTCCTGCACTCCGATGCACGTAAACATAATTTATATTATGAAGCAAGACAATATAAAAGTTTTACACGACCATATTCGCCTTTCAACCCTGTACAGTAGTTGGTTTTTTTTGACTTTGCATTTAGCCCCACCAGCAATAATGTTACAAATACATACAGGTAAACTAAGCCTGAAACATATAATTAATATTTTGGGAAATAACATCGTTGAGCAAGTTTTTAGTTTTACAGTAGAATAGGTAGACAGACCTTAGGTTTTGTTATTCAAGCACAAGATTTTTTGGTGGATTCAGAGGCTAAATCTGGACCAATGTACCTTCTGCAATGATATGTATATACACTTCTAAACTGTCTTTCAGAATATATTCCACACACACAACCATGACAGGCTGGGAAGCATGTTAAGAGGCTGAAACTAGCCCACAGTGTGAATATAGACATGATACTTTTTCAGTATAGTCACCTCTTATTTGTGTCAGGATAAAAGCAGGTCCAGCATCTCTGGTTTATTTTAATAGAGAAGTATCCTGTATGGCCAGTCTTTGGTTACTTCTCTCGTAATACTTCTGGAATCTCTGAAGAAAAAGTAACTGTTTTAGCCAACACACTGAGCAACAGAGTACTCTTGCCAATGCACATGTTGTTGAAGTCATCAATAATTAAATGACAATAAAAGTACTGATTCCTAAACCAGGAAAATATAAAAGCTATAAAAATGCTAGAAGCTGGTTAGGTGAGTGGAGGGTGACTTAATGAAATGTTTTAATAGAACTATTATGAATTAACAATTAATAAAAATGACAGGTTAATAGTATGATATTGCGAAGACTTGTAGAGTGATAGAGGAGAACTGAGGAGTAAGTGGGTGCCCGCTCGGTTTGAGCAGCAAGGAGAGGAGACCAGACATGGAGACTGGGAATGTGTCAGCGTGGAGACACCTACCCAAACAGCCAGGAGGAGACACTGGTGGTGCTGACCAGGGTCCCCAGTGGGGCATCTCTGGGTGGTCTGATGCAGGGGTGGTTGCCGCCTAACCTACAGGCAGGCATTACTAAAATCGTTTGAATCCCATTTAAGAGCAAATAGAAGCTACATAAATTACAATTGTTGCCACTGTCTCTGTGTTTAAATCTATTCCCTGTTGATTCAGTAGACCCAATTAAGGAGATTTAAAGACTTCCCAATTAAATACAGAAGACTTTCCATGTACCTTTAAGAATTATATTTTTTAGTGTTCAACAATTTCATGGCAATCCCACTGGCAATAAAACTGGCAGAGTCAGTAATTAATTTTAACACCTCTGATTACTAAATTAATATTTTCTTATTAAAAATACATAATCTAATGAATTCCCAGTTAATAATTCCACAGACAACTCTAACTTTTGCTGTTATTCTTCCCTTATTCTATTTACTGCTGTATGTTTAAGTTTTAACTAAGTTGCAACTTTGCATATGGGTCCTGATCTCAGTTAAGAAGCCGTTTTACAGAAATGTAAATTTGTTCAGTTGTTCTTGAACTACTGGTATTTGTTACCTTCATAAGAGACTTTTATTATTCTGTCTTCCAGCTGCAAACTGTTTGAAATTAAACCAGGTAGAAGCTCCTCTGACTTAGAGCAATACACATATTCCCAAGGGAAAGCCTGACCCTTTAAAGCCTCAGAAAGAAGAAAACTATTTTTCTCAGTTTAATTTTCATTGGACAGCCACACAGAATAACCAGACTGGGTGAGCTTTGAAATGGGAAGGTTACGGTTTCAGCAGTTCGGTGGCATTACATAGTTTCCAGCAAAATGAAAGGAGGAAAGTCTGCTCTCTACCTGTGAGGAATACATTCTCTCAGTGTGGGAGACAGCACACCCTGAACACAGAAAGTGTCCTGTCCACAAAGGTGCATTGCCCTCTGAGCTCCTGCATGTTGCAAACAAGCTTCCCTTTAATGCACATATTTAAGCTCATTGCTTTAAAGCGGCACTACCAATATTACATGAAGTCAGAGTCCTATACCATTTCTGCTCTGAGGTTAATTTAGAACTCACAGTCAGCTGGTTGCTCTCTTTTATTTATCATTTCTTCAAGAGTACTCATGGAAGTGCCATTCTTGGTCCACCCAGTGCTATAAGGTGCAGTCACCAAGGCACACTTACTCTGTCAACAAATACTGGTGTTTCTTCCTGGCTGTGCCTCTTTGTTTGTCAAATAATGACTTTCAGTAATAAGGGACCAGAGCATAAACATGCTCTTCAGTAATTTACTATGTTTGAACATCTGATTCTTTAATGTGAATGGGAAGCACTGACGAGCTTTGTGACTGCACACTTCGGTTCCAATTAAATTTTTAATGAAACAAAAGCCAAGCCCAACTGTGACTTGTGGTGGGGTTTTGATTTCAGCAGTGTCTTCTTACATCCTCTAATTTGGCCAGGTTTTCCCCACTGAGCATAAATATTGATAGCTGACAAGATAAAAAACACTGAGCAAGGCATGGAGTGTGTCGAGTAGTTTTCCGAGATGTCACTTGATTATTTTTTTGTTGTTGTTGCTGTTATTATTATTTTTAGGGTCTGTTGACAGATTGGCTATCAAGCCTATTTGGTATTTTCAAGTTCATTCAAATCTATTTTCAGAATGGATATCCCAGGGTGATTGTAAGGCAAAGGAAGCAAAATGTGCTTGCACCATTGAGCTCAGTGCTTTAAGCTGGTACAAAATGTTTGAAGCTATTTAAGTTCTCTGTAGGAGCCCATGAAACTCTGCTGCTTCTTGCCACTAACGAATGCTGTGGAGGCCAGTTGCTTTCAAAACTCACAATAAAACCCACTGGAATTGTTTTTAAAGGAACTCAGCAGAAGGGAGGAAAACTAATTTAAGAAACATTTGCAACAGTAAAATAGTGCTCAAAGCGATGGGATTAATGACAGTAGTAGCAGCAGCTGACTGTCTGGGTTTAAATGGCAATCTGCTTAGCAGTAGCAGTTTAAAAACAGTGTAGATATTGGAGTCCACCACCCCTTCTATGCACATACCCAACAGATTGGTTGATCTTACCGTTGGATACTGAACTCTGTAACCAATCAGTTTGGTCAAAGGAAAAATAAATTGTTTTTCTTCCGAGGCTTGCTTTATTTGATATTCATTCAGTAACACTTTTGCTACCAGAAAACAAAACAAAACCAAAAACAACAGAAGGCACCACAACAACAAAACTAGAAAAAAAAAAAAAAAGGAAGAAAACATCCAAAAAACACCCAAGCTTTATACTAATGAAGAGCTGCCAATAAATAGTTTCAGTAGTGAGGGACAGAGTCCCCAGCTGGTATAAACTGGCTCAGCTCCAGTGACTACAGCAACATTGCACCACAGCTGTTGAGCTGTGGATGGAGCTGCATGTGTCTGACATTAGTCTCCTGAACTCACACTAAATAAGTAGCAGTAAGATTATCAAAATTACAGCATCTGCATTTGGATCAAAAGACCTGATTTCCCCCCCCCCCCTTAAGATTTAGTGAGAAAAAAGGCCACTTACCCTTGATGCTTAAATACATATTTCGAAGGATAACTTTAAGCACGTAATTTGGAAAATTCTTGCCTGGAGTCCACGAAAGTTCAAAAGATGATGGATGTTAAAGCTATCCTGCAATCCTGAGAACTTACTTGTCTTATTTTAGAGAGACAGTTTAAATGCATCCTCCTACATGCCAAGAATGGAATACCAGTAACAAAGCAGATTTTGGAGAAGGAAGGATATGAAATGTCTTTCTATAAAAGCTCCATCTGTTTTTTCATAGTGACTTTTCGTCACACTCCACCAACAAGAAATGGTCTGAGCCTCACAGTTTTGTTAAAGTGTCAGATATAAATTATGCAATATGGTAGTTGCAGAAAGGATTTATTAGTGTGCCTTTCCTATTGCTACTGACTTGTGCTAATGCCCATGTATGTGGCTGCATATGTTACAATTGGAAAAAACTTTAAATTACTAATTTCTTCAAATGTACATATGATTCCCAAAAGCGTATTTTCTTTAGTGTTTTTAAGCTATTCTATTTGAAATCCTCAATCACTGCCTTTGAAGACTTACTCCAAAAATCCTACTGCTATGATAGTTTTTCTCACAGCAATCCTCTATTTCCTCACTATTTTATTTAACTTTATCTTTCTTCAAGTCTTACACTAAAAATTGTTCCTTATTCCTTGGAGATAACACTTTGTTGAAGTCAATATGTCATGTTTTCTTTCAGCCATTACTTACGCAGAGTATCCTCTTATAAAATGTTCTCTCACAAGACTCTCCCCCAGCTCTCTAATAGTACTTTGTGATTTTTACTGGCTTGAATCTTTCAACAGATTTAGGAAAATGTGGTGCCTGTTGTATTTTTGAGGAGGCAATTGTATTATTTCTCTTTTAACTGTATCAGCTTGTACAAAGCCTAGGTGCTCTTTCATACACAATTGTCTTCAGGAAGATAAAATATAGACAAAGGCATTGAGCAGTGTATATCAAGACAATGGAGGGAGTTTCATAATTCTTATGGAATTTGTGATATTTGTGGATACTAGTTTTAAATTATCTTATATTCTTTGCTGCACCATACAACAAAGTCATATTTTGACTTCTACATACACTTCTTCAACCGAGACTTTTTGGGCATTAGCATTTTCCAAGAGTTACCTGTATTTAATTGTATTTCAGGCCTCCTATATAGGAGGTTATTGATGCTTTGAAACAGGTGCTTGAAAGAAACAGGAGAAAGATAGCTAACTTTACCTCTTCCTGTTATTAAATGCTCAGCCACATTTCAGCTCAGGTTGTTCAAAAGAACATCTCTCTATTCCTCAACTTCTGGTTCCAATCACTGTCATTCCAACCACCGTGACACCATGGATCTCCTGTGGCACAATTCATGATCTTTTCAACTACAGAGAGCTATGCTATCCTCAACAAATTCTATTTCACATTCTATTTTTCTGATCTTTCTGTTTGAATTATTCTTTTCATCACATCCAGTATATTATACAGCCCTTTTTTAGCATTATGAAACTTAGTTTTGTGCCATATCATTTCTCATCAAAATCCTCTGGAAGCTTGATGCTTTTGCTTGCTCAGTAGTATCTTACAGCTTTCCTTCCACATGATAGTAGTCTTGGGCACAGCAATACATTAATTTTTCAAGTAGCTCTTCAGTTATTACCAAATCAAATATTAAAATATGGATATTACATTTGCTGTAGCAGCTTTAGTTGGAAGCTGCTATCGTCATCACAAACAGAAAAATACTTCGGTTTGTTTACGCAGGCACACTCCTGGGCACTTGCACAACAATCTTTGTTACTGTGCCCATCTCCCCTCTGTAAAGAAAAACACGTTTTAAAAATAATTCTCAGTGGGTTTTTTTAGAGAACTTTGAGCCTCATGAAGCCATAAAAAATAACTGTTTACTGTAATTCCTCCTACTACCTGTTTTTATTGGTCCCTTTCATTACATTTTAAGGCACACTCCTAAAATCTATTACCATGGTACTGCTGTAAACATGTACTTTAACATGCTAAGTGTTCAAAATAAAAAATCTTTGCAGTTATCTCATCTCTTCACAGTGTGTACATTATCCTTATATTTCCAATGATTTTTTGTAACTCTAAATGGTTCTAAACTCAACTTCTGATTGAAGTATTTTTTCTATTGGATTGTTATGGCATCTTTAAGTTATTTAATCATAGAATCATTTAGGTTGGAAAAGACCTTTAAGATCATCCAGTCCAACCATAAACCTAATACTGCCAAATCCATCACGAAACCATGTCCCTGAGAACCTCATCTACATGTCTTTTACACACCTCTAGGGATGGTGATTCAATCACTTCCCTAGGCAGCCTGTTCCAATGTCTGACAACCCTTTCTGTGAAGATTTTTTCCTAATACCCAATCTAAACCTTCCCTGGTACAAACTTGAGGCCATTTTCTTTTGTCCTATCACTTGCTACTTGGAAGAAGAGACCAACACCCTCCATGCTACAACCTCCTTTCAGATAGTTGTAGACAGCAAGAAATTCTCCCTTCTGCCTCCTTTTCTCTAGGCTGAACAGCCCCAGTTCCCTCAGCTGCTCCTCATCAGACTTGTGCTCCAGGCCTCTCACCAGCTTTGTTGCTCTTCTATAGATACACTCCAGCACCTCAATGTCTTTCTCATAGTGAGGGACCCAAGACTGGACATGATATTCAAGATGCAGCCACATGAGTGCCACGGATAAAGTACCCTGTAAAAAAGCCTTCATACCTGAATCCAAACCACTGCATATATGCTTGCCTGTTGGTATGAAAAGACTAGAAAAACAAAAAATAGAAGTGATATATAACTTTCTAGTCATTAAAAGGAAGAAAAAGGGGAGACAGACTGTTATTTCAGCAGCTAGAAAGCCTGTTCTACAATATATTTTCCTTTAACAGTAAGAAAAAAAGGAAATATCTCTTCAGCAAACAGGTGAGAAGAGATAATACAGATATGTCATAGTATGCTTTATTACATGAATATACTATGTCCTGTAAAGCTACAACAGACATCCCT
This sequence comes from Patagioenas fasciata, assembly GCF_037038585.1. NCBI lineage: Eukaryota > Metazoa > Chordata > Aves > Columbiformes > Columbidae > Patagioenas > Patagioenas fasciata. The sequence continues at coordinate 83,507,640 of NC_092521.1, forward strand.
GCTTAGGCAGACATATGAAAAGAGGTCAGGCCATTAACTCTATCATCTGACTCTATAGACACATAATTCAGTTGAGAATTGGGCACACATTTTAGCTTGCCTAACACTGGCACAAACTAGCATCTTCCCTTTGTAATGATATTACTGATACATAAGGCTACAGAGTCAGACTATTTCATGATTATTCTCTTTGTGATCCCAAGAATCCTCTGTTCTTTTTGCATACTGACAGTCTTCAGAAGTAGGGATGAGAGGATTGACGACAAAATTAGGCTGGAAGGGAATCTAGAAGTCAGGTAGACCAACCTCCCCATTTAAATATAGCTGCTGGGTTGGAGGCTGTGCAGCCAGTGTACCTGCCCGTTTACAGAAGTAGCACAGGGGAACAGAGCAATCCACGTACTCCAGTCTCCACAGGCAAACACAGGTGCCATTTTGAGGGTATTCTACGCAGAAAGAGTCTGGAAAATGTCTGATTGGTAAGACGAGTCAGGAAGTGTCTTCTTACTGAATCCACTTAAATCACACAGGAAATCTTCCAAATTAAGGTTTATACCTAAAGGTTGACTCAGATTAACTAGCTGAAGCTGTTACTTCTTCCATCTGATTTTCTCATTGGATAAGCATGTCACAGCTGCAGCCAGGACATTTGATGAACTCGTGGATTGGTTGCTAAACCTCTATGATCTTCAGCCTGACGTATCAGGGCAAACCAAATGATTTTCCTTTACTTGACTATATCCGTCTGAAAACTACTCTGCTTCAGGAAATGATCCAGTAGGACAGAAGCCATATCTGCCTTAAAGGCAGGGACATGCATCATAGAAACAGAATGGATGGAACCAACCCTAAAGCTGCAGCCATCTGATTGATTTTGGTCTACCATACCAACTCTCTTAAGAGGAATAGCTGTTATCCAAAGACTATTTATACAAAGAAAATTTGAAAACAAACAAACAAAACCCCAAACACAAACAAAACCAAAACACAGTGACAATGTGAAGTTCGAGTTTCTTTTCTTTTTACATTCAAACTGCTCCTCTTTTCCACTGAAGTTTTCAGGGAAGTCTAATGAAAGCTCCTGAGAATTCTTGCCTACCTTGCTGCCATGAATAGCAACGGGTCAATGACCGAAGACTGTGTCATCTTGTGGTAACTTCAGCAACAGCTGTTGAAAACTAAGAACACATCAGCCTCACTAGAACATGAGAATGAAATATAATTTGTGCTTGGCTCTAATCAAAGCTGATTGCAGTCTTGGTGACCTTGGGGAAGTTACTCAAGCTTTTTGTTTGCATTTCTACTCAGCTGTAAAATTAAGTCAAAGCAAGACTTCACTGGAAAACAGATGCAGTCTCAGACTTGAATTTTTCTGGTAAATTAATTAGAGAAGAAAATATAATAATTAATTAATAAATAGCAGTCAGCACACAGTAATTATGTGGTTATATACGTTATGATTGTACATAAACAAAATCAATTTTCATTAGGGTATACTAATGTTATCAAGCATTGCTAGAAAGGCTTTGGCATTTACCAAATAAAAAGCTTGGATTTTTTTGTGTGTGTGTGTTTTTTTTTTTTTGAGTGAAGCACAGCTATTATTTCATTCCTTAGTATTATGTTCCTTTAAGGCAATCAAAATCTTGTTATAAAATCAATGTATATTGGAATTTAAGGCCAACTTGAAAATGCATTTCAATATTGTTTCATATCTTTATGCATGTGTAAGTTTTATCTTCATAAAAAGTAAAGCTTTACAAGCAATGAACACAGAGTCAGATTCTATTGCATTTTAAACTGATGTAAATACAGCTATCCTACCAAGAGAAGTGAAGCTGGCTGTAGCAAAAGGAAAACTATATTTAAACACTGGTGTCTTTTAGGGTATTACTTAATGTAGTGTTTGTTTGTTTGTTTGTTTTTCATTTTGAAGTGAAGAAAAATGTGAGATGGGGTTCTCTTTTGGGAATGCTTCAGTGTACATGAACACAATTTTCACGAAGATTTTCAAACAAGCATGACTGACGGAAATGCATTTTTACAACAACAGATCAGACAAAAGAGTTTTTCTGAATTCTGAAGTGCCTGTCCTTTTTACAAAGATCTTTGGCATCCATTCATATTACTTTTATAGGGAACCTATGTTGCCATGTATTCAATTTGTATTGTCATGTACACTGTCAAAAAGGTACAAGAAGATTATTCCGGCATTGCTGTGATTGATATTTTAGAAACCCAAAGAACAAGGAAATGAATATTCACCAACCTGGAAAAAACTGAGGTACTATTAGATCTTACTTCTTGTCCTCACATAGATGGATCCAAAACTAAATTTCATCATGCTAGTCAAAATATTTCAGAAACAGTCATGACTTCTGATATGCTAGTGTTTACTGACTGAAGTTAAAGGAATCAGTCTTCAGTCTGGGTTTCAAGGCAATTATATAGAGTTTTTCTGTTCTATTCATACTGAAGAATGCTGCCAGTATTGTGTTTAAAAGCCATTAAACTGTATTAAATTTCATTGTGCACACTCTAGTCTTTGGTTTCCTTACTGTCTTTTGTTTCCCTAATAGGTTTTCTTCCTAAGACCATGGATTGATTCTCTGTAGCTACAATTCAATTGCTGCAGTTATAAAGCAGGTTGGAAAGCATATGATTACTAATCTGCAAGACAAAAACATGGCATTACAGAGCTCAAAATGTAGGATTAGCTCTTCTTAATACTGCTTATTTATTTAATTGTAATTCTACAAGAGGATTGGACAAAAGAATGCAAGTAGTCATCTACTTCATCCTAAACCTAAAAATGACACTAATTGAAAAGAAACAGAATAGACTACACATTTGCAATGTGCACCATTAACCTGTTCCTCAATCAAATTCATACTGGATTAGATATGATAAGTGTAGAGAGGTGTGTTTGTCTATAATTTGTCAGCCATTTTACACCTTGCAATGCCTTTATCTTCCATGGAATCTAGGTGGAACACAAGCACTGGAACCTTAACTGTGTTTAAAATTTAAATTAAAAAATATGGACATGGGTGGTGTTAGAAATGTAATGTTGTGCCTATTGCATCTATTTCACACTGTAACCAATAATAATTATCAAACTGATCCTGATAATCATATCGGTCATATAATATAAGCCGTATTTATATGATACTGGCAGATGAACAACTCTGAGTGTTAAGGCCTTTTTTACTCATTTTGCATCAGAAGACAAATTTAGAGGACAGTATATCTGGATCTGTTTTGAGTTCTTCAGTGGCTGCATTTACTGATAACATATCAGGCACTCCAGAAATAAAAAAAAATAATGGGATTCATTTCTTTCTCTTCCTCTTCAAATCCTCTGGTCTCCCCTTGCTTTGAGAGACCCAGTTATGATATCACAAAATTTGCAACTAAGTCATTACTGAGTATGTCAGTAGAGGTCTGATTTTCACATAGAAACTTCACTCTCCTTCAGATAGTGTTTTTCTTATTCTTCTTATTTGTGCAGAAATACCTGTAGAAACCTTTCTCTCTTTAGAACTTGAGAATGGTATCCAAGGTGCCAGAAAGAAGTACAGAACTGTCTCCATGTTTAAACCATTAATTGCCAAGGAAACCCTCACAAAACCACATTCTTTTAATGACATGTTGTTTCATGTTTGATTTTCATATGTTTTCATCCTTCAGCATTTATTTCTACAGAAGTACAGATGTGGAGAGTCTCTGGCTGTGTGCTGTGAACAAGCCAGGGCTTGATGCGGCTGTGCTACACGGAAGGATTTCCCTGAGACACCAGAGACAAAAGGAAAGTAAACAGAAGCTGCTCTGCCCTTGACCCAGGCTGCAGGAGGGGCGTTGCCGCTGCGCATGAACAGTCTGTGAACAGTACCCTGCAGCCAATCACCATAGTGGGGGGGGATGAGTGACTGTAAGTGTAACCAATTGTAGCCTGCGCTTGCCGCATGGCCTTTTGGTATAGAGTATATAAGGCTTGGAAAAACGTGGTCTCGGGGACATTGATATTCAGTGTTGTTTAAGAGTTCGTTAAAGAGTACGGATGGTAAATTCACATTGAATTAGACTCCTTACTCTCGCCCGGCCCGCCCGTTCGATCAAAGAGCTTATGCCGGCGTCTGGATTCGTCGAATTTATTACTACTACATACAGATGTCACCTCTCAAAAACGCCTTCATCCAAATCATGTAAGTTGAACAGTTTCTTAATACAAACGAAAAACTACTGAGCAGAATGTAGCTTTATGTAGTGCACTAGAGAGGAAAAATTGAGAACGTGAGCTTCGATATGCATGGGTATATACAAACAAGTGATTAAAAAAAGCAGATGAAACAATATTAAAAAAGAAACTAATTCACTAATAAAATTTACGTGTTATCTTTTGAAATTAATGAGAATAGTCGCACTCAATTTCAAAACCTATCTTTTCCTATCTTTACACAGAAATGAATGGTTTTAATTTGTATCATCAGGAAGAAGCACTCCACTGGGCTGCTATAATTCCTAAGGGTGGATAGTTAGAGCAACATCAAACATTTCAACTTAGAAGGTAATTATGACAATTGAAGTGTTAGCCAAGAATAACCAAAATGAATCGGTGTGAGCTCATAAAAACTCTGAAAACTCCATTAGCCTTTGACTAACAACTTGGAAAAAAAACAAACAAATCAAACCAAACCAACACAAAAAACCACAGAAAAACACACACATGCAAAACCAAAAGAAAAAAAAATAACCAAAAAACAAAAAACAACCAGAAAAAAAAAAAACAACAACAACAACAAAAAAAAAAACCCCAACACACCAAAAATTAAAAAACAACACAGAAAAGGTGTAAGTCAGACTTTTGCTAAGAACAGCTGAACGGTAAGCATTGATGTTCAGCTGGAGTGATGAGCAGCCACACAGGATCTAATCTGCAGCTGATGGTGAGTCAAAGTGCTGTGCAGACTTAAGAGGAGCAAGGCTGGCTGCTCTGAAAGTGATGCATTGTGAAGAGCAATATGAACAGAATCATGAACTTGGGCCAAAAGACTTGACTATCAGAGAGTGAACTAGTTGCAGTGTAGAAAAGTAGGGAAATGGAAGTAGCTCAAACTATGCAGATTAAATAACATAGCGAGGGCCTGCTGGTTATAAATATCAAGATTAATAAAAGATTTATTAAATTATTTGAGACATGCTACAAATCCCTTCATCACAACAGTATTTTTAGATGTGAGATAATTTTTTTCTTTAAAAAATTTACTTTCCATCTTCATACATATAAAAAGTATTTTCACAGGCACTTGGCATGCAGAAATTCCCAGGATTCAATGCATGTTTAGTATTCAGTTCATTACACCAGTGCCTCTAAATTTGGTATACAGGATAATACTCATTTCTTAAATGAGTCAGGCTCCAGTGAAACTGAAAAGAGCTACATGCATGCATTTGCATCTGGAATGTAATGGATAATTTGAAGATGCAAGAATAGCTTTGCTGTGTGCAATATCACATAAAATTTGAAAGTTATTTTCCTTTTGATATACTTTATGGTTAGCTAACATAATTTTCAGCAAGAAAATAATGAAGAAATCTATAGCATCATATATAGAGATATTCATTTTTTAAATTCTAGCAAGAGCTGTTTCACAGGAGTATAGATCAGGGTCAAATATAAGGAGTCACTAGTAAAACACAGGCTAGATTCTCCACATAATGGCAAAATTAAACTGAACTTTGTTGTACTAATAGAGCTAATTCTTTCTACTCACAAATAAATTTCATTAAAGGAAGAAAACATAAAGAAGACATGGGGTAAGGAGACTAAGATTTGATTCCTATATAATAGCTAGTTTTTAGACTTCTATTATTATAACAAAACTGCTGGTACATCTTGCTTTCCTGCTTTTTCATAGTCTCGTCTTACTCTTTGGGATATTCCAGATTTACTGGATATGAAGACACAGATCAAGTTCTATTTGATTAGGGTTTATGACACATTTAAAATATTATAATCTTTTATTCCTGCTCTGTTTCACTACCTGGTCCACAACACTCCCACAGTAATCCCACTCTCTAACTGCCCAAGCTGTTCCTCACCCCTCCTTGCTCTATTATTTTCTATTTTTACCCAGCTTTGTTGGATAAAAAACTGGTTCAATGGCCAGTCCCAAGGAGTTGTGGTGAATGAGGTTAAATCCAGTTGGCAGCTGGTCATGAGTGGTGTTCCCAGGGCTCAGTATTGAGGCCAGTTCTGTTGAATATTTTTAGCAATGATCTGGGCAAGGGGATCAAGTGCAGCTTCAGTAAGTTTCCAGACGACACTAAGTTGAGTGGGAGTGTTGATCTGCTGGAGGGTAGAAAGAGTCTACGGAGGGATTTGGACCAGTTGGATCGATGGGCTGAGGCCAGTTGTATGAGGTTCAACAAAGTCAAGTTCTGGGTCCTGCAATTGGGTCAGAACAACCCCAGGCAGCGTCACAGGCTTGGAGAAGAGTGGCTGGAAAGCTGTCTGGTAGAAAGGGATCCAGGGCCACTGATTGACAGCTGGCTGAATAGGAGCCAACAATATGTCCAAAACAGCCAACAGCATCCTGGCTTGTATCACATAATAGTGTGGCCAGCAGGACTAGAGAAGTGATTGACCCCCTGTACTCGGCACTGGTGAAGCCCCACCTTGGATCCTGTATTCAGTTTTGGGCCTCTCACTTCAGAAAAGGCATTGAGGTGCTGGAGCGTGTCCATAGAAGAGCAACAAAGCTGGTGAAGGGTCTGGAACACAAGTCTTACGAGGAGCAACTGAGGGAACTGGGGCTGTCTAGCCTGGAAAAGAGGAGGCAGAAGGGAGAATTTCTTGCTGTCTACAACTACTTGAAAGGAGGTTGTAGCATGGAGGGTGTTGGTCTCTTCTTCCAAGTAACAATCAACAGGATGAGAGGAAGTGGCCTCTATTTGCACCAGGAGACGTTTAGGTTGGATATCAAGAAAGATTTCTTCAGTGAAAGGGTTGTCAGATATTGGAACAGGCTGCCTAGGGAAGTGGTTGAGTCACCATCCCCAGAGGTGTGTAGAAGACATGTAGATGTGGTGCCTTGGGATATGGTTTAATGGTGGGCTTGGTAGTATTAGGTGTATGGTTGGACTGTATGATCTTGAAGGTCTTTTCCAATCTAAATAATTCAATGATTCTGTGATGTACTAGTTAATCCAGTCTTTTTAGTAGTCCCTACTGTTCTAGTTGTTTACAAAATATACATAGCATGGAGGACTTTCATATCCCTTTTATATACAGAACCTGTTAAATGCATTCTTCCACCTCTCAGATCACAGGAAAACTTTTAACTGTTACTTCTTTAATTCACGCACATTATTAAAGAAAGACCTGCAAAACTCTTTTTGTTTATCCTTTCACTTTTTGATTGGAAATTAGTGTCCTAGATGAGTGTGAGTGGCCAGCCACAAAGCTCTTCATTACCCATATGCTGGTAAAACTTCAAGATTATCTTTGCATCAGGATGTCTCCTCCCTGCTGCCCACCCCGCCCCCGGCCCCGCTTCTTTTTTTTTTTTTTTCAGACCAAAATGTCTTTCAAAACAGTGACACAACCTACCGCACAACCAAACCCAAATACATGCGTTTCTGACATGCCAGCTGGTTCCTCTTCCATCCCTCCATCACTCATGATTTTCTCATGCTGCCTGGCATTCTGAAGACCAGAGAGACATTTTGCACACAGTTCAGGCTTCTGCCACCAGGCCTGCATATAGAATAATGCAAATCAACAGCAAGGTACATAATAGTGAAATTAATGATATTTGTGAAATTCATAGGAGAGCAGTGAAAATTTGACAGCAGTCAAAATGTTTTTTCTTAGCATGAACAGCTTTATGATGCAAGTATTCTAAATAATGTATTACATGCAATTAAAATTGATACACAGATGTCAATAAGGAACTACTACTTCATGCCAAACAAAACTTTTGGACAGAGTTAGTTTCTAGTTCTGAAATTCACATTGCTACAGAAGTAACTCCAAGCTCCAGTATGAATACAATGTGTACTGCTACCTGGACAAATGGAAATCTTACAGTAGCCTGAAGTTTCATATATCTGTTTTGTTTGTTTTTTTTTTTTTTTTTTTCCCTAAAGAGGGGGAAGTGTTGAATATTTCCCCTTGGAAATAGCAGACTCTTTTATCTGGTAGTTTAAAATTATTTGAAAAGAGGTCTTTGCAGCTGTTTGGTTTTTTGGGTTTTTTTTTAATTTATTTTAATATTGTCTAGTTGTATTATATGAATTCGAAGGACAGACAAAGAGACTTTTCTCCAGGAGAGAAAAGACTTGAAAAAATGAATTACAGTTGTTTGAAAAGAATTTCTAATTAGAAACTGTTTTGAAAATAATTTCACTATCTCTTTAATGAGAATCATATACTAGAAGTTATGACTTGGTGGGGTGTGGCAGTGGAACAGTTCATGTACTTTTATCGGTTTGTACTCTACTTTTGTCCATACAGCTACTCCCAATACACAGTAGCACAAAATTGGTACATTATGTTTGTTTGTATCTATAATATATAGGATCACTAAAATATTTCATCTCTAGCAAAAGAAGGACCTCTGAAATTGAAGGTCTTGTTGGACTTGTAATGAACAATGTCAGTTTTCATAATTCATCAACCTGTCACAGACAATCAAAGTGATTTAAGATCAAATGTTTGAAATAAGTATCTGAAAGCATGAGATAATATTCAAGAAAAAAAAAAAATCAGTGTTGTCATGTCACTTTCAGCTTGGACGGTTTATTTTTGCCTTTTTTTTTTTTTCTTTTTTCTTGTTTCACTGTAGCTCGAGACAAACATAAGCCACAGAAATAAAGCAGAGAGACTGAAGCAAAAGATAGTAAAATAAACTAATTGGGGCCAATATTTTGTGTGCTAGCCCATACCTAAAGCTCATTTAACATCAAGTAAGCTTTCTTATTATATAATTTATTTTCACTTGTTTCCTGCTGCTAATCCTTACAGACCTGGCTTGAAGATAGGTACTGAATTGCCCTTGATTGTATTAGGAATTCAGCTGACTAAAAATAGGATGACCGGTATGGAAGAGCAGCTGTACTAATGAGGAAAATTCTGTTCTGTCATGATTTCCTCATTTTAAATTATCATAATCCCAAATAATCCAAATTACAAATACTCCTGCTCACCACAAACTGAAGAAATAAGAAGAGTTTATTATGTATGGAGAATTCAGCCATGTTAATTAAAAAAAAAAAAAAAAAAAAAAGAGGAAAGCCAAAACCAAATAAAGTCAGACAGATGCAATAACTAAATGCAGTTTCCCAGTATCTTAGGTCCTATTTGCAAGATACTTCATATCAACTGCATTTTTGTTATCTTACTCTTCCAACTACATCCTGTCTGTCAGTTGGGACATGACACCTTGAGGAGCACAGGTAAAACAGCAATTTAGCACCACTGACAGAAGGAACTAGAGATAAAAGACAGGACAAAAGGGTAGATCTAGCCAGGAAAATAAAATGGAAGTAAACTTGGCTTTCAAGGGGAGTAGAACTTGGATTTGTTTTTGGTTTAGGAAGTTACAATATGGCTATCAGAATATTTTCTTATATGGTGAACTTCCATGAAGGAAATGAATACACAAGCATGAGAATGCATGTTTATGACACATAGATAACATTGGAATAGTATTTTAAGTAAAAACCAAACAAACAAAAAAAACCAAAAAAAACAAACACAAAAAAAACCTGTACATGAAAACTGCATGAAGTATTGATCTACTTTAAAATAGCACAATTTTATAAACCAAATGCAAGATATCAAAACATGTTTAGGACAGCAGTTTCATTCAGCTGCATAAAACTAACTGTAAGGATCCCCTCTGTTTATGGGAGATGGGGAGTTACCTGCTCCTAACAACATAAATAAAATTTATTCTATACTAATTATTTTTACTCCACTTCTGTTTATTTTTTTATAAAATATGAAAGGTATGTTCGATGTTCATTTTTATTTTTTTCTTCTACTGCTAGAGAACTACAGATGTATTACATTCATTGCAGTTAAATAATTTTTTTTTTCTCATTGTGAGACTCCAGTATCTTATAAACAAAGATTTTTGAAGGACTTTTCCATCTCCCTTTTCTTTGGCATTTCTCCTTTCATCTAAGATTTACTCTTCTTCCTCTTTTCCTTAAACAACAAATGGTAAGTGTTCTCAAGTTATAAGTGGTACAGAACATAAAATGTGAGTTTACAATTGTAGAGATAATGCATAAACAAAAAGAATGTACAGAGGAAAGCTATTATTTTGTAACTCATAATAGAGCATGTTTTATTGCCTATATCACTCATAATGTTATAAATAAATATGTCATATTCTAAAAACGTGTAGTCCCATTTTCAAGATGAATGCAATTTCAAAAGAACAAATATCACTTTATAAAAATTAAGTGTTTTGTCTAAGCTATTCATCTAAGCTCCCTCTATAAACAATAAAGAAAAATAGGCATTTACACAGTATGAATCTCCTTATTTCTAGTGATTACTGAGGAAGTCTAGATGCCAAAGGTAAGGGAAAATAATCTCAGCTTGGAACTGAAAATAGACTCTTTTTTTCAATTAAAGTGCCTGACATGTTTTTAAAATACACTAAATTTGCTAATACATTACACCTCTAAGGTAGCTCGAACAAGCAAAGGATATAACAAATCTTTCTCTCTATAAATACACACACAGATGTAGACAGACCTGAAAGACAAATGTGTGTACACATATACATATATATATATATATATATATATATACACACAGATATATATACACATACACATATAGGAGGTCTACCTGTTGCCCTTCAGGTGTTGAAGATGTGTTTAGGGAAATTCACCAAGGTTGATTTTTAATGTACTGAGTAAGTCTGTATAATTATGAAAAAAAAAAATGCAGGGGCTTTTTATGCTTAATGATCCTCAGAAGAATCCCTAGGTTTAAGTTAAACTTGGGAAAAGAAGATGTGCTTAGCTTTCTGACCTTGAGCTGGTTTGAGGGAAAAAAAGATGAAAGATTAAACAACTTAGTAAAACTGTACCTCTGAAAGTTCTTCCAGTTCTTAATTTAAGCATCAATAAAGTACCTACTTACATGCTTTATATTTGCCAGAAGAAAAAAAGAAAAGCCTTGAGACAAGAAAATCAGACACTTGCTTTCTCTGTCTTCTTTCAGAGAAGTCTGAGAAATAATTCATAAATCCTCCTCTTAACTCCAGTTCTCCAGTTGTATTGATCTTCCTTGCCCTTAAGTCTTTCCTGGGGAGCAAACAACAGACAATTGACTTCCTGTCTCTTCTCTTTTCTACTATGAGCTTGTTTTGAATCCCTGATGGACTCTGACCTCCTATTGACTCCAGACAGGAAATCTTCTTATACATGACTGCATGTCTGTCCCCTAAAAATGTTTCTGTTGGGTATCTCTCTGCCACACCAATAACCTGTCTTATTACATGCCTTAACCTTTCCTTCTACTGTTTGACATGTGCACTGTCTACAAAAGCCAAATTAAAATTGTCCATAACCATTCTTTTGAATGGAGTATTCCTCTCTGTCATAGATTACCCTTCAAGAAACATTTTACAGTGGGATCCCAAGTCTTCACAACATGTAAATTGTTTTGTACATGTAGAGCAGTGCCCTTAGTGCCTCTTGATCCCTACATTGCCTAATGCAGAAGACAAACCCAGGTCTGCCCATTGCCATTATTTAAAAGTTTTCTTTAAGGAAATGGAGACTTAACATTTATGGTTACATTTTTCATATATGAGTACTTAAAAGGTTATGTGTTAAAAATTCCAGCATGTGCCATGTAGAAATAAATATACATCATGAACCTCAGCCTCAAGTTAGACTACAGAAATGTGTCACCCTAGAGATCCATCTAGTCCAGAAAGTTGGCTCTGACACTGACCAGTGGTAGATGATTATCAAAAAGCTATGAAAAATTGGGCTATGCACAGATGTAACTCAATATCTTCCATTTGCTACTTCTGCACATATTTTGTTCAGTTACATTGGAGTAACATCCTTTTTATTCCTGCCGCTAGATCTGGAATTCTAAGCCATCTCCTTCTTCACATGTATTACTCTGCCAAAGATCAGTGCTTACTATAGGAGTCATTGATAAACAAATCATGATGAGATTTTTGATGAGAAAACTCTTTCCTGTATTGTCCTTCCAGATTTGTTTTTGATTCATCGATCCAGATCCTCCTATAAAACAGCTAACTTGTGCTATACCATCAACATAATCAGTTTGCAAAAGGTTGATCCTTATAATAGATCATGAAAAAATGTCTCATAGCATGAGCTCCTTAATCAAACAGGGGGAGTAGCAGACTGCAAAACAAAATTAGATGAAATCAACTGTGCTTAAAATATTCTCTTTCAGCCTTTTTTTATGTAGAAGACCTCTGAAGTAACAAGAGGAATTGAAACAGTGTAAAACTGAATAAACAGTTACAGGCAGGTGAACATGCACATAAATAAGATACACAAATATTTTTGTCAGAAAAAATACTTTGCAATTTCTTTTTTTCCTTCTTCTTTTCAGAATTTTTACCTACATTCTTAAGTAGTAGAGATGACAATCAGACCATACAAATGAGTACATGGAACAGAGAAAGCCATTTGGCTGCTTTTGTCACACTCCATTCTAGGTCAAGATTTCTTGAAAGTCATGTCTTATACCTAGGCAGATTATTTTCCCAGTATAGAATAGGGTTGATTGAATTGAGGCTTTCTTTAGAAGTCCCTGATGAAACTTAAATTCATTCATGTGATGAGATCACAGATAGCTGCAGGTCACCTTTGTGCTGTCATTTTTATTTTCTTTCTTCAAATTCGCAATAATTTTTAAATACTTTATGAGGCAAGAGGGAAATGAAGTCACAGAGCAGTGTTTCTACGAAGTTTTGATAGTCTCTCTGTGGAAAGTCTTATATAACGGGTCCAGCGGTTTTGGGAGTCTTTTTTTAGTAAGCCTTGAGACCAGATTACCCTAGTAGGTAATTACAACTTCCTTTGAGGCAGATTGAAGTTTTCAATTTGAGGTCCTGGGGAATGGGGGTTAAATGCTGAAAGCAATTTAAAGAAATTGGATTAGTGAAACACAAATCAGAAGGATGAACACTGCAGGTAAAGGGATAAATAGTCTGGTTTAACTGAAACTGAGTTAATTTTCTTCAGGCAGTTAGAATATTTTTCTCCTTCATAGCTAGTACAGTCTTTTGTTTAGATTCACTGTGAGAATAATGAGATAATGCTGCTTCTTCCTTGTGATAGAGTTAATATTTTCTTCTTGTAGCTTTCTAGTGTTTAGGATTTGGCATGAGAGAAATGTAAGAACTCACTGACATCTTGGCTGTTGTCAGGGAAACCAAGAACTTAGCTGGCCACTCAGCTACAGGTGTAAATTGGTAGGAGGGAGCCACAGGCAGGACACCACCCAGACTGACATCTAGATTCCCTTGGTTTGGTTAGGTCAGTTGGTTCCATTGGGAGTTCGGTATTGGTTGGGTGTTTTGCTGTTCTACCATTTTGCAGTTGGCCTTGGGGTCTTTCTGCCTTTTGCCTTTTCTCTTTCTATCTGGGATCAGGTGTTAAGGACCAGGGTGCTCTGTCTCTTCCCAGGGCCAGCTGCTCGATGTGGATAGAGATCATGAGGAACTGCACTGAGTATTTCTTTATATTCTGTTTTCCATTATACATATATTAGGCATAGCATATTATTATTGTTATTTTATTAAACTGTTTTTATCTCAACCCACAAGTTTCACTTTTGGTACTTTCCCCTACCCGGGGGTGGGGAGGGAGGAGTGAGCAAGTGGTCAGCATGGCTAGCCGGTGTTAAACCATGACAATAATAAAAAAACACAGTACTAGTTTTCCTATGATATTTATATGTAAACTTTTTCAATGCAAAGACATGATACAAACAGAAATATTTATCTAGTTTTTCCTTATCTATTCAGATGTGAAAACTATTTTTAGATACTTTTCAACATTTCTTGCATTTATTAATTCAGTGAAAAAATAAATTAAACTATTCAGGGGGAAAAAAAAAAAACCACATAAATACACACCTTTAAGAAATCAAAGTATAATTTCGAAAATGGGTAGAAGAAAGTTTGAGTGTAAGTTTACAGGTTCTTTATCAAAAAAGGAATCAAAAAGAAGGGGAAAGTTGTTACATTATTTTTGAGACCCTGTCAACTCAACAAATTGTTTTCCAAAATTTTAAAATAAATTTTCTTAATATTTATGCTTCAGATGAAGACCACGCATGAATCAAGACTTGATGAAGGCAACCCCTTGCCTGAGGGAAAATAAAAACTTGAGTTTATCACACTGTGATTTGCTGTCAGGCAAAACAAACCTGCCATTAGCTTGCTCACTCCTGACTCTGCCTTTGCCGAAATCCTGATAAACCAAGATATGACTTGCTACCAGAAGCAGATTTTACTATTTAAACTTCTTTTACACCTCTATTCCAATGTCACTTCTTTCCTCGTCCTGTGGGAAGAGCACCTTGCTCATGCTACTGCTTAAACCCTAGCTAAATTAAAATCTCTGTTCTTCAGGACCTCAATCACCAGAGTAAAGCTAATAGCTGTGGTTCAAAATCTAGTTCAATGACTGTGAGTCAAACTAAGATATGAGAGGCTATTAATGTCTGATTTTTTTTTCATCATTACTGACATGAAGTACTCTCCCACACACATCCCCAAGCCATTAAAGCAACGACCACACAGAATTCGATAAGAAAGATTTCATTTACCTTCTGTTTCGTAGATATTTTATTTTCTAGACTCTTTCTCTCGAGATATTATGAATTTGGGGCTTCAATTTTATTCACTTCACACATATATTCACAGACTGACAATTTACACTTTGGCTGTCACATCCCACTATCATGCAGCAAACAGCAGTGGATACAGCCACTACCTGAATGGGTGAAGTAGCCGTGACCAAGGCACACAATGCAGGATTACAGGTTGGTGCAGAAAGGTGAAGGTGAAAAATCCCTTCCAGCAGTCTTGTCAAGTTCATGCCTAATATAACTTTGAAAACTTAAAAATAAGGTATTGGAAGTTTGTGGAAATATACTAAAGTGCAAAATATAACAGATTGGCTCTTGACACCATTTCTGCATTAGTCTAGTTTTAGGCTAGGATTAGCACAGCTTTTTCCTCCAACACAGATAAGCAGAGACAAAACTGGTGATGTAGTATAAGGGAGCAAACATGCCAGCAGTTAGCTTAATACTTGCTTGATTTTAACTTTTTTAACTATTTCCATTTTATTGAAATCTCTTTGACCTTGTCTGATTGTTCTCTACAGATGGCTTAGTAAAATGGCATGTGTATCTAAAGTACGGTATCTGGGATTAATCTGTTGTTCTACAGTACAAATAACTCTCATGTGATGCACTTCACTGGTTTTATGATGTTCCTCCCTGCAGGCTACTCTGCAGTGGTACAGATTACCTTGATGTTTCCGAAGGGCATCTCAGTGCAGGACACCACTTCCTAAGAGTTTCTGCCATGGTACTCGTTGGTCATGCTGAGAAAAATCGATCTCAGTTTATACAATGCACTTCTGCTCTTATTCTACTCTGAAATAAGGAAAACCCCACAACCTAAGCATTACTAGCTTTATTAAAAATAGATTAAAACAAAACAAAACAAAACAAAACAACAAAACAACACAAACAAACAAACAAACAAAACCAAACTCATAAGAGGGTGAAATAAAAATGCTATCTTTCTGAATTACACTCAAAGTTGTAAAAAGAGAAAGGAGATATAAGAAATATAATTTTGTAACCAGCACTTAGTTATACATACAAATAGTTCTGCACTGAATTTAAAGACACTTCCCGTGGATTTACAGGTATGTATATCAGAGGCAGAAATTCATAGCATTATAACATCATAACATATAATTTTAACTAAATTTGAACACAAAACACTTTTCTATTCTTGGACTATTTGTGGAAAAAAGTGTATTTACACATTAACTGATAGATTTTTTTTTTTTTCTCTGATAATGCCCAGAAGTTTTGTTCAGAATGTCATTTAATTAATTTTTATGCACACACACAACAAGCTTATATTCTAAACACTACTGTGATTGCCTCTGCTTATCAGCTTTTGTGTCTATGGAAGAAAGGGAAGCAAAAAAAAAGGATAAGGGAATGAAAAACAGGAATTTTAAAACAAGTGTCTTCTCATTAATTCCATCTACATGAAAATAGTATTTTTGGTAAAAATGAAGCTACACAATGTGTTTGTTTCTACATGTGTATGCACACCTATATGTGCTTTGATGCTTCTATATACCACTCAAGAGTGGTATATAAATGAAGTGGTATATAAATGTATTAAAACAGTGTATGGCCATGGTATAAATAGTATATATATATATATATATATATATAAAAAAATATATAACCACCTTTGTATTCCTCTAATAATATTTGATATAGAGAAATTTTAGTATTTCTACTTTAAAAATAGAACTGAAGGACATGATTAAATGTCATGTTCAAGATGAAACAGCGAGTCTTCTACAAAGTTGGGACCGTAATGACTCGAGCTATAGTCCTAATCGCTGAACCATTTTTCTCTTTATTTACTTGAAGGTACAATTAAATAAATCAGGTACTTTTCCACAGTTTTGTTTCTTCCTTTTTCTATCTAGATAACTAGTTTTAGTTCATGAGCCGTCTGCCACTGAGGAATGGAAAAAAATGTGTCCAGTCGACAGAGACTCAACACCATCTATATAAAACAGGCCTACTTGAGCAGTTGAAAGAGATGTTATTACAATTTAATTAAACAAAAAATTTCACTACCAGAACAATGTCTGTATATCAATTTGAGAATATTTTCAAACATAGGCTTGGGACACAAAGCTTGGTCTCAGCTAACATGAAAAAACCTCGAGCAGAATGTATACAAACCCATGAACTGGAAAAAGCCAAAAAAAAGCAGGACTTAATGCATGCAGTTTAGGTTCAGCAATCAGAACTCTTTCAGCTTCTCAGGTATTGTGAGAACATCCTCTTTCAAACACTTCAGCTCTCTTAGCAATATCTCCAGCTTCCTGCACAAGCACATTTCTTTCGACTCCAGTTTCTAAAGCTGCCATTTTCTAACCTAAAACTTCTTAATTCCTCCAAAGATATAACAAACTACATGCTCCAGCTGAAATATGTCTGACTTTCTTGGGGAGCCAAAAAAAAACCCCACACCACCATTTTTAGGGGAAAAAGTCAAAGTGATTATTATTTGGCTGCCTGTCCTTAAGACATATGCCAAATTAACTTCCCACTCTCAAAGGTGAAATTGGGAAAAAAAAAAAAAAAAAAAAAAAACCAAAACCAAACCAAAACAAAACCTGCTTAGGGAAGCTGCTGTGAAGGTGGAAAATTTTTTTTTTTTCCTTTTCTATACAGAAATTCCCTCAAAAAAATCTGAAGCTTTCAGATTTTTATTAAGATTCACAGTCATTCCCTCTCTCCCATTCTTCTCTGACTCAAATAAATTTGGAATAAGCAATATGGAAAAAAATCCTTCCTCAAGTCTAGAAATCATGAAGGTTTCAATACTGTGAACAAATTCTCTTTTAACAAAATACAATGGGCAAGGTTGGCTATAGCAGAATGTGAAGCTATGCAGTAATAGTCTATAACATTAGGAGGAAAACTGCTCTGTCTTGTGTATGCAATTCCTTTTTTTTTTTTTTTTTTGTAGGCAGAGTCAACTTTGAGTCCTTGTGTTTTAGTGGCTAGCTAGCACTCACAGAATGGCTGGCAGCAAACATAATATCAAATAGTGATTTTTTTTTTTTTTTACCCGAAGATTTGTTGTTTGCAAGATAAAAGTTTTAAGGCTTAATACCACCTGTGGTACTTAAGGATGCTTCTGGATTTTATTATGCTTTTCTGGTTTCAAAGTTGATTTTCTAACAGTTTAGGTAGTAAACAGCACATGATTCTTATAAAACTTCTCAATTATTTTGATGTTTTTGAAAAAAAGCTTTTTCTTTTTGCACAAGGATTTTTTTAAAATTATTTTTATTTTTTTTAACCACAGCATGTATCTAAACGATTAAGTAGTATGGATTAGTTGTGACCCCAGAAAAGTAGGGTCACAGCAATCACCTTCGGTGCTTCAGTTTCACTGACTGCAAAGTGAAGTTAATGACAGCGATCTCTTTTGCAAAGTGCTTTAAAGACAAGTGCTGTTTATATGGGATCTAGTTATTAATGATCTACTAAACAAAAGTATGGCTTAGGTATGCTGATGAGAAGAGAGAATACAAAGTTCACCAGAATGACAACAATCTCTAGTTTGTAGTTACCCAAGGAAATTAATATCAGAGCAGAAGCTGCTCTTCATACTTTCATGCCTGCATTTCTGTACAGTTACTTAGATTGCAAGCTTTTATTGACACTGGCTTTTTACAACAACCATTCAGCATCCCGAGATCTTTGTCAAGAAGAATCTAATGTTCATGGTAGAAATTTCTGCTCCCTTAATAGTGGAGTCTATTTGGATTTATTTTTTATATGTTTTCTCAGCACACCCCACTGCCCTCTTCAGGCAGCCAGGACAGTCTGGCCAGCACTTGCTGGTTACCCCTGCGCCATGGACACCCATGTTTTGGGTTTGTCACTCTGTGATGATCATGGTTTCTCATGCCTTCAGGGCAGATGGTATCACAGAACCCCAGCTCACCCCAGGGAGGTGAGAGTCACTCACACCCAGGCTGTCAGGGTGTCCAGTGCCACCTGGACCAGGACCAGGCCAGCCCCACAGGCCCCAGAGCTGTGTCCCCAGAGCACTGTGGGGTCAGGGGCTTTATTGATGAAAGACTGGCTCATTTTCCTTTTCATTCCTTCTTCAAGGTTAAAGGGCAAAGAGGAGAGTGTCAGTGTATTGCAGTTTCACAACTAAAAACTAGTCCTTAGTCTTTCTATTGGTACTTCTGCTTTCTCAGAACTGAATATCAGGAGAAAGAGCTACACCATGCCTTCTTCACTGAGCACCTCTTGTAGTGAGTTTTCCAATGATCACAGCCATCTGAGACCCTGGTACATCACCATAACTGTAAATAAATGTTCTAAATCCCATCATGCAGTAGTCCAGTAATAAAATTACAGCATTACATCTTCACACATTTGGCTCTAGGTAATTTATGGATAGTACCAAGTGATATATCCCATAGCTATGAACTCAGTAACTACCCATAGAAAGTTTCTTAGCAATCTATATGAGGCAATTTCATAGTATACTATGATTTAAAATAGAACCTTCATTAAAGTCTGCTACTTTACAACTAGAATCTTTTTTTGCAATCGATACATTACTACCTAAAAGCAGCTGCACACAAAAGTCTCAGTTATTTATGACTTACTAGATTTTTTTCTGTCCCTGCTCAGCAAAGTGTAAGAGTCACAGACGTGTGTTCCAATGGACCAGTCTGATGCCATCTATTAATCTATTTAATCTATTTAAATACTCTTTTTTGCTCTGCACTATCCATAGGATTGCCTGGGTCTGTCTCAGTTTACCTGTTCTCCTGGGAATGGTTTACTAGGTAAACACCTCTATAGAAGAGCTCTCTGACTTTTTTCCCCTTCCTCCCCTGAGCACTATTTGTCAGATTCAACCCCAATAAACTTCCCATACTGGAGCAAGGAGGAGACTGTCATTAAGACTACGCATAAGGAAGCCTTAGCTATCCAGTAAGGGTAATCTTATGGCCCTTTTGTCCTAAAACAAAAGTTCAAAAGAGTTCTCTTGGGCTCTAACTGGCTTTTTTGTCTGCAGTTGAAAAATAGGACTGGCACCACCTTACCTTGTAACCTTTATAACTCTCTGAAGTGCTAAATTCATATCTGCACAAGAGCTATTACTGCTTCTTTATACCCTGTGATGAAAATAGCCTATACAGTTAACATTTTATCATTACCAGAGGTAGTTAATTTAACCTAGAGACATTTACACAAAGTACCTATTTACTTTGAGCTTTGCTCCGTTTCCCGGATGCTCCTTCTAGATGCAGAGGAAAGTTCATGTAAGCCTTAAGGACACATCTCTGTGACCTTAGCACCTACCTGGTCTGCTCACAGCCTGGCTACAGCAGACTGCTGGCAGTGCTCAGGCAGCAGCAGCGTGCTTTGAGCTGCCACCTTGCCCAAACACTTCTGCAACCATACCATGCTGCAGTCTGCACACAGATCTTGCTGTGTAAATCCAGAAATGTGAGCAATCAGCATATTGCACATACAGCAGTTAAATTATTAGCGGCAGGTCCCAGCCTGTTACAGGGGAGGGCTGTGGCACAAGTAGCATCACGCTACTACATAAGCTAAGATCTGCAAAACTAAAAAGACCAGTAAGTGCCAGTTAAGCAAGGCCTTTTTAAATCCCATTTACACATCTATTTGTCATGTAAATGTACTTCAGCATTAAAGGAAATAATGAAAGTTAAGAACCCGAGTAACCTTTGGAGTAAAACCAAAATTTCACAAGGAGTATAGATAGGTAAGAGAACATTGTAATATCTACTCTTGAGTGATGCAAAAATCAGATCTTTCAAGATAGACATTTTAAATGTCAGTTCTTCGAAAAGCAAACAGATTTATCAACTGCTGCAAAGAATGGCTCCAGATATTATATGAAATTATAGAAAAAAAGAGCAGGTAAAGAAACCTCCAAATTACTTTAAGGCCAAATGTAATCATTTAACTGTGTGGGGTTTTTTGGTCTGGGGATGGAGTACATTAGATGAGTCTAATAATGATTGTTAGGAAATGCTGATCCTGATAGGGCCTATTCCACCATATGAACAAAACAGGTGTTTGCCAAGGGCAACAAATAATATGGGGCAAGAAAATCTTTAATGGCTTTTGCATGAGTGAGTGTGGGCCAGGCAGTTCAGCAAAACATTTAAATATGCAAATGACAGCAAAAAACACTGAGCTAACAAAATACAGTATTTCTAAACTCAAACATATTGCTGCATTATGTCTATTATATAGCACTTCATGTTTTGCTGTCACGATGAATGTCAGTGTCAAAATGCCAGGCTAAAATGGAGTCTCAAATGTTCCAATAACTCCAATACCAAACATTATGACTACAACATATCAAGAGAAGCCTTAAGAATATAAATTCCATATAAATTCCATGCAGAAAAATATCAATCAGTATGTTTTATAATGCAGTGAGTATTGTTTATCTATAGTAAAAATTATTTTCCTTTTTTAGGACAGATTGTTTAATGCATTTCCATGGTTGGATAAATATGCAGTGATGGAATTTATTGACTCTGAAAACATATTTTTAAGCCATCTTTTTTTAATTTTTTTCTGTTTTTATTATGACATATATGCAGTAATGTTAGAAAATACCAATGCAGTATCACAACATGCTCTTTGCACTGACTGAGGTCTTTTATATACTTCAGAAAAGAATGTTTTATAACCAGTAGTATAGTAATGTTATAGATTATAAATTGCTGATGTAAAATGTCTTATTAATCTTGTAGCACCCTGGTGGAAAACTTTCTTGACAACGGAAGTTTTCCACAACATGATTTGACTATTTTATGTGCTAGTTTTGTGCCTTTATTTCTCAGTCAGTGATTGGAAGGAATATCCTCTTCAAAAACCTCAACCAAACATAAAATGACTGAATTCCATATATCTGATGTAGCTCTGTGTCTTTCCTTTCCATCCTATCTCTCCTGCCAGCATCTATTCCTTCCTGTATTTTTTGTCACATCCTGTTGAATCCAGCAATTGTTTTCTACTCCTTCCAGCTCTATAATCCTCTCACAACAATACTTTTAGGCTGTCTGACATTGTTACTGAGTAGTTATGTCTGACCCAATCTTAACAACTTTGGTAGACTAGCCTTTCCCACTTTTCCTTTCATAATTCATAGGGCTAACTGGATGTAACCTGTGTTCTTGCTTATATGAGTAGAGAATTCAAGGGCTACGCTATTTGGGAACTGGGTCACCTGCTTAATCTCTCTGCTCTTTGAACAAAAAAAAAAAAAAAAAAAAAAAAAGTTTGTGTTTCCATTTCCACACCTAACTCACACATAATTGCCTTGAAGTAAGAGGCAGATTTGGTACTAGCTAACTTTTGCACAATGAGATTCCTCTAGAGGAGTACAAAGCTAATATCATCACAAAAGAAAGACCTTCCATTGTATAAAAATGGCTGGAGTAAAGCAGTCTTGCTCTTAATTAAACACTTCAAAAAAATTTAATACAGATAGAATGAAATGAATAAGTCATTTATTTTCATGTATGGGGAAGCCGCATCTCCCCAGTCAACAATCTCTATATTAGCTTTTTCCTGACACAGATAGTAATAAGTTATTTATGTATCTCAGTAAACCTGAAATGAAGAAAAGTAGAGTTCCACATAGGAGCTAACAATTACCATTAACAGCTCCTGTGCAGGAAAAAAAAAAAAAGGTCTTTTTGTTTGTTTGTTTTTGTCAAAAATACTATATGTCCTGTGCAGTCACTTCTCTCCTGCACTGCTGCACTTACAAAGCCTGCATGTATTTTATTTCAAAACAGATGGGAATAGACAAAAAGAAAATGTTCCCTCATTCTTATTTCTTTTCTATCTCACAAAAATCTATCTACCCACTGAAATCTCATTCTTGCCTTGATTTAGATACCATTTGCCAACTTATTGCAGAATTTCTCACTACTCTCTGTGAGCAGCAAAATTAGGATAATAAAATGAAAGGCAGAGCTGAATTTTAAACATTTGGTAAAGGGTATTCCAGGGACACAAGAGGCAGGAAAGGGCAGTGATACAAATATTGAGTCACCCCAGAAGACCATGTGTGGTAAAAGAAAACAATAGAAAATGAAACATTTAGATGTCCTACTGAGATCCAGATGGGACTCACTGACTGCTGAGATTGGTGACAATGAAACTAGGTATACAAAATTGACCTGCAAATGTACTTCCAAAGGCAAACAGCTGCCCGAGGTTAAAAAATACAACAACAAAAAATCCCAAGCACACAACCAAACAGAAGCTTTCCCCACACACACATAGAGCATCTACCTCAGCACAAATTAGACAAAGTTTACCTGGGGAGCTTCCTCCTGATTCTGTCCTTTACCTGCTATTGGCTGCTTTGAGCATATGTGTGACAACCAACAGGATGCTAACACTATACATTCCATCTAGAAAACATATATGATGGCATGTCCGGAAGAGAAAGATCAATTCTGAAGGGCTGAATATACCTGAACCAGACAAGATTGTTCCCATTTAATACTTTTTGACACACCACTGAGCTAATAATCAGTATTGTTAGATTAAACCTAAGTAAACTGTTATTTTATGAAATCCAAACTTATTTTGCAATATGTCTTGGAATGCAGGATTAATGGCATGGAGACAGTGCAGGCAAGATTTGCAGGGATCCTCATTTTAGCAATGAGTACTGCCTTTCTCTGCTTGGAAAAAAAAAAGTATTTTAGAGTCTGCTTATATATTTTTCATTTGTGAGTTGTCATGTAAGATACAGAGATAGCAGAGGATGTGGTTTGCAATGCAGGACTCCTCTCTTCCAACACAGTCTCCCATTCCCTACTCTGGAGAGTCAGGAACCTTTGCTTGGTTCTGTTTTTTTCTGGGAAGCCCTGCACTCCTGATGCACACTGAAACACCTCGACTGTGTGAATGAAAAATTACCCTATTCAGTACTTCCAACTGCATGGCTAGTACATCTCTTCCTCTACCACCTAGTATAGTTTGAGGTGAAAATGACTACCACTGGTGGCCTACCTATGGAGCAAAATCCAATCCAAGCAGATGAGCAATGGCATGAGCATTCCCAGTTGTTAGCAGAGGAAGAGGTGAAACCTCCAGATATACCAAAAATAAAATATCAGATTACTTATAGAGTTCCAAGGAATAGTGTGGCCAAGTGCTTTATTTCTTCCTCATATCAGAGAACGACTGCATCACATAACTTGAGCTGTGACAAATTTTATTTTGTGTCCTATTAATAGGTACAAGCTTCAATCAAAGACTAACATCGTGTTGTGTCGATTCTGCTCTGACAAGAAATACTTAAATAGCTAGGTCAGAGAAACTAGGTCAGAGTTTTCTTTTCCCCAGCCTCCACCTTGTACCACACTTGAAAGACCCTTTCTTCTTTTGCAGAGCTCTTTTACTGGAGATTCAGCCCAGTGAAAAGTATCCCAAGGTTGAAACAAAGTGGCAACATGAACCATCAGCCAAAGTAACAGAACATACACACAAAAAGAGGCTGAGGATGCAGGACCAGGGGATGAAGAGGGCTGCAGTGGGGCAAGAGAGAAAGGAACAGTGCTTCCCCTGAAGAAGGAATCCATGGTGGCAGAAGCTCCTGCCTTTACGTGCGGGCTTCAGAAAGGAAGCACCACAATAGGAAATAGCTGGGAATAATTAACTCAGGACAGTGCTTTATGGCAGTGATGGGGTCACCCTACTCTGTAGTTTATATTCCCATTGAAATTACCTCTGTGTAGCACAGTTCTGATCAGAACTTAAGGCAGTAAGTTCTCTAATTTATTAAAGAATGTCCACTGCTTCACCAATTGTCAAAACACAACTCAAGTACTATCCCACTTAAGAGGGGTTCTATAAATTTTTAACTTACCAGTAAATAGCCATCATGTATCCAATTTTTGCCTGGCATGTCTATGTTAAAGTTGATGATAAATGATACATGACTGATTTCTTAGAAAGCTTGTTTTTGTTGTTTGTGGGGTTCCCAGCTACATCCCATCATAGCACCTGTATCTGATAAATGCTGTTGTGGTAACCTCTGCTTATTTCTGTCGTTTCTATAATTGACTGTTTATTCAGGAGCAATTGATTGTTTATTCTATTCATATCCCATTCTCCCTCATTCATAAATGTAAGTAATATTTGGAAAGATCCAAATAAATCAATGTGATATAAATGACTCATGTTACTATCGGCTAAGCATGCCTGATTTCAGTTAATTCGTAATTAACATTTCCATCTGACTGAGTCATAACAGTCTGTACTGGGAATATCTGAATTGCAGATAATTAAGGGAGTTGCTGTTTAACCAGAAAGTCTCACTTATAGGTAAAAAAAGTACAAGAACATTTCATGAGACATGATAACACACCTAGTTCCTACTACTCAATATCACACAGGCCAGACAGTAAATGTTCTTCAGTCTTTTGAAGATCACATTTTATGATTTCTTTTATAATACTGCATGTGTAAAGTTAGTGTTTGAATCACTGTGAAAAAGTTACAGAAAAGGTAACCAAAACTCAAGGAAGGAAATGGTTGCTCTCCATGTTTCTCTCCTTTCTCGCATGTTAGTGAATACTAAGAGCAAGTACGTCAAATGGAACAACAGTCTCTCTCTCTCTCTCTTAAAAGATTTCCATTTAGAATCACATGTACATAGAGTGTTTTGGTATAGTAGGAAATGATAAGACAAAAATTATGTGTTCTAGGATATTAACAGAAATAATTATCAATACAAGTATTATGGTGTATAAGGTTTCTGTTTACAGAAGAAACATGCTCACATGAATGTGCAATTTCTGTGCTTTTGCTAAGATACTAGAGCCCTTTTCAAGTAATGTAATCAATATATGGCAGGAAATTACAACACTATAAAAATCATTATTCAGAGGTTAGATATACAAAATGAGCTTTCCAAGAAATGGGACTCATCTAATATTTTCAATCCATCTGAAGCACTAATTCTAGAATATAGTGCTATCACTCACTTCATTACAACTACAGGAGTCAATTAACATAATGTCATCACTGCTGATCCTTTCCTTCTTTAGTTGAAATTTCAAATTATTAATTGGCTCATGTGCAGTAGATAGCACACATAATTCTCTGTAGACTGGAAGCTCCATTTTCTCAAAGAGAAGATGCATGCTAAACTGCCTAATGGCCCTTGTCACTCTAGCAGGTAATTAAAATGCTTCCCACTTTGGCAGTTAACCAGCAGAAAAGCAGATGGAATGCCCCACTTGGAAAACAAGGAAGGAAGCTCATACTTTGAAGAAGGGATGAAAATATTTTGCAATTCCATAATGCCTTTTCTTCAGGGATTAAAAAAAAAAAAAAAAAACAACAAACCCATTAATTAATAGGACCTTGTAAATTCCCTGGGAAATACTTGTCTTACTGATTACAAAAGAAGACAAAAAAGAGTTAATTGTCCTGGTTTCTACAGGTTCATTCTATTTGGATACTTCAGCACTGGTGAATTTAGTTGGATTATTATGCTGGGGGAACTGTTGAGTATTTCTGGTCCCACTAAAACAAAAATAATTTTTCATGCTCAGCATCACTGAAAGTCTGGATGTGTTTTGTGGAACAACTAGAATTCATGCACAGTACTGGCATCATTTAAGAGACAGAAACTTGAAAATTAACCTGGTGCCAGGCAAAACCTCGCTGACAGTGCGAATACAGCAACAGATGAAGTTATTATACTGTAATAATGTTAAACATAATGGTGAATATATCCAGTAATCAATTTTGGGGCACTTAAATTTGCCTTTGTACTCGAAACATTTGAAGAAAAGCATTTATCAATGTTTTGACTGGTCATCTGATCAAATTATGTATTCTAGATGTTTGGGGGAATTCTGTGAGAATTTTCCTTACTGTAACTCTAAGATGAGTGTCAACTACTAACAGAGATAGCATCCATGACTATAAAACAGAAAACGTGTGATAAGCATTCTGCAGTGAAGCTTTTATAACTACTGTCATAGTTTAAATTATTATATTTTCAAGTTTTGCATTTGTTCTTTGGGCAAAACATGTAACGATTTTTTAACTGACCTATAGGCATCATGAATGTATAAAAAACAAAAGACTGTAAAGAGACGAATTATTTTGGCAAAACACTGTGTGAATCTCCTTCAAGAACAAGGTTCCTTGAAGAAGAATAAAATAAATGAAACTCAAAGCAGTTTAGCAGAGATGTAATCTTCATCTCTACAAAACAGCCACTGTAAGATAAATTTGCTTTTAAAAGAGTACTGTAAAAGAGACTGCAAATCTTCTGAAGGGAGATTTTCTGTTCAGGAAGAAAACTGTAACACTAAAAGTGATACAAGGGTTCCTTGCAAAGAAAGAAGCAAAATAGGCCTAAAATTTTTCTGATAGGAAGTGTTCGGGTTTTGTTCTACAAACATTTACGAAAAACCTGCAAATTCTAATGAAAGCATTTATAATTGGGGAAATTTTGGATGATGTTCTGTCAAACATATGTCCAAGAGCATATTAGCAGTTATAAGAGATTACAAATACCTTTTAAAGTGTGTGATTATAGATATCATATACCTTAGTGCAACTATTTCTAAGAATAATTACTTAGATTAGTAAGATATTAGAAAATGAAGTAGCTTCTATTTAATGCAGCAAGGTTTAAGTATGATTAATAAGACACATTTCAGCATAGGAAAATACTGCTAGTAATTACATAAATTATTAAAGTATCAATGCTTGATCAGTTTCCTTAACTAGCTCCTAGAAAAGCAGAAAAGATCTTCAAAAGAAAAGAAACCATCTTATTTCTCTCATTTTAACATCTTAGAAATCAAATAAGAAAAAAAATATCATCCCCACACTATTTTTTTAGATGGATTATTAAACAAGTCTTTCTGGAATTGCTGAGAGAGAAGATCCAACTCCTGCTAAGAAAAAAAAGAAAAATCTCTCAGCAAACACAGTAAATGGAAAAGCAAAATATCAGGAAAATTTAAGAAGTTGGTACTGAAAATAGAAGTAAGTACGTATACACGGTACAGTCATTAACCTGACTACAGATTGATAGATGAAGTTAGCTATCTTGAAAAGGAAGAGAGGTTTCTTCTTATGGCTGGAAAGAAATTAACAGCTTACTTCTGAAAGAACAAAAAGTCATATGTCCATTTTTTCTTTTGCTGATTTATCCTGAGTTGAAGCTTAATTGAGCAAGTCAGTAAGCTGGCAGAAAAGTAACACAGAAGAAAGGATTTTTTTTCTGTTTTAAGGAGTGGGTATTTATTTCTTTGGCAATTTAGCAAATTTAACTTACTATCATATGTTCAGATAAGCATCAAAATTGTTATACAGCACAGACTAGGCAACAAATATCTGCAAGTCAAAATTTGGGAACGAGATCTTTTGACGAAGTAAGCTGTCCATCCAGCTGTATTAGGAAATAGCACTCTGAGAAAGCAGACTCTTCTTTCTCATTAGTTCATGGAAGGAGAAATTCTAAACCCCGCCTAAATTGATTAAGTCAACCTCTCTTTCCCTCACATTCTTTTTGTTCCTGTTCTACTTACTTGTAAAGGCAAGGTAGCAATAAGTAGTAAGTACTGGAAGTGTCAGGGGAAATAATCTGTTAGCAAAAATTTCACTCTCACCAGGAATTTAATGTGGACAAGCAACAAACAGCTATTAGCACCACCATGAGACTATATTTAATTTGTTATTAGTATTTTAATGGGTAATGAAATGTCCTTTGAATTAAGGTTTTCAATTTTTAAACAGTGAATTGTTTCACTTGTGTCTGTCTGGACTCATGAACTAACCTGTAATGTGAATGTGAATAGGCTTCAATTCACACTTAGGAGAATTTTTATCAATTGGTGGGCACATCTCAGCACAATTCCTTTTAAGGGTAACTTGTTTCAATGTTTGAGGATTTGGTATATTTTTCTTTTGGTGTTGTTGGTTTTAGGTTGTTTATTTTTTTAACTGACCTAATACTTTTGATGAGAACTAGTGAGATTTACCTGTATTTATTCAGATTACTCAAATTATAATTTGTTTTACACATCATTGTAGCAGGGTTTACAACAAATTTGCCATAATAAGTTGGGGTCATTTCCAAGCCAGATCAACAAATAATTAGCATAGTCTCTGTTAGAGCTGACCACAAATAGAACATGAATGTTGAAGGTGATATTTGTTCCTACCATTCTTTCCTAACAGGTTTCCTTTATTGCTTTGTGTTTGGGATGCTTCTGTCAGCCCCGCTCAGGAAGTGCTGTGTGAAAGTACCAGATCATTCCTGCTGGGACTTTGCCCACACTCTCCCCAGCTGCCCACGCCCAGTGCCTGGCCCTGAACCAGGCCTGCCAAGAACAGATGTCTCTGTAAATGGACAGTGGATCTGTCCTCACTAGTTATGCATTCACCTTTTGGTAGGAAGAGCAGGAAATGGGTCTTTGGTTTAATTTTCAAAAACTTCATCTTTGCCATTCCTTCATAACCTGTTTGATGTTTGATGAGGCTTTGAAGATTTGAACCTTAATATTTACAAAGGCATGTCTGAACACATTGCCGTTTGCAAAGGCACCCACTCGAGGCTGCATGAATTTTTTTAGCACCCAAAGTAATAAAGCTCCCTGTTGCGTATTTGAAGAAAGCAGGAGGGAAATAAGTGAATAAAGCATTCTCCTGCTTCTCACCTTTGAAGCCCCACATTTCATTGCCGTGCCAACAAAATCATGGCAAATGGTCACTGCAAGAGTTCCTCTACTGTGTCAGTATTTCCTAACTGACAGTGATCTAAGTGGCCGTTTGCTGTGCATTTGGTGTATTTACAGATGCTCACTTATAATAGAAAAGTTAAACCAGAAGTCTTTGTTGATTGTTAAAGATTGATGTTAGTGTAAAAATGAAGTACTTTTGTAATTACTGAATTTGAGATAAGGTCTGAGGTGTATTGACTCTGTGAATTGTTGAAAAATGCAGGTTGTCTTCTATGTGTGGTTGTTATTGGATTTTATAAGACAGAAAATCTCACATTGCCACATGGTGCAATTTGGTTAGTGTGAACGTTATTTGTAGATGGGTTTTTGAAAGTGATGGTTTCATTTTACCTTCTGTGTGAACTTAAATAGCTTACAGCTCATTCATCTTTTGCTCTTACTCACATGGAATGAAAAGGAATTTGACAAGTCTGAAGCCTGTGAGAGCTTTAGCAATTTCGTGTGTTTCACTAAAGCTTGTTCAAAGGCAATCATTGCAGGAAAAATATGTGGCCATTAAAAACTTGCATTCACAAGGTGTATCTTTTTCAGTGTATTCTGATAGGAATGTATGAGATCAAGCAATGAAGATTCATGATCTCTACTCAATAACATTTCAAACATCATAAATTTTAAATTGAGATACATTAATGCTGTTACTTCTCAAACCATGAGGTCAGTTCTGTCTTTGACCAGATGAGAAAATAGCCAATAACGCTGTAAAAAAAGAAGCTCAACAGTCACGATTTCTTCTTATATGAAAGTAATCATTATACTACAGCATATTTAATGTATTTTAAATCTTGTTTTCTGAAGATACGCAATTTTCTGTGATCTTGAAATACAGGTCTTCCTCTTTGTTACTTCAAACTACTGAAGCCAGCAGTTAGCTAACTTTTCCTCTTTCATTGATTATTTTTGTTCCATAAAAGATCCATTCAGAGCTCATATTGTGTGTGAGGAATGACTTTTATAGCAAAATTTTCCTCCGTCTTGCAAGTCTTCTGAGTCACATAACAATGCAATGAAGGACAGTTTGAAAAGGGAGAGTAAAACTATCTGAACAGAAAAATCATATATTTTCAAAAATATAGACATTACCAAAATTCTGATGCACTTCAAATGTTCATGCTTTTTAAGGCTGATGTCCTGTAAATTCTTCAAATTTTGCACAATAAAGTTTTTTGGTGCATAAAGAATTGAGATGAAAGTAATTTTTTTGCCTGTTATTGATAATTTCTTCATACCAGAAATTAAGTTATTTTAATTTATCATTTATGTAGCAGGCCTGTACCACAGGCCAAGTATCACCCACAAATTTTGCAACCTGTGTGACCTGCTAGCATCTTGAGCTGTCTGCATATCCACTGGTGTAACAGTGGCACAGGCTGGCCAGGGAGCTGACTGAGTCACCATCCCTGGAGGTGTTTAAAAGACATCTAGACAAGGTTCTTAGGGACATGGTTTAGTGCTAGAGTTAGGTTATGGTTTGAATGGATCTTGAGCATCTCTCCCAACTGAACTGGTTCTACATTTCTATGATTCTATAATTATATGAAATGAGAAGGGCACCTTTGTCTGGCCTCCTCTGGCTCCTGAGCAGCACAGTCTCCAAAAACTGAAGGATTGTTAAGCATCATATAGTTGAAGAAATTGATAAGACCTAAGAGAAAATACAGATGAGAAGACAGACAGGCATGTGCAAGAAAAAGCTGAAATAAAATGCTGACAGTGGAGAAGGGTTGCAATAAAAGACGGAATGATAAATACACAGGATATATGAGAAAAGGCATGGTTTCATATTTATTTTCCTAATCTCCAAGGAGGGACCTTAAGTGATATGTAAAATGTTGAACAGGCAATTGAACATATATAAAAAGGGACCGAGCAACAGCCAAACTATTAATATCATTTATGTACCTACTTTGTGTTTGGATAGATATTAATACTGCATGGTTTGGAAAGAGCTGGCTGTTTGGTTTCCCCAGAACTGCTGTGATGTGTTAGGGCCTTTTCCTTCTTACTTGAAAAATTCTTTTATTGAATCATTTCCCAGGTGTTCTTTTGCCAGTTAATCCCAGTCATTCCTTTATAGCAGTGCCCGCATTAAATGTTCATTTTTATATCACTTATTTTCAGTGTGTGTGCAGAGTGTTGCTGTGCTGATTCTAGAGATGAGCTATATCATTTGTTCTTATTTACAAATACTTTATACCTAAATTTTTAATACAGACAAATACAAACACGTAAGCAAATTCTGGTCAAAATAATGAAAAAGAAATCCTCCAGGGCAGCAAACAGAAACACTAGCATAATAAAATACAGAAGGTAAAATGAGTGGAGGAGTAAAGCATAATACCTAAGGGTGGTAGCAGTCAGCTAAATCTGATTACTTTATATGAAATAAGGATAGTGAGAAAGCAAACCTAAAAGCACAGACATAATGAAATTTTGAGCTTCTCAAATAGGAACAGTGTGCATTCAGCTCACAGAAAAAAAGCTTTATGAAGCCTTTTTAGTAATTTTTAGCAATATCTTGTCAAAGTTTTTATCAGAAGTGTTAGGGAAACTATAGCTTCTTTAGTGGTAATCACAAAAAATTTTTTCTTATAATACATCTGTAAAGAGCCAAGAACTCTATAAACACAATAAAAACTGATAATAAGAAATGTAGTTAAATTTATTTCTCCTAACATTTTTATGCCTAGCAATGTTCACTTACATAGAAAAAAGATTAATGCTGGCCCATGTGAATAGAAATTGATACAATTACTAGGTCATCTTTTTTTTAACATTAAGTCTTGCTTGCAAGCTTATACCACAAACCTGCAATCATTCACCTATGTGAGTATATATATATATATTTTGACCAACTTTCTACTTTATCTATGGATTAAAAAGTATAAAATTATAAATAGTAGACTCTTTAGTACTGAAGGACTTTGTCATATAGTACCAATGCACAGCACATAGGCTGAGTGACTTCCTAATACAGACCTGTTCTCAGATTATTTTTATTTTCTTCATTCTGTAAATAGAACATAATGTCAAAACCCATCTCTCCCTCCTCAAAAGGTAGTTTATATGTGAACAATGTTACTACAGCTATGTAGTAAATTATTTTCCTTAATTCAAAATTGTCCCAAACTTCATAATGATAGAAACAATACACTACTGTGCATTTAGAAAGGAGGCCTCCATAATTTTGATTAGGAATCTACAACTGCAGGAACTGGCACACTTGAATACTGCATTAAAACTTTTGTTAAATTATTTTATCATCTTTATCCAGAATCACAGTCAGGATTTTAAAGATGCCTCCATAAAACAATAAATTTCAGACAATCTAAAGACTCTGATGAGAATTGTTTTGGGCAAATTTTACGATGAATCATAACATGTGTATTATGAACTCACATTATATTTTTGTCATCAGATTTAGTACTAGTGTCATGTAAAATTATGTATTCTTTACCTGGGGGATTCACTAATCCGTGTTTCCTGAAAGTCCTTTAGTTGCAATAGCTTTTTTCTAAGACAATTACTCTAACTAGGGAGACTTTTGCTTCCTGTATGGCTCATAGGGTTTAACCCAATTTAAAACTTCATAGTCCCTTAATTTCTCTTGACAGGACAAATAGAAAATATGTTCCTATTTACCTCAGGGGGAAAGAAAAAACAACAACAAAAAAAGAGGATGAGAATATTCCTGTACTTTTGTGAGAAGATGCCTTTGTTCTTGATTTTTTTCTCAACACAAAATACATATAAAGGTCAAATCAACATCACTTTTGGATTCGTTATTTAATTGTCCTTCAGGACTGTCTGTTGAGCCAAAATACACTCTACATCTACCACAGATTAGTCAGTTGTACAATACATAACAAGAGCTTTCAGTAGGGTCTTCGTGTCCTGTTTACTGGGATGGACTAAAATTATGCAAATTACATCTATTCATTGTTAGTTTAGTATGGTCTGTCCTAAGCAAACTCAAACCAAATGACTGAATGGATATGGGAAATAAAATCTCTACTAAAAACCTAGAATAAATTACACAGGCATTCCTTCTGTTAGGTAGACAGAATGTTTACAGCTCCAGTAGTGTTTGATAATATTTGATGGTTTGTTTTTTTGTTTTTTTGGTTTTTTTGTTTTGTTCTGTTTTGTTTTGTTTTGTTTTGTTTTTTTAATATAGGAAAGAAAAAAAAGATGGGCTTTATTAATGAAATAAGCTCTTTTTCTCAGAAGCTTCCAGGACACCATGTTAACTCCTTTTTTTCCTCAGACATTAACTAAGAAAAACTTTGAATCAGAAGATTATTTTAATACAGCAACAAAAATCTGTAAGATTTAATGATAACTATCTCATGGCCATTTCCATGAACTATGCCTAAGTGTTTACTAAATGCCAATGCTTTAAAGCCTTTTTTTTGTCATGTCCTCAAATCATGAGATGAAAAGTAGTCAATACCAAGGCTATGCCCATCTCAGCAACTAGCATGTACCAATTAGAGCAAATTTCTCAAGAGAAATAGTTGACATTGAGAACCAACACCCACACTGTATGAGAGGGCAAGGGGGGGTCCATATTACTGACTGTTTTGTTCCCATGGCCTGAAAGTCCATTAGTAGATGCTGTGTACCAGATGTGCTCCTAAAGCACATCTGTGGTTTAGCATCATTCAAGAGAAATATAGTTCATGAACTCCAAGATCACTCAATTTTAAAATCAAAATAATGAAACTGGGTATGAATCAGGAGATTCACAGCAAAATATGACTGCTGATCCAAACTAAACTTCTAATGCAGGTGCACTCGAAGTGAAAGGAATAAAAGCAGTATCATTTTCAGTCAGAATATGTTGAGGAGTAGTGTGAGTTTTCCTGAATTGATCTGCTGAGGGACACCTCCCCTTACTGGAAGGATCGCCATTTGCATTCACTTTCTGACTCTCACAAAGCCAGACTCAAAGATGCCTGTAGGTGAAATGTTCCATTTATCATTCCCCTCCAAAGTGGTGTTTTAATGAACCATATGTAGCAGCTATTTTTAATATAGAAATGTATCTGCTTCTCAGCAGAATATCTTCTTTGGCTGCTCAAAGCATTCCTTATGCTTCTGCTGTCCTAATACATCAAAAGGCACCACAGATGCCTTGTGTAACAAAGCCTTTCGTTACATATGATCACAGCTTAAATTTCACATAGTAATACATTTTTAATGACATTATTTTCTCTACTTATCCTAGCACTGTCAACCTTTTCGTCATCTCAGTTTTGATGACACTGTATTTCATCTAACACTTGAATAAAACTTATGCCAATATATACTTTCCCTCAGCCTTCTAACCTTTTGAGCCTCTTATATTCCATTAAGCATTCTACTAAATGTGACATGTCAGCTTTATTTAGATTCCACTCTTCCTGCAATATCTGTAATAATTGTATTACACTTTTATTCCACCAAGGAACAAGGATTTTTATTACCTTTCAAACAAATGGATTAAAAATGTTTTTATTAGCTTCTCTTGCAGCTGCATTCACCTCATTAGTATTAAAAAAGTCAGTATCATCATTTGTATATATCTTTTTCAATTGCCTGTGAACATCCTCATTCAGTCCTAGGTGAAAACGTATGAAATTCTGTTTTAGAGAACAAGTTGACTTTTTCTTTTCAAACTTTATTTGAATAACTTGTCTAACGGAGGGAAGGGAGGCCCAGCAGAAATGCTTGCGAATATTTGACGAATGGTTCCGGCTAGAAGTTTTGGCTTTTTTGTATTGTGTCCTTGCATTTTAAAGAACAACGAAGTATGACATAAGGCAGCAAAGTAGCATTACACTGTTAAATTGCTGCTTATATTCAGAGTATTTTCATACCTCTGCTGCAAAGGTAAGACATAGCCAGAAAAATGTCATAACATGAGCTGCTTCTCAAAATCTCATGCCAGAAAATAATTGTAAAATTCTGGACTCTGGCCATATTTTTTCATGTACAAAGTCAGCCCTGAAAAAAAATATGGCCAGACGAATGGAAACAAAGCTACTATAAACCATTTGTCTACACTGACCAGATCTTCAATGGACACAATCTGGTTAAAGGATGTTATCTCTTTGTACCACTGTCAGTGCTGTTTATACTAGCCCATTAATTTGACAAAAAACCCATTAGAAATTGTGCAGTGAGAGTAACAAAAGAAGGAAAGTAATAAAAAGACTCTGGACATTTTTCCTTCCTTTATCTGAAGGGAATAAAGAATTTCCTATGTTGGCTTCAGAGCAGCTACCTGATTGCTAATTAAGACCAAATGGGTGGAGGATAGAGCTGATGTTACCACATGCAATCATAAATATTCTTTCCAAAACCCAAATTTTGCACTATGAAAAGACTGATGATCAACAAACCAGAACTTCCTATTTTTATAGCTTGTCAAAAAAAGTTTTTCTCTTCACCTTTCAATGGTCATTAATGGAGAAGATGCAAGAGAAACCAACTTTATAAAATAAATCTAGATGCCACTGAACATTGCTTTTCACCATATGTACCCTTGAAATGTTATTAAGAAAAAGTTCAAACTATAAAAGACGATCCATAAACAAAATTGCGTCAAAAGAAATAGTTACATTAACATAAAACCTGTTTCCTCTAAGTAATTGCATCATACAAATGTCCAACAAACCATTAAACAAAAAAAATCTTGTTTTCTTGCCTTACAATTATGACATCTCACCTGATTGCTATCAGAATTTATCAGAACTTTTAATTTAATTACAGCTGTCTAACTGAGGAGGTCTCCCTGACAGCATCTGGCACACACAGAGGAAGAAGAAATCTTAGGAGTTACTAAAGTTTCAAACAAATCCAAAGTAAAACTAAGAAATCTGATTGGGAAAAAAAAAAGTTTTAAGGTAGGTGAAATATTTTTTTTTAATTTTCTTTCCCAAAATTTTATTGCTAATTTTCTCATAAAAGCTCATGTAAACATGCTTGTCCCAGACAAGAGTCAGACTGTGCTGCAATGAAAAGATTACTTCAGTAATCCCTTTAGTATGGAAAAAGTGCCATACAATTTGTAAATACAGGTTGACATCACCTTGCGTATGCAGGGAAATTATCAACACCATTAATTTAAAATCACACGGTGTGGCAGGATGCAAACCCCCCTCTCTTCCCCTCCCTCCTTCAGTAAGGAAGGAGTAGGCACATCTCCCTCTCTCTCTGCTGTTTGAGGCTAACAGCTTTTTTTGTTTGGCCTCAGAGCACCCTGGCCAAGGCCATTAGGAGAAGGGAGTGCCGGGGTACCAGTAAGCCGCTGGGCACCTGCGGCCAGTGTGGGGGATGTTTGGAGGCTTCAGGGGCACCCCACAACCAATGTAGGGATGCAGAGAAGCTTCTAGAATGCCTACAGTCAGATCTGGTCAGCCTATATAAAAAACGGGATTCTCGTCGAGACTCCGCCCATTGTCACGGGTCTCTCGGAGCACAAGCAAGATGCTACCGCCGAGAGCCCCCCTCCCTGGGATGGAGACTCTGCTTACCTTGCCGCCACGGGTGTGAGTAAAACTTCTTGCAGGATTGCAAGTGTATTTATACTTTCCGTGCACATATGCACATGTAACTTTCCGTGCTCAATATGAGCACGTGTAAAATTAATCCTTGCATAATCGCGGGTGTATTTTTCTCCTGTACTTCCACATAAGCACGTGTAACTTTCTGTGCTTAATACAAGCACGAGTAACTTTCCGTGCACATTTGCATGTGTAACTTTTCGTGCTCAATACGAGCACATGTATAAATTATTTCCTCACACAATCGCGAGTGTATTTTCCTCCCGTGCTTCCACATAAGTACGTGTAATATTCCGTGCACATTTGCACATGTGAGTAAATTAACCCTCACAGAATCGCGAGTGTACTAACTTTCCGTACTCACTACGAGTACGTGTATCTCTTTAAAATAATCCCGCACCGTGTTCAGGCAAGTGTGTACTCCTCCCGGACTCAGAGACAGTTCCGGCGTTGTTTCGGTGAAGCCACATGCATGCACTCTGTGGACCGCCTGTTGTATTAGTTGCTGCCCCTTAATAATTTTCCTCAACTGATATCCAAACCCGTATTTAAGTCACTTTTGGAGTGCTAAAACCCTGTTTCTCAGCAGTTTAATAAAAGTTGTTTTGAATCCTGTTGTCCCTTAAACTAGCCTCGGGGTGCCTCCGTGACACACGGAGAGGGTGATTTATTTCTCCAAGCTCAGAGTGGGTATCTGTGGAAAATACTGTTCTAAACTCTGAGACAATCCTTTGTCTCTGATGTCCAGCAGTAAAGCTGTGTGTGTTTAACTTTCCCTCTCTTGTGCAACATCTAAATATTAACATAGTAATCCATAGATTTTTCTAACTTCAGAGTTAGAATTCACATATGTGCACCTTCCTCATGTGCATATTTCTCATGCTTTTCATCAAAAAGAAACGATTTCATATGATTAAATTGCGAATTCTAATAAATACCTTATAGTTACATTCACAGAAAAGCTAACTTCACCCTATGTGAATCTCTGTTCTCGCCTCAGACTTTCGCTGTCTGTTACAATAAAAGTCAGCTTTATTTAAAAAGAAAAAATATTGAGGTTAATGCAAAAATAATGTTAAGATGCCATTAAAATTGTGCTTTTCTTTGATACTGTGAAATATTCCGTTACATAAAGATGGCAAATTGTTTTTGTCAATAAGAACTGTAAAGAAATGACCATTTTCTAAAGCCATCATTTTAAATGATCATCAAGCCATATTTGCAATATCTTATTAATAATGCAGAGTTGTGTTGTTAACAATTTATACTGAACAGTTTTCCCCAAAGCAAATCAGTCATTAATGCTATCAAAACGATGTTTAGGGAAAAAGAAGGCAGTGAAAGGAGGAATAATGGCATTAGAAATCAAAAAGCTTATCTATGGTCAGAAACATGTTTTGCTGCATTTTCATGATCTACCTGTATTAATGTGCCTGTGTCACTCAAAAATCAGTTCTGTTTTACAGATTTAGTTTCTAAGTTCTATTGCAT
The DNA here is from genome assembly GCF_037038585.1 of Patagioenas fasciata. Lineage (NCBI taxonomy): Eukaryota > Metazoa > Chordata > Aves > Columbiformes > Columbidae > Patagioenas > Patagioenas fasciata. The sequence goes on from NC_092521.1 coordinate 83,546,363, forward strand.
ATGTATATATGTATTTTTAAAGAGTGAAATGCACAAAACAGATTCTAAAATAACTTTATACCTCAAGGAAAATAAACAAGCAAACAAAAACTTATATTTTTCAGGGAAAAAGATACTGCACATTTTCCAGAATGTCAACAGACTACGTGCACCTCTAGTATGGGTCACCTACTTACCAGTGTCCCTTTCCTTCCCTAATCCCAAGCACAAAGGAGACTTGAGACAAAAGTCATGTTTTTTCCATTTCCTTCAAGAATTTCCCGATTTTCTTCTATTTTTTCCCTGTCACCAACACCTGGCTTAATGTGAATAATAAAATGCCACAATGAATTGTTAAATAAAGATACCAACCTGCAGATTTGCCTTAAATAAGTAAACTTAGATAAAATGGACAGGAGCTGCTCTCTGTATAAATAATTAATTAGAAAAAAAGGGAGACCTGTTTATGCTATATATATAGTATCTAGTAGAGACAAATATCAGTGATAATATTAATACATTATGATAAATACATCAAAACCAAAAGTGTCATTGGTGCCCTTTAAGGCATCCATTATCCTTTCTTCCTTTGTGTTCCTTTTATAAAAGGTTCCAGGCACTTTACCCCAAATGTTTTTTCTGATGTTATTCTAGTTCTATGAGTAATACAGATTTTTCTCTTTTAAGTGGTTGCACAAAGACAACTGTGTACATAAAAATAGTCCATCAAGGAAACATTTATTTTTTATGTATAAACAGACTCTGTTAGGAGGTCATCACAGGCCACCCACTGGTGCAGCAGTAACTCCAATGTAAAACTGTAGTAATTAAGAAAATAAGAAGCAAAAATGTTAGTTACATTTAATCTAATATTAAATATTCAAGAGATTTATGATCCCGTCTTCCAGAGGAAAGGTTTCACAAATATGTTATCAACAGTTAAAGGTAAGAAATAAATGAATGGCTTGTATACAATTCAAATAAAAGTAACAACGTAAACATGTAAGCACGATAGTGCAATTCAAAACTCCTAAGTATTCCTAAAACCAGAACCTATAATTAACATTAGATATGAATTTGTCCATAATTGTCTCTTAATTTGCATTTTACTACTCAGAACTGGGTTTTGCTGGTATTGAGATCTGTTGCTAGGGTACTGTCATAAGAGTTTTTGTTCTGGTAGTTGTTTTTTTTTGTTGCTGTGTATGGGTTAAGTGATGAAGAAAAAAAGTGCAAACAGAGGATATCCTGTTTGCAGCTAGGTAAACAGGGATCTTTTTTAATAACTTAATCTTAACTGTGAGATCCCCATTTTGATCACTTTCCAAAATTATTCCAGTGAAGAAAGTTTGGTGTCAGGAATATCATGAACTATTTCTGTAAAACAAATTTCAATGTCAATACAGACACATCTGCCAGTAAGATAATCCCTAGATTTATGTTTATCCAGTAATAAAAAGATGCATATTATGATCAGATTTCTAATCTAAGTTGCTCATACTTCACAATATGATCAGTTTCAAATAGATTTTTTTTTTCTGTATGATATACATTAAGTAGGGAGAAACAGTCTCCTCGTTTGAATTTTCAGTTCATAATAAAGAAAACTTGTCATCTTGTAAAACACTTATGACTGTACTTACATAATGGATCTAACACCTTTTCATAAATATTGAGATATTTTGTTATTTAATCTATTTATGCTTCCCTTTAAGCAACACTACCTTTTTACAAGCAAATTGTTTTCACCTACTATTGTTGGCCAACAGATACCATGAAATGACCTCATTCCTAATTGCTTACAAATTCACCTCACTTCAACATTTTTGTCAGTGTAAGAGAATGATTTGAATGCACAGATGGTGAAAATCATACCTTAGGTCAGCAGACAAATCTTCAAATAAAATTTAGTGGAGTAAAAATATAACCAAGAGTTACAGTAAAAGGTCTGAGCCTAGAATACTGAAAAGATGAACAGGAACAAAAAAAACGGAAGAACAACTTCCAGAAGTCTGAAAAATAATAAGAAATCTTTTCACAGTACAAGAGAAGCCAAAAGGGAAGGGCTCATGTCAGAACATAGGCACTCCATAGGAGGTTCTGTCTTAAGTTAAGAACTTGCTAATAAAGGATGTTCAATGAAAGCTAGTGAGAACTATAATAAATCATGAGAAGCAGAAGATAACCAGCAAAAACTCCCAAAGGACAAAATAACTGGAATACTCTCTTCCTATGATATTTCTCTACAAAACTGCCTAGTGCCGTTCTACTGGAAGGCAGCTGACAGGTTGTCAATTATTAGAAAAGATTCTAGGCAGCTTTATGAGACTCCAAGCCATTAAGTCAAATATCTGTAATAAGCACATCAGTAGGAATAGTCTGGAATGATTAGAAATACTGAGATGATAAAGCTTGCTGCCAGTACTGAATTCAAGGTAGGAAAGATGTTACCCAAACATGAATTTGCAAAATGATCTCATTATATGGAAAATTCTGTAATAAAATGACAAATCATTTTAGCATAGACAGATAGGAAAAGCCATACCTACAAAATGCAAACCCTTATTTTATATAACAGAAGGTTGGCTCTGAGATGGTGAATGCCGCTCAGAAAGGAAACTTTGGGCAGAAGGTAAAAGAAGGTTAGATGTCCTCCAGGAGGGAATAGAGGACAAAAGATAAAACATTGCTCTCCTACAACTGTGCATCAGCTTTCATCTTGAACACCTCTTTCAGTTTTGATGCTTCCATCTCAAAAAGAGTATACTAAAACTGGGATATACTCAAAGAAAGTAATGATAATCGCAATTATGAAACAGCTGATGTTTCTGGAGTGGATAGGCTAGAGTGCTGCATTTAGAAAAACAAAGGATAACTAAAGTAAGAAGAGATAGCAGTCTAGAAAAGCGTGAGAACTGTGGGTGATTTATTTTAGAACTCTAACAAAAATACCAGAAGATATTACATGAATTCAAGAAGTGGCATTCAAAACACAACGAAGGATGTGATTCTTCACACAGGATCGAAGTTATGAAACTCCCTACCATGAGTTATTGGAAATAATAAAGAATTGCAAAAGCAATTAGATGATGATTAATAACAATAATAATAAACAGGATTATTTACACATAGATTGTGGCTCTGGCTCAAGAAGTTCCTAAACTGAAAATCACCAGTGGCTGGAACAGTGACATTATACAATTTCTTTGTCCTAGTGCTCTTTCTTAAAGATCTATTTATTGTCCATTCTTGAAAATAGGACCCACGGCTTCTTGGACACCTGATCTGAACTGATATGATTTCTCTCATGTGCTAATGTCCCAGTAAAGGTAGAATGTTCAACCTTCCATTAACTCTTTTGTGCTTATTTATTACCAAAAGTCTTACATAAAATATTACAGTCTGCAATTAATACTATTCTTTCTATTTAACACCTCTTTCATTCAGTAAGCTGGATGGATGCCCACAATTAAAGAAAATATAGTATATGATCCCATAATTTGCCCTATTTCTGCACCTATCATGGGTGTAGAGGGACAGCAAGCTATTAGCTTTAGAATTATTTTGATTATTAGCAAGAATTAGCTACTGAATATTTAATACTTCTAACAATAACATTTTTCATATATAATTATAAAATACACTAATATCTCTGTGAAGCAAACAAAAAAATGAAGGGAGAAGCAACACCTAGAGGAAATTGTTCTTCTTACTTGGTATTATTCTCTTCAGACTGAAACCCTAAATTGTAGCAAAAAAGGCCCATTATTTGGAAAGGGACTTTCAGCGAGCTCTGGTCTGGTAATATCAAACTACATTACTGTGATGCTAAACTTGAGACCACAAACACCCCTCTTCAGCTTTGTTACTGTGCTAATTGGGCTGGATAACTATAAGAACTGATGTTCACAGCACAGGAGTGAGAGTAGGACTACTTGCACTCATTTGATTAAATACCTTTGTAAATTAAAGTTCTGGAAGGTGATGTTGTGGTTTAAGCCCAGATGGCAATGAAGCACCACACAACCACTCTGTTCCCACCCCTCCAACGGAATGGGGATGAGAATCAGAGGGTAAAAGTAAGAAAACTCATGGATTCAGATAAAGTCAGTTTAATAGGTAAGGTAAAAGCCGTGCACGCAAGCAAAGCAAAGCAACTAATCCATTCACTGCTTCCCGTGGGCAGGCAGGTCTTCAGAAAAGCCGAGCTCCATCACATGTAATGGTTACTCAGGAAAACAAACACAATTACTCTGAATGCCCCTCCCTTCCTCCTTCTTCCTACAGCTTTTATATGCTAAGCATGACATCATAAGGTATGGAATATCCCTTTGGTCAGTTGGGGTCATCTGTCCCATTTGTGCCCCTTCCCAACTTCTTGTGCACTCACTCTACTCATGGGTGGGATGGTTTGAGAAGCAGAAAAGGCCTTGACTCTGTGTGAGCACAGCTCAGCAGTAACAGAAAAACATCCCTGTGTTATCAACACTGTTTCCAGCACAAATCCAAAGAACAGCCCCATACAAGCTACTATGAGGAAATTTAACTCTATCTCAGCAAAAAACAGCACTGGTAAAAAGTTTTGTAGTCAGAAAATGTTCAAGGACTGCTTCATTTTTAACACTGGATTAAATTTTGCAACTGGTTACTAGCAAAATGCTAACGGGATTTAGTAAGGCTGACAGAAACTGAAGAAATGTCTGGATTTTCTCTGCACTGGAAAAAAGGAATATACAATTTAATAATGTTTCTAAACTAATGGAGATTACATATATCCACTTCAGTCAGTTGATTTCACTGGGATACACTGATGGAAAACTGGAGTGACAAAAATGGTGAACCAGACCTTTTACTTTTATCTCACTAGCATTACCTTTAGTAGAGGTATTTTATACTGTAAGTTCAAAAGTCATTGTAACCTCATTTTGTTCTCTCTTAAAATTAAAAGTCAGTATCTTTTTGGTGGCATTATGTAGTTCCGTTAGTCATATTTATTCTCCTACCAGTTACAGGATGTGATTTCAAAGATGATAAAAATCTGCTGATTTAAAAAAAAAAAAAAATTAAAAAAATTGAGCCTATAAACTCTCAGAACAATAAAGGATGTTGTGTCTATAGGCAGGATTCTTATTACAAAGAACATCATATGCTGGAAGCAGAGACAATCAGGAAGGTAATAAAATAGCTCCACAGTAGCCAAGACTTCTTCCTTCACCTACAGCATGTTGAATTTGTATGTCATAAAATGTTCAGTGAAATAATTTTTCTTAGAATAAATTGCTAGTAAAATACAAGTACTGTGACAGCCTGGCAGAGGTAAATATATTACATTTGATTAAAAATTCCACATTGACCTGTTTTTTCAATTACCTCCCTTACTTTTGAGAGATTAAAGAAAGTCTGTACCTTTTTAATAGTTCTCATGCTGATCTTTTTGTAGCATTTTATGGAAGTGTGTTATTCTGCCTGATACTCCCAAGTGCCATCTATTCCATTTGGGAAAAGAAGTAACATACATGTGATGGATTCTAACATCAAGATAAAAGAATTTAAGGTAAAAATACCTTTCTTTTCCATGAAATATTCTAACATTACTACATTACTATATTAATTTTCACATTGAAAAGATGTGAGAGAGGTATGAATCCACAGTAAAACTGGCAATTGAGTTTAAGGAATATATTTGAAGATAAGTAAATCACAATTATATATTCAAAACCATATATTCGGAGTCAATAGAGGAGTCATGCTTAATTTGATAATCTTTGTGGTGTTCTGTAGTCTTCACTAAATAAAAAGAAAACAAACCAACCAACCAAAAAAAAAAAAAGTTCAAAAACTTCAAAAATTTCCTCTTTTATTCTATATTGTAACATAGTTGTATTAGAGATGAATGAGCTAGTTAAGAGGTAAAGTGCAGGTAACTTTTTAAAGACAATTATTTCAGAAACAGACCAATACTCAGATTTGAAAATAACTAACATTAATTTTATATATATATATAAAAGTTTTGGGTGGTTTTTTTTTTTTTTAGAAATGTAAATGAAATGTCTCTCACTTTTATAAGTGCTACAAATTGCCCTAAAAATCTGGTTCAGAAAACTACACTCTCAAATGACTGTTCTCAGTCATTTTTGGCACATGTCAGAAACAGGGAAAGTGTGCTTTAAGAAAAATGCGTTATTTCATCAAATAAAAATTTTGAAAGAAAATTCTGGTCAGCTTTCTGGCCAGCACCCTTTACAATATCTCTGAGTGAATTATGTGGCAAAGTATCAAATTCTAACTTTCGAATAGAGAAATATTCAAAATATTATAGGCAATGTTTTATGGAGAAAGAACACATATAGTGTAAAAATTATTGCTTTTTAAAAAGTGCTGTATTACATTAAAACAAACAAACAGAATATAGACATTTAACTGTAACTTGCATGTGCCACAGGGTCAACTCCCTCACTACGGTACCAAAATAATTAATATTTTCAAAATATCAGTTTCCACAGCTGTGTTTGAAACAAAATAACAAATAGAATCTTGTTGCTTAGAAATCTCTACTTCTTATCAATCTGAACAGCTGACCATGATAATTAAAGCTTTATATTGATCTAAATAACAGTACTTTTGGAGAGCATGGATACTACCTTCTATGAAGTTTTACTATGATAGGCAAAGATGAATTGTCCAAATAATCGTGATTTCCACTTGCTGTTTTTTACTACTTAAATTTAAACCTAAATTTTACTTAGTAATGCTAACTACTATTCTGTTAGAGTTGCCTGTTGACAACTCAAATCTATTCACCCAAGTTTTTGCGTACAATAGTTATATTGCAACCCAGTCCCTCCTGATTTGTTTTCATAATAAGCTATTAAATTCTCTCTCATTTAATGTCAGTTTTAGTCCTTTCTCCTCCATGTCACATTTTTGCTCATAGAGCATAGGTTTATAATCTCATTAATTACTAGGTGATTTTTTTTTTTTCTTGGAAGTTAGAATACATGAATGTTCATGTGTCATGGAGGCACCCCGAGGCTAGTTTAAGGGACAACAGGGTCCAAAACAACTTTTATTAAACCGCTGAGAAACAGGGTTTTAGCACTCCAAAACTGACTTAAATACAGGTTTGGATATCAGTTGAGGAAAATTATTAAGGGACAGCAACTAATACAACAGGCGGTCCACAGAGTGCATGCACATGGCTTCACCCAAAACAATGCCAGAACTGTCTCTGAGTCCCAGAGGAGTACACACTTGCCTGAACACCGTGCAGGATTATTTTAAAGAGATACACGTACTCGTAGTGAGTATGGAAAGTTAGTACACTCACGATTCTGTGAGGGTTAATTTACTTACATGTGCAAATGTGCACGGAATATTACACGTACTTATGTGGAAGCACGGGAGGAAAATACACTCGCGATTATGCGAGGATTAATTTTATACGGGCTCATATTGAGCATGGAAAGTTACACGTGCATATGTGCACGGAAAGTATAAATACACTCGCAATCCTGCAAGAAGTTTTACTCACACATGTGGCAGCAAGGCAAGCAGAGTCTCCATCCCGGGGAGGGGGGCTCTCGGCGGCAGCATCTTGCTTGTGCTCCGAGAGACCCATGACAATGGGCGGAGTCTCGACAAGAGTCCCGGTTTTTTATATTCGCTGATCAGACCTGACTGTAGGCATTCTAGAAGCTTCTCTGCACCCCCACACTGGCTGTGGGGTGCCCCTGAAGCCTCCAAACATCCCCCACACTAGCCATGGGCACCCAGCGGCTCACTGGCACCTCGGCACTCCCTTCTCCTAATGGCCATGGCCAGGGTGCTCTGAGGCCAAACAAAATAAGCTGTTAGCCTCAAATAGCAGAGAGAGAGGGAGATGTGCCTACTCCTTCCATACTGAAGGAGGGAGTGGGAGAGAGGGAGGTTTGCATCCTGCCACACCGTGTTTTCTTGATTCAATAATCCTACTCTTATTTTTTAAATCTGAAGTAGTAACAGGTTAGTCGGTCAAGGAAGAATAACCTGAAAAAATTGTCTTAGCCTTCTTTAATTTCTATTTCATCATTGAATAAGAGATCAACCTTAATATGGTTTTGTAATATTGAATACTTATTTTCATGTTGTAAGGAACTAGCAAACATCAGAAGAAAATTCATCCGTACATAGTTCCTTTTCTTCATTTGAATTATATCAGGGTTAATTTTGTCCTGATACATCGAATGGTATAGTAGAGGTTAAAGAATGCAAATGTAAGAGCTGAAATTTTGCTTTGGTTGGAAAGAGAGAGAGCTTTGCCTTAATCCTAGTCAAACTAGGATTTAACTTTATAGGCTTATCAAAGATACAAATTACAGCAAATGCCAGATTAATTTTCTTCATTTATTGCCTCATTTTTTTCTTCTCTCACTAATTCCCCTATGTAATTGTCTCCTCTCAGCTCTTTCTGGCATTTACATTTTGATTGTCTTGATTTCCATCTATAGTAGACCTAGTTGTGATTTTACTTTCTTAATTCTCCTTTGATTTACTGATATATGATTTTCATTCATATAAATATCTTATAAATATAAGTGCATGTGCATAGACTAATGAGCATAAAAATTACCCATACCATTACACGTAATTATGTTGTTATTAAACTAAAACATCTAATAGAATTAATTTATTATTTTAATAATAGTTGTTAATTTCTCTTTACACAGTATTTTATTTTAGACTTTTAACTACATTTTGAATGTAGTAAATGGTTAGACATAGAATATTACTATGTTAGATGAAGGCTATTACTGCTTGGCACATCCCTAAATGAGCCTAGGTATTTCTCTGGACAGCATTAAATTCATATCTGCACACCTTTTTGACCACCTGGACATACTGCTGGCTCCTATTCAGCCAGCTGCCAATCAATACCTCCAGATCCCTTTCTGCCAGGCAGTTTTCCAGCCACTCTTCCCCGAGCCTGTAGCGCTACCTGGAGTTGTTATGACCCAAGCGCAGGACTTGGTACTTGGCCTTGTTGAACCTCAGACAATTGGCCTCAGCCCATTGATCCAGCTGGTCCAAATCCCTCTCTAGAGCCTTCCTACCCTCCAGCAGGTCAACACTCCCACCCAACTTTGTATCATCTGCAAACTTACTGAGGGTGCACTCAATCACCTCCTCCAGGTCATTGATAAAGATATTCAACAGAACTGTCCCCAATACTGAGCCCTGGGGCACACCACTTGTGACTGACTGCCAACTGGGTTTGGCTTCATTCACTACAACTCCTTGGGCCCAGCCGTCCAGCCAGTTTTTCACTGATCAAAGAGTATAGCTGCCCAAGCCATGAGCAGCCAGTTTCTCCAGGAGAATGCTGTGGCAAACAGTGTCAAAGGCTTTATTAAAGTCTAAGTAGGCAAGCACTATATGAGTTTATTTAATTAAATAAATAATTCAGCTAGCTCCTTTGATCTGAAACTGTGACGAATTATTACTTTGTAATCCAGTAAACATCACTGAAGTTTGAACTCCAAACAAATATGCAGAATAATTTATAGAAGACAACAGAGTGAAAATGTGTAATAGTCCATGGTTTTAAAAATACAGATAGGCCACATTTTTCAAATGTTGCATAAATCATGTTGGTGTTTAATTTTTTAATGATTTTATGAAAATTGTTTTCATGTAATATTCTATTTTAGAATTAAATATTTAAAAACAAGTAACATGAAAATATTCAAAAAGCAAGATCCTCAGTTACTCTTAGTACAAGCTTTATAGAAAAGACTATTCAATAGCAATTATAAAATTAGGTTCATGAATATCCAGATTTTTCTTAGTAATTCTGTCTTTACATAATTCATAGAGCTGTAAAATATTCACCAGTCTTTCTTTCGAAAGATTTAGTTAAGCACACACCCTCATTCTCACTGTTACATGTCTTCCATTTTCACTGAAATGCAAATTTACTCAAGTACAGGTTGTTCCCATACCATCATTCTACCTAGGAAAAAAAAATCAAATGGGAATACTGTTCAATTGACTTAAATGATGAATAGGTTAACACAAGGGCAAGTTATAAACTTAAGGTTATCACCAGGAGCTCTACGCAAAGGGCTAGAAAAATAAGCCAATATAACACGAAACAAAACAAATTCATTTGCTCTATAATGAACAAACCTGCTAACATAACTTGCAGAAGCACACAGGACAGATCCTTCCTGTTTGAATATGTCTTTCATTTAGATGACTTTCTTCCTTACTATTCTGAAGTTGTCAAGGTGTTTGAAGGTTCATATTCTCTATGACATCTTTCCCTCACTAGTCTTACTGACCCCATCTCAGGACCAAAATAAAGTCTTCCCTACCAAATTGCCACCATACATGCATACACATGCCTATGTACACAAATGCAGAGTTGTCTTTTTTTCCACTTCTATTACAAATGACACACAGTTATTTGGTTATAATCAAATTTCAGATCATTAGGATATGTCACCCAGCTTATCAGAATGCTCGAGTTTGTCAGGGTTTTTGTCCACTTTCAGCACAAATGTGAGGTCAAAAGTTGGCTTTCAGAATTAGAGGCCTCAAAACTGCCTGGTGGACCTTTCTTTATGACAGTGGTAGAAGGGCTGGTTCTGAAATCTTCGAAGACTAAATTCTTTCATCTCAGTCATTCTGCATCCTTTGCAGAAAGAGGGAAATAAAGATTCAGAGCCTGAGCTAAACTATTTGAGTAAACAAAGAAGAATCTGTTGATGTTAGGGGTGTTGTGGTGATAGTTCTCTAACTTTTGAACAACACACAGTCCTATTTTAGTAGGCTGAGATAGCAAGTTACAGCTTAGAACCTTCACATGTTCACCAGTCTGTTTTCATCTACTTCTATATACAAACCAAGGAGGAAGTACAAAGAGCAGAAATGTCCTACATATATATTTAATAAAGTTTTTTAAAAAATAAAACATGGCATGCTTAAGTGAACGAGTGCTTGAGCTACAGTAGATGAAAGTGTTTTAGCATCAATTTAACATGGTCCAAAAAGAAGTTGTGTTAAAATTAAGTGATTTAAAAAACCTTGATGGAACATTATATTAAAAGTCCTTCAAAATAATTACTTGAGGGAATCCAGTTGTATTGGTTTTCCTTTTGATAAAATTTGATAAAGTCATTTGGTGATAAATTAGATATTACCCATAAACAAAATTAAAGTTTTTGACCAGGGTGGCAACTGAGAAATGAAAAGCTCTTTGAAAAGGTTTCTGAGCCTTTGTCCAGGAATATTTGGAAAATTATTTTATAACTCAGGTTTTCTTTGCTGCTCTAGGGTGGTTATTTGCTCTGCCCAGAGTATCCTTCACTGAAATAGTGTTAACACAGCAGTGTGTATTTGTGCTGAAATAGGCCCTGTCTGTATTAAGGATTTACAGGATTAAACTGATCCACTGGAAAACTTTGTGCTAACAAAATATAACTCTGTTAAGAACTGAGTTGGGCACTTTTTTTCAGTAAATTATTTTTTTAAATATAAATATATATTTTGGCATTGTTGATTTGGAAAACAGATGTAAGGTTTGTTTAAAAAGTTCTATCTGGGAAAAAAAAAAGTGTTATTAAAATATTATTTCCTTTTTGTTCAAGAGACAAAAGATTAGAACTCTGTTGCAGGACAGAAAAATTCACTTTCCTCATCCACCTAGTGATATTTGAAGACATAGTCATAGGACTGCTAGGCCTTTTGGCTAAAGGAAAGATTTTTTTTTTTTAATCTCTTATCAGTGAAGCTCCATACTCCACAAATGAACAAACATTAACTGTAGCAGAGTCTAAAGTCCTGCTTCCCAGTGGAGTGTCTTAGGAAAAATATAGGAGGTATTCTCATTTTTGCTATGGGAGTATCCTACCTTGTTTTGCTATGGGACTATCCAACTATTTTACATAAACTGAAGGAGCAACCTTGGAAGAGGCAGTGAACTCTTCTACAAAACCAGAATGTACAGACATTCAGAGCTTAGATCCTGGATCTGTAGGATTCCAGTACAAGAAGAAACTGAACGTATCCATGATAATGAGTTTCCTAGCCATTAAGTCACCAGGAAAAAAAAAAAAATAAATAACATCATAGACATCTCCTAGTATAATTTGTGAAATTAAGAAGGTTTTTGAAATTTACTCATTTATTTTTTCAATATTCTTTCAAAAGTTCCTTCCATCAAAAGACATACTTGTATTTTTGAATAAAATAGAAGCTATTCTTTAATGGGAATCACAAATTTCAGCATTATATTTCCACAAGAAAGAAGTATATTAATTTATTTATTGGTCCTGTAACCACAAGAAATAAAAAAAAAATTATTTGACCAAGTAGGATGAGGTTTTCAACAAGTATCAGCATGCATAGTACTGTTCCTGTTGTAAACCTGATCAGCGTGCTGCCAGACTTCAAAGAAACAGAAAATGGCAGTAGCCAAGGAGGAGATCATAAGATAGGTCAACATCTCCGTACGAACTTGTGAACTATAATTTCAAGCTGGCTGTCTAGTGCTGCTTTTTAACCTAAGTTTTTAAACTTTTTTCTTGTGTGCAGTCCCCTCTTTTCCCTGTTCTACTTCCACCTGTCATATATGAAATCTTTGATTAGTGCCTTAAAAAAAATAAATAAAATTAGAAAGACTATGGCTTTGTCAGCCAAGTAGCTGGAGTTTGTTTAACATAATATACTGGAGTATCACACAGATGAGGGCATGAGAAAGTTTAAGTGGTTTCTACAGTGCTCACAAAGAAGAAATTTCAGCAGGATCAAAATCTCACTGCTTTTGCCCTGCCTGTGATGATACTCTTCACGGGGACATTTCATAGGTCATTTGTATTGCAATTTACCTCACAGACTCCTCTTACATCTGATTTGCTCATACTATCTACCCTACAAAAGCAAAACATGTTTCTGTATCTCTTGTGGGATTGTACATCTAATGACCAATCTTGATTATCCAGTACTATTTTTCTCTTCTGTAAACCATAGCCTACCTGCAAGGCTCTTTTCTTGATGTATGGGGGAAAATATCAGTGAGCTAAGTGTTTCTCATCTCCAAGTTTTCAATTTACAATCCATCTCCATTGTCTCTCAAAAAAACTTGTGTGTGGAAGACTGCATTTCAATTATTGAAAAAAAATAACCTCAGTCCAAATGCAGATTGAGATGTTTTGCAGAGACAGAAAAATATGCATGAAATAATGCTTCATGTGCTGAAAACAAAGGAAAAATCATTAGCTAAAGATGTATTAGCTTCTAGCTCTTCTAATATCATCACTCCATATAAAAATGAATCACCCATACTGCTTGTCTGCTACACACTCATTTAGCAAGTGGTCTACAAAGTGTTTTCTATTAGTTGCAAGATACTTCAACTTAAAAGAAGACATAAAACATGGTTAGCTGACTTTTATGGCAACCCTAATGAAACTTTCTGAACCTTTGTGGATAATATTTTACAGAAAATAGATAGCAATAACTGCACGTACAAAGAGGTTGCAGGATATACAGGACACTGTAACAGTTTCATTTATGAAAAATACAACAGTATGCTCCAACATTTGATGATTATAAATTTCAACATCAGTTTGCCTGGCCTGTACCATCTGCAGAAGCTAAAGAGCTAAAGTAGACATCCAGAGCAACTGGATGTGGCCAGACTCAGCTAGACCCAGTACAAGGGAATGTAGTTTTGAGGACAAAAGTCAGAGTTGTGAATGAATTTAGTTTGTAAGCCTATTATCTGTTTGTCTCTTTGAATGTGCTACATTTAGTCTTTGTTGACTTAAGGAAGGGAAGGCAATGGAGTACAGAAGAGGACTTCTGTTACTGGGGTACTTCTGATATTTCAGTCTCTAGCCTAGAGTATACTTTAGAGTAGCTGAGTGTCTCTTAGAAAAATCCACTGCTGTTATTTTCTGCTTTCCTATGAGACCAGGAATCAGTTTCCATCAGGAATTCTCTGGTGAAAGCCACACCTCATTTCACAATTGTGCTTGAACTCAAGAGAATAATGAACATCAAAACTGAATTAGTTATGGGGTATGTGAAGCAAACATATGACGGTGTTTGTACAGGGACTTTTTTTTTAAACTATTTCAATTGATCATATCTTTTAGCAATGCACTTCAGTTAGGAGAAGCTACTCTTTGTGTCACCTCATTGCAACATTAATCTTAAATTCCAATATGAAGTTCAAAAGTGTCCTAAAAGGATGATGCTTGATAACATTGGCTGACCAAGACAGGGCTGAGGAGTGACTGTTGTTCAATCTGTTTAACAAACTGTCCTAATATCTCCTCTTCTTAAATTTTTTATAAGCTGAGTGTACATCGATGAACTGGCAGGTGGGTAACTGTACACCTAGCAGGACCACAGATTTGCTTCCTATGATCAAGATAATAATTTGATTGACCCACTGAGCCACAAGGATGATTAAGGGAGTGGAGCATCTCCCTTACGAGGAAAGGCTAAGGGAACTGGGTCTCTTTAGCTTGGAGGAGACTGAGGGGTGACCTTGTTAATGTTTACAGATATATGAAGGGTGAGTGTCATAAGGATGGAGCCAGGCTCTTCTAGGTGACAACCAACAGCAGGACAAGGGGACAAGCAGAGCAGCCATGAGCCAAACTTTGGTGTGACAACAGAAAAACCTAGGCTTCCTTAAGGATCCCTTGATGACTCTGTGAAGGCTTTACCAGCTTAGGATGCCCTCGACGATAAATGAGAGCAAGTTTGGAGGTAATAACTTTCCCAATTACAGTGTATTGAGCTGAGGCAGAGGGAGGAAAAAACTTCCAGAACCTGTATCTACTAACAAAAGTAAATTTTCTTTAATTCAAAATTAATTTCAGTATAGATGATGTTGTAACAAAACATCATTAAATTTTCTGATGTCTCTTGGTGTCCTTATTTGAAGAAAAACACAAAGTTCTACCTCAACACTCTGGTTGGTATGGGATTTTACCTTATAGCATGAAAAACACTGAAATAGGAAATTCCTGTAAAATCCCTATAAAATTCCTCTAAAATTGGACTTAAATTACTGTATTTAAAATAACAAATAAATTTTTATTATGGGGTTTTTATCTATTCTTGTCATTTAATTCATGTTAGCACAGAGTACTGTGACAGGGAAGCCAGGGCTGTTTGTGTAGTCCATCAGCCTGCAGCTGCAGATAACTTTCTTGATCCTGTTCTACAGTGCAGATCATTTGACAGAAAAGTGTCTGTCAAATGTCAGCTTTGACCACAAACCCTGTGCTCAGAGTGAAGTGTAAAATTTATTTTCAATGAGCCTGGATATTGCGTTTTGAATAATTTCTTAAGTAAGACTTTTCTAAACAACATTTTTACTAGTATATTCTTACTAAGCACAAAGGGACACGGAAATGTGTCTGCAAAATATTGGTAATTCTCCATTCTCTGCAGTTTGATGTCACTCCTAAGAGGTGATCTCACTGACTAAAGCCACTGGAACATTTGAAAGCCCTTCTGGTGATGTAGTTGATTGAAAGACTGTATGAAGCACCAACCCTACTAGTAATGACATGGTGCTAGGGAACAGGAGACTAGAAACTTGGTTGGAAAAATGCTGAGATGAAAGCCATTATCCATTTGATCTGTAGATTAGCAACACTGAAAAACTCAGGCATTTCAAACAATAGAAATATGAGCAGTTTTCTGACATGTTAGCATTATGCAATCTAATAGATATTGAAAAGCATTGGTTCTCCTTCATAAATTACTCTTGAATTTAGGGGGTAAATAATATACAGGTATAATGTGGGCATAGTTCTGAAAATAATCACATCTTCCTCAACATGATATTTCCTTAATGTGATGCTTTCTCAGTTATAGCTGGATGATAGATCTTAGGGTAATAGAGGAACATTCTTTGTAATAATGCCTACATAGTTTGATCTGTAGTTCAAACTCCAAGTTACAGAACAGAATCAAGAATAAACTCTTCAGCATACCATGAATGGAAATGTAAAAGACTGTCAGAAATAGAAGTGTGGGCTTTTAAAAAATTATTTTTGTGAACACTCAGAAACGCTGACTACAGACATTCTAATAATTTGTATCAAAAAAAAATCATCTTCCTTGCTAAATTAATATTTAAGAGACTCAACAATGACAACACAACATGTATAATGAGTGGTTTGAGTATAGATTGTCTGCATGAATCATAGCATGTCAAAAAAGAAAGATTTAACTATCTCTCTGACACAAAATATCAGAGCAAATAAACACATTTGTCAAATGTGGGAAACATTCCATATCTTCGGAAATTCTACACATTTCTCATGTTCACTTCATGTGGCCATTCATACAAATAAATAACTTCTGAAATTATGAAATTGATTTGGCATGACAGGCACATAAGACTTAATACTAGACAAAAATAGACACTATAGGAAGCAAGTACAAAAGCCAACTTTAATAAGGACATCTATAGCTTGGATGACAGAGAAAATGGTAGTAAGAAAGATGAGTGTTGACAGAAAAACTGCATTAATGAGAAATTCTTGGCCTCATAAAGGAAGAAGAATGCATCATGTAGGGAAACAGAGGTATTGACTACTTCTCATCTGAGTGCTGTCAGTCTATATGACTCTTTATGATGATTTTTATTAACATTTCACCTGAATGCCATGTAGAAACCTACTGACCTGTTTGGGGGTGTTTATTTGTTTTCCTCTGTGAACTAAAAAATAATTTGTGTTTCTTTTGGAGGTGGGTGACAGGAGAAGACCTGCTTGTTAGAATAAATTATACTGTCAACTTGGATGATCTGCTTCATCTGAAACAAGAGCTTGTCTTCCCTCCCTGACTATCCAGAAAAGGAATTAGGAAAATGCATATCCTCACAGGGGATGTCAGATCTTTCATGTATAATTCACTGGAGAATTATTTCCTTCTTCATCACACAAGGGAGGCATGTCTAGAAAACCCATAATGATTCTGCTTCTGTGTATAAGGGGAGGGAGACGCAGGTTTATAGAAGTCCTTTCGAAGTGTCTGACACTGCAGAAAAAAAATCTGAATGAGACTTGTTAACAAGAATTAACATAATTAACATAATAGTGAATGTAACAAAGCTGTAGCCAGCTAAACATCATTTGAATAGTTTGTTGTTTTTTTTTTTTTTTTTTTTTTTTCTGAAAAACCTAGTGATTCAGCAGGA
Organism: Patagioenas fasciata; assembly: GCF_037038585.1. Lineage (NCBI taxonomy): Eukaryota > Metazoa > Chordata > Aves > Columbiformes > Columbidae > Patagioenas > Patagioenas fasciata. The sequence continues at coordinate 83,563,551 of NC_092521.1, forward strand.
ATAACCATATGCTTAAGTATATGGTTACATATCTAGGGGTTCAGGAGAAAGTCTGATCTACCAAGTTTGACCTTAAAGGCAGTTTTTGCAAACTGTACAAAGAAAAGTTATTATAGTGGGGGGTGTTTGTTTTTGTAACACCCTTTAATTATAAAATTAATGAAATTTTCCATTTGGAAAACTTCTTGAAGAAAATAGATATTTTCTGTCCAGGTATAAAATTTTGTTGACTTTCAAGTGATCAGAATGACTGATTCTTCAGTCACCAAGTTTACATTCTGTTAGTTACATATCTATCGTGTGATATCACTGCAGGTTACTATACACGCAAATATGCCAATAAATAAGTGAAATAATTTATTTCTCATAAGGCAGGAAATTTAGGTATTAGTCTGTAGTAAACGAATAATTATCTTCCATTGTCTGACCATCCTTACTACACTGATGAAGGTAAGAGCACTATACTAAGGAAAACAGCAACACATTTTTTCTAACCACTCTATATTAAAAAACTATCATTAATCACCATTTAAACTTAAAAAGATTATTTCAAGAGTTTTCGATATCTATGTAGAATATAGGACTTGGATTAATTAAAAACTTAACGTAAATTCTTGTTAAAATCTAATGAAACTAAAAGCATATCTCAGAGACTACACTGAATAAAAGAAAGAATTAAATGTTTTTTATAGGTGTCACAACAGCTCCTGATATTAGAGTGTGAATATAAAATTCAAGAACAAATAATTCAGTTCACATATAGTAGCAGATTTCAAGTTCAAGTAAATACAACAGGTATCCACAGAAGTGTTGAGTAAATGAAACATAACAGCTGGTGGTATGTGAATCCAGTGAAGATCCTGAAAAGCATGATTTTTTTCAGCTTTAATGAGACTATAGAAAGAGCAGCATGTATTGCTCTTAATTTGAATATACTGTCTTACATTCTCATGCTCTTGATGACCCACACAGTCCTACCATTAATCTGTTGACTGTTTGTTCACTTATTTTATATTCAAGCCAACACCAATGTCTCCAAGAAAACAATAGTAGAATGTCACATTGGAAAAGCCACAGGAATAATTTTTATTTGCAGTATTACTTCTGAAAAATGGTAATATCAGAGACACCACAGTGTATTTTCTATATTTGTGGAGGATTCAAATCTTCGAAAGCACAGTGAGAGAATATATATATTTTTTTCTAATATCTGCTGTATCACTAGAAGATTGCTTTAACACAACAGACCAAAAATAACTTTTAAATGTTTCTAAAACTTGTGGAGTAAATACTGAACTGGGTGTTGAATAGATTATAAAATACTTTCGCCTGTACCATTGTATAACTTGTGATATAAAATCTATGAAGTTATTTATATTTCTTTATTAAATGACTTGTATCTTCAAATTCAGTTGCTTTTAATCTGGTTTTTTGCTTTGTTTTGTTTTGCTTTTGCTTTCTGTTGGAAATTATTCCTTCAAATTTTCATGAGAAGTAATGGTATTGAATAAATAATGTTTTTATTTTCAAAATACTTCCAAAAGAATTTACTAAGCCAATTTCACTCTTAAGCATAAAAGTTCAATGACAAATTTGGTTGAAGAGCAGGGAGAAAAATACCATATTTGCCCATATTTGCCTATTTTAAAGCAAATACAACATCGTAACTTGACAAGAATTTTAATTAGGAAAAAAAGTGCCTCAAAACTTTGGGCAGCTTTCCTTAAATGAAAACAGATAAACAAATAAAAGGGTCACAAAGTAGTAACTAAAACTTCTGTAGCAAAACTTCCATAACAAAAATATGTATGCATTTTTCCTGCATTTACACTCACCTAAAAAAAAAAAAAAAAAAAGGTGCAATATTTATATCAACAACACACAGGGTGTTTCATAAAGATCGACCCAATTTCAAAGCAGTACGTATCACAATGACAACATGTTACAATTACAAAAAAATCTACAAGGTGTTTAATGAGTTACCAAGTTCTAGTAACCTTTTCATAAATTCCTCACCCTATCAAGTGGTAAGAGTTTCATTCATGGGCAGGTCATGGTTGCAGAGATAACAGTGTTTTCAAATTATGTCTTTCTTTTTGAAACAGCTTGTATATTAAGTCCAAAACATAGATGAATAAATAGTTGTTGTTTTATCAGCCTAGGAACCTACTGGAAGAATGCAAAATATTTAGAAATTGAATTTCCTATTTAAATGATCACATTATAGAACCATCTACAATTGTCATACATGAGCTTACAATAATATCAAATACTTCTGTAAAGATACTCTCTTCGTCTGCTTTTTAAAAACATTTAGACCACTGTAACTTGGAAGATTTTTTCCTCTCATCCTTAATTTCCTTTTTGATCTGCATATGCCATTCACTTAATGACTTACTAGGTTCCTTTTATTCAAAGATTTAAAGCTCACTTCTTTTGTTTGCAATTTTTCTTCATATGACAACAGCATCTTTGAGTATTCCACAGAATATTGATTTCTAAAATTCCAGTTCTGTAATCAAATCCTCAGGGTGGAAACAGGTCATTTTTTATAACATTTCTACAAATCCCCCATAGACTTTGCTAATGTTTCTATTGCTTTCATTCAGTAGTGTAATTTTAAGAATTGTGAGATACCATCAGTAAAAAAAGGGATTTGACACAAAAAAAGGCAATCATTGAAATGTCTGTTTTGCTTGAAAATGGTGAACTAGTCTGTGCTTCATAATTTTGGATGGGATTTAGACAGAAATGCTGGTTCATCTGTTTTCTAAATGAGCTGGTTTTCATTCTCAGTCTTCTGAGAAATAATACTAGATGTATTTTTTCAGCCAGCTCATACTACTAGGAAGACGTGTTTGAGCTTTACAGTATTCAACAAATGCAAAGTTAATGCTGACCTTGGACAGGAAAAATTGCTCCAACGGCACAGACTGGTGGAAGGGATGTGGAGGCCTTGGCAGACACCAGCTGAGCATGAGCCAGCAGTGTGCCCTGGCTACAGAGATGGCCAGCAACACCCTGGGCAGTATTCACAGGAGCACAGCCAGGACATCAAGGAGGGGGGACTATATCCCTCTGTTCAACACTCAATAGATCCCATCTGGATACTCTGTCCAATTTTTGGGACCTCAGTACAAGAAAGAGGGAGAGGCCTCAATTAGGCTGGGATCTAGAGCACTCACCCCAGGAGGAGAGAGGGCTGAGGGACCAAGGCTTGTTCTGCCTGGAGGAGAAATGGCCTCGGGAGGGAACTAACTGCAAATTGCTGGTACATGTGAAGAGTTCATCAACAAGATGGAGTCAGGCTCTTCGCAGTAATGCACAGTGGGGAAATGAGAGACAACAGGCATATAGAGAAACAAGGAGATGTAAGGAGATGTAAGGAGAATCTTTTTTACCTTGAGGATAGCCAAGTAATGGAAGAGGCAGCCCAGATAGACCATGCAGTCTCCATTCTTGGACATTTTCGAGACTTGACTGGGTAAAGCCCTGAGGAACCTCATCTGAGCAATTTTCCTGTGATCCTATGATTTCAGAGTAAAGGCAAAGTAAAACTGCTTTTTTTTTTTTTTTTTACAGCTCTAAAATTGCCAGATGAACATCTACATTTCCAAATGACAATGCTGTGGAATCTAAATGCCCTATTTGTTTGAAACAAACCCAGGAGGTGCTAACCATTAGGACACTGTGGCACCTAAATTGTAGATGCTTAAGTTCTTCATTAGATCTAGTCCTCATTGCATGTAGGCTTTGTGTCATTTGTTTAAGGGTTTTATTCAGAGGAAAAGAAAAATCTTATTTTTGCTGCCATTTGCAATTTAAAAAGCAGATTTGAAGAATAACTTGTGCATTAATGCCAGGCCTTAGGGATATTTATTTGAACCCTTTAAATTAAACCCTTCAAATGGACTTGGTAATCCTATAGAACTGACAACCATGCATTCAGCTAAGTTTATTATTCATGTCATAATGATTTATGGACATTTTAACAAGTTACAGCCCATGTGTTGTGTTGTCATGTCTTTTTGAAGACTAGTTATTTGGATTAGCTGTGCAAGTGTATGGATATTTCTTATAAGATGCTCAGCAAAAAACATCCTTTAACTCAGGATTTTGTCCAGCTGTTTGATCAGAGACCATGTTTCTGCAGACAGCTGATCTCTAAACTGCAGCTTTTTCTTCAAAGTGAAGGGACATTCCTTACATGGCTTACTTCTACTTTTTTATTATTATTCCACTAAACCTTTAAAGCAACATTACTTCAGCATTATAAGATCAAATGCAAGCTATGTAATTTTAAACAAGATTTTCTCTAAGAGGATTTTTAATAAGTAGCTTGTTAAACTGTCTGGGAAGTTTAACTGACAAACCTAAGAGCTCTTGCTAGCATTTAATTCTTTTGAAGGAAGTAAAATAAGGTATGGATGTGGGAGACAGACAAACAGAGGAAGACAGACACAAAAAGAAAATGCTTAATAATGGTATGTTTAGGGACCAATCTAACTTCAAGCTTTATAAACTGTGACAATGAAATTTGTCTTACAATTAATGCTAAATATGAGTGGCTAATACTGTACTTGTTATCAGAATACCTAGACAGACTAAAAGTTCCAAGCTACTTAGTACAAATACATATATATAAAGGTTTATAAAAATTACCATTTTATCTTTTTAGTTTTCACCTAGATTTTCTTTATTTTTTTTTTTTGTTAAAAAATGCAGCAGGAAGTGCATTTAAAATTTCTGATATTTTATGCCATTCTGTAAACAAGGCGTACTCACTAACAGGCAAACAAGCAGAACAAACCTTGCTGTGACAGAAGAATTTTCCCTCTGACTCCTTTAGGGTCTGAGTATCCAGCCCAGTCCAGTGAACTTCCCTGCCCGCTCCTGCCCCTGCTTGTGAAACACAGCCTTGACTCTGTGCTGGGACAAAAAAATTCTGCCATTGCTTATACAGCAGTTACTTATGGTCAGTGGCATTATACTACAGCAAGTGTCTTTTCAAACCATTTCGGAGAGCACACAGCACTTACTTAAGATACCATCTCACAAAATTCTCCTTTGACATTCACAATAATGCAGGCCCTATGGTGAAATGAAATTCTTTTCATAACAGCAGGTACTGAAACAGAAAAGCGTTATGAAAATACTCTACATGTCCCATCAGCTTTTTAGTGCAACAAGAACTGTCATATGGAAAGAAAAATAACCAGAGAGGTTGCTAGCCTTCTGCACATAGTGGATCTGGCTTGGATGGAGTTAACTTTCTTCACAACAGCCAGTATGATGCTGTGTTTTGGATTTGCAACTAAACAGTGTTGATAACAGACCGATGTTTTCACTATTGCTGAACAGTGCACGCACAGAATCAAGGCACTCTCTTTTTCCTACTCTGTGCCCCCAACAAGTAGGATGGGGGTGAGCAAGAGGTAGGGTAGGGACACAGCTGCGATAGCTGACCTCAACTGATCAGATGGATATTCTGTACCATATGACATTGTGCCCAGTAACAGAAGCTCAAGGGAAGGAGACAGAAGCAGGTGTGTTGATGGTCCCACTATTTTCTTCCCAAGTAAATGCTCTGCATACTGAGGCACTGCTTTCCAGCCAGTGTCTATCTACTTGGTGAGAGGAAGCTGTAAATAAGGAATTATTTACTTTGCTTGCACATGCAGCTTTTGTTCCACCTATTAAACTGCTTTTATTCAATTATTTCTTCTTCTTCTTCACAACTCAGGAGAGAAGAGAATGAAAGAGTGGTTATCTGTGTATTTCGCTGTTAGGTGGAGTCAACTCAGCAAAGCAAAGCCTAAGGGGGCCACCACTTAACGATCTCTATTACTGAGATACGGACAGAAGCAAACTCACAAGACAAATGTCATCCTCAAAGAAAATGTCCGAACTGAAGACTAGAGGTTCATAGTGAGCAAAATTAAAAACCTGGGTATCTTTTCCATGAGTGAAATCTAAGATCTTTTCATGGACTGTAGTTGTTTTAAAACGACGTAAGCTTGCAGACATCCCTCATGGAATCCTGACTACTAAACTAAGTGGCATATTTTCTAAGATCATTGTTCCTTCATTGTGCACAGAAACAGTGACAGTAAATTGTCACACAATTTACATGATTGGTGATAATGTAGTTACAAAACAATTTGAGTGCTAAAAAATTTGATGTAACATGCCACAACTAAAAAAAAGAAGCCGGCTGTCACTGAAGCTACATACGACATCACAGAAGTGCCCCACACTCCAAAATGAAGAATATATGACCTTTTGCACTAAAACATTGAAGCTGTTGCCAGACTATGCAACTAGAGAATTCTGCACTTTTGGTTCAATATCAACTTATTAGTCCCAAGGGAAAGGTGATTAATGGCCTGAGAGAAGAAACTGAAAGGTGTGAAAGTCAGCTAGAACTGCCCTAGCAATCTGATTAATTCCATTTTTAGCTAGTGCAAATTGCCTGTGTTGTAATAAGTAAGCTGGGTTAACTTGTCTGAGGCTGTGAGACAATGTGTCTACATGGCGCACAACAGGAAGGCTGAAGGATACTCAAGAAAGAAAGACAGAGATGTGCAGGATGCAAGGACCTTCCTGGTTAGTCCCAAATGTGAAGTGGCATTTGAAGTAGAAAAGGTGACGGACAGAAGCTTCTTCTGAGTGTGCCTGGTCTGCCTCTTGCACTCAAGTGTTTTCTAGTTTACTCCAACATTGGGAGGTTTTGTTTAGATATACTCTATATATTACAGGCATATCTTCTTTCAAAGTCCACCTTGTTGCTATTCAGTGATGGTATGCTATTTCATGGCCTTCATTGGTGGGGAGGGGAACTCTACTCTTTTGTGTTATAATTATTTTCAAACAATTTTCACTGAAGAAATAAATATGAAAAGAAGCATAGAAAGTGAAGTTGCTGAGAGAGTGTCTTTCAAATAACATTATAGGTTTCACCTGGACAAGAAAATACAGGAAGATTTTGATTTGGTGCTGCACAAAATGTCTAAATAAAGAATAAATCTGAGGTTAATCTCTTCATCCTCTGGATTTAACACAATATGCAGTTGGAGACTAGAATGAAAAGTAAAAATTGATAATGCAAACATTTATCTCGTTAATGTACACTAGAAACTGAAATTCACAGCTATCAGTACTATTAATTGAAGTTATTTACACATAAATGAAGATGAAAAAATTGATTTTTTTTGACAGTCAGGAACATTCTAGTGTCAGTTTTTAAACTATAACTGAATTTTTCAAGAAGGAAAATACAAGCTATTTCACTGTTTAAAATAATCTAGTTTTTAATCTTTTTCAACAGAGAGAAGTGAAAAAAGAAGTGGCCATCACATAAATTAATAATTAATTCAGTTTACTGCTCTTATTTACTGTGGCAGCTATGAATATTCAATAACAAGTATCCAAGCATCTTGGAAACATCAGTGAATTATGCCTCAGTCCGCCAATTTCTAGGGAGTTTCTGCTATTCCTGTTTTACACTTCTGGAAGGCAATGCACACAGAGATCGATAGACTGATTTTTCAAAGGCACTCAGCATCTGACTCTCTCACCCATTCATTTTATCTGCCATTGCAAACCACAGGTCTTTATTTTTTTCTCCTTTAACTTAAGGACCCTGAAAACACCATTTATAAGAAACATCCTGAAATGAAAGAAATTTGTATATCCATTTTGGAAGCTAACTTTTCCTAAGTGTGAGGATGGAAAACATTGAAAGTACCAGAGAATTTATCTATTGACTACCAGCTGATAGCTAGTATTTTTATAGTTGTTGATGCAGTCAGAAAAAAGGAGTAAAAAATGAAAACATAACTAAGCCCTTGGATTGTTTCCTCCCCCCCTTTTTTTTTTTTTTTAATTGGAAAAACATGATTTCTTGCCCGTCCAACAAGAAATGTACAGCAAGCAATGCTTGTGGCTGAGGCACAGGGCTTAGAAACTAGTAACAACAAACAAAACTAGGACAACCCTACAACTAAAATATCAGTTACAGATGCCATTGCAAATGACCCTTATTCTCACAATATATTGCATTTATTTTAAAAAAACCTTTACCACATAATCTGGTTCTTATTATAAAACTGATATTTCTGGATACTCCACTGATGCTCAGTCACCATAATATAGTTGATAAATGAAGCAAAGATACAGTTCTCCATTGTTCTTAATGAAATGAGATTATATGCAATCTAACGGAAAAGAAGAACAATGGGAGGAGCTAGATAGAGAGGAAGGTCAAGAATATTTTTCCATTATTTTCACAAAATATTCAGTTCAAAGTTCAATATCTGTGTAGGAAATATATATAAAAAAGTTTCTGCTCTTTTTTTCTAGACATAAGTAATGTTGTAAAGCATACAAATGTGGACCTTCAGGTTTCTATATTTTTCCTTAAGTGTTATTCCAGGAAAACTGAAACTTTATTCACACAGTAGAATTCACTGGCAAATCAGGATTGTGATTCTGCAATGAAATTACATTGCTGTTAAAGCACAAATCTGTAAATTTCATTTATTCTGACTTTGTCATAATTAGACACAGAAATATCTATATATGAGTGTTACATTGCTTTATACCATTGCTTCATAAAGCATCATGCCAGATTAGACTACAAACAGCTCAGCAATTTCTCCTTTTGCTTTACTGAAACTGCAACTATTATATAAGTACTTGGTATTCAGTTGGTTTAAATGAATACAAGCACATTGATTTCAAAGGAACTACAGCTAAGATAATGCAGAGATTAAGCCATTATATTTTGTGAACTGAACACTTTATGAAAGAACAGACTCTATCTCATTATACACAGATTTGGACCACATTGCATGTACCATGTAAGTGTGTGCAAATAATTACATATTAATACCATGCTGTGTACTGACTTTAGATTGTTTAAAACAAGAAAAACTGAAACATTCAGAAAATAACCGAGAGCTTATAAGTCTTTTCCAGAAAACCTAATGTCTCCTGGTTTAAGATAGCCTGCATGCGATTTTATTTCCAGACCTTACTGGTGAATTATATCTTACCTACAAGCCTCATACATTTTTAAGATTGTATTTTCACAAGCAAAAAAACCAGACATAAATAACATAAATAATCCTTTGATTCTAGGTAGAACAACTAAAACATCTAGGAAGTAGGAGTGATTTCTATTTATAGGCTGAATTGCAGACATCATTAATATTAACCATTAAATATGTTAGGTGACATAGTAACACACAGAAAATTCTAAAGTTTGTTCAAAGTGTGATGCTGTCCTACATCCTTCAAAATGGAATCATTTACCTAAGTGAGAGTCAATTGAGGAGTCATACTAAGGATAAAATTAAGTAACTAAGTATATAATGTTTTATTCTTTCTGTTTTGCATATGGAAGGACTAGAGATAAAAGGCAGAACTGAGAAAAACTGAACCTGGTTACATAATAGAAAATTTAGCAGTAGCTCCCATAATAGTGGATGAACACTCTCACTCATTTATCCTAACTTCAGAACAGGCTCTGAAAAGGGAAGTTGCACAAGGTGTAAGTTATTGCAAAAACTACTGTTACAATATGTGATAGTAACAGACAGATATGAGCCTCAGTCATCAAGTACTGAATGACTTTGAAGACTGCAGTCACAAAACCACAAATTCTTACATGTCACCATCAACTATTGACATTTGAAAAAATTTGGTAAGATTTGATAAAAAAATTCCAACTGAAATGAATATTAGCTTTGAAAATGTCTTGTATTTCCATCACATACCTCTAGGAGAAGAAAAGGGCTTATTGTGAAAATGTAAGCAAACCATTTACTACCAGATGGTAAAATATTTAACACTTATGCAAACATAAACAAGGAGTAAGGTTGCAGTGTACCAAGCGCAGCTCTCACACTGGAAAGATCAAGTGATCCATGTCTAATCTCTCCACACCTCTCATGATGTTGCACAGTGTGCATCATGGTGCCAGCATTCTGTCATATATATCCCATATACTATTAAAGATGTTGACGAAATAGCAGGGGGAGAACTGAGCTATCAAAAGATGATAAATCCAGTTTATTTGTACATTATTAAGGACGTAGGAAAAAGCCCCACTACATAAATATTGCAAAATATTTCCTATTCTCGAATAAGCATGTCTGTTACAAACGTTATCTCATGTGATTTCTTATTTGGACTTTGTACTAAAGGCATCCAGATGGCGCGGTAAGAGAGTGTTCCAAAAACTGTAACTGGCATCCTTGCTGGCAGTTGCAGCTTCCAGCTACTTTACATTGTTATTTCCATATTCTTCAAAAAACGAAGAGAGTTTTGTGACAGTGCTGGAGAAAATGAGAGACTTTAAGAATTTATGACATGGTAATATTCACCTTTTTGCATCCAGACGAGAATGTTCCCTTTGGACTTACAGAGTAGTTGTTACTGCACACCTGCCCTTTTCTTTACCTTGCCCCTTCATAACAGCAGTTTCTAAATCTATCTGCTCACAAGGAGATATTCCTTCAGTCAGGATAAGGAAAAAAATGGACATGAGTACACTCCTGGACATATATCCTTCCTTTTATTACATCCCTTCATTTTAGCTTCACTAAAATCATTATTATTGCCTCATAAAACATAGCAATGGTACCATTATTGTTTTTACTCTACACATGTTGTAGATGTTGATAGCACAGAGAATAATGAAGACATAGATTTCAACAGACTAAAATCAATTGGAAATGCTTTCAGGTTAGCTGAGAAGCATGTAAATTATTAGACAAGTTACAGACAAGTTTCAAAGCTGGTTGCAAACACTAGAAGGTCATCCACTCGTATTCCTGTGGTTTTTTAACTTGTCCTTGGCAACTGAATTATGTTTTCAGCAGTATGATCAAACAAGAAGTTTGGATTTGAAGTCTCAATTCATTTTTCGAGAACTACAGACACAACATGTATAGACTTTTGTAAAACTGTGAAAATGTCTTAATAATATGCCTTTTTTTTCAACTGCTTATGAAAATAAGACTAGATATAATCTTATGACTGGCATAGGAAAATTTTTTTACATACTACAAATCTGAGTGCCTATAGGTATCCATGACCAGGTCTAAACATCCTAGCTTCTTATATACTTTGAGTTCTGCTATATATGACACACTATAACACAAAAAAAGAGCCTAATGGTAGTAAAAATGGCACAGCATCTTATGCTTACTATAATTGACTGACAGACCAAGACACTGAGTTAGCACACTACCCTCAACTAAGATCACATATGAAATATACCTTACTCAGTGTCAGTCCCATTGCCATGCTTAATATGCTTGTCAGGTTCTGCTTAACAATACTCTACAACCAAAGTAGCAAGAGTTATGGAAAAAGTTGAGGCTTGTTGGCAAAAGTATCAGTGCAATATTCATACCTATACATGACTAATGTCAGTGACATGAGAACATTTTTTATTCTTGGTTACGTGATGTTTGATATTGAAATAAGCTGCCTGCTACTGAAAGGTATTAACCAGTTTGTGTACAAAATGTTCCACAGAGATTATTTTTTTTAATCTTCAATGTGAACACAAGCAAAATTTATTTCAAGACAACAAACTTGTTGATCTTGTTTATATTTCATAATGAAGCCAAAAAAGGTCACAGACCCAATGTTCTTCTCTGAGTCACTTTTATGTAGTTGTTTTCGATCAACTTTTTTTTTTTTTTCTGACCTACCTAAATTAGAACTGGCTTCCTTTTTATTTAATTAATTGATATTACAATGATTATTTTCCTAACCTTGAATAGCATAGTAAACCTTATGGATCAGACCTACCTAGTATTCCAAGGACAAACATTGGAGAAGAAGAAGAAAGCTTAATTCCTGCGCAATGAGGAGCCTGATAAAGTGTAGTCAAGCAGAGCACCAAAAGAGAAAACACCTGAGCAGAAAAGATCCTGTTATGTGCGTCTTCTAATTCATGTCAGTCTCAGCACTGTAAGGACCAGTTTGTCAGAAAGTGTGGAAATATATAATGTAATTACACCTGGAGGAAATAATGTTATCCTGAGAAAATCAAACCCTATTTGGTAACTTTTCAGATTGTACCATGTTTCTGAATATATTCAAAAAGTGTTGTCTATCACAGTCATCAAATACCTGATATTTGGTCTGTTCTGCACACTCCATCCATTACTGCTTACTGATACCAAGAAGTAACTTTAGGAGGGGCATATTCTATTCTAGTAGAAGAATTTTATGGTAGAGCCTTTACTTCAATAGCAAACAGCATTAGTTATTCTAGAAGACACAATGTCACAGACCACTGTGGGCAAATCACAGTCGGGTTTATTACATGATGTTCATGTTCTTACTCAGATTACGTTAATTCTTTATTCCATGAGCAATTCCACTCAAACTGATGGAAGCACACCTTGATTAAAGTGCTCGTCAGCCTGAGGATGAGAATCTGGCCCTAATTTCTTCCATCTGCTCTTTCAGCACTTCAGATTATAGAGTGTACATAACAAAATTCAGAAAACTGAAGCAAATGCAAGAGACAGAAACCAGTAGTAATTAAGCAGTTTTGAAGCAGGTGACAGGATAAATTTTCATCTGAAAGAGGTAAAAGTCACTAACTGTTCAGCTGACACACACCAAAATATTTTCTCTAATCAAATGCACCTGTTTTGTCTCTTACCAAATTAGTCTGTCAGACTGAATCCTTTGAGGAAGTTATACAGGCAGTGAAATAATGCTCTAATCGCTTAATAAAGGTCAAGCTTTATTTAACTGGTGCTATTTACCACATTCTGTAGATGCTCATCTGCATTCTAATGTGCACCTGAGTGACAGCTTTACTCTCAGTTGATGCTAGCTTATACAGCTATACAATAGCAGCATTATATTCACACAGATTCAGTGAATGAGGGAAATAAATCTTGACTATATGATCTATTCATTATTTTGGTCTGACTGAAGCAAACAGAAGATCACAGAAGCACGAATACAGCAGTCAGATGTTTCAAGACAATCATTTTTACAAAGAAAATAGGAGGAGTTATATTATCACTTGAAAAAATATGAAGGATTTTTTGTTTGGTTAGTTGTTGTTGTTGTTGTTGTTTTTTCCAGTCACTGTGTCTGGTAATTTAATTCATGCTTGCAAAGATGTATTCTTTGGTCAACTAGGTGGGTAACCTTGTCGTAGAAAGAAATTAAACTTGTTAAGCAAGACCTTCTCCTCATGAACCCGTGCTGGCTGGGACCAATGACCACATCGTCTTTCAGGTGTTTTTCAATAACTCCCACAATATTCTTCTCCATAATTTTGCCAGAAACAGAATTGAGGATGATAGGGCTTTAGTTACCAGGATTGTCCCTGTTGCCCTTCTTGTACATTGGGACGTTTTCTGGCTTCCAGTCAACTGGGACCTCTTCAGAATCCCAAGAGTGTGAAAAATCACGGAGAGAGGTCTCACTATGACACCAGCCAGGTCTTTAAGTGCCCTTGGATGGATTCCATCAGGCCCCATCAATTTATAAGGAACTAGCTGGAGGAGCAAATCCTACACCTGTTCAGGGTTAGATGGGAGTTCATCATTCTCACAGCCATGGTTTCCTAGCCCATGGCTCTGGGGGTCTGAAAGCCTATCTTCAGTGTTGAAGACCAAGTTGAAGAAAGCGTTAAACATCTTTGTTTTGTGTGAAAGGACAAAGAACATTATAAAGGCAGCTTTTCTGAATGCTTTTGATTGAGAACATCTTTATTCTACTAGAAGTAATGCATCTGCTCTGATTTTTAGACTTTTTTTCATTTTAGTAACAAATACGTAGTCCTTTCAGGAATGCAAATAGTGAGAAGACTTACCAAATGTTGGTGGAATTCACCCGAGTAGGTTTTTAAAATGGATCTGTGTAATCCATGATTATTTGAGGTGAAAATTTCTGGAATTTACAAACCTTGCACATTGTACCATGTGCATCTTTAGCAATGCTATTTATACACCATTAATTACTATGTAAGTCATCTGGAAGTGACCATCATAAATGGAATTATTTCCTAAACTGAAGCAGCATTTAAAATATCTGTGTCTAATTTAATAGAAACCAGAGAGCTCAAGACATATGTCTCCATATCTGTGTTTTGATTTAGTGACTCTAATCAAATAACTTACTTCTATGTAGAAGCTGTACCTTGAAGCTTGATTCACTCAGTTCCACTCGAAAGCATTTTATCATTCTTCATCACATGCTGTAGGGGCTGATACATGTGCCCTAATAAAGCCAATCCCAAACAATCTAGAAGAGCCCATTTTAACTAAACCCTTTGTGGAAAAACAGAACAAAACAACCACTGCCACTGTTGCCAAGAACACCAATGTTATGACAAAAACCTCCAATAACTGTATTACAGGTCAATAGATAAGTCATTTCACTGATAAAGAAAGGCTCCCTTCCACTGTATTTCTGAGCTCTCTCCTGCTTTCCCTACTATTTCTGCATTAAACCTAAATAATTTTTTTCTTCAGGGTCTAAATAACTTCCAAATCCTAACACTGATACTTGCCTCTGACATGTTTTTTATTGTATTTTCTAGGTATCTACTTCCTTCACAAAAATCTTACTTCCCAAATACAACTTCCTTGAACTTGAAAACTGCATGAGCTCACAACCCTTACATGATTTTTCTCATCTCTTATTTTTTGCTTTGTTTCCAGTGGTGGGCTATCTTCAGCCAAATTCTTTAAAACAAGATCAAATCCAGCTATTATACCAGAAAAAGCCAAATAATTTATTGCGCTCAATATTGTGTATCAGTGTCCTTCCCACTATTTCTCTGTTATAATACTATTATATATTGTCTGTTGACATCTTTCAGGTGCTCAGATTGCTTTGGAGAAACTGCTAAATGTTTTAATTGGGTTACAGTGTAAGATATCACGTGATGTTTTGATTACAACAGCAAAAAACTACTGGTGAAAATAATGAAAAGGGGCAGTGAAAATATATATATCAGATTTGAAAACACAAAACATTTGCAGATAATCTTTTAAGGGCCAGAGATAGGCTAAACATTTCTAGATCTGAATACAAATGAACTGCAGAGGTATTTGATATTCAAACCCATAGCTGGATCAAAGTTGCCAGATACACAGCTTTCATTAAAACAAAAAAATTACTGTTTCTAGTTACAGTGTTCCTCTTTTGAACAATCTAAATCCCTATTGCTATCCAAATTTTGCTGATCAAAGCCCTTAAAAGTAAATCAGTAGACTGTCAAGTTAGACATACAGATACTCACATCGCTGTCTAACCTTAGGCATGCAGCCTGTGTGACACAGCCACAAGCCTGTATTCCAAGTACACTCAAAAAGACATGCTAACAAGGCTTCTAATTCAGACACATACACTAGATGTCTTAAACTGGTCAATAAGAGTTTTACCGGTAGCAGCAATGGGACTATTTTTCAAGCAGATATGCAGAACAATAGCAGAATCCAACTCACAACATATAGCAATTGTAGCAGGTCTACAATGTTCTGTACTGGACCATACTGCAGGCATTCTATTTAGAAAGTAAAAAGATTATCTAAACAACTTTAGCAATTGAAGGTACACAGTGCTTCTCAGAAATACTTTGTTTTTAATGTTTGAGACTCATTGTGAGATAAACAAACATATACATAGTTTATTCCATTATTCTAAGCCTTCAAATGAAAAATTTACTGACCATGACAAAATGACCTTTGAAATATTTCCATAGCAAGTCAGATGGCTTGCCATTCTCCAAAGAGGTGGGTGATTTGAAAAATGTTCTGCATACTTCAATTGCTCTGCAAGAAACAACACACAGCTAAACAAAAAAAGAAGACTCAAACATGATTATTTACTAACACTTCATTGCAGTCACAATTTTATTCATTGATTGTTGTTGATACATACTAAAAATTCAGAGAAGATCGGTATATTAACTTGAAGTGCTTTTTATGTGAGCATTTATGCAAACAAAATACTTGGTGTTCATATAAAGCAAACACAAAAGACAAATATACAAAGTAAAAACGAATTAATTTTCAAGGTAGCGGAGCACTCTCATAAGCTTTGCAATTGTTGAATTCTGTCACTAAATCACCTAAGGTAGTGGATGATTAATACTTCTTTATACCGTGACTGGAATACCTCATATTTTAAATTCACCGATGACCAGCCCAAGTATAAATACACTTCAATTTGTTACGAAATTTGCAGCTCTGCTCATGTAATCAGATAAGGGCTACTCCTAGCATCACACGGATGAGGGAAATCATTTACAGGCTTTGCACAATGAATTTAACACTGGTGTTTTATTGGCAGAAATCTATTTGCTGTGCCTAGTGCTACGAACTTTCTTTAGTGGAATTCCACTTCAGCCCTAGTCTAACTGTATTGTATACAGTTTCTGTTTAGCTTTCTAGCTTGGGTGAAAAGAGTATTTTGTTATCAGCATGGGAAAGGAAGTCCTACCAATCATCTCAGGTATGAATAAGACATACAGTGGGAGAAAATTATTTGGGGAACAAGGGAACTGAATAAGTGGAGATCTGAGAAGTTGATTGGAAATAAATATGGAAGAAGAGTTCCAAAACGCAAACGAACAGGATTCATTAATATGGAATGACTTAGTAGACCCAACAGAGGATTTTTTTCTCCCTCTGTCTACTTGTCCTTGTCAAACTTTATGTTTGTTTCTTGACAGTACTAGGGTCTGACAGACAATTCCAGGACACAAAGTTTAAAAATCAACTAGGACCATTTTGCTGAAATACTCTATGAATATACTTCTTCTTTAGGGAGGAAAAATAATTGGTTTAAAAACTTAACTCATCTGCCATCTTTAGATTCTCTTCAGTGCAATGTAATTTTAAGTACTGGACAATTAGCTAAGTAGTGAATTCTGCTGTGCCACCTGTGTCACATTTGCCATCATGAAACACTTCCCAGAAACCCGAAGAGTTAACAATGAAAAGTTTTCAGGCATGAGTTTGTTATTTTATATTTGATACTGTGTTCTGTGAATTTCATTGATGGTATTTTCAACTCCTTTTTTAGACTGGCTAATAAAAATTTCTGCTAATAAAATTCTGTGACTCTCTACAGAGTACTCTGCTTGTACTTGAATATAGCCTGTGGGTAAAGTCTGTATATCTCCAGAAAACCGAATTTGAAATTAACAAGGCAAGAGATGAACTGATACTACTGTCCTCCATTATAATACATTTCTAAGACCATTTTACCATGATTCTTCTTACCTTTGGCTAAGAGTTTGTGTATGCAATCTAGAAAGTACTCATTTGTGATATACTAGTTGATTACACTTAAGCGAATCTACGCCTGCATTCATACTCTGTCCAAAAAAATGCAACAAATAACAGTGTTGGAATAAAGCTCAGTCCTCAGTAATTTATAGTAGATATGGGAAAAAAGCACAAGGCAATGGTCTAAACTTTGGAAGACAGTCCCGGTTTTCGTACTGTGAAGTCCAGCCTTTACATGAAGCAGTAGTCTTCAGCAAGATCCATAGCTGAAAAAGATTCTGGGATTTTCTATACCGATATAAGAGAAATGAAAATATTGCTCACAGTGCAAGTTTTCTATTTTTTTTTTTTTTTTTTTTTTGCCTGAATAAGGTTTTTATTCTTGAGTACAGTCATGAGCTCCTTGTTCATCCATGCACAACTTTGCTTAATTTCCTGCCCACTCTGAAGGACCATTTTCAGGCCTGGAGTGGGAGGAAGTGATCCTTGAAAATCAATCACCTCTCCTGGACCCCTTTTCTCTACAGGATTGTATCCAACAGGATTCTTCCAGACAGATGTCTGAAAAGGCTAAAGTTTGCTCTGCTCCAGTCTAGGGTTGTGGTCATGTTTTTGCCCTGCTTCTTCCTTGTAGCATCCTGAAATCTACCATCTTATTGTCACTGCAGCCAAGGCTGCCTCCTAATTTTCATATATCCATAATCACAAATGTGAGATGATCCTAAAGATTTTCACACTCCAATAAAAGCTTTCTCTATCTTATTCTAAATATTATTTTTAACATGATAAAAGTCTTAGTAAAATTATCTTAATGTTGGCAAGCTGTTTAGAAATTTCACTTCCTGACTCTTCTGGAGACTATTAGAAATGGTCCACCTAAAATTTTGTATAAGATCTGATGGCAAAGAATATCTAACATGTGTAGAACGAGAAGGAGATTTTTGACTTTATTTAGCAGATGTTTAAAAAGCAAGACCAAACCAGAATTTTCCTTTTCAGAGCTATTAAGCTTTTGCATTGCATATGTGGATTCACTTTGAATATGATGCAACTAATTTGTATCAATAGACTGAACTTCAGACAAATCTGGTGACAGAAAACATAAGCATTTCACTTATATGTCTAACATTCAGTATAACAATAACAAATGCTAAATCAAGGATAAAAAAATATTTGATCACAGATAAAAGTAATACCAAAACTTTAGAGTTCAAAGACAGTCTGTATTTACATAAGGATACTTGTTACTTTCAACAGTTCTTTATTATCACCTTGTATGGGAATATAGTGGAAGATTTGGCGAGGAGGTTAGTTAAATGTAAATACGCTCAAGTGACTTGCACCTGTCTATAGAAAAAGCACATGCATCACACTAATTGTTTTACTGATCTTGTGTTCTTGATGAGTAGAAGCTCTGTGTTAGATAACATAGGCCTGTGAGAAACTCTGGGCACCTTATCACTATGTCTGAGATTCCTGCTTTGCTGTAAGAAAGAGCGGGAGGCTGTGCCTGTCTGAAGTCTTAAAATACAGGCGAACTCAGCAGGCCCAGCGATCCACCGCTTGTGTCACCTCTGCCTGGGAGCTTGGGTGTGACTTCAGAGATCCCCCAGTAAAGAGGCAGGTAAAATAGAACTTGCTCTTTGCAATGCATTCATGGCCTCTGGCTCTTCTTATGACGTGCCTGTGTATGTGTACACACACCTGTTTCCTCTTTTATATTTATTATTATTAAGTTGATTACAAATCTGATTTTCATAGTGATCTCTAACTGAAAAATGCATTGCAGAATTGAGACACCCAGATCTTGCAAGATCTAGAGGGCAGCGCTGAACCTGTTTGCATTCCTCAAACTACAGCAGGAAACAAGGAGTTAATATATTTCAGTATCTCATGCTAAAGTCAGATCACCGTGGAATATTTGTTATTCATGCCAATAGCTCACATATCTAACAAACTAAATAAAAGTAGGTGGAATTTCACCTACTTACAAAAGACCCTGAAGAATGGTCAAAGTTACTCCAAATTAAATATTTTAAAAATCTGATCAGGTTTGGTTTCTTTCTAAATTTCGCTACTAATCATGTAAAAAAGGAATAGCAGCTGTTATATTAATGATGTAAGGGACATGCATCTGAGACAGAAAATTGTATATAATCACATATTCTGTTTGAAATATGGCTATGAATAAAAACCAGTCCTCTGTATACAGATAAATGTATTTTGTCACTGAAGCAGATAAATGTTTTCCAAAATCCCAGTGGTCATATCTATCTCCATTTTAAAATAGTCTTATTTGATATCTCCCCAAGATAATTTTTTTTTTTTTTTTTCCCCAGTACACAGGAATTAATTTTTTTCACTCATATATGTCTAAAAAAACCACTGGCAAAATCCTGAACATCTTTATTAATTTTCTTTTCCTATATTAATGCATTTTACTTCCAACAACACAATGCTGTGTGCATTTTAATCAGCTCCACTGATACTGTCCAGGCAATAAACTTAACAACTCACCAAATCTGAACAACACCTGGAATTAACAGACGTTCACTGAAATATCCACATATGAAGCTGTAAAACAGCCACAGTTGTAGCAGTAAAATGAGCTTTTTTGTCTGTTTAGGACTAGATCAGTAAGCAACGTACATATTGTGTTCACAATTATGTTCCTTCTAGTGGCACCCTAAAACTATATTGACTGCTTTGTGCCCGAGGATTGGAGGAAAGTAAATGTCACTCCAGTCTTCAAAAAGGGCAAGAAGGAGGACCCGAGTAATTATAGACTGGTCAGCCTCACCTCTGTCCCTGGGAAAGTAATGGAACAGCTTATCCTTGATGCCATCTCAAGGCATATCAAGGATAAGAGGGTTATTAGGGGCAGTCAGCATGGCTTTACCAAGGGTAAGTCATGCTTGACCAACCTCATAGCCTTTTATGAGAATGTAACAAGGTGGATGGATGATGGCAGAGCGGTGGATGTGGTCTACCTTGACTTCAGTAAAGCCTTTGACACAGTCTCCCACAGCATCCTCACACCTAAGTTGAGGAGGTGTGGTCTAGACAATAGAGTAGTGAGATGGGTTGCAAACTGGCTTAAAGAGAGAAGCCAGAGAGTGGTGGTCAATGGTGCGGAGTCCAGTTGGAGGCCAGTATATAGTGGAGTGCCTCAGGGGTCAGTACTGGGGCCAATATTGTTCATTCTGCCTCCCCCCAGTGGGATGACAGAAAAAATCAGGAGGGTAAAAAGTGAGAAAACTTGTGGCTTGAAATAAAAACAGTGTAAAAATTAAAAAGATATAATATTTATCATTAAAAAAAAAAAGAAAAGAGAGAGAGAAAAATAGCAAAGAGAGAGGAAAATATAACTCAGGAGAGGCAAGTGATGCAAATGAAAACAATTGCTCATCACCAGACTGATGCCCAGCTAGTCCCTGAGCAGCACCCCTCCCCAGTTTCTCCCTCAGTATTATTCCTGAGCATGATGTCATATGTTATGTGGCATCCTTTTGGTTGGTTCCAGTCAGCTCTCCCCACTGTGTCCCCTCCTAGCTTCTTGTGTATCCCCATCCTACTCAGTGGTGGAACAAATTTACCTCTGTACCAGCCCAAAACAACACAACAGCTTAAAACTACATTTTACACGTCTTCACTATGTCAATACAAGCACTTGTGCAGCCGTGAGGTGTGCCAGCATAGATTATTTTCTTTCTCTTCCTCATATACTCTTTGTGTGCTTGATAGAGACAAAAATAGAAATCCTTAGAGCAAGGGTGTCAAACTCCTTTTCACAGTGGGCCACATCAGCCTCACAGCTGCCTTCAAAGGGACAAATGTGATTTTAGGGCTGTATGCATGTAAGTACTCCTACATGTGGCCCCCGGTGATAAGGAGTCTGACAACCTGCCCTAGAGGTAGGAAAAGAAATTGCATAGTAGGCAAACAACTTCCATTTTTGTCATAATGAAAGTGTGTTTTGAAGTTTGGAGTACAAGGCCACTAAGAACCGTTTTCCATCTGGCACAAATGTAGTATTTGTACTCCATCCCACATGCATCTCATAACTTTCTCAAAACCTGGCACTCTCTTCCACTTCTAACATTTAGCAGGTATTAGGCTTGGAAACTGTAAGTAGCTGTTAGGTACACAGAGCCAAAGGACACCAGATGGCATGGAAGGAAGCCACAAAAGATTTATCTGGTATTACAGGAGAACTCATCCAGCTACCAACTCTCCTCAGTAGACCTTAACTACACAGGAGCTAGAAGTTCTTTTACAGTGGAAAACTAACAAGGATCTTGATGGACTTCTGATGGTATAAACTACAGCTGGTCACAGAGACAATTCCTCTGGGCAAAAATCTGCTCTAGCCAGACACAGCTGTCTACCGCAAATATTGTTAGAGTAAGATGGCTATCTATACGTTGCCACACATGATTTTAATCCAGAGGATAGTGATAATCACAAAGACCTCAAATTGGAGATCATGTCCTTTTCTATGGAGTCAATCCCAAGAGAGACCTAGAATCAAACACATTTTAAAGAACAAATATTCACTCCCTGTGTGTTATAAAGCTATTTATTTTTGTTGAACTTTAGGCAACTGTAACATTCAGCCTCAACCACATTGTAAGGTCAAGGTTTTTTTATTAGTTTGAGTGACATTTAAAATATAATGTAATAAGACCAAAGAGCTGATACAGTAATAGATTACATAAAACATTTATGGTATTTTTAAAATTGAAAAAATGATGCACTGATCATAATGAAAAAACATATTAGCCTCTTAATGTAACCTTCAGCACCTCTTTGCTTATTAAACCTTCACTCGCTTACTTCTTTCTATCAATGTAAAAAATATTTTTCTAAAGTTTACTTAGTGTGGGCTCTCTGTAATGAAAGTATTAAATGTTATGCTGCTTAAACAAACTATTGAAAATAGTATTTATTCTAACAAGGCAAGACATATTTGGCATTCTGTATAGGATTTTTTTTTTTTTTTAATTGAATTTGTCAATAATGCTATTAATTTTTTTCTTCTCAGTTTCTCTAAGAACAAGAGTGTAGATTCAGGAGACTTGCAGATAATAGTTTGTGGAAAACATTCACACTTCATGAGCCCATTAATTCTACCATCTTTTTAAGTTAATAACTGTGTCCAGCTTTTAAATAAGTACATCAAAATTGATAATGCCTTTTGAGGTACACAAATAGAAATCACTGGAGGATCCTGGCTTGAATTTTTCCTGATAATAATTATCAAGAAACTATGCTTCACCTCATGGCAGTTTTCTAATCTCTTTCATTACGCTTTGTAGCCCACACTGTACTGAACCTACGGGACTGATCATGAACTCTGGAGGGAAGTTGACACAGGTGGAGGCCAGAAACAGTTCTTTAAATCTTCCACATTTGTTTCATTTGCACTGTATCACCAAGTACAAATACTGCAGAATGAGGTTAGCACTGTGCTTGTAGCTTTTTGCTTCCAAGCTGTTACAGTTTCCGTACCCTGGTGTGACATAGTGATACAGAGTACAGCTGTCCTTCAAAGATTTGTGAGGTGTTTCAGTTTAGAAAAATATGCCACAGAGAATGATAGACATATGCAACATGAAGAAGCAAAATGCTTATACACTTTTAATTTTTTTAAGAAAGTAAACAAAGGCAATTTGGTACATACCTATTGTACCAGAGCAGGTGCCCAGGTCCTGGTAGCAACAGTGGCGGGAGCTGCTGAGCTGGCCTCTGTGAGGAGCAGCCAGTTCTGCCCTGTGCTGGACACAGCCGGTTCCAGCGGCTCCAGCGGTCCCAGCACAGGGCACAGCTGAGCCCCTCAGCCACAGTGAGGCCTCAGGGAAAGCCTGGGGAAGAAAGGGCAAAACGCTGCCTGGAAGCCAGGGCTGTGGGAAAAGGGAAACCCTGTGAGAAACAGCCCTGCCAACCGTGAGGGGAGAGCAGGAGGAGGGGGGGAGCTGCTCCTGGCGCCCCCACAGAGATTCCCCTGCAGCCCCAGGAGAGACCCCAATGGGGTAAGTGTTTCCCTGCAGCCCCTGGGAATGGCCCAGGCTGGAGCAGGGAAAAGTGTGAGAAGCGGATAGTGGCAGAGAGGAGCTGGTGTGGACTGATGGGAGCCCCCATTTGCAATCCCCCTGGGCTGCTCAAGGGAGGAGCTGGGAATGAAGGAGTGAAGGCGACTCTGGGAAGAAGGGGCGATGGCGGGAAGATGTTTCAGTTTCTAACTTATTTTCACCATCCAACTCTGTTTTTAATGGACAAGAAATTAAACTCATGTTCACCAAATTGAGTCTGTTGTCCATCACAGTAACTTGTCAGTGATCTCCCTGTCTTTATCTTGATCAACAAGCTTTTCCATCTTATTTCCTTCCCAATCCTGCTAAGGAAGGGGAGTGAGAGATAGGCATCTGGCCACGCTCAGTCCACCACAATTTTATAGAACTTATGTTAGCATGAATACTTCATGGAAACATTGGCATGAAAGACCAGTTGAGTGGGGATCTGACCAACCAAGATCAACCTACAACCCTGGGCACTGACTTCTCTCAGGAATGAGGTGGAAATAGAAGGCAGATTTAGTTACTGAACACACAGCAGAATATCCTCAGGGAATTATACCATGGCCTCCAGCCCCCAGAAGTTGTTTTACTTCTAAAGATCTTTAAGAGGCTTCTTATGTATATCTGGATCCAAGGGAATTTGCGTATTATAATACTGTTGGGAACAATAATAAAGTATACACATACAAAAAAAATGTGAATTATGCACAGGAAGCCATTGGATATGAAGACTATATCATTACATAGGCAAATCTGTACTTGTGTGCTAGTGCCCTGTCTGCACACAGACAAGTGCTGTTTGCAAATCTTTTGGTATAGACTAGTTGTATGTTTTCAAGTAACTTCTCAGTGAAAGAACATTTTCTTTCCTAGTGCCTGATGTTTGTTTATCACGAATCCTGACTGACTACCACAAAATTTGTAGCATAAAATGAACATCTATGTACTGAAGTAATGCTGATCTGTGCAAGGCAAAAAGAGCCTAGACAGACTATAGAGATCATGATGACATTGTTCTTCCCTGGAATGAGAAATAAATACATTTAATTTTTATGTTACTTTCCTGTGGATCATATCAATATGTTTTACAGGTAATTTTGTTATCCCACCTAGGTCAACTGTATTGCTTCCATTTTAGAAAGATTTCACTATCCAAGGTCATCAGCAAATCTGTTGGAAATCTAAGCACAACATACTATCTATCTATTTCTTGCTCCAATACTCTCAAAACCAGATTAAGAGTGTAAATAAGAAGCTTTTTTTTTTTTTTTTTTTTTTTCCCTAGGAAGTATTAGCTTATTAAGCAAATAATATAATAATAGTAATAGTTCAAACAGTGACATAATCACCAACTCTCCTCTCCATCTCCACTATCTGATTATATGATACCTCTGACTCCTGCTTAATAGTCTTCCTATTTCTGCAAATAACACTTTTGGAAATGAAGGAGAATCATAGAGTATAGAATGGTGTGAGTTGGAAGAGACCTCATAGATCATCTAGTTCCATACCCCCTGCCACGGGCAGTGGCACCTTCCACTACATCAGATTGCTCGAAGCTCCATCCAACCTGGATTTGAACACTTACTGGGAGGGGGCATCCACAAATTCTCTGGACCACCTGTTCCATTGTCTTACCACCTTCACAGTAAATAATTTATTCCTTATATCTGATATAAATCTAGCCTCTATCAGTTTAAAACTGTTACTCCTCATCCTATCACTACACTCCCTGGTAAATAGTCTCTCCACATCTTTTCTGTAAGCTCCCTTTGAGTACTGAAAGGCTGCTCTAAGTTCTTCCCAGAGTCTTCTCTTCTCCAGGCTGAACAACCACAACTATCACAGCCTGTCCCCATAGGGGAGTTGCTCCAGCCCTCTGGTCATCTTCGTGGCCTCCTCTGGACTTGCTCAAGCAGGCTGTGAGGAGACAATCCAGACCGAGTGGCAAGGTTTTGGTTGGTGGTCCGACCTTGCATTTTGCTGGGCTCAAGTTCACCCGTAAACTGGAAGCCCTGAGTTTTCCCAGCAACAGTGACATGACATCTCTGGGTGGTGATCACAGATACCCCCGAGGACGGGTGTATAATCCGGTCTCTGAGAGCCCCATCCAAACACCTTGAGGAACAGCCAACCTGCACCTTGGTGATCTCCACTTACTTGGGTGGCCAGGTAAGGAGACTGTCCTGGGAACTGAGTGGTATCAATTAGATAAATTTTAAGTAATTTGGAAGAGAAGCAGAAGAGTCCCACTTGTGGGTGGTGTAACTCTTATCTACTTAATAAGTACCTTAACCTAATAAACCCCACTTTGTGCCTCCAATTCAGAACCTTATTCCTTCAAGGAACAGATAGCAGCAGATGGTCTGACTGCAACACAGGTCCATGTTTTTCTTATGCTGGTGGCCTGAGGGCTGGATGCAGTACTCCAGTGGGGGTCTCACATGAGTGGAGTGGAGGGGGAGAATCACCTCCCTCAAACGATTGGCCACATTTCTTTTGATGCAGCCCAGGATACGATTGGCTTTCTGGGCTTTGAGTACACATTGCTGGCTCATATTTAGTTTTTCATCCACCAGTACCCTCAAGTCGCCCTCAATCCACACATCACCCATCCTGTATACATGTTTGAGATTGTCCTGACTCATGTGCAGGACTTTGCACTTGGCCTTGTTGAACTTCATGAGGTTCATGAGGCCTGCCTCTCTAGCCTGTCAAGATCCCTGTGGATGTCGTCCCTTTCCTCTAGAGTATCAACCACACCACTCAGCTTGGTGTCATCCACAAACTCACTGAGGGTGCACTCTATCCCACTGTTCATGTCCCTGACAAAGATGTTAAATTATACTGGTCTCAATACAGACCCCTGAGGGACACCACTTGTCCCTGGTTCCCAGTCAGACAACAAGCCATTGACTGCCACTCTTTGGGTACAACCATCCAGCCAATTTTTTATCCACTAAGTGGTCCACCCATCAAATCCATGTGTCTCCATTTTAGGGGCAAAGATGTTGTGCAGGGCACTATCAAATGTTCACAAGTCCAAGTAGATGACATCAGCTGCACTTCCTTTATCCACCAATGGTCTAACCCATTGTAGAAGGTGTCATGGAGGGACCCCAAAATTAGTTTTAGGTGAACAACCAGGTCCAAAATAGACTTCTGTCCAGAAGGGTCTGGTAAAACAACCAATTAGAAACGGGGTTTATACAATCAGTTAACACTCCGGTAACATAAAATACAGGTTCAGATAGCAGTTAAGGAAATTATTAGGGTACAGCAAATAAGAATAATGGAGATCCACAGCATGCATACCCACACGCACAAGAAAGCAATGCCAGAGCTGTCCCTGACTCCAGGAAAATACGCTTACTTATTTGGTGAGGAAATCACTTGCTTATCTGTCAAAGAATTATTTAATACACTTGCTTATCTGGTGAAGAAATACACTTGCCTATGTCCAGCAAGGACCTACACTCGCTTATGCAGCGACGAAAATATCCAGTAAGTTATCACTTACCCACACGCGGAGGTGAGGCAGTCCCAGTCCCAGGAGGTTACCTTAGATGATGTCCCAGTCTAAGGGGAGGGCTCTCGACTGCAGCAGACACACGGCTCTGAGTAGACCACACAAAGGGAGTCCTCGGTGGGAACCCCATTTTTATAGTCTTGTCAGATCTGGCTGTAGGCATTCCAGAAGCTTCTTGGCTTCTCTGCACCCTCCTACTCTGGCTATGAGTGCCCAGAAACTTCCTGACTTCTCAGAGCCTCTCCCCTCTCCTGGTTAACAGCAAACAAAAGGAACTATTAACTGCCCCACTGAAGGAGAGGGGGGATGTGTTGGGGAAGAGGGTGATGTGCATGCACCTTCCACATCGAAGAAGAAGTGAGGGGGAAGGGGATGTACAACTGCCACAAAAGGCCATCAAATTTGTCAGGCACAATCTACCCGTATTGAAGCTATATTTGCTGTCACCAACCACCTTGCTGTTTTCCATATGCATTAGTGTAATTTCCAGAAGGATCTGCTCCATGATTTTGCCCGGCACAGAGGTGAGACTAACTGGCCTATACTTCCCCTAGAATTAATGTTTGATCTTGCACCTTTTGAAGATAAAATGAGTATCAGGTCATTTCTCAAAGATCTATATGAATGTCTTACTGGGTATAGAACAGTTATAAATCTCATATAACACCTTTGAATACTATTTGGGAGAATTTAATATAAGCATTATAAAAACAATGTAATCTGGAGCAACATTTTGTTAAACACAAGAACTGTCATACTGGATTAAATCTATTTTCATGTGTTTATACATCTTGTCTCAATGTCAAAAGCAGTTGAAACACCATTTAGTGGACAGCTAAGAAACCACCTATTTCTGAAAGTAGCTCCTTCTTCACTTTTTTTCCTGCCAATGGAATTTTAAGTCTTAGGTATTTCAGAAGGATCTCAATATAAATTTGAGGTGGGGCTGGATATTCTTCAAGAAATTGAAATTCACGGAAATATTTTATTTAATGTCATGGTAAATTAAATATATAGGCTCTTCTTAAAGCCATTAAAACAAAACAAATCACAATAATTAAACAGAAAACTAACATCTTGTTCATTATTTAATGTTAATGCAAAGGTCTTCCTACTGTTCATAGAAATGGAAGAATAATTTAAAAGGAACATAAAAATGCTTGAATAAACTTTGTTGCCATATGTAAGGAAAAACCATGTAGCTGTTAAAGTGTAGTTCAATCTTTAAACAATCTTTTGATTCCAAAACTGCAAAAACTAACAGAATTATTGCAGCTAATGAGATAATGATCTTGACTAGGTTTTATTAGAAAAGCCTACAAGTTGGTATCTGGTATAAACAAATGCGTTAACAGTTACTTTTTCCCCTCAATTCTTTTCTGCTCTTCCAGGTAGGACAAGTTTCATGCTGTTATCTCTTCAAATATATCTTGAATAGATCTGAAATAATTTGACAAACCTATAGCAAAACCTTTGCTGCTCTGAAAGATTCAGAAAGAATTTGTTCCACCTAAGCCTTTTTGCACCCTATGGATACTTGCTTTTGATCCCTAAGGGCCCTCTTTCTTACCCAAACAGTCAACATATTCCAGTAACTCTAAGATGAAACAGAAGTTTTCTGCTGTCATTTTTGCATGTATGTGCTGAACCGTGGCTTATATATGAAAGATAATGGGCAGACTACTCACAGGAAAGCTGTGTGGTCTGACACAGGCAGGATGCAGAAACAACCACAAAACCACAGATGAAATGCAAAGAGTAAATTTTCATTTCCTTGCCAACTGGGGGATCCCCAAAGCAGCACATGACAGAAGCACACAAGGGGGGACGCAGGCACTACAAACATCAGTCCTTGCTACAGAATCATGAAACCTGCTGGTTTTGTCTGTATAGCAGGCATTTAAGCAGGCACAGTTTACCACTGTACTTGGACCTTTCCCACAACAGGGCAGGAATCTCCAGAATGTTCAATAAGGTACCTTGGAGTCAATCACAGGCTAATGTTATCTAAACACAGATGTTCTACTTGTCCAACGCACAATGCTAAACGATTAGTATGATATATGTTTTTTGACACCCCAGCTGCAAGTCACTTGAGTGTGTTTACAATCGTCCTCACCAATCTTCTGTTATTTTCCCACAAAACCCTTCTCTGAAAAACTAATTAATGTTTAGCATCACCTTTTAGAATGATGCCATTTAACCTTATTTTGACACCCAGCTGACTGAAGAAAATGAATAGTCTCTTCCTTATATCTGTGAGGCAGTTAACACTCCTAGGATACAATGATCCTTGCATCAAGGAGAATACAGGTATCAAATCTCTGTTTAAATTCGTATAATGTGACTGAATCTGCATTACATAAAAGTATCTGTTTCAACAACAAAAAAAAATTGAAGTTCAAAAAAAAATTTATTTTAATTAATTAATTAATTAAATTAATTCATCTGTGTACAGCAGTAGGTAATCTACAACAGCTTTTTCTATATCTTGAAGAGAAGTTTTCAGAAAGAGCAGTGTATGACTGTTTCAGTTTCAGAAGAGTAGTGTGTGACTGATGTGGCAACTATTTAAAAGACAATACTGATAACTGTTTCATTGTTCTTTTAATGAGTTCCATTATTTATTTTAAGTATTTTCACTAGAATTTAAACACAAAAAGTGGGAGAATACAGTCGATAGTAAGAAAACAATGGCACAGAAGTTGCACCAATTTATACCCTTCATAAAATGAAATTGTTGTTTCCTTCTCTGAGAAGGGTATACTTAATCTGAAGCTTTTAAAATGACCTTTCATAGTATTTTTACAGCTTTGTATCCATAATGAGATGTAAAATGAATTGTATGCCAAAGCTTGACTCAGATCATAAGTTATCTTTCATGTAATAAAGAAAGCAAAGCGGAAGATTTCACACAGAATAATTTAAAAAAAAAAAAAACAAAACACAAAAACATATACATGTAAGAACCTTATGAAAAGAGAGTAAGACAACATAAAAGTGGTAAGCGTATATATATATTTTGCTGTACTCCTGAAAAGCCACACTGAAGCTTCAACAAAAAAAAAAAACCAAAATTCAACTAAGATTAACAACTGCATCTTTCATAACACCAAATAGTAAAATATCATTTAGAAAAATGAAAATAGTCACCTATCTGCAAGTCTTTTATAATAAAAAACAAACAAACAAACAAAGATCCTTTCCTTATCAAGTCAGATCTTTTTCTTATTTCTACTGCTTTTAAGCTTTTTTTTTCAGGAAATTTTACAGTCCACAGAACAGCTTTGCTTTATCTGAGACCTGTTTTGTTTTGTTTTGTTTTGTTTTTTTTCCATGTTTCAGGCATATGAAGACCTTAGGTTCTAAAGTAACATTTCATTTTGTTACTAATATATGAACAATAGACTCTGCTTAAAGTGTTTCTAGACATTAAAGATCTGTCTTTATTACAACTAGAGTTGTTGAGCTACAAGATAGAAATAGGATTCTAAAATTCTAGGCTGAATAATAGTTTCCTTTATTTCATTATTCATAAAACTTCTCATTTTTTGTGGAATGTTTCAATGGTGCTTAATTTGGCTTTGCATTTTAAAGTGCATATAAACCAATGGTGTGTAACAGGAAGAAAGTAATGGGCCAATGTTCATGGCTGGTAAACAGTACCAACAAGCTGTGATAAAATGAACTTTAAAATATGGTTAAAAAGGAGAAGGAATATTCTGTTTAATTTGTTTATTACTAGAGAAAACTGCAAGGAAATACACAACTTTCAAACTCAGCCGTGGATTTTAATTACTGCTATTCACTTATTGCATAAAATTTTAGTTCTGATTTGAGGAAGCAGCTAAAAATGTCCTTGTGAAATGTCATTTCCAATTGAATATTTTATTGTCACCTACAAAAAGAAACAAGGGCTGAGATCATTTTGCAAGGCTGTTGAGATCTGGATGGTCTCAGTAGGTCTGAAGAGCAAGATCCCTCAATTCTACATAATGTTCATGTCAAGGTTCAAATTTAAATATAGCTTTGCACAGTGTTTTGCACAACAGTTTTCACACAATAGTTAAGAAATTATGAATTTGAAATTAAAGATAATTCAACAAAAAAATCATACAAGACAAACTGATTTTTGCTTAAAAACAGATGGAGAGCTTGTGGAATTAATGGAACACAAATCTACTGCTTTCTGCAGAAAAACCTACTAATCAGCAACTGATTTTCACATTAAACTCAAACGCCATTCTAAGACATGTTGGATTTCATTCCAGAGAAGTTATTTTATAGTCAGTCAATATATAGACTGACACAGGACACAAAATATGGACAAATGATCAGGTTATTTCACAGATAATGTACTTCATTCATGCAGATTTAAGTTGCTTCCAGTATTAATGGCCATATATCTCAAAAGAACTCTTCACTGAAGATGTGTGTATCTCCCTGTCAGTCTGCTCAGTTTTTGTGCTGAATTCTGCCACAGCCTGCTCTCCTGGAACATGACTTAGCTCAAATGAGTACAATGGAGTAAGATGTTGTCTGAAAAGGCTGTCTGGTTAAGAGTTTAAACCTGCATGACATCCACAAATTAAGAGCCCTGTTGGCCAATATGTGTGTTAATATAAGTATTCACACTCTGATCCAACCAAAATCTACTTGGGATTTCTACTTCCAGTAGCTTGAGTTTTAATTCATACCTGTATAGTTCACACCTGAAATATCTCCATAGCTCTCTCAAACTAGGTCCTTGTATCCTGTTACAGCCCAATGAAGTTCACATTGTGACACCTGTAAAATTAAAAATCTGTATGAATGCACATGTACTCTGATTTTAAAGATGAATTTTTAGATAAATAATGGAAGGAGCCTGCAAACTGAATGGTAGATTGCCACCCTATTGCTCTTCTATCCTCCCTATTCAATTTAACTTTTTTAAACTGCTTCTGTTTTTACATTCTTATCATGCTGCTTCTTATACATCTCCTTCCTCAGATTAAAAAAAAAAAACTCTATCTCATGCACTTCTTATCTCATACATAGCAAGTGTGTTAGTGCAATATCAGATACCTCTGAGATGAGATAGATCACTTTCACGAATGCATGCAGTTGAATTCTGTGCCAGTTATGTAGTTACAGGGTGTCATACCCTTCTCCAACAGGACTGCTTTCATCAGTGCTATGACGTCAACAATATGAAAAGGTCATCCACCTAGTTAACCAATGAGATGCTGGAGAGCAGCTCTACAGAGAGGGAGCTGGGGGTTTTGGTCAATGGCAAGTTGAACATGAGCCAGCAGCGTGCCCTGGGAGCCAAGAGGGTCAACCATGTCCTGGCGTGCATCAAGCACAGCATTGCCAGCTGGGTGAGGGAGGTGATTGTCCTGCTCTACTCTGCACTGGTGCGGCCTCACCTGGAGCACTGTGTGCAGTTCTGAGCACCACCGCATAAAAAAGATATAAAGCTACTGAATTAGCTGTACTGTTATACCATATAAGTGCCCAGAAGAGGGCTATGAAGTTGGTGAAGGGTTTGGAGAGGAAGTGGTATGAGAAGCGGCTAGAGTCACTTGGTTTGTTCAACCTGGAGAAGAGGAGACTGAGGGGAGACCTCATAGTGGTCTACAGCTTTCTCACAAGGTGGAGAGGAGGGGCACACACCTCTTCTCTCTGACAACCAATGACCAAACCTGAGGGCATGTCAGGAAGATGTGCCAGGGGAGGTTTAAGCTGGACATTAGGAAAAGGTTCGTTACCCAGAGGGTGGTGGAGTACTGGAACAGGCTCCTCAGGGAGTCAGTCATGACCCCAAGTCGGATGAAATTCAAGAAGCAATTGGACAACGCCCTCAGACACATGGTGTGAACTTTGGGTGAAGAAACAGGAGTCGGACTTGATGATCCTTGTGGGTCTCTTCCAACTCAGGACATTCTATGATTCTATGAACACTAATTTCATTCAGTATGATAGCGACCATTCAGTGAATTTACTCCCTCAGCTTCCTTATATTTTCTTTCAGCTTTAATGACCGTCATTAGAATCACCTGCAGATGTTGCTCTCTCGGTGTTTGTCTCATATCCCTGATTTACAAAATAAACATAAATGATAACTTTTTTAAACTACTACCATGACATAAGCTACTATCTAATCATATTCTTATGTTTTTTTTGCAAATAATAGTACCTAGAATGCATCCCATCTTGTTCCAAATCTTGATCTTTTTCAGCTTCTGACAGACTTAAAAAAAAAAAAAAAAGAATAAATTGCATTTTGAATGTGGCTAGAATACTCCATGGGAGAAGAATCATATAATATTAATGCTTTAATATTATCAAAACAACCTACTTCATGGGTATGCAGAGGTGAACCAATATAACAGGAACCTACTAAAAGATAAGCTGGTGGTTGAATGTATGCAAGTACTACCTAACAAGTCAAGTGCATCTTACTAAGACTCAACCAAGCAAAAGCTTTAAAAAAGAAAAAAAAAAATCTATACCTTACCTCACCTCACCATATTTGCAAATTATTCTGCAAATTCTATGTATATTCAAAAGAACTTATATAACAGTAGTGTAAAGTCTTTTTACAGATTAATGATTTATATATATAGAGTGGTAACCCAAATTTATCAGTCTTGTAACCACTGAGCAGTTACTTTAAGCTTTTTCAGTGTATTCAGGTATCTCCAACACTTCAACAAATCGTCAGCAACTCGGAACTAGAAAATGAAGCAAAATAATTTATGTATTAATTCAATTACAAACCAAACCACACAAAAAACTAATCACTGTGAAATTCAAGACAAATAAGACCTACTTAGCAAAGGGCACTGTAGACATGCTGAATCTGTCAGAATTTCTTCCGTAAGCAAAATCACAATTCTCAAAGCTGATGGATTGTAGATATTTAAATATCACATAATGATTTTATACTCTGATCTTGACATCTAAGCAAGGAACCCAATTGCAAATATCATTCCTCCAAAAGTCTATTATCATGATTTAAATAAAAATAAGTCTTTGCCTTACAGCATTTCTGATTTTCTACTTTCCTTCTATCTTTTGTTTGATATCTATAGAGACAACAAATACAAATAATTATTTGAAAGGAGGTTCATTCTGGAGAATCTCATACCCTCAATGAATATATTCCTCATTGCTTCTGTATTCCTGTGGAATCTTTACAGATTCATAAAAAATAAACTAATAGTTATTTTGCATATAGTAAACCACCAAGTCTAAGTCAAATGTTTTGTTAAGCATACTCAGAATGTCCCACTTTGAGTGTTATCCTCTCAATAAAGGAAGTCATGAGTTCAGTGAATATTGGGATATCTACAGCCTATTACCAGAAGTAGTTGCCAGAAAAGTTGTAAGAGTTTGCTCACTATAATATATGAAAAGTACAATGGGTATGCATCTGTTTGTTGATAATGGATTATTGTGTGTCATATGTTGCAAAATAAATGAACAAAGAAAAATATACAAATTAAAAACAAAACAAAGCAAACCAAACAAAAAACACAAAAAAAAAAAAATCCAAACAACTTTATTTTGAAGTAAGGAAGTAACTAAGTTACAAATCTTAGCTTTAAGTTCATGAAAAATGAGTTTTGCATCAGACTGTGTCAAGTTTACAAGTTAATTCAGGTTTAAACATCATTGTAATCTTCACTTTGCATATATTTGTATTAATTTAAAATTAAAATTCCACTTTAGCAGGTTTTCAGCTTTCTGTAATCCTCCCTGTTTTTGCTTATCAACAACTATAATGTTTGATCATTCTACTATGTGAGACCTGCTGTCAGGTACACCTGTTTCTTTCCAAAGGAAAAACATGAAGACTCACAAAAGGATTAAAAGCTTAATGTCATCAGCCGCAAGTGACATATAAAAAGCCAAAAGGTGAGAAATAATACTGTGAGGTATTTTCAGTGTAGCAAAACCTGAGTACCTGGCTAGGACATGCTAAGCTTATTATTGGATATGACTGATAAATGTTGATCTCATTAGAAGATTTGTAAGTATGTACAGACATTTCTTCTTTTATTTTGGTTTTATACTTTTAAAAAACAATGACATGGCACTAATCAAACTTTTGAGAAAACACTAATACCTAGTTTTCAGCAGAAAAAAAGAAACGAACTTTATAACAGAGTTTGTGAGAAATAAAAGCCATCAACCTGCAAAAAGTGTTTGGATTTTCTTAAAGGGATGAAGTACAATATTCTTGAATTCAAGCTAATTAATTTACAGTACAGTCAGTAGTGAGCGCTAAATAGATTAGGTCCCAAAGTATGTTCCTCTTACATTTTTCAACACAGTTTGGGTTAGTTTGTTGAAAATGTGGTAATTGCCATGGCAGATCTGATGGTCCCTCTGGTGAAGATTTTGTTCAACACCAAATGCTTATAAATGCTTCAAAGACAGACAAAGAACCTCCTTGTGCTTGGTAAACAATTAGATAAAATTAGGTTGTAACTAAAGTTATCGTAAGAGTTCCCTAAAATGGCATTAATCAAAATTTAGCTGTCAGCAAATGTAGGAAAGAGTCTTTATCATCATGTTAGCTCAGCAGGAGGTAAGCCTGACTGGAAATGTAATCCAACCATACAGGAAATTTTTTCCCATTTGTCTTGTGCTTGGAAACATGAAGAGTTTTACCTCTTCCTCCTGAGGGGATTTATCTTGTCTAAGGGTGTGTTCTCAGTAAAATAAAAAATTACTTCTTTAATACTACAAACTTTACCTTAGTCATAACTTGTAGCAGTGAATACCAGAAAATAATTACATTAAAAAAATAAATTAGCTTTTTTACTAATTGCTTTCTATTTCATTTGTGGTACCCTTGTAATTGTACTGTACAACAGTCAACAAGTATCCTAATCTGTAAGTTATCCTTTATGCAACAGCTCTCATTTTTCAAATGTTTTTGTTTTTTTGGTATTCATAAGGTTTCAAAAAAACTGGAATTTGGAACCATACTTAAGCATTTCAGTAAATAGCCAGAATTCTCATTGAACTTGGGCTGTTCTAGAGGAGGATCATTTTATTACACAGAGAGGGGCAAATTCTTTGTTTTCTCCTATATTTAAGAAGTATTCCTAATGTTCAAATAGAGATAGGGAGCAGTTGGAGAGTAACTATTGCTCAGTATTTTGAAATAGTTCATTCAGAAGATCTGCAGTTGAAATACTGTCCTCAGAATATAAAATAACTGATTGTCTGATACCTGGGATGCAATTCATCTCAGTATTGCAATATCTACTGTGTATGCATCTGCATCTGAGAGAGCTATTTTAGTTTTTCAGTCAATAAAATGAAATTCATACTTTTAGGAGATCACAGTATGTTTGGGATTGGAAGGGACCTCAAAAGATCATCCAGTCCAATCCCCCTGCTGGAGCAGGAATGCCTAGGTGAGGTCACACAGGAACATGTCCAGGCAGGCTTTAAATGTCTCCAGGGAAGGAGACTCCACAACCTCCCTGGGCAGCCTGTTCCAGTGCTCTGTCATCCTCACTGAGAAGAAGTTTTTTCTCAAATTTAAGTGGAACCTCTTGTGTTCCAGCTTGATCCCATTACTCCTTGTCCTATCATTGCTTGCCACCGAGAAGAGCCTGGCTCCATCCTCGTGACACTCACCCTTTATATATTTATAAACATTAATAGGGCCACCCCTCAATCTCCTCTTCTTCAAACTAAAGAGACCCAGCTCCCTCAACCTTTCTTCATAAGGGAGGTGCTCCACTCCCTTAATCATCTTTGTTGCCCTGTGCTGGACACTCACCAGCAGTTCCCTGTCCTTCTTGAACTGAGGGACCCAGAACTGGACACAATATTCCAGATGGGGTCTCACCAGGGCAGAGTAGAGGGGAAGGAGGACCTCTCTTGATCTACTGACCACCCCCCTTGTAATACACCCGAGGATGCCATTGGCCTTCCTGGTCACAAGGGCACAGTGCTGGCTCATGGTCATCCTACTGTCCACCAGAACTCCCAGGTCCCTTTCCCCTACACTGTTCTCTAATATGTAATTTCCCAACCTATACTGGAACCTGGGGTTGTTCCTGCCCAAATGCAGGACTCTACACTTTCCCTTGTTAAATTTCATCGGGTTATTCCCTGCCCAACTCTCCAGCCTGTCCAGGTCCCGCTGGATGGCAGCACAGCCTTCTGGCGTGTCAGCCACTCCTCCCAGCTTAGTGCCATCAGCAAACTTGCTGATAGTACACTCAATTCCCTCGTCCAAATCGTTAATGAATATATTGAATAATATTGGCCCCAATACTGACCCATGAGGCACTCCACTAGATACTGGCCTCCAACTAGACTTCGCACCATTGACCACCACTCTCTGACTTCTCTCTTTAAGCCAGTTTGCAACCCACCTCACTACTCTATTGTCTAGACCACATCTTCTCAGTTTAGCTGTGAGGATGCTGTGAGAGACTGTGTCAAAGGCTTTACCGAAGTCAAGGTAGACCACATCCACCGCCCTGCCATCATCCATCCACCTTGTTACATTCTCATAAAAGGCTATGAGGTTGGTCAAGCATGACTTACCCTTGGTAAAGCCGTGCTGACTGCCCCTAATGACCCTCTTATCCCTGATATGCCTTGAGATGACACCGAGGATAAGCTGTTCCATTACTTTCCCAGGGACAGAGGTGAGCCTGGCCGGTCTATAATTACTCAGGTCCTCTTTGTTGCCCTTTTCAAAGACTGGAGTGACATTTGCTTTCCTCCAATCCTCAGGCACCTCTCCCGTTTCCCAAGACTTGGCAAAAATAATGGAGAGCCGTCTAGCAATGACTTCAGCCAGCTCCCTCAGCACCTGCGGATGCATCCCATCTGGACCCATGGATTTATGGATGTCCAGACTATTTAATTGCTCCCTAACTCAGTCCTCATCGACTGAAGCAAACTCCTCCATTGATCTGGCTTCATCCGGGATCTCAGGGGTACTGAGCTCCCCAGGACAGCCTCCAGCAGAGTAGACAGAGACAAAGAAGGCATTCAGCAATTCTGCCTTCTCTGTATCTTCTGCCACCAGGGCACCAACCCCATTCATCAGTGGGCCTACATCGCCTCTGGTATTAGTTTTATCTGCTATGTATTTGAAAAAGTTCTTTTTGTTGTTCTTGACCCCTCTCGCCAGCTCTAATTCTAAGGAGAACTTGGCTATCCTAGCTGCCTTCCTACCTCCTCTAACAGCAGCCTTATATTCCTCCCAAGCGGCCAGCCCCTGCTTCTATGACCTGTAAACTCTCCTCTTCTGCTTGAGCATACCCAACAGATCCCTATTCAACCACACCGGCCTCCTGACTCCCTTCCTTGGCTTCCTACGTGTGGGGATGCTCTGATCCTGAGCATGGAAGAAGCAATCTCTGAATGCAATCCAGTCACTGTAGCCTATTTTAAACATTTTCTTTAGAGTAAGATAAATCATATACTTTGAGCATCTCTTTCTTTCTGCTGATTGTAAAGGAGTTTAGATAGTTGAAGTGTGCAGCTACATTTGACGCAGTGAACCTGACAAGTTAAAGCTATCTCACAAGTTGAAGCTGCATGTGTGCCTTCGTTACTATCAGCACATATCACTATTTCCCAATTGTTTCATTTTTCCAGAACTTTTTGTTCTATATTATAACTAGTTATTTAATCTGATGAGAAACCACGTGGCATAAAAACTATTTTGATTGCAATCTCATCTGTACAAACATCTCAGAAAAATACGTTCAAGAGATATAGGCTTATTTCCAGTAAAGGACATAACCCATGCTCACAATACCTGCAAATTCTCTGATATGTTAATTAAACAAATATCTGAAGAGCCTGTATTTATTCTTGCTTATTTTTTAGATAGTAGGAGAGCAGAGTTTTAAAATGCCAGCTCTTAAAACTTATAAAATTATAACAGTATTGACAGAAAGTTGATAACTCATGATTCATCTTATTACAGGACACTTTCTCAATACAGAGCTCATAACAGAAGCACACCCTACCTGTCACTCAATACAGAGCTCATAGCAGAAGTGTATCATATCTGTCACTTCAAATACTCATTGAGCCAGGCTTAACTGATGACTGAGAAACAGCACAGCACTTGAAAATAGCTACAGTAGCTGATGCCTCTGACATCAGTGTCTGCTATCTATGATTTTCAGGACACAGTGACTTAGCAGATATGACTTGACAGTACTGCTATGGAGTTTGATACTACAGAATATGTAACAGAATAAAAGGACTGATAGTCTGAAGAAAAGCAAAGTCAAATATTTTCTTATTATCCTTATAGCATAAAATATGATAGATTTCAGGAGCCAGGAGTTGATGTGATCAACACAATGCAGCAGGAAAAGAATGCTATTTGGATAGGCTCCGTAGTGAAATATACATGACAAATGTTGTGACAAAACCCATCACTAATAGTATCCTTTTAGCTGCAGAGGACTAAACTAATAAGATTATTACATCAGAAAAATAATGTTGTGAAGGCTGAACATCTGTATGTAATAATGAACATTCTGTAAGTGAAAATAAAACCAGAAGAATTATCAATGGTTGCACTGGAAATTAGTGGAATGCACTCTTGATTTACTAACAACCGGAATCTCTAATTATCCTAATATAATGAGGTGCTTTAATCTTCACTAAAGTACTTTTCAAAAATCTATCCAAAGATTTTCTTTCATCAGAAAAAAAATGTTGTTAATCATAATCTGGCAACAATATGTGCAATCTGATTAAATTCTTCTGTTCTTGGCTTCAGTAGCCTACTTTCACCTGTTGATGTGACCTAAATCCTCCTGTACTGCAAATCTAATTTATTGTGCAGATATATAAAACACTGTTAATTTTACAAATTTTATTTAAAGCTGTGCTTTTTTTTAAAACAAGAAACTCATGTAGTAAGTACAAAATTTAGCATTTGTGGTTTTGAGTTACTGCATGTGCACACATTTAAGACAGGAAAGACTTCTACAAATCTGGTTCCAACACAATGTGCATCTTAAGGATATCCAAGCTACCTATTTTTGGAATATGCATTCCAGAATATGTCCTGTTAAGACTGCAGTAATTACCTATATATTTGTAATTGCCATATTGCAGAGTTTTCCACTTCATATATGTCATTTATGAGGACTTCTAAAGGAAGGAGACTTTCACAAATAAATTCATGCTTTTCTATACCAATAGGTCCAAGCAGAACGTGGAACTTTCATTTAAGAAGAAAACAAGAACTTACATTACATGAAAAACAACAACAGCAACAACAACCAAGATAGAATCCAGAAAGATAAATGGTTTTAAGTTCCAACATCCTTCCTGTCCAAAAATTGGAGGACGTATTCCTAAACCTTCTTAACTCCCAGTTGTCTTTTCTGACCACTGCTAAATGTTAAGCTGATATTTTTAAAGAACTGTCTATCAAAACATTAAAAACCTTCTCCTAAGTAATAAAAAAACAGCCTTTGAGAGACACTTTATAAAACTTTGTCTGGAAAAAACAAGAAGGGGATCTATCAACTGGGTCAATCCTCTCTGCATCTTTAGTAATTCCTTCAGAGAATTCTTCAGAGGTTTGTGAGGCAGGACTTCTTAAAAAAAAATAAGTTTTTCTCAAACAAACTGTGCAAACGCAGGTACCCACTAATTATTACGGTTTTTTATTTACCTGGTTTAATACTGATGTCAGGCTGATAGGTTTAACCTTCCCTTATCTTTCTTGAAGTTTTATTTTTAAAGTGAGTGCTACATTTTCTACCCTACCTTGGTAGCAAGAAAATTGATAAATTCTTGCTTAAAAATACTGTTTGTATTTATCTTCTCTACACCTGAGCTCTCTTAGAAAGTAAATGCCATTCCAATCCTGCTGATTTGTGTGTTTGTGCTATCAACTTGTTTCATATCTTCTTCAATTTCAGACTTGTCCTCTGCTGAGCCACCCTTAAAAATGGGGTCTAGCATGTGAATTGCTATGGTTCTTGCATTGTGCAACCTCATGAGAAAAATAATTTTAGTTTCTCTGCGAAGGCTCACCCTCTCTGGGTGCACTTCTAGCAACCTGATCAGCAACTATCTCAATAGACTCTCTAAAAAGTTTCTTGATTTTCCTGTCTGTAAAAAGTTATACTGTTTATTTTGATTCTTATGTCAATTGCTCTTCATAGTCTTTTGGACTGTCTTTTAAAATTTTGTTTGCCAGAGTTCCTAATATTTTTTACTTGCACTCTGAAAAAGCTGTCTTCAGCTTTTTAGAGACGGTTTCTTATGTCTAATGATTTCCCTTACCTTCTTCCTTAGCTAAACCAGCTTTCTTGTAATCATTAGTGCTGCACGTCTTGGAAGGTGTTCCTCGGTATCACAGTATCACAGTATCACAGTATGTTTGGGATTGGAAGGGACCTCAAAAGATCATCTAGTCCAATCCCCCTACTGGAGCAGGAACGCCTAGGTGAGGTCGCACAGGAATGTGTCCAGGCGGGCTTTGAATGTCTCCAGGGAAGGAGACTGGCCATAAAACATATAAGGATTTAATTCCCTTAGCTTTTCTTTTTAGTTTGTTCCTGAAATCACCAAATCACAGACTGCACTTTTTCTTGTGGATTCCCTATGCAGCTGCTTCATGAAATAATCAGTAACTGCATATAAACCTTTTAGTACTGCATCACATCTTGATGTTATATGTACCTCATATACATAGCAGAGGAAGACCTAAGTGGAGAAAATGGAGTCTCTCACTTGTCGTGGTCTTGAGGACTCCCTATTCTTTACAAAATGAAGGCCTTATTAACAGTAGATGTTATGTCTTTAACAGCTGGGTTTCACAGCTTCTGGCAGGAATAGATTAAGTGCTGTGCAGACAGAACTTGTGTCTGTTCCTCAAGGTCTCTTCAAAATGAAGGCATAAATTTTTGAGATAAACGTATGAACAGAGTTGCTTCCTTGAGGCCTACCAAGGCCTCAGTCTTTGTTCGTGGTTAATTGGACTGGAACCAAGGGAGGGTCATTCAGCAATCACTGAGAAATAACATATCACCAGCTACCCCTAGAGGACAAAATGACTTACTTCTAGGCACTTTCAAGACCACCAACCTATTTCTGGAACAATCTCCTTAATTTACATGAAGAATGAGCAGAGGGAGGAAATGAGCAGCCCTCTCCTATCTCACATGCAAATGGAGTAAAGTATAAAAGCTTCTTACTCAAAACAACAGGTGTGTGGCACTAGTGAAGTTTAATTGCACCCACCACCAAGAGAGCTGCAGAGATCGTCTCCGGATTGACGGAGTGGTGAAATCTTATCTTTCTTCTGATGTCTTAATCTTTCTTTCTCTCTTTCTCTCTTTCTTTCTCTCTTTCTCTCTTTCTCTCTTTCTCTCTTTCTTTCTCTCTTTCTTTCTCTCTTTCTTTCTCTCTTTCTTTTTCTTTCTCTCTTTCTTTCTCTCTTTCTTTCTCTCTTTCTTTCTTTCTTTCTTTCTTTCTTTCTTTCTTTCTTTCTTTCTTTCTTTCTTTCTTTCTTTCTTTCTTTCTTTCTTTCTTCTGGGCACATACGGGTAATATCATTTTGAGTTTTGTTGTTGAAGTCTTGTTAAGTTTCATGGTATAGTTACAAACTTTTACCAAGCTACTATTAGCTGTAATTCCACTGAGTTCTTAGTAAATTTGTGATATAATTGAACATCTTGGGTGATTGTCATTACTCCAGGTTACCACACAGAGTATTCAAAAGTCACCTCTGCCCTCACCCCACTGAGTGGGATTGGACACTTACTACACTTCAATTTCTCTCCCTTGCTCTCTCTTTATCTGTCTCAGCATACAGTGATAAATGACTGAAGACTTCACTCCATACAGATTCCGTATTATTTGCTGGGATAGTTACTTAATTTAGCTTGATTCCAGCTCTGTTTAACTTACAATACTAATTTATCACCAACATAGCTTACTGTGAATTTCTTTATATTAGTGGGTCAGTGATGGAGTTCCTTCGTTTTGTTGACTTTTATGTCAGTGACTTAATGTATGGTCAGATATTTTAGTCCCTTCATCTTGTTTCTTAGTCACATTTCTCTCCAAAAATTAGAAGACACACAAAGTAAATGTTAAACAGAGAGTACAGCAGATTATTTTAGTATATTAGACAATGCAAGATCATTACCTAGGACATGTTACATAATATTAAGTCTAAGCACTAGAGGGGAAAAACATGTTGAAATTTGAAGTAGATATTCAACTTGTTCTCCTTTGAATACATATTATTGAGGGATGTACTACACCACTGTACCATCCTGTGATATACGGCAATAATAAATGTGGAGTGACACTTTACAGCAATAGTAACACAGTGCTAATCACTGAGACAACTGTTTGGTTGTCCTTAGTGAATGATGTTAATTCCATTAGGTGATGCCTCATGGTGATATATAAGCAAAAGGAGCAAGGGAAGAGTTCTGACTTCTTTCTACTTCTATTCAGAGACCTGAATTAGTAACATATCAAAGATACTCTTTTCATCATTCCCACTGAGATCTGATCTGACCACACTCTAGCTTCTTGAAATTTCAGCTTTTAACAGGTTTATTCTGAGTACATATTAATCATTATTTCATGCTTTCATATGCTTGAACAGGGCTTCTCTTATGATATGATGTTCACTAAAGTTGGTAGAAGTCCGGATACTGCATAAAGGAACCTTCCTACAGGAACTTGCCTTTTTGGAATGTAGACAAATGAAGATCAATATGTTCTAATAAAAATGCTAT
The DNA here is from genome assembly GCF_037038585.1 of Patagioenas fasciata. Lineage (NCBI taxonomy): Eukaryota > Metazoa > Chordata > Aves > Columbiformes > Columbidae > Patagioenas > Patagioenas fasciata. The sequence goes on from NC_092521.1 coordinate 83,607,217, forward strand.
TTTCAGCAGAAGAAATCACCTCTTTATACATTCCTACAACTACTGTCTGAGAACCTTCATTAGCAAATGGACATGATCTCCAAAATAATAGCCTAAAACTTCCTCTCTGCACTTTTTCTCCGCTATTTTCCAGAATACTGTTCTGAAATGCACCTTAACATAATTTTCCTGCTGAACATAGCTGTATAAAGATGTTCTTAAGTTGTCATTGGCCTAGAAAATCTTTATATTTAAGTCTTTGAGATAACTCTTCAGTTGTAGAAAACTAAACCCCTTCATACACATCGCCCAAAGAGAAAATACATACATATACATGTACAATGAATCAATCAATCATTCATATTTTGTTGCATTAAGTATTATGATGAACACATCAAGTCCCTTATTTTTGTTCTCTTCCATTTGAAAGCATTAAACAGCTGTAATACTCTCAACATGTGGACAAATGTCACCACATGGAAATCAGATGTTTGATTAGTTTCTCTCAGCAATGTCAAGTTGTTGTTTAAATCATATGACTTACTTCCACGAAGCTCTTCTGGAAAGCTCATTGTTGTGAAGGAAATACTTTTTCATATAATTTTGCATATGATAGTTACTAAAGATTCAAAAGCCAGACATTAGAAAGAACACATGATAATTTATTAACAGCCTGAACACTCAGCTCAGGCTGAGTCTTCAGAATTACAGCAGACTCTAATGCATATGAGGCAGGCTCACAGACTTAGAATAAAAACATTTTATCATGCTGATTTTCATTGCAGTGTTAATTATTTCACATTCTAATTAGTATACCTATCTTCAGGTAATACCCTATGATTTAATTACTCTTTGTGTCTGTTTCTTTCTTATTTTCCTAGTTTTCTTTCTCGTCTCTTTGCAAAGGAAGATTTAGTAAATACCTACTCACTACTACCTACTGTCCCTCCCCACAACTACGAACTAAGGAACAAGGAGACAGACATCAGAGTATAAGGAAAAACACTAGAAGATGAGGAACTGATGCTGATTAGAGGTGGTGCATACACACACATGCATTATGTGCCCAACTTCCCAATAAACCCGTAGATTTCAGTTTCATCCTTCTACTGTGATTACCTGAAGCAAGATATTGTATAATTCTGTGTGGCTCAAACCACTGTGTTGTTGAATGCTGCTGTGTTTGCAACTGCATGATTCTTGCCTTATACCTGGTTATCCTACTGCAAGGTACAAATAATACAGCCTTATGTCAGAATGAAAGGTAGAACTGTTTCAGCTCAAAACTGAAAGCACTAAGGATATAAGAGAAAACAAAAGCAATGGCTTAGAAAAGTAATTCTAAAATACTTGACCCACATAGTGTCTCATCCTTCTTTATCTGAAGAATTAAGTTACCTTGAAGAAAAATTTTAAACAGCCACAGGCTGCTACGTGTTAACAACATAACACTTTTTTGGGGGAGGGGATTGGGAGACAAGCCCACTTTATATGTAAATTTCTGTGCTACTCATAAAAGTCTCATATACACTCAGCAAGATAATTGTACTGTGCACATGCAGACACACATGATTACATCAGTATAGTCTGTCTTGGTGGTGTATATCCATGAGTAGAAGCCCATAAAAGAATGTTGAAAACACATCTGGAGCTGCTAGGTGATAATTTTTCTTGACAGGCTAATGTGCTGTGCTGTGAGTAGAAATTGAATGAAATTGCTGAAAACAAGAAAACAGCTTTACTTTCTTTTATGCAGAGTAAATCTCCAGAAAGATAGTGCACTTTGGCAGCACCCAACAACTTACATATCCCTTCAGGAAATGCAAGTGCAGTTATGTTTTTCATCTATTTTTCTGTTTTGTTGAGATTGACATTGACTTCTTTTTTTTTTTTTTTGTTAGTTTTTGTATTAGCTCTACTGCTGATCACACTGCTATGGTTAAGATTATGTCAACACTTGAATTGTGAAAATATTTTCAAGGGACTTTAGTTTGTCTAGAAAAATTCCTCAAGACAACAGTGTGTCACACAAAAAGCTGAGTCTCATATAAGAAAACTCTTTTATGATTAAGGCCTGTCTTGCATTTAATATAAGGTTTTAAAAATATATATATATTTTTTTTTAAGTCTAAGGGAGAAATATCTATTATTAATTGATGAATCTCTGGTTTAGCTGTTTTATTGACAAGCTTCATCTATATTGTTTGCTATACTGAAGTAAGCACTTATTCTAAAGAAATGCAGTTTTCAGTGTATACCAGTATTTTTCTCTAAAAAGAGCCAGTAACAGTAACTTCTGAAGTCATATATAGAGAACTGAAATGTATGATTTTCTTCATTTCCAGAAAAAATAGCACTTAGATAAGTGAGCCAGAAGAAGAAGAAAAAAAACAACACTCACACAAGTTTTATTTTCTCCATATTGATGCTGAGTAGCCCCTTCCAAATAAATTGCCCAGGGTACAGCAGGGAAGGCAGAATCAAGCCAAATCACAAATAAAAACTCCACTTTGTCCCATTAAAAACAACAACAAAAAATAAACACAACAAAAAATCCATGATGCCATATGCACACAACTCCTGTTTCTTTGACAAGGATCATCCTCCAAAGGACACTTCATCCTCACAAGTGTTACTTTTAACCATTGCATCTTCTTCTTTCTCCTGTTCTGTTTCATGGGATATCTTATCTCCGTTTTCAAACACCAAACGGTGAAGAACACTTGCTCTCATTTGTACTATGAATATCTCTGTGTCAGTAATGCTGGTTACAACACTCAGCTCACTGGCAAAGATTTCTATTCAGTTATAATAAAATTCTACCAAACTCCAAATACTCTTTTAGGTACCATGGCTAAAGAATACACTTTACAATCCAGGCTGTTCAACTAATAAACTACCAGCCATCTGCAGTCTGTACAATAACATTGTCTATTTTCCTGTGGTGCCAAATGAATCTGGAGGACAATAGTCAAGGTCTGCCTCACCCTAAATTCAGAGCATCACCCAAAGAACAAGAACCAAACTTCTCTGACAGCAGGATAGGGTTGATTTAGTAAGAAAGTAAAATATGAGCGCTATAAAAGTAAAGATAAAAATACTAAAAAGCTTGGTAATAATTATGAAATCAAGACTTTACAAGATAATTAAGATTAATTTCTTTAAATGAAGGAAATCAAGTCACACTCCATAGCGATTTGAAGAACACAACTGTATTTTATGACAAGAGCAGTATTTTTCCAAAGTAATTTAAAAGTAGATGAATAGCTAAAAATAACTAACATAAAAGTATACCCAAAGAAAAGCAAGAATACAAGTCATTAGACTAAAATGACCCCTCGCATTGAAGTAAACCAGTTAGGGGTCTTCTGAACAGAAGGCAGTGATTAAGTGTTCTGCCAATTTGAAGACACAGATGTGTCTCACCAAACTTGCAGCAGCACAAATACAGTTGAAGAAATCATATGTCAAAGTACACATAACTTTTTCAGACAGGAAAACTTTAAACAGACAGAATATCAAATTATACTTTTTAGAAAGTGTGGAAGTTTAGTGAGGTGTAGCAATCATAGACCAGGATTCAGTTATATAAATCTTTCAGGCTTCAGGGGAGATAGAAACATGCCTGGGCTGCTGAATTTCAGGATAGACGCTTATTAACATAGGCATTGCAAAAAATGACCTAGGATTTTTGCTGTGGTCTCTAGGCAGGTGGGAAGTTTTGAGATAATTTATTTTAAATCCAAACTTCCTTCCAAATGCAAGAACACCTGTTGTTGTTTATCTTGCCTACACTTTATATTGTGGCAATATTTTCAAGTTCGTTTGTCTTTTAGTTTATATTCAACAGTTACAAATAAAGATTATAATGGCAGAATTCTCCAGTGATTTTAGAATACTTTCTACCTAAAGCACAGAGTTTTACTTGAAGCAGCATTTGGACACAACTCAAAACTCAAAAAAGTATAGTACTGTAGCACATATGCTTTTTTAAAAAAGGCTGATTTTCAGAAAATAGTATTTAAAAAAAAAATAAGCAGCACACAGCCATGTTGCCGCTGAAATACACTTCTCAAACAGGCAGCCGAAAATATAAATACAGACTTCCATAAACACAAAAAATACATTATTCAATATGAAATAGGTATTTGAAGCTGGTGATACAGAGGTTTGTCCAAGATAATGTACTGCTAATTCAGCCGGCTGATGAAAGTTGTATAGTCTTCTGTGAAGCACTTTACTGACTTAGAAATAGGCATTAACTGAAGAAAATATTTACTTTTGTACAAGTAATACACAGTAAGACAAATGTCAGTGTTTTTCTCAAGAGACAGGACAGCTAGATATTGTTTCACATAAATTGCTATATCTACATACATTATTGAAGTAGATATATATTGTCACATTCCTACATTATTACATCTCCAGAAATAATAATAATAATAAATAACACTCCTCACAAAATTCTCCCTGAATTACTTTATTTTGAAGCTAACATTTGATAACAAGATGAACTCCAGGACAATACACTTCCTCTCAAAACTTCTATATGCACCTGTATTAGAATTCCACCTCAAATAATCATGTCTATGCTGACTAGCTATTACAGTGAAATAATTGCTTATCTGATCTTTAAGAGTGGTGTGTTCCAACCAAGATGAAACAAGTAATTAGAATGCAATTTTCTTAGTCTTTGGTTGTTCCTATTAAAAACTTTGAACTTAAACCGGGGTTTTGTTTGGTTTTCTTTGTTTCTTTTCCTCCTCTCTTCATAGAACCTCACATTTTTCTTCTTGAAGAATACTTACATTTTTTGCAATATATAGACAGTGTTGTAGAAAATGCTTTACCTCTTAAGCCGACTGGTCATCACCCCTCAATTCTGTCTTCCAGGAATATGTCTCAAAATCTCAGAGCTATGTATACAGAAGGTCACTGTTTCATTTTACTATGACTCTCCTGGAGTTCCTATGTTCCATAGCTCCTGAAGAGCAGAAAAATTGGAGGAGATCACTATATTTTGAAAAAAATGTTGAATGTCACAACTTATGTCTTTATACTTTTTTTTTTTTTTTTCCCCGACAAGTCGTAGTCCTCAGACCTTAAAGGTGATCTTGTAGCTGACTACCGACTCAAACTTGGACATATTTTCAAACAGGACCTTATTTTCCTTACATCAATTTCCACAGAAAAAGAAAAACACATGAGATTAATCTTGTGCAGAAGGATGATTTCAAAAAGAGGATGAAATGGATCTTCGACAAATTCAGATTCATGAGCAGATTATATGCAAGTTAAGTCAGCATCAAGCAGATGCCATATTTAAGTTCTGGTATTTTCCACAGAAAATCATGTGGAGTAGTATTGTGACAACCATTAACTGAATAAATCATAGAAGTGTATAGCTTAGTGCAAGAGCATAATATAAGTAATTTGGCTCACAGAATAAGGATTAAAAATACTATCAATCCAAATAACATTTTGCCCATAAAACAGTTTATTTCTGATGAGCACTGAAAAATTATTAGGGGGAAAAATCACTCAGTAAAGCTTAAAAATTATCTGATTATCATTTGATAGTTTAAGAAAAGTCACACATGGTGTAAAAGATTAATTTTTTTTCTAAAACCATTTGATATATTGTATGCGAAATGGTTGCAACTCTGCAAAATCACTCATGGCTATTTTATTTAAATTGTAAACCTACACATTATTAGTGCTCAAGTAAAATACAGAAGGGAAACAAGTTTTTCCATTAATCACTGCTGAATCTTTAAACTGATGCAAATAACTATGGAAGATTTCTCTCTAGTGCCTTAGTTTACTACAGATTGTTTAAACACCTTTTAGTTTCATTAACTGTGTTTGCAATCCATCAGGAAAGATACAAACCCAAAACGTATCACCACCCAGCTGGTGAAACTATTTTAAAACTCAGTTCAGGCCTCTGGAGAGTTTTAATTACTCATTTTCAGACAACAAAGTAACAGACTACATTTTTAGGGAATGTAGCAAAGATCTTCCCTGTCTGACACAAAAAACGAGAGAACTGAACACACAGACTAATTTAATACATTACAGTATTTATGTTCCCACTTTCAAACATCTCTCCTAAAGTATCAACCACATGATAAGCTATAATATGGTGGTTCCATTTGCTGAATATATATAAGAATTCTTGAGTAAGTTAATTTCAAAATGACGAAAATTCTGCTATGAAAATTTAAGCAGACATGTGAGTTACCTGTCTAAGGAACTACTGTCATTATGACTTTATTGTAAGTAATGCAAAAATACCACTTTGACTCAAGCTGTGGGAAAAACTAAAAAAAGGATTCATTTCCTTACAGGATTTTTCTTCCTATAAATATTTGGACTCAAAACATAGACTTAACTTTACATATACTAAACTTTACAGAGATGAACTGTTTGCTGAAATCAGTGAGACTGTTCATAAATGCATAGTGAACTACATACATATCATCTTACAAGCTCAGAGCCCCAGCTACCAATATGCAAGGAAAAAAAAAAAACTAGCCAATAAACAGAGTGAAATAGAAAATGATTAATGTGCAAAAATATTTGATGTATAATTTTTATTACAAATTAAAGTAAAATTTACACATGTGATACCATAAGCCCAAAATACCTTCAAGAGACTTTGGTACCCGTTTTAGTAAGTGCTGTTTAGTTAAAAATATGAGGAATGAGATATTAGAAAAACCATAGGGATAAGCAGGAAGAGGAGGACATAAAGAAAATATAACAGTCATGCAAGTAACTCTTTAGTTCAGCCACAAACACAATTCAACCTAAATATTTTTAAAAGAATAAAAATTGCTTGAGCTGTCTTGCTAGCAGGTGTGCTGCAGCTGATATTGAAAAGAAAAATTGGAAACTTGGGTACAGTAGCAGGTGCATGTTCCCAGACACCTCCAGCAGCACCGGTTTGGCCTCTGTGAGGAGTGGCCGGTGCTGCCCCATGTCCGACACAGCCGGTTCCAGTGGCTAGAGCAGCCCCAAGCGCAGGGCACAGTTGAGCCCCTCAGCCATGGGCGGGCACCTTGGGCAAAGCCTGAGGAAGAAAGGGCAAAACGCTGCCCAGCAGCCAGGGCTGAGGGAAACCATGTGAGAAACAGCCCTGCCAGCCCTGAGGGGAGAGCAGGAGGAGGACAGGAGCTGCTCCTGAAGCCCCTGCAGAGATTCCCCTTCAGCCTTGGGGGAGACCCCACTGGGGCAGGTGTTTCCTTGCAACCCCTGGGAAGGGCACAGGCTGGAGCAGGGAAAAGTGTCAGGAGGGGGAAGCAGCACAAAGGAGCTGGTGTGTGCCACTCACTCCCCATCTGGAGATGAAGTTGGGAATGAAGGACTGAAGGTGAGCTTGGGAATAAGGGGAGGGTGGGGAGAAGGTGTTTTATTTTTTTGTCTGTCTCACCGTATGTTAGGAACGTCTCATTCCTTAACTCTTGTACCAATTAGTCTTTATAGCATCAAATTGTATGAACTTTCTTTAGACATACATATGTAGTTTACATTTTGTACTGTGTAGTCATGCTTAAGGAGGACAGCTCCTTACTAGTAAAGGATACCCCTGCACTCCCAAGCTAATGCTAGCTCCCTCGCCCTTCCAACACCTCTGTGATACCCTCCCATTTTCTGGCATCATAGATAAGTAACTGTGTAGCAAGACCAACTCCAGGGACACCTAGATTAAGAAAGACACACACAGTCTATGACACCATAGAATTATAATTGTTTTGCAAAAACAGTAGAATGTGTGTTAAATAGTGATAGGTCAAATCATGTTATACCTGTACTCTTGTAATTCTACACTTTCTGTCCTAGCCTCTCTCCTTGATCAGCGCAGGCCAGTTGCAAATTTTTTTGTGATACATTGAACTCTTATTTTTAAAGAACAGTAAATTAAACTACTTTTCCACAAGTTAAGTCGGTTTTGCCCATCACAATAACTGGTCAATCATCTGTCTCTCTTTATCTTGACCCACAAGCTTTTCCATCTTATTTTTTCCCTCTGTCCTGTTGAGGAGGGGAGTGAGAGAGTGGCTGGGTAGGTTCTTGCAGACAGCCAAGGTCACCCACCACGTCAACAAAGTTGACCACAGTGGTAGAGGGCAGCAGTGTTTTTGCATGGTAAACAAAGTAGTGCAGTCCATTTTCATTGTCTAGACTATCAAAATAATCACAAAACAAACTGTATAAAGTGAAGTAATTTGAACAATCTTTTTTTTTCCCTCTGATGCTGAGAGAAGTTTTAGCATTTGCAATAATTCAAAGCTGATATATAACAAACCTCATTCAGGCAGTGCATAAGGCAGTATCACTACTGGCTGTAAAAGACTGAAAATATTCAAGTGTTCTTGGCATTAGCAAGTGATTTCCAGGAGACTGTTTCTAGGGAACTTGACTACTATAACAGAAACTACTTTGATTTTTATAAATAATTTCTTCAGGTAAAAAAGTCTTCAGCTCATAGGTTATATTATATTATATTATATTATATTATATTATATTATATTATATTATATTATATTATATTATATTATATTATATTATATTATATTATATTATATTATATTATATTATATTATATTATATTATATTATATTATATTATATTATATTATTATTATATTATATTATATTATCGGAGCCAGCGCAGCGAGAGCCAGAGCTGGCGAGGTTCAGTCGACTACGAGGTTTAGCCGAGATTAGAAAGCCCAGAGGGAAACGTACAGGGACAGCGTGACTCCCGGCGGTCCTGATCCCCCCGAAGCGCCGGTAGCCATTGCAAGAGAGCGGCTGACGTGGCGGGGGGCGTTCCCACGGTGACAGCGACCACACCTCCTCCCCTTGCCTTGAAAAAACCTTTGGGAGGGCAGCGACTATTTGCTGCCCACCAGGTGCAGAGAGGAGCAACTAGCTAGCGCAGCGGGTGTGGCAGCTAGCGCAGCGGGGTGCAGAGAGCACTTGTTGTTTGTCATTCCCACCGACTTATTGCCAGCGTCCCAGACCGCTGATGACCATGGTCACCTCCAGAAGGAGAGCATGTCTCAAAAAGACTGTGGCAACGCAGACTGAGGTTCTGTCCCAAACGGTGGCTGTTCAGGTCTCCGGCTGCAAGGAGTGCCAGAACCTGCTGCTGCCGGAGGAGGGAGGCCAGCACTCTACTTGTGTGAGGTGTGAGCAGGTGCAAGATCTGCTCAACATGGTTGTGAAGCTTAAGGAGGAGGTTGAGACGCTAAGGTCCATCAGGGAGTGCGAAAGAGAGATCGACTGGTGGAGTAACACCCTTATGTGCCGGTCGGAAAGGCCCCAGGGAGGTACCCCCGAAAAGGAGATGGACCTCCTGCCCTCCCGGACAGAGGCGGAGGTCCTGAGACAGCCCCACCCTTGTCACTCTCGAGCAGAGGTAAGTGACCGAAAAGAAGACGAGGGTTGAAAGTGTATTGCAGTTCGGCATCATGGGCAGCCCCTCTCCCTGCCTGCTTCACCTCCCCAGGTGCCCCTCCGTAATAGGTTTGAGGCCCTGGATCTTGAAGAAGAGGTAGGTGAGGAGGTGGTGCCAAGCCTGCCTACAAGATCACATAGGAAGAGGCGGTTGACTACACAACTGAAGACTACCTCTGATAAGAAAGATAGAAGGGTGATTGTAATAGGAAATTCCGTTCTGAAAGGAACAGAGGGCCCAATATGCAGGGTTGACCCTCATCTTAGGGAAGTCTGTAGTCTACCTGGAGCCTGGATCAAGGATATTGCTAGAGAGCTCCCCAGACTGGTGCACCCGACAGACTACTACCCGCTGCTGGTCTTCCAGACAGATGGGGACGAAGTTGCTGCCCGTAGTCTGAGGGGAATGAAGAATGACTTCAAGGTCTTGGGAAGGATGGTGAAAGATTCAGGGGCTCAAGTGATCTTCTCTTCACTCCTTCCCTCTTCAAGTGACGATGTGGGGTGGAATGGGAAAATTCAGTCTCTAAATGGTTGGCTCCAAGACTGGTGTTACAGGCAGGGCTTTGGTTTTTTTGATAATGGCTGGTTTTATAAGACTCCAGTCCGGACAGTGTTATGCAGGAAAGGCTTATCTCGCAGAGGCAAAAGGATGCTGGGGCAGGAATTAGCTGGGCTCATTTGGAGAGCTTTAAACTAGGCTCGAAGAGGGATGGGGTTGTAGTTGGGCTTGGCCCAGTGGGGCAGCATTCTAAAACAGATGAGGACCGGGTGGCCTCCTGTGCCCCTAGGGAGAAATTGGTGTGCTCTGCTCGCTCCCTGAAATGCCTGTACACCAATGCGTGCAGCATAGGGAATAAGCAGGAGGAGTTAGAATCCTATGTTCGGTCGGGAGATTATGATCTGGTGGCAATTACAGAAACGTGGTGGGACAGTTCACATGACTGGAATGTGGTCATGGATGGCTACGCCCTTTTCAGGAAAGACAGGCCAGCCAGGCGTGGTGGTGGAGTTGCTCTCTATGTGAGAGAGCAACTGCAATGTACTAAATTCTGCCCAGGAGCGGATGAGGAACGAGTTGAGAGTATATGGGTCAGGATCAAGGGACAGGCTGGCAGGGGTGATACTGTTGTAGGTGTCTATTACAGGCCACCAGATCAGACTGAGGAAGTTGATGAGGCCTTCTATGCGCAGCTGAGAGTGGCCTCACAGTCACAGGCCCTGGTTGTTGTGGGTAATTTTAACTTCCCTGATGTTTGCTGGAAGGACCATTCAGCCAGCCAGCCACAGTCCAGGAGGTTCCTCCAGTGCATTGATGATAACTTCCTCATGCAGATGGTGGAGGAGCCGACCAGGAGAGGTACACTGCTGGATCTCATCCTCACTAACAAAGAGGGTCTGGTCGAAGCAGTAAAGGTTGAGGGCTGCCTGGGTTGCAGTGACCACGAGATGGTGGAGTTCAGCATCTCGTGTGGCAGGAACAGAATAGCAAGTAGAATTGCAACCCTGGACTTTGGCAGGGCTAATTTCGGCCTTTTCAAGCAATTGCTGGGGGAAATCCAATGGGCAAGACTGCTTGAAGGAAAAGGGGCCCAAGAGAGCTGGATTGCATTCAGAGATTGCTTCTTCTATGCTCAGGATCAGAGCATCCCCACACGTAGGAAGTCGAGGAAGGGAGTCAGAAGGCCTGCGTGGTTGAATAGGGATCTGTTGGGTATGCTCAAGCAGAAGAGGCGAGTTTACAGGTCATGGAAGCAGGGACTGGCCACTTGGGAGGAATATAAGGCTGCTGTTAGAGGATGTAGGAAGGCAGCTAGGGTAGCCAAGGCCTCCTTAGAATTACAGCTGGCGAGAGGGGTCAAGGACAGCAAGAAGAACTTTTTCAAATACATAGCAGATAAAACTAATACCAGAGGCAATGTAGGCCCACTGATGAATGAGGTGGGTGCCCTGGTGGCAGAAGACACAGAGAAGGCAGAATTGCTGAATGCCTTCTTTGTCTCTGTCTACTCCGCTGGAGGCTGTCCTGGGGAACCCTGTACCCCTGAGACCCCGGATGAAGCCAGGTTAATGGAGGAGTTTGCTTTAGTCGATGAGGACTGGGTTAGGGAACAATTAAATAGTCTGGACGTCCATAAATCCATGGGTCCAGATGGGATGCATCCGCGGGTGCTGAGGGAGCTGGCTGAAGTCATTGCTAGACCGCTATCCATCATTTTTGCCAAGTCTTGGGAAACGGGAGAGGTGCCTGAGAATTGGAGGAAAGCAAATGTCACTCCAGTCTTTGAAAAGGGCAAGAAGGAGGACCCGGGTAATTATAGACCGGTCAGCCTCACCTCTGTCCCTGGGAAAGTAATGGAACAGCTTATCCTTGGTGTCATCTCAAGGCACATCAGGGATAAGAGGGTCATTAGGGGCAGTCAGCATGGCTTTACCAAGGGTAAGTCATGCTTGACCAACCTCATAGCCTTTTATGAGAATGTAACAAGGTGGATGGATGATGGCAGAGCGGTGGTTGTGGTCTACCTTGACTTCAGTAAAGCCTTTGACACAGTCCCTCACAGCATCCTCGCAGCTAAATTGAGGAGGTGTGGTCTAGACAATAGAGTAGTGAGGTGGGTTGCAAACTGGCTTAAGGAGAGAAGCCAGAGAGTGGTGGTCAATGGTGCCGAGTCCAGTTGGAGGCCAGTATCTAGTGGAGTGCCTCAGGGGTCAGTACTGGGGCCTGCATTATTCAATATATTCATTAATGATTTAGATGAGGGAATTGAGTGTACTATCAGCAAGTTTGCTGATGACACTAAGCTGGGAGGAGTGGCTGACACGCCAGAAGGCTGTGCTGCCATCCAGCGGGACCTGGACAGGCTGGAGAGTTGGGTGGGGAATAACCGGATGAAATTTAACAAGGGAAAGTGTAGAGTCCTGCATCTGGGCAGGAACAATCCCAAGTTCCAGTATAGGTTGGGAATGACCTGTTACAGAGCAGTGTAGGGGAAAGGGACCTAGGGGTCCTGGTGGACAACAGGATGACCATGAGCCAGCACTGTGCCCTTGTGGCCAGGAAGGCTAATGGCATCCTCAGGTGTATTACAAGGGGGGTGGTCAGTAGATCAAGAGAGGTCCTCCTTCCCCTCTACTCTGCCCTGGTGAGACCCCATCTGGAATATTGTGTCCAGTTCTGGGCCCCTCAGTTCAAGAAAGACAGGGAACTGCTGGAGAGGGTCCAGTGTAGGGCAACAAAGATGATTAAGGGAGTGGAGCATCTCCCTTATGAAGAAAGGCTGAGGGAGCTGGGTCTCTTTAGTTTGGAGAAGAGGAGACTGAGGGGTGATCTTATTAATGTTTATAAATATATAAAGGATGAGTGCCACGAGGATGGAGTCAGGCTCTTCCCAGTGGCAAACAATGATAGGACAAGGGGCAATGGGATCAAGCTGGAACACAAGAGGTTCCACTTAAATTTGAGAAAGAACTTCTTCTCAGTGAGGGTGACAGAGCACTGGAACAGGCTACCTAGGGAGGTTGTGGAGTCTCCTTCCCTGGAGACATTCAAAGCCCGCCTGGACACATTCTTGTGCGACCTCACCTAGGCGTTCCTGCTCCAGCAGGGGGATTGGACTAGATGATCTTTTCAGGTCCCTTCCAATCCCAAACATACTGTGATACTGTGATACTGTGATACTGTGATACTGTGATACTGTGATACTGTGATACTGTGATACTGTGATACTGTGATATTATATTATATTATATTATATTATATTATATTATATTATATTATATTATATTATATTATATTATATTATATTATATTATATTATATTATATTATATTATATTATATTATATTATATTATATTATATTATATTATATTATATTATATTATATTATATCATATCATATCATATTATATCACATTATATTACATTACATTACATTATATTACATTACATTACATTATATTACATTACATTACATTATATTATATTACATTACATTATATTACATTACATTACATTATATTATATTGGAAATATTTACTGAGAGAACTAATGTGTTGTAAAGTTGAAGAATTACAGAATAGATGAGTGATGCATTTAAATGGCCATATTCTGACATAAACCATCGTATTTTCTTGGTCCATGAACGGGATGATTTTCTCTACATTATACACTCTTAATTCCACTGCCATAATTGATAAACCTTGTCACTGTGCATTTTGGGGTTTGCTCTTCTTAGGGTTATCTTTATTGCTAGTCTCTGTCGAAAGTGCACTTTCATTGGAGCAGTTTAATAACTACTACAACTGAAAGAGAGAACTGCAGAAAACTGCAGAATGTTAATGATGGATGCTAATTAGAGCTATCATAAAATATCTGAAGGAATAAGTGCATCTGCAAATCTGAGGGCTCTGCTAGGAGACCAGGGGAAATAAGAATTCTGGAAAACAGGCTCATAAGTACAGCACAACAAGGCACTGGCCTTAGATTGAACTCAAATCAACAATTTTGGCAAAGCAGTAGATTCCTCTGACTACGGGCAATTTGAAAGCAAATTAAAATATGAATTGCAAATGCAATAAATTCTCACTGTACTATTGAAATATAATAAAACTAGGAATTTAAAATGGGAAAGAGGAGCTGTTATGCTAGTCTAGTGATGGTATACAGGGGGTGGGGCAGGGCTTTCCCTGTTCTTAGGGCTGCAAAGGGTAATCTAACATCAGGGACAAGGCGGGACTCTGTTAAAAAGGTCTTGGAAGAACCAGGAATAAGAATGTATCTAAACACTGCCACATCCAGCTGGATTGACCTCAACATCATTCCTGTTTAGGGGCCTTTGAAGTAAGAAAGGAAATATAATTAGGCCTGGTGAGGAAGCATGAGTATCCAGGGACCAGTCATGTTACTTGAAACCACATTTATGTTACTTTGTCAGTATGTTACTTTGTAAGATGGCTGAAAGGTAACCTCCGCCAACGTGTGGGGGCAAGTATTCACATCACAGTCCCCAGGCAATTTAAAGCTTAAAAGACAGGGCATGTACTTTGAGCAGACAAAGTGTGACAGTTGAAGTGGCCATAGTTGCAGGGCTCAATCAACTGATGGCATATCACAGTACACAGTATCACAGCATGTTTGGGATTGGAAGGGACCTCAAAAGATCACCTAGTCCAATCCTCCTGCTGGAGCAGGAACACCTAGGTGAGATCGCACAGGAATGTGTCCAGGTGGGCTTTGAATGTCTCCAGGGAAGGAGACTCCACTACCTCCCTGGGCAGCCTGTTCCAGTGCTCTGTCATCCTCACTGAGAAGAAGTTTTTTCTCAAATTTAAGTGGAACCTCTTGTGTTCCAGCTTGATCCCATTACTCCTTGTCCTATCATTGTTTGTCACTGAAAAGAGCCTGGCTCCATTCTCATGGTACTCACCCTTTATATATTTATAAACATTAATAAGATCACCCCTCAGTCTCCTCCAAACTAAAGAGACCCAGCTCCCTCAGCCTTTCTTCGTAAGGGAGATGCTCCACTCCCTTCATCATCTTTGTTGCCCTACACTGGACCCTCTCCAGCAGTTCCCTGTCCTTCTTGAACTGAGGGGCCCAGAACTGGACACAATATTCCAGATGGGGTCTCACCAGGGCAGAGTAGAGGGGAAGGAGGACCTCTCTCAATCTACTGACCATCCACCTTATAATACACCCGAGGATGCCATTGGCCTTCCTGGTCACAAGGGCAGAGTGCTGGCTCATGGTCATCCTCTTGTCCATCAGGACCCCCAAGTCCCTTTCCCCTACACTGTTCTCTAATATGTAATTTCCCAACCTATACTGGAATCTGGGGTTGTTCCTGCCCAGATGCAGGATTCTACACTTTGCCTTGTTAAATTTCATCCGGTTATTCCCCACCTAACTCTCCAGCCTGTCCAGGTCCCGCTGGATGGCAGCACAGCCTTCTGGTGTGTCAGCCACTCCTCCCAGCTTAGTGTCATCAGCAAACTTGCTGATAGTACACTCAATTCCCTCGTCCAAATCGTTAATGAATATATTGAATAATATTGGCCCCAGTACTGACCCCTGAGGCACTCCACTAGATATTGACCTCCAACTGGATTCCGCACCATTGACCACCACTCTCTGGCTTCTCTCCTTAAGCCAGTTTGCAACCCACCTCACTACTCTATTGTCTAGACCACACCTCCTCAGTTTAGCTGCGAGGATGCTGTGAGGGACTGTGTCAAAGGCTTTACTGAAGTCAAGGTAGACCACATCCACCGCCCTGCTATCATCCATCCACCTCGCTACATTCTCATAAAAGGCTATGAGGTTGGTCAAGCATGACTTACCCTTGGTAAAGCCATGCTGACTGCCCCTAATGACCCTCTTATCCCTGATGTGCCTTGAGATGACACCAAGGACAAGCTGTTCCATTACTTTCCCAGGGACAGAGGTGAGGCTGACCAGTCTATAATTACCCGGGTCCTCTTTCTTGCCCTTTTTGAAGACTGGAAAAGATGGCATAGACACTGAAACTCCTCACCACATAAGTAGTCAAAAGCTTTTAGTTCAATTATATGCAATCTCATTTCCACTGTTGTATCAGGCAGGCACTTTAGTAATTGATTTTCAAAATAAAAGAAGGGTAGCCTGTAAGAGAGGGATTAATGCTGGCTGCAAGCACAGATTTGTGCTGTGTTCCAAGGGATGATTTAGTAGTGTACTTTGTATATCTCAGCAAATAGTATCCCATCACGATCAGTACAGCCCTTTGCCATAAGGCACGTATTATCTGCAAAAGCAATGCCTTTTTAATATCTAATACACCCTTGTATTAAACCAACCCTTGCTTATTATACTAGTGATACAAAACAACATCAATTTGGTTCCTTCTTCCATCATTATTATTGGGTTTTCTACCATGCTGTAGTAGGATAGCTCCACATTGTGCTGTGTTTCATGCGAAAAGACAGCACCCATGATTAAAGCCCTGTGATCTCAGTACACTCCTAGTTTCAGGCACAGTTCAGCTATACAATAATTACTGTTCATGTTTGTGCTGGATGTGAAGAAATAAAACAGATACACACAGATAACCCCGTGGCTTTGTTTAGGAGCAGTGATTTCATACAAGTTGTGAGGTTTGCGTTGCAATATGTGATACTTGTATGACAGACAATGGCTGGTAACAAAGCACTGACTATTCCCATAATTTTTCCTGTTCAATATGCATAGGAATGACACTACAAGTATTTGCATTATACCCTGACACAAGTTAAATGCTTTGCTATGGGACTACAAGCAGTATCAGTTCTTCAAGCAAATATCAGATATATTACTATCATTTAGAAATGCATATTTGCTGTATTCATTAATAGAGTAGCAGTTATCAGTAAAATCTATGTTGTTTGGTTAATTTTACTTCTGTTTTCCAATAGGTTAGTTATTGATCAGTCAATTTGATCATAGGTGAGAACTTCCAAGATGCTGTTTCAGAATACAAGTAAGCAGATCTAGAATATGCACAAATGAATTAATGATGTTGTAAGGTCAGCACCTCTTCTATATGTTAAGTTTTTGAAATTGCAGACTGCAAGGTAAATTTGAAATAAATATCTAAACAAGGTAGTTCAGGTACTGAAAT
This sequence comes from Patagioenas fasciata, assembly GCF_037038585.1. Taxonomy (NCBI): domain Eukaryota; kingdom Metazoa; phylum Chordata; class Aves; order Columbiformes; family Columbidae; genus Patagioenas; species Patagioenas fasciata. Next base: position 83,624,304 of record NC_092521.1, read on the forward strand.
TAGGCTAACTCTAAAGAAGCAATGATCTACTTCAGATTTCTTTTACATACAACTTTGATACACTATTGTCTGAAGATAATGTACACCATGGGTATTTTTAATGGGTAGATTTTTCTACCTGAGCATATCTGGGAATCAGTTTTTCAAAGAACTTCCATTAAGTGATGAGCTTGCCATTTACTTCAAGGTTGAAGGTACCTGAGCAACAGTTCTATGTAGATACTAAACTGCTTTTGAAACTGGTACCAAAATACCTTGACCGTTGAGTGATTTAATATTAATTTTTAGATGAAATTTATTAATTAATAGTAGGCTTCCTTGGTAAAGAACAACCCTTGCAAATCTTCTGATCAAGGTCAGCATAGAAAAGAATTTTTGATATAGGTCTTAATGATGCAAAAATTACTGAATGCCGTAAGAAAGTCTGCAGGTAATACCACTGGCCTGAATAACTTTCTCATTGATTTTTGAGTAATTTTTCTGTATTTAATTTACCCACTTTTAGTGGAAACCTTTAAAAGTAATCACAGCTCAAGGCTAGCTGCCAAATAGATTGAAAACTGAGCTTATTTCAGTGCACCCCTTCTCTAGACAGATTGCTCTTCTGATATACACTCACCTCTATGTCGAATACTTAGAACTGCTGCTAAAGTTCTAGTGTCTGTTATACACTCTGCTCTCCAAGATATCCTATATGAAAGCAGAATATTTCTTATTAAAATGTCTTAAAATAAACTTCTTCCTCATAGACCACCACTGAATCGTTCTCTATGACAAACTCTTCATAAAACAAGATACAAGTTTCTACATGGTTCAATGAAATCTACTTATTTTCTATACTTCCAAAGCTATATATGAAGACTTATTATACTGAATAACATTTCTTCAGCAGTTCCTAATAAATTTAGCATGGGTTTACTTGCTCCCATGTTAGTATTACACTTTATAATTTTATTTTACCCTTTGGAGGGAAGTACAAGAGACAAGACTCTACTGCAGCTTCTCCTCTTCGTTGCATAATTTCTCAATAGATGATTCAGATAATCCATTTACATTGTTTTTAAACATGTTGGCAGGAAAAGAAGCTTTAAGGAAAAAAAGTTATTTCTTGAATTTCCCTTATATGATTAATGTGTTATTTAATTCCTAGTATATATAATACATTTCATTTTGCTGCCTACTTACTACCATGCAAACAAAATAATCTTAAACACTATTATAACAGGGTTAGGGCCAAATACTGTTGTGTCTACTATACAGTCGACATAATTTTTAATTTTTTTTTTTTTTAATTTGCTAAAAAGATCACTCTTCTGTCTTTTGCCTGTAAGTAGTCTTAATGCTCATGTTATAGATTCCAGGTACACCCTGAAGAATATAAGGAATACTCTCTTAGTATATATCTAATATAGAGATATATTAGATTCTTGTAAGTTTCGTGATGCTGTTTATATCAATTTTTGTTCTCTTTTCTTGAAAAGAATGATTTCACGGTTACACAATCCCCACCTAGGTGTATGCTTTTAAGTATAGACTTAGTACAAAATCTACAGAAAATTCTTCCTCTCAAGTTAGAAATCCATTCATCCATAAATAATTGCAAATATAAAGACATTACTTTGGTGGAAGCTTGTAAAAGGCTGAAGAAAATCTATCAATCTGCTTTTAGACATAGGGTTGACTACCACAATTTTCAGGATGCCCATGCACACTGAAATGGCAGTCTAATTTTCATTGACTTCACAAGGATCTTTCAGCAAAATGTACAAGATAATAAAACTTCTCCTTTTTCATAAGGAGTTTGGACAAGTCAGATTAAACTCTAGAATGAAGTATCTATTTTAAACAGCTCAAACATTCTCTAATAGGACAACAAAACATCAACATGCAAATTTGCATTAGGAAGCTTTATCAGTGCACAAAAAAAAAAAAAAAGAGTTTGATAATACAGCTTTAATTCTACTATAGCTACATTAATAGGCCAAATTAGATTTTACACAGATTAAGCAATATTACATAAAAATATCAGTCCAGTCAACTTACAAGCATAAACACTTAATCTCACTTTCATCATTAAAAATCAACAGATTATACGTACTAACACAGTGATGTCATTTCCCAGAAACAAATCTATTGTCTCCTCCAGACTACTAGATTTCATATTTACTAAGTCCCCTGATGCAGAGAGGATAATTTTTACATTTTTAATGGAAGACTACTTGTATCACATTTTTACAGTAAAATGGTGTATTACTGAAAGCGCACAGAAAAAGTAAGTGGTGAAAGAATCCTGTACACCAGGAGAAGTCTCTTTTGAATCTGACATAGAATTATTTTGAAATCTGGCATTAAGATCTTAATGGAGTTTATTTGTAAAACAAAAAATTTGTATTCGCAATGACCACTGGTTAAGTGGTCCAACTCATTTACCCGATGTTCAGCTATAGATGGTGAGTTGATAAGTTTCTGCCTCTAGGACTCATGTCCTGCTTTTCTTACAACTCAGGGTCTCAACACTTAGTTTTACTGATAACTCTTCTTGTTGTTTTTGGGTTTTGTTCTTTTTTTTTTTTTTTTTAATATTAAAAGAAAAAGGCAATGCTATTGGTCCCAATGCTGGACATAGAGAGACAGAAATTGTAACTGGTGGGTCAGAGGGAAAAAAACACAAGAAAGACTCATGTCCATTGGCCTTCATAGAGTAATACACAATTCTATAAAACACTTCAGTGGTTATGTTTTTGAATTTTTGAAGATTACCTGAATTAACTTTATGAGGCTAAGGAAGGCTATAATGGCAGGGGAAAAAGCTATGTAAAATGAAAGTATAAACTGCAAAGGAGGGTAATCTTACTGCATGCATGCAGCAGAGGTAAACCCTACCTTAAATTACACATGGGTCCGCATTTCACAATACACACAAGAAGTTCTGTCATGGAGCCACAGAGGGGAAAAAAGATCATAAACATTCAGACAAGGGAAATTACATTTTTTCCATTTCAGTCAGGATGTTGGAATACCTAAGCTACTTGAATCATATCAGATCTCTCAAATGTCTGACACATTGTAAATCATGTGACAGAGCGGGCATCAAGTGCATCAGAGAATTTATGTACTAGTAATTTCTGAGGGTTAGTCACATGACTTCCTAATTTCAGTCTAGTTCTAAATTAGAGACAGTTGAATAATGTACACCACCAGATTATTTAGAAAATAATGTTTCTACATTAAAATTCTTCAACATTCTTACTTAATACCACTTTATATGCAAATAATCAGTCTCATTTTTAGTTGAAGTACTTTTGAAAGAAATGGGAGGCAAATCTAACATGCTGAACACATAGTAGAATATTGGCATGTAGTGTTGAGGTCATCTAGAAAAAATTCTTTCAAAATGATTTTGTAAATGATGGCAGCTGCACAGGCAGCTCTCCTATCACATGTTTTGTAACTGTCTGCAACCACAGGTTTCGCAGATACTTTAGTCACTGTTCCTCTTTTCTATGATGTATAAGAAAGGTAAACATCTCAGGCTGTTCCCCCAACTCTACTTCCTCTCCTAAAATAAACTCTTGCTGCACAGAAATTTGGCCAAAGAAGTCTAGCTAAATTTTTCAGCTAATTTTACTATTTGAGACATCAGAGCTACATTCTGAGTAGATACTTCAGCAGAATTGCTCAGAAATGAAAACCAGGTCTGTTCTTGAGTGTTTGCAATTGATTTACAACCCAGCAGTGTATTCCAATATTTCACCTTTTTGTCTTCCATTATATTATTTCTCTGTGGTCAAAAAATATTGTCTATAGCCATAACCAACTGCTAAAATGTAATACATTCTTCTTGAGTCCTTCATGGACCACATGTCATTGTATAAATGAAACTTTGCATAGTTACATTGCAGCCATTAGATGTAGCAAGACCAAACTGATCAGCAGTTTTCTTACTGATCTTTGCCTAAGATGTTAAGATGTTAATTAAAAAGGTTGCAGTAAGTAATAAACTATTTAATATTAACATCACAGCTTAATCTACTTTATAAACATCAATTAATTCTTTATATTCTCATATACATACATATATTGATGGAAAATCTGTTCCAGATTTTCTTTATTCCTGTTTTGCTGAGCATTGCCTAAAAAATATCTTATGCAGATGTTATTTTTTCCAAAAATTATATTGATTATGTTATAACTTAGATAAACTTGGATGATTCAGTTGATCAAATTTAACATTAGAAGAAATTAGCAAGTATTTTGGTGATACCGAACCTGTCACAACCTCCTGGAATTCCCATGCAAATAAAATAACCAGCTATCTGAAATCGCAACAGATTTTTGAATGACCAGTCAGTCACAAGTCTGCTCCCTTAAAGGTTAGCATATGTAATTTTCATCTGCTTGTAACTGCAGACAGGGTGAAGAATTTAAACCAAAGTGTTATAATGCTTACCATATTATTTCAATATAAAATTAGAATGATGTACGCACATGTAGTTACACCCAAGAGAAAAAAGGAGTACATGTCCTAATTCTCAGATTCTTTGGAATTATTTTACTATATCACACTTCAGTATACAGACACATAGAAAAAGTGATGGTGAAACTGACATTCTGATTTGCGGTATACAAAAGAAAGCTTTGCTTAATGGCTTTTGGGGGTAAAGAATACAGGGTAAGAATACTTTTACTGAAGTAAACTTGCCAGCTAATGCAAATCAGTTTGCAAGTCCAGCTTAGGGTTTTAGCAGTGCATCTTTTCAACAGTCAGTCCAGATAGAGTGTTTTACAGGAAAAAAATGTTAGGGCTTAAAAAAATGGTTTTGCAACTTCTGGTAGGGAGGAAGAGATAAGTGTCACGGAGGCAGGACAGTATCCCTTCCTTAAGGCCTGCTTATTCTTTGCAAAAGGAAGGCACCACCCTTTGAGATAAAGGCATTAACTACATTTGCACAAAAGCAAGGTCATAGAATGATCATTGACCAGCTAGGGGGAAACCACAAGCCACCACCTCCCCCTAGAGGACCAAGTGACTCACTTCTGGGAACAACTGACTCACTTCTGGGACCACTGACTCATTTCTGGAACAATCTTCTTAACTAGCATGAGGAATGAGCAGAGGGAGGAGATGAAGCACCCTCTCCTATCTTGCACACAAATTAACTAAAGTATCATTTGGGCCACTAGTGTTGCATTTTACCCATCACCCTGAGAACAACAGAATCCATCGTGACCACCACCCTGAGAACTACAAAGAAGGTTGCTGGATCAGCCAACATTTGGAGTGGCGAAATCTTTCGTCTCTTCTAATATCTCTCTCTTTTTCTCTCTCTTTCTCTCTTTCTAGCTTTATCCTGGGCACATAACAAGACTTCAAAAACAAAAATCACAACAATATTACCCTTAAGTTTTGTGATGTAGTTATAAGCTATATAGTTATAACACAAGCCATTATTTGCTGTAATTCCACTGGGTTTTAGTAAATTTGTAATTTAACTGAAGCTGTCGAGTAATTGTTGTTACTCCAAGTTACTGCATGGAGTATTTAAAAGTTAACCTTGCCCTCACCCCACTAAATGAGATGGGACAAGGATAAAGAGTCTAGGCAAGATTTGTAACTTCTACATAAATTTTGATGAACTCTGAATTTTTTAATTATAAGAATCAAACCCATGTTATTAGAAGAATACACCACCCATATTGAGCTAAAAATGTGCTATTGCTCAACTTTATCTGATTAACACACTAAGGCCTTAAAACTTCCCAGTATTTATCTCTTTAGTGTTGTTCCCCTCTGGGGACTTTCCAGCATGGGAGAAACAAATACTATCTGAGTATCGTCCTAGTTAATAGGTGTCAACTTTTGATAGTAGCTACACCAGTTAAATACTTTTAATATTGAAAATAACTTGAGTTGTCAAGTATATTTGGGATACATACACAACCTTCAATAACTAGAGATGTCATATACTAGTGGTTTACCCAACCTCGTTTGCATTTGTGGTCACAGTAACAGTAAAGGAAATCAGAAGTTATTTTGACTTGCACAAGGATAAACTATTTTCTGTGGCATTAAATATGGAAATATTTTTTTTCTACGTAGTAAAAACATGTTCCAGTCCTAGTGGCTGACACTACACAGAGTGCGCTACCCTATTCTTTAATTAGCAAAAAACAAAATACTAACCATGTTAAGGGTAACTCACTCTTCCATACATTAATCACCTATGCCTCATTTTAGCAAATTTGCCTAACTAACCCAAATTTTAACAAATCACAAAATCTTTCTATCCTAGATATACCATACAATAGAGAAGTTCATCAATAAACTAGAGGAAGGAGCTTTAGGTTGTTTGATGGGAGATGGTGATAAAAGTCCTTCGCTAAGTAAAACACGATTCATATCTAGCCAAAGGAGCTGAGAATTGGTTGTTACATTCTTCTAAAGGAAGAGGGAAAAGGAAGAAAAATGAACTGCAGTGTCTAAACATCAGAGTACAAAACACAGACAGAACTTCAGGTCCTAATATTTGGACAAAGCTACAACCTCACTGGCACCACAAACATTCAGTCACAAGACTAGAATTTAAGAGGACAAATACAAAACTAAAAAGCAAGGAAGTATTAAATATTAAAAAATATATATTTGTTCTAAAACAATAGCAATGAAGAGACTAAACCTTTTATTCCTGGGTGAATATAAAAAGAAAAGGATCAAGACTTGTAATGATAGAGCCATTTCTAAACTGTTTTACCACACATTAGAAATTAGATATTTTTGGCAACACAAGGAGCAAGAACTAGTGATAAAGAGAATTAATTATCCCATGCTTGTTAGAAAGCAACCCAGCCAGACACAAAAGAAGTTAAAGAATGCACTAAGAAGAATGTGACATGGGAGTTAGTTTAGGAAACAACTGTCTCCAGTCTTGATTCCAACAGACAGGAGACGGCTGAGGATTAGAACATAGAAGGTGCTGGGTAGGGTCACAGGAGGATCAGGTTCACAATTCTAAAGTAATAGAAAGGAAGAAAGAAGCTAAAATAATAATAGCAATAGTATTTTAAAATATTTTTTTCAGAAGTTTCCAGTGATTTTGGGATCAGATGAGTAACATAGCAAGATGTGACTTTCCACAGAAGAAAAATACAGAATAATTTGCAGTTATTGAGAATAAATAGAGATTTCCAGAAGCAAAGAAACAGCAGAAAACTGTATTAAAGATACAACCGAGCTAAACCAGAATTTATGTTAGACTTGGGTTAAAAACAAACAAACAAACAAAAATAAACCAAACAAAAATAAACCAAACAAACAAACAAAAAAAGGATGTCATCCAAAACATGCAGAACATGAAAGCAAAACTACAAAATTAAGCAGGAGTCTACAGCTCTTCCAGAAGAATATAGCTTTCATTGCCATATTTCTCCTTGTGACCAGACAGCAAGTGCAGTTAATTCTAATGCAGAAATTCAAAAAGACATGGTAAAAGATATTTAAATATATTTGATGCAATTTGGTGGGCCAGGGTAGGGGTGGAAGAGAGGAACAAAACCTTAGCATTTTGTGAGTAGTATCTGAATCACAAGTCAGTATCTTTGAGATCTCATAGAAGAGAGAAGACTGAAGAAGGGCAAACCACAACATTCCCCTACGAAAGGGAAGCCTAGAGAAGTTACTGACCAGTCACAGTATTTTCAGTATGTGGAAAGATACTGGGAGAAGTTATTAAACAGTCACTTTATAGGGACTCTATAGGAAAATAAAATGGTCATAAAAACTAGACAGCACAACTTTCTCAAGAGTAAATCTTGTCAAAACATTCTTATTTCCTTCATTGACATAGTAACATCTAGTGTAATGGATAAGAAGGAAGTAGATGAGATCGCTTTACTTTAATAAAGCTTTTTGCACAGTGCCACATGAGACCTCAGAGAGAAAATAGAAAAATATTGCCTTATAGGGCCAGTCTGAATAAAAGGTTTAAACAATATTGAGGATGTGTAATACATGTTAACATAAGGGATGACATTACTGCAAAACTTAGTATAAAAACAAAAAGTAGGCCCAGGCTTTTCTAAGCTCAACCACTCAACTTTTTCCTATTTATGTCCTCTGGTTTCAGTGAAGGTGTTTGTTTATTGCAGGTTTTTATCTTAAGCTGAACTGAAGATTAACTGTGGTTAGAAAATGCATTTTACTTGTAATTACAAGAAGGACAAGATAAATTTTTTCAAGTATCACAAGAAATTATACCTAAATTTTTGTATTAATTGTTAAGCAAGGTGCTTCTTGCATAACCTTAGCCAAGTTGAGTAAGCAGGTAGAAAGTGAGACTCCATCCTTACTAATAGAATACTGAAATGTAACAGTTCACACAAGTAGGAGCCCGGTTTTCATGTCATTTAATGAAATTGCAGTTCTGCATCATCATTACAAATTTTGTTAGGAGATGAGAACCCTTAACCATACAAACAGTATGTATATGCATATATAAACTTATATGTATATGTATCTGATGTGTATGTTAATCTATGTGTATATTTATACTGAATTGTAGATTCATAGACTCACAGAATCATTTCAGTCCAACCATAAACCTAACAGTGCCAAGTCCACCACTAAACCATGTCCCTAACCACCACATCTACATGTATTTTAAGCACCTGCAGGAACGACTCAATCGTGTCCCTGGGCAATCTGTTCCAATGCCTGGCAACCCTTTCTGTGACAGAGTTTTTCCTAATATCCAATGTAAACCTTCCCTGGAACAACTTGAGGACATTTCCTCTTGTTTTGCCACCTGTTACTTGTGAAAAGAGAACAACACCCACCTCACTACAACCTCTTTTCAAGTGGTTGTAGACAGCAATAAGGTCTCCCCTCAGCCTCCTTTTCTCGAGGCTAAACAGCCTCAGTTCCCTCAGTCGCTCCTCATAAGATTGTGCTCCAGACCCTTCACCAGCTTTGTTGCTCTTCTTTGGACGCACTGCAGGATCTTGTGATTCTCTATTAGTTTTAGGATAACCTTAGTTATTTGAGTTACCAAGGAAAGGCAGCACTGGAATTGAAAAAATAACAGTACTAGCATTGTTTTCATAAGCAAGTTTTAAAGTTAAATTCTGCAAATAACCCTTGGTTACAAGGTGTATTTGACTGGTTATTGCAACTTATAGAACTTCACAAGGTAAAAGAAGAAGTACTGGAGCAGGTAAGGAATGGAAATGTACTTAGTACATGCATATGGTAAACCAGTAAAAGACGTAAACAAAAGATACAGGATAAGGCGTACATATTTACTAGCACTGAAAGAAACAGAGTAGAAACACCCATGATGTCCAGTCCCCTGATAAAAAATGGCCACTCAACATCTCTCTTCTCTAAAATCATGTTGCTTTTCAGTGTTTTCCCATAACACCAAAAAAAGTTCAATAGCCTAAATAAAAAACGTTGTAAGATGAGTGTACAATAGGTTAAAAGTCACATTCAGCTAATACATATATGATATTCCCTCAGAATGCATGAACATAAAGTGTGAGATTTTTGCAAAGGCTTGGGGTGGACCCAGTTCAAATCACTGTTTTCATGAATTATTCAGACAATGGAATATGAAATTTTGCAGATATCACCAAACCAGCAAAAGAATAAGCACTCTCAAAGACAGATCTGAATCAGCTTGTCAAAATTATTCTTGACTCCAGTTTAATAAGATAAAGTTAACAAAAGAGAAAAACAATATAATATAAAACAGAAGGAAAAAATAAATTGAGAGATATAAAAATAAAGAATAGCTGTCTCATGGTACAATTTTAAAAAGAGATTTAGAAGCTTTAATGGACTGCAAATCAAGTCAATGATACAATAATGTAATAAAGGGAAGAAAAATAAAAAGCAAAATACAAAGCTCAGTTCTGGAATGTATTTTAACTTATAAGCAATGAAATTATTTCCCTCTTGTCAGTTTTGCTATCTTCATGACTAGAATATTCTCATCAGTATATAGCAGTACATTTTATGAAAAACAAATAAAGAATAGCTGAGGAGACAAAAAGCATGATAGAATGAGAAAACAAAATACTGTGAGATACTGAAGTTAACTATTTTTTTTTTTTTTTTTTTTAAATGAAGAAAGAAGGTATACATATCTGCCAAAATGCTCAGATGATTGTAGCAGCACTGCTCTGATTCGACTAGAGCCTTGAAAGAGAGCTGCCTAGATTTCTTGCCTAGTGGAAGTTCCCAAAAGTGGGCCAAAAGCAAATGGAAAATGTGCCCTGGTGGCTGTTAGGAATGGACAGTACTTACTGGTTCTCAGTGTCTCACAAGGAAATAAAAAAGAATTTGCAGAATCTGCAAGAAGGAAGATAGAACCATTAGGATACTACTAATGGAAGAGTTAGGCACCAGAACAGACTCAGATTTTGAGGGATTTTAGGAATTTAGACACATGGAAGCATAATACTGTTATAGTCTACTCCAGTTATACGTGACTATGATTTTAAGAGTCTAAAACTAAGGGGTAGATCTGCTTTTGTCATGATTTGATAATATTTAAAACCTTCAGTGGAATGGAACTGACAAATTTCTAACATGAAATAATATTTTTTGAGCCAACGATTCTCTCAATAAGATACCCTGCACTTAACTGTGCTCAAAAAACTTCCTGTGTAGAAACAACTCCTATCAACAGATTTAAGTATGTCTGATCATGATTCTCTTTATGATGTAATTTTTACCACTCACACCTGCGCTTGTCTGAAAGACTGTACTGAGAGCAAGCACCTTCTGTAGAGATCTGTAAAACACTGGTATGAAGGAAGTATGAATGGGAACGCATGAGTGTTTAATTACCAGAAAAAAACAGTAGTGTAAACAAATGGCATGCATTTAGAAACAGAACATGACTGACAACAAAAAGCTGGTGAGCACTGAAGCAGGTCACAGTACAGATAACTTTTAATTTGAAGACCTGCGTTCTTACAGCAGACGGATGGCAATAATCTTGCATGTGTGATTCCTTTTTGTGTCACTTCAACAGGAAAACAGTCTTTAGTCATAAGATATGGAAAATAAGGCAACAAGCAGCAACTTTGCCTTGAGATAGTGAGGGAAGTGAGGGATGGAGGCCTCAGGGACAGAAGATCAGACCATATCAAGTGTTGACTCATAAGAAATATAAAATATTTTGGCCAAAAATCAGTCCATTGTCATCAGGAAGAACAACTTTATCTTCCATGTTACTACAAGTAATGCTAACCTAACTAATTGAATATACACCTCTTGGTGCTAGTATGAAAGACTGAATGCGTAAAATACAAGAGTGAATGAGCGTGGACAACTGAAAACATTTTTACTTAGTACAATATCTCTTTCCATGAGATCTTCCTTTGAGTTTTCTTACAGCTAGTTCTTGCTCAACTTCTGAAAATCATATTTAAATCAAGTTCAGAGTGAAGCACAGAACAAACATCAAAGAATAGTTTTCTGCTTGTGACTGTGTAAGAAGCTTCATTCACAAATAAATTAAGAGAAAATATTTATTTTTTGGCTTGAATTAAGTTCAGTTTTTTGATGGATAGAGAATCTGTTTCTTTAATCTGTGATTGTATTCTAGAGGCCTTTATAGCTCTGAGGAAAGACTGTTAGAGAAACTTAGTTGCCAGGTAATAGTCCAGAAACAGCATAATGTTTTCATAAATTTTTTTTTTTTTGCCACTTTAACTGGAAAACTTAATTTTTGAGAAATTATCATTTTTCCCCACATACATTATTTTTATATATACATTATCCAACATGTGAAATTAAATTATCTCAGTAAAATGGACTTCAGATTAATATTTCCTTCAGCAGCAGGATTTTAATTTTCTTTACATGAATCAGTAATTCTAATTGTTCATTTTTTTTGTTTCCATATAATTATTGTTTTTAAAATGTTTAACATGCCAGAGGTGTTATTCATAAATTCCATGTTAGAAATCATGTCTTCTCTTAGTCTCACAGTTGCATATTGCAAATGTAAAAGCAAAATTTCTTGTGTCAAGCAGTGATGAGGCAATTTTATACCACAGATAGTTGGCCCCTCAAATTCAGTGAGCTCACTAATTTTAGCCAACCAATCACTACATCTGTCTGGGGAAATATATTTTCCCTCTTCAAAACTGTGACTTAGGGAAGCCAATAACTCTGACCTGTGTGTAAAAACGCATTGCAAGATTAATTTGAAATGTTGAAGTTTTCTCTTGAGTTTGGTCTTAGTATTCTGCATCCTGTGATGAATATTGATCTGAAATTTAGAGCCTTGCCAGCAATCTTTTCTGTGTCTGATAATATTTCTCTAGGACAATGAAGTGAGATGATTAAAATGAATCCTAGTGGCTAAGAGGAGCATGAAATGCAAGACTATAAAGTCAGTACTGCCAATTTGTTTGCAGGCCATATCCCTAAGTCAATTGGAATATGTGTGAAATAAAGCCATTAAATGTAATTTATATTCAGTGGAGAAAAGCTGTGCAAATATAATGTGTGGCTTCAAGCTTTGCCTTTATCAGCTGCTAAAATAGCCTTTAGTAACTAACACTGAAAATTACTCTACTTTTTTTTTGGTTCCAGTTTAAGTTGGATAAAAGCAACTCCTTTTTCATATTCCTCCTGACAGTATGCAGTCTGCTGCCTGTCTTATTTTCATTTACTCTTCATTTGCCTTTGATTTCAAAAGCCCAATCACTGTTTTTTGGCTCTTCATGAGGACGGTAACATGCATCACTCTCTCCACCACATTTGAACAGGTAGTAGTCTTAGTTGTGCATTTACTTCATTTTACTTAGGATCTATGACAAATTTAAGCGACTTTAACTCCAAGGTCTTAATTCCCTACTGGAGGAGAAACATAACATACTTAAAACAGGGATGAAAGTGCCATGAGATAGGCCTGAAGAGTTCTTCACAAGATATAGGAAAATTTTTTAGTAATTTTTTTCTTAGTGAAAACAATGGGATTTTTAGTAGGTATAAAGAGAAATTGCAAAGTATGAAAAAAATGTGTGGAGTTTTAAAATTCTGTAAAGTTAATAGTGAATTTTATTTAATTTGTAACTTTGCAGAAATTCTTTAAGGAAACTAAAAAATCTTATGGTCATTTCTCTTCCTAAAATGCAAATAATTTTATATGTATAAGAATGAAGAATCCTGGACATTTTTAGAACTAATGTTAAGATCTTGTTAAAGCTGCCACTTAGCTAAGGCATATGTAGCTTTGTCTTAATCTACAAGGCAAATGCTAAATCAGAGTGCTTGAAATCTGAGAGAAACATCAAATTCTGTTAACTTACACAATATATTTTTGCTATGGAGGCAATTATCCCATTTACATATTTATGTTTTATGAACTTAGATTAAAGGAGAGATCAGGTTTGTTTAGAGCGATGAACAACAGTAGCATACATATATATTTTTATCCATGTCAGTATAGCTGTGTTCCAGCTGAAATTGGAAAAGAGGGAGACAGCCAAAAGGACAACTCAGTTATGCAAAGAAGTAGTCAAGATGAGACCAGATACTCTATTCTGTCAATACACAAGTCAGCTTCCAGCAGTTCAGTGTGTTTCACACAGAGGTTGTTGATCTCTGCTGTTGGTGAACCACGGCTAAAGTCTGTTTTTCCTGTATTTCCCTTTTGATCCCTTTTTTTTTCCTGTTGAATTATACTGAGGATCAAACTGTATCCCTTTGAGTAGTTCAGTACACTTTCTAAATATATGCTTGTCAACTCGATTAACAGTTTTGTATCCATGTAGTCCACACGTATCCACATGTAGTATGGACTCTGCCCTTTCCATATTAAAAGATTTTAATCTACCTATGTGATAGATTTAAATGGGTACAGCAGATGTGAAAATACCAGGATTTTTGTTTTTGAGATACTTGTTTTTAAAAGCATGTCATCAAATTAGTGACTTTTGTATAAAATTAGCTAATGAAGAAGAAAAAGTTCATTTTATTGGATTTGTATTTAATCAAGTTATTCCTGCTCTCTACATGTATAGGAGAACAGAATTACGCAGAAGTTCTAGTCCTTATGCACACATACACAGAAATATTCATCTATGCAGTTCAACAATGACAGACCCAAACTGACAAGACTGCTAAGAGTTCACACTCTCTCTGTGTTTGCTGACTCTAAATTTTTTTGCAAAGTTCGGAGATTTTTGCATATCTGACAACAATCAGTCAAGAACATTCAATGTTTTTTTAAAAAGTGTGTATTTGTTATTACCATAGAATCATTAATCACAAAATAACTTAGGTTGGAAGAAACCTCTGAAGGTCACCTTGCCCAAACTCCTTCTGAAAAAAGAACTAACTTATATTACATAAACTAGGCCTTCATTCAGTCATGTTTTGAATATATTCACAAATGGACATTCTACAAGCCTTCTTGGCAGCCTATGAAAAAAAAATCTATGAAAATAGAAAATCTATGAAAATCTATGAAAATAGATTTATATGAAACCCAGATTTCTAGATTTTCTATGAAAATAGATTTCCTTGTATCTGTTTTGACTTCCTCATGTTGTAAACTGTGTCCATTGCCTCTCATCCTGGGGGAGCCTGGCTCTACAGATACTTCCACTAGTTTGTTAAAGGTAGGTATGAGACCTCCCCCTTAGCCTTTCTTCCTAACACCAAACTCATCCGTTAGCCTCCCTGCACATGTCATGTGCTCCGGGCCTCTAATTATCTTGGTAAACCTTTTTTGAAAACACTGAGCAATGAACTCCAGATATAGTGTCACAATTGCCAAAGAGACTAGAATAATCTCTTCCCTGCACCTGCCTGCAACACTCCTCCTCCTGCAACTCAAGATGCTCTTGGCCTTATTTGATGCAAGGGCACATTATTGACTCACATTCAATTTGTTGCCCACCAAGACCCCCAGCTCCCTTTCTGCTAAACCACTTTCTGTTCAGTTGATGTCCAGCTGGTATTGGTCTGCTGGGTTATTGTGTTCACAGTGTGGGACTCAGTGCTTACCCTTTTAAAACTTTATCAAGTTTCTCTCAGATCATTCACTCTGTCTAAGCCCCTTTGCACAGCAGCCTAGCCCTCCAGACCCATTTTTACAATTTGGCATCATCCACAAGCCTGCAGAAGGATCAATCCACCCAGTCAGCAAACACTTTTTTTCCATTGCTACATGAAAGAAATGCATTCTTAAAATCATGACCACTTCTTTAGTCAAACCTCTATTGCACCGTGTCTCCAGTTCTTTCATGCAGCTGTCAATCATTGTCATGGCAGTTGTTACAGTCACAGGGAAGACATTCAGCTGATTTGCCATCAGGAGCTCTACTCCATTTCCTCACATGGGCAGCTAGTGCTATTTTTACCCTTCTTGTGTATCTTGTCTGGCTGCTGCCTACTGTTGCAGGAAGTCCTGAACCTTGTGTATGATCTGCATCATATGTATCTTGCTGGAGATGTCTAAGATACATTATGAAATCTCAGCAGATAGATATATTTAAAAAGCCAAACTGGGCCCAGAATGTCAGCCACAGGATGTGTTTAAAGATCTTGCACACACACGCACTCCAGGCTGTAGGAACTTAAATTTATGTGTCAGCCTCCAACAAAATCACACCTGCTCTTCAGTGTTATTTTTACACCTGTAATTGAGCTATAGCTTCTTTAACTTTTCTTTAACCTACTTTGAATAAGGTTGTATGTGTTACAACAAAAAGGCATTGAAACAATAATTAGATTGATACATTTAAGAATTGATTACCTATGAACATAACCCATTTTACCTGATGAAGAAATTCAGTAAAAGGAAAGATATAATTGATTAAACTCTTAGTCACCTAATGATTTGCTCCTTGTCTTCCAGTAAATGCATTAACAAAGTCCATACTGATGTTAAAGGCTGACATAAATATTCCAATATTTATTGTCATGTTCTGCTTGAATAGCAGAAAAGTCCTGTTTCTTTTGACTGAAGCTAGGCTGACATCATTGCAATAGACAACAACCTGTCCCAAACACATTGCTGAGGGCAAGAAAACACCCTTATTAACAGGCAGTCCTGTCAGTTTTGCTGCTGCTGCACACAGCCTTGCACCAACTTTCTGAAAAACATTTGGAGTTCCTCAAAATAACAAGATGGTGCTAGTACACTGAGCACAGCAACATCTTCTCTGTGGAGTCAGTGGAAGTACGAGTTTTGAATCTCTCAGTCCTGCGGACTACTGTTGGTATGGCCCTGATAACTTCCTCTTCCAGGGAAAAAGCAAGCCTTGTCCCTTTGGAAGGCAGAAAGGGGAAAGATTTATCTATTGTCATTCTCCTCCCAAAATTCATATTGCCTTTCTTCTTCAGACAGCAAAATTCAGTTTTGTCTGGTCTGTTGGGAGTATAAGACCAATTCTGACTACAGTGTCCAGAAATGAAAGCTCCATGTCCTTTAAAGTCCATTGATTTCATCATGGTAATAAAGTCAAACAGTTCCCATCCCTTAAGATGAATCCAAGGGTAAGTAAGGTAGGAAGACAGGTATGACATGTATCCACAGTCCTGCTGCAAACAGCAGATAACACTTTTTGCTGCTTCTGGCTCTTTCAGGTAATAGACTAGCTCCAACTAGTTCAGGCTTCCCATTCTCAGATCTCTACCTTTGTGAATTATTTCCCCAGCAACCTTTCAGACTGCTACTAGAAGCTGACTGCAACAGCTTTCATGCAGCGTTTTCTCATGTGTGATGGTGGAAAACTACATAGCTTCTAAAAGCAATTAAAAGGATGTTCAGTTGGGACTGAGTAAGTGAGGAAAGAGACAGAAGCAGTGGAAAATTGGGCTGAATATGCTGCTCATTCTGTCATTTCCCTATGGGCTAACTTTGGACAGCCATTTTGACTCTGTGGTCCCATTTTTTAATTAGAACCTTTCCCATTGGGCAAGATCAGAGCCCTTCTTAAATGTCTGGATACCTGTTTTTATGAAAGGACTGATTAGACTACCTTATACAGTGTAAAGTTTATGAAGAGTGGTCATTAAGAGACTTGAGGAGGTGTATGTGAGGATTTTTTAGGCATGCTGACAATAAGAGCATGATTCATCTATGGGAGAGGAACAAAAGAAAATGGACTACGGGACTGGTCCAGCCTTGATTTCTGTTTTGAAGAATACAGTGTCTTCTTTGTCTTCTTTGAAGGTAGTTCAGTATTTCTTTACTTTCAAAAATAGGTACTTTCATTTTTGTTCAGTTTCCTTGCCGGTAAGCAAAAGAAAATATTGTCTCTGTGCTACAGATGCTTGAGGAATGTTACGGTGTCTTTTTTTTCCCCACTGGGAAAGAAAGTGAGAACAATTTTGTTAGTATATATACATTTGTGCCGGACACTCATGACAATATTTTAAGACAAATTGTAGGAAAAGTTTCTAAAATCTTTCAGTGATTCACCATGTCTTCATCCCCGAACTGATTATTTTCATTAGGACTTTGACATTATAGGAAAAATCACTGCTAACACACAGGCCCAGAAACTATCCCATTGCCCAACAAGAACCTCATGCTGTGGTTCATGTTAATCAATTCAGTCTTTTCTCACACAACTGATTAACAGGAGCAAGAACAGTTGAAATTTCCAATATCAAAAATCTTCTGTTAGGAATAGTTCAAGATGGCACTTATGTGTAGTATACAAGCCATCAGCACTTTCTGACAAAACTGTTGATATCACTAATCTGGTTTTACTCTTCTTTCCTGTAGGAAAAGAGAAACTTCCATTCTGAAAGATCTGCAACTGGAAAGTAGGTGTAATTATTTCCAAAATTTCATTCAGATTTGTTAACCTTCTGTCGGCTTCTCTGAGCCAGCTATGAGAGAGATTTTTATTTGTTTTACTGTAGCATACAAAAATCCTTATCATGAATGTGCTAAAAGTTTATTTTGTCTTAATCAAAGTTTGTTAGTTTTAGGGAGCAAACTTTCCTAACAAGCACAAACGTACATTTTTTAAATGCTGAAAAGCTCACAGCTTGTTGTGGCAAGATCCACATAACTTATGAGTATTACATAAGGATGAAATTCAAGTTTGTCCTTGTATTTGTAATTGTGGTGTAGGTGTGTATCATGGCTGTGTCCATGTACACTCCCAGTGCACTCAGTCACCAGTTCCCTGGCTGATCAAAGAAGCCTCCTGGCCAGTTCCTGCTGAGATGAACCCATGGGCTGTCATCATACAGACAGGGACTGATCATATATCAAAATCTGAGAGATCTGATTCTCCATGTGAGCATTGCCCTGTTTAAAAGATCCTAATAAGTAAGGAGTTTTAAACATCCTCTCAGTGACCATCTGGACATGGTCCTGTGAGGTGACAGCAAGGGTAGACTGCTCCTCAAGAGAAACTGAGAAAGGAGCTGAGGGTGACAGAAAGATGGGCAGAAGCAGGGGTCTCACCAGAAAGAGCCCCATCCCACAGTAGCTGGGTGAGGCAAGCAGGACATGTTAGCACTCGTAGCCAGGTTCAGACAAGTGCCCAGATTGCCAGGCAAGTCCTCAGCAACTATTTGTTCATCAATCAAGACCTGACTGCCCTGAAACATTCTCAGTTTAAAGGAAAACAGTAGTCTCTTGATTCTCAGGGAGACTGAAAGGGAAATTCCTTGCACAGATAGCCACTCTGATAAGAAAATAATTAATCTCAAAACATACTTTTTTAAGCCAAAGTCTCATAAACCTTAAAGGGACCAGGAAATCCATTTTATAAAAAAAGAAACTCACAAACCTAGCATTTCTACATGCAACATGATCATTCCATTTCAGTTTATATTACATTGCAAAAGGGTTTTTAAAAATATTCTATGTATTACTTACATATATATATATATTATACTGAAATGTTTTATATATATAAAATATAATAATTTTCTATTGTGAGATAAATGGTAGAAAAGTGAAACTTACTCTAACAATGCTTTTAAGACATAGTAGAATAAATGCATAGTAATGAGAGAGAAATAAATGTTGTATTGTACAGTAATACTTCTCTAAGAATCTTTCATATTTTACCACTCTGTCATTGGCTCTTCAAAACTGGCAAAAGCAACTGATTGTACCTTAAACTAGCCATTTTGTAATTGACTCCAAGGCTGCTTCTCCTTCTCCAGATAACAAATGCCAATCATTATTTGGAATTATTTCTTTCCATCCTCTTTCTAGATCAGGGGACACCATTCTCTACACATATTTTGCTGTTATTAACAGGCTGGCAATGTTTTATACAATTATTTATAACTCATTTATTTGGCATACCTTTTTACCACTACTACTGGAAGATTAATTTTGTTGAAAAAGGAGATTAGATTAAACTAATAAATAAATGAAATGAGATAAATCTTTCTGATTGCAAAACTCTCTGTGGATGCTATGTTTTTCCACTACTTTTACCTTAGCCATTACAGCCTTATGCATGACTACTCAGAATTCATTACTAAGCACTGCATCTTCCTCAGGACTACTCCACATGCATATCCCTCACTGCAGAAGAACCTCAACAGTTTCTCCTGCAGAGAGCAACCTGAAGTCTTTGGAAAACTTCATAGTGGGCAAGTTATAACCACTGATTACCCAGCTTAGTGCCATGACAAAAAAAAAAAACAACAACAACAAAAAAAAAAAAAAAACAAAACCAAAAACAAAACAAAACAAAAAAAAACCACAACCCCCTAAAATGTCCCATACTGTACCTTTATTAAGCAGTTAAATATTGTAATTTTGTTCATATCACTTGACACATTTGTCCAAAATAAGTAAAGACTATTATCAACAAAGTAAATTTTGCAACATTTCTTCTTTAGATGCTCTAGAATTCTCTCAACATTTTAGCAAGGAAAGTCACAGTGCAGCTTAATGTAAAGGTGACCTTAGACACTTATTTCTGTTAGCAACCTGAGAATACTTTTCATATGTTGGAAGTTTTCTGCAATCAGGCTTAAAGTACTACTTGTTCCACTGGGACAATTTGCTTCAAGTTTAAATTACTTTTCCATTCGTGTTTCTCATGTCGTATTTTCTGCTAGTAACTTTATCTGGCACCTTATTTTAGCATAGAACTGGAAGAAAAGAATTTACAAAATTAAGAATCACATTGCCTTTTGTGCCCTTCCCTCTGCACTTCCTTTCTAGTTTCCTCCATAATTTTTCAGAAAATGCAATACTCTTACTCATTGTACAGGCCTGTTTGGGAGCTCACATTGCATGTGGTAAAACACAGCAGGAACTTAGTGTTTTAGTGTTCTTTAAGGGTAACCAAAGGTAATACCCTAGTGTCAGCACAAACTAACTATGCTATCTCTGTGATACCAGATGTAATATGAATGGTATATGGTGGTTATAGGAAATGAAATAGAACAATTGCAAAACAGTTTGCTCTCAGTACCTCACTGTGGTTCAAGTTCTTTCCAGATTGACTGGGATTTACTGATGAACTGATTATTATTTTCAGAATATTTAAAGTAGATATGTTACTTTGAGAAGAGCTGATTTAGTTGTCTGAAGTACATTAGCTAGCATCAGATCCAATTGTGAAGATGGGACACTTTTTTCTGTACATCTCTTACTAGGATAACTTCAAAAATTAATTTAAAAAAACCAAAATCAACACCAAAATACAAAGAAACAAACAAAAACATGAAAAAGAACAAACATTTTGTTCTATTTTACTTGATATTTAAAACAAACCTTCAAATTTGATACTTGAGTAAGAAAATTAAATCTTGTAACAGTTTTAGCCAACTCTTCTAGATACGGATATTGGTAGGTATTTTTATCAGACATTGGCAAAAAAGGAAGTTGGCTTAAGTTTCTGTGAGAGCAAAAAGATATTACCAGATCGGGGTTAGGGTTGGAATAATCAGGAGATTACAATTTTTAGAGATAATATTAAATAATCCATCTGAAAGCTAGTAATATTCTTTTTTCATGGAACAAAAACAAAGGCAACATCAAATAGTTTTTCAAAAAACATATACTGTGCAGAGATACTTAATAATTTTAATTTTTTTTTTTTAACTTTTGTTTTAATACAAGTGGTCACAAAAGTAGATGTTGAATTTCTCCCTTTACTGCATATGCAAATTATTTTTGGAATGCACTGGTTCTGACAGTGATGATGACATCATAAACTTGCTTAAGGGCAGATTGAGGGTTTATTGATTCTGCAGAAATATCAGGGACCTGAATAATATCTTTGGCATTTTGTTGAGAATAACAAATAAGAAGTAGCATTTTCTTTTCCTATAAACTAATAATGTCCATCCTAAAATCCAAGCTAGTAAGCAAGAACTTGCTAAAAGAGTAGGTGTAGGAAAAGGATAAAGAGATGTTTGAAGGAAATTACACAAAATTAAAACACCATATGCAAAGACTAAACTAATAATCACATTTTGTGTATTAGTGGAACAAACCTAAAACACAACCATTAAGTAAAATGTTCTAATTACAAGTTCTCCTGACTGGGAACCATTTTTGACCTGTGCATACCTTCACAGCAGCTACATAGGCAAGACAGGTGCTTGATGTATTTTACACAAAAATGGATTATCCAATTCAAAATTAATGTATGTGGAAGAGAGGTATTAAGAGGGAATAAGAAATATAAACTTAGTTCTGTCATCAGCAAGAACTTTCCTGTTTAATTTTTAAGGTAAATATGACCAGCATATTAACATTCCTTTAATTTCAAATGTGAGTAACTTTTTTTTTTTAATAAAATAATTTGTCATGATATAAATTCTTGGACTGGCTCTCAAAATATCAGAAACCTGTGATGATGATAAAGTCTCCATTTCCCAGTCAGACCAAAGAACAAAGTCACAGTTTTGCTTTGCTTAACTGACTAAGTCTACGTTAAGCAGACGTGGAAAATGGTATGCTGATCTTTCTCTTTTTTCTCTTTTTTTTTCTCTTCTAATTAAATGTAAGTTAACATAAAACACACTTTTTTTTTTTTTTTGCATCAAAGCATGTTTATTCAATGCAAAACTCTATTAAAGTCTGTATTATTATAACAAGTTGAAGTCTACAAAGAACTACATTTAAATTGCAATCTCCTTAATAAGGAACCAGATTTTTTTAAAGATCTTTTAAGCTCTTAGTCAAAGTCAGCATCAGTGTTTATTTCTATTATAAAAGAAAGCTCCTGAGAAGTGATTTGTGTTTAATAACCTGTTTATATAAAATGTGGTTCCTGCAAGGTCCTGACACTTGTACTTAGCTTTTCTTAAATTGGTTTCCTTACTGTGCCTGTTGCTTAGTCTCACTGGATCTCCTCTGTCACACCCAAAGTCTTCTGAATCATTTACTGAAATCTACCAAGTTTGATAGAGATGATTGCCTGAAACAGTTATTTTTGCACTGACTTTATGCAAAGCTGAAGCTGAGTTGGGGAGAGAGATCCATGCTAGTTTACTAACTGTAGGAAAGGCCAGCAATTTATTTTCTAGTTCTATAAAACAGCCTATGATTTACTTTATATCAATATCCTTCATATTGAGGCCTGTCTTATTAAAAAATGTGTGTCTGAATCAGAGAGACTGATCTGAAAAGAAACTAATTTTTGAAGCAGTCAAAACCCATACCTCTATGTGTTCATTGGCCGCGTTTGCTAGTTAGCTACAGAATTTTCAGAATAATTTCCCAGCAGAAAATATCCACAATACTGAACTTTTGTTCATATATAACTGCAAATAAGAAAAAGACTTGAAACCCAAAAACTTATCTTAGGTACAAAGTAAAGTGTGTCCTTTAGCACTGTGGACTGCATTCTTGTTTTCTCTGGTGTCTAGGTTTCAGATAACAGTACACAAACATGCCTAGTTATATATGTGCTAATGTAACTCTGGTCACGGTTAATTTGTTTTGGACTTCCAGTCATGTGGCCAAACTATTCCACTGTAATTCTAGTGCTGAGGAAAGATGGAGTCAAAGCTCTGTTGGCTGTTCCTGGAAGGATTCTATCTGGAAGGAAGGCAATAAATAGGATGCCTCCCCATAGGTGCTGTAGATGTATAAACCGAGCAAGAGCTGTGGCATCTGTTATCCCCAGCACTAGCCATGGCCAGCTGGCCAGGGCCTGCAGGCCACCTGCATCTGACCTATTTATCTTTGGCATGATTAGCGAAACTAATGGTGCTATAACAGCTTTCAAAACGCTTGGGAGCCCAGGCACCAAGAACTTAACCTAGATATGCAGGGGAGCAAATATTACATGCCTCTTCTCTTTTCCTCTTTGCTTCTCTACCTAAGGCAGGGTACAAACTGTTCAATGGTTCTGTCAAATACAAAATACATAAAGGTTAGCACAGTAGCAGGATTTTCCTCCTTCTGTGTTCTCTGTGTGACTGTCTTTCAGTAACTATAAGCACTTCTTCAGAGGCAAAAATAATTTTTACATGTGATAAATTTCTACATTTTTTTTCCTCCAGCTGGTAGTTCTGGGTTTGATGGATTTCTGTTAAAATGTACATTGGGATTTAAATTACTCTTGCATAAGATCTATTGATTTGAATTAGTACTAAAGAAGGGTGATGGTTGCTGTTACTCAACATGCAGAAATTGAAAAAGTTATTGTTTTAAGCAGAGTTGAACTGAAATTAAATGATTTTTTTTGCTTATCTTCCCTCAAAATAATTAAAATGTCACAGTCAGTCTGTCAGCCTCATCGAGACGCCTCTCATTTTCACCTATTTTCCTGTAATTCAGACAAGGCACCATTGCTTTTGACATGTTGAGGACAAACATTACATGTTTGAGAAAATTTTTGCAGTAAGACACCCATTGCACTGTAGGTATTTTATTAGCTCCGTGTACATTGGTCAATGAGGTACAATAGCAATGACTGCACTCAAAGGCATGAAATCCAAAGCCACTTACAGAATATCACTCTGATACTATTTTCTGATGAAAAGTAGAAAGGAGGTCTCTGCAAACCACAGACCAATTGGCCTCATCTCTATGCCCAGTAAAATCGTGGAACAGATCCTCCTGGGAGATATATGAAGGCATATGGATAACAGTGAGACAATTGGAGACAGCCAGCACGGCTTCCCTAAGGGCAAATCGTTCCTGACTAATCTGATGGCCTACTGTGTTGGAGGGACTGCATCAGTGGACACAGGAAGAGCAACTGATATTTTCTAAAGCCTATGACTCAACATCCTTGTTGCTATATGGGAGAGTTTGGTGGATGTACTATTAGATGGATGAGAAATTGGCTGGATGGCCATATTCAAAGAGATGCAGCCAACAGCTCAATGGAGATCAGCAACAAGTGGTATCCCTCAGGGGTCAGCATTGGGTTCAATACTATTGTGTCTTTAATGACACAGACAGTGGGACTGAATGCAACCTCAGGAAGTTTGCAGATGACACCAAGCTAAGTGGTGCAGCTGATGTGCCTGAGGGAAAGGATACCATCCAGAAAAACCTTGACAGGCTTGAACAGTGGACCTCTGTGAATCTCATGAGGTTCAACAAGGCCAATTGCAAGGTTCTGCACCTGACATCTATACAGATTGAGTGATGAATGGATTGAGAGCAGCTATAGAAGGACTTGAAGGTACTGATGAATGAAAAACCAGACATGAGCCAGCAATGGACACTTGCAGCCCAGAAAGCCAACTGTATCCCAGGCTGCATGAAAATAAGTCTGGCCAGCATGTTGAGGGAGGTGATTCTGCCCTTTTTACTCTCCTTTGATGAGACACCTCCTGTATCACTGCATACAGTTCTGGGTCCTCAGTGCAAGACAGATAGGGATCTGTTAAAGCAGGTCCAGAGGAGGGTCATGAAAATGATCAGAAGGTTGGAATCCCTGCCCTGTGAAGAGATGCTGAGAGGGTTGAGGTTATTTAGCCTGGAGAAGGCTCCAGGAAGACCTTATTGCTGCCTTCCAGTACTTAAAGAGTGTTTACAGGAAACATGAGGAGGGACTTTTTACCAGAAACTGTAGCGACAGGACAAGGGGCAATTATTTTAAACTGAAAGAGGGGACACCTAGATTAGGCATAAGGAAGAAATTTTTTATGATGAGGGTGATGAGACACTGGCACGGGTTGCCCAGAGAGGTGGTAGATGCCCCATCCCTGGGAACATTCAAGGCCAGGCTGAATAGGGCTCTGAGCAACCAGATTTAGTAAAAGATGTCCCAGCTCATGGCAGGGGGGTTGAACTAGATAATCTTCAAGATCCCTTCCAACCCAAGCCATCTTATGATTGTATGATTTTAGGTCACTTAAGTGTGTAGAGATTTTGGGTGAAGAACAACGAAAGTTAAAGTTTACCACAGTCCTTAAAACTGGACAAGTAGCACCTCTCCCAGATTACAGAGGTATTCAAGCCGTTGGTATGCTGGAAGATATGGCAGCAGTACTGGATCACTTGGTATACTTTAAAGTGATCTCCAGCTACATTATTATAAAAACCTGTTCCTAGTGTCTTCACTAAGTGAATAACACTGGACAATCCTCTACGATAGTGAGATACATCTTTTATTAATATGCTCTATTACCTAAATATGATAATGTATATGAAGTGCATTTGCTGTAAAAACAATCAAAACAAGGAACTCGTTGCTGAGTCAATAATGTCACAGCAAACAGGAGCTATTGACTTAACAGGGTTATTACACTGCCAAAAATTGATAGCTTAACTATAGTGAAAAAATATGAAACAGATGCTACTGAATAAAAAGCTGTAAAATCTAATTACTCAAATGCAGACATGGAAGAAAAGTGTAGTCTGTTAAGTGTAGATTAGTTTTAAATATTTTGACATTTAAAACCAGTTTTCAGTAGAATCAACTAATGCTTAGAAAGAATACATTTTAGCATACTTTTATCATGCTATGGAGCATAGTAATAGGTTGTTATGTAATAATAAAGCTGTACCTTTTTTATTTTCCACTGTGTTCAAGTCTGATAGCCTCTTTCTATGATAGCCATTTAAGATTTTCCTGGAAATTAGGGGGAAAAAAAAAGCTGTTCCTAAATCATTCTCCTGAATTGATTAACTGTCTAAGTAAATCATACCTATAGAGTTGTCTTCATTACTGTCACAGAAAGAGCACTAATTTAGAACATGTAATAGGCATGTGTATTTTCTGTAAATGATTGGATGGGAAATTAAATGTCTATGAGCTCCATTTTGCCATCATTCAGCATTTTAAATACTAATTTCTGAGGTTCAATTTCTTTTTTCTTTTTCTGTTTGGAGGGGCAAAGGATATGTAGGAGTCTAAAAACTGAGGAAAATTATATAGAATCATAAACACATAGAATACTTTGAGTTGGAAGGGACCTTCAATGGTCATCTAATCCAACACCCCTGCAACGATCAGGGACATCTTCAACTAGATCAGGTTGCTTCAAGCCCCATCAAGCCCGGCCTTGAATGCCTCCAGGCATGGGGAATCTACCACCTCTCTGGGCAACCTGTGCCAGTGTTCTACCACCCTCATTGTAGAAAACTTATTCCTCATGCCTAGCCTGAATCACTCCTATTTTAGTTTAAAACCATCACCCCTTGTCCTGTTGTGACAGGTCCTGCTAAAAAGTCCATCAGTATCTTTCTTATAGGCTCCTTTTAAGTACTGAAAGGCTGCAATATGGTCTCCCCAGAGCTTCTCTTCTCCAGGTTGAACAACCCCAGCTCTCTCAGCCTGTCCTCATAGTGGAGGTGTTCCATACCTCTGATCATCTTGGTGGCCTCCTCTGGACCCTCTTCAACAAGTCCATGTCTTTGCTGTACTGAGGGCTTCAGAGCTGGACACAGTACTCCAGGTGGGGTCTCACCAGAGCAGAGTAGAGGGGCAGAATCACCTCCCTTGACCTGCTGGCCATGCTTCTTTTGATGCATCCCAAAATATTAAACAGTTCTGGTCCCAGAATGGACCCTTAGGTACACCACTTCTCATTGGTGTCCA
The DNA here is from genome assembly GCF_037038585.1 of Patagioenas fasciata. Lineage (NCBI taxonomy): Eukaryota > Metazoa > Chordata > Aves > Columbiformes > Columbidae > Patagioenas > Patagioenas fasciata. The sequence goes on from NC_092521.1 coordinate 83,651,280, forward strand.
TCCAGATATTGTGCCATTGACCATTACTCTCTCAGTGTGACCATCCAGCCAGTTTCTCATCCGCCAAACAGTTCACTCATCAAATCCATACCTCTCCTATTTAGAGAGAAGGATGTTGTGGGAAACGGTGTCAAAGTCCAGATAGATTACATCCATTGCCCTTCCCTTGTCCACAGATGTAGTTACTCCATTGTACAAGGCCACTGGGTTGGTCTGGCAGCACTTGCCCTTGGTGAAGCCATGCTGTCTGTCTCGAATCACCTCCCTGTCCTCCATGTGTCTTAGCACAGCTTCTAGGAGTATCTGTTCCATGAACTTCCCAGGCACAAAGGTGAGGCTGACAGGTCAGTTGTTTCTGGGGTCCTCCTTTCAACCCTTTTTAAAAACAGGTGTAAAGTTTCCTTTTTTCCAGCCACTGAGGACTTCACCTGACTGTCGTGACTTTTCATATATGGAGAGTGGCTTGGCAACTACACCAGCCAGTTATTTCAGGACTCTGGGATGCATCTCACCAGGTCCCATAGATTCATGCATGTTTAGGTTCCTCAAGTGGTCATGAACCAGATCCTCACTTACTGTGGGAAGGACTTTGTTCCCCTGGGCCCTGTTTTGCAGTTCATTTTTCACTTGGAGAAGTGTGGGAAGAGACCTTGCCAGCGAAGACTCAGGCAAAGAAGTTGTTGAATACCTCAACCTTCTCCTCATCCATTGTTACCAGTTCATCAGGGCAGTACACTTTCTTTGACCTTCCTTTTCTGGTTGACATACCTGTAGAAGCCGTTCTTGTTATTCTTTGCATCCCTTGCCAAGTTCAGCTCCAGCTGTGACTTGGCCTTCCTGACCTCATCTCTGCACAACCAGGCAGTGTCCCTATACTCCTCCCAGTATATCTGTCCCTGCTTCTACTGCCTGTGCATGTCCTTCTTGTCATGTAGTCTGATCAGCAGGTCTTGGCTCAGCCATGTCGACCTCTTGCCTTCTTTTCCTGATTTCTTACACCTGGGGATTGAGAGTTCTTGTGCTCTATGGAAAGCATCCTTAAAGATCTGCCAGCTGTGCTCTGCTCCCTTGTCCCTGATAGCAGTTTCCTAGAGGATCCTGTTGACTAACTCCTTGAAGAGCTGGAAGCTGGCTTTCCTAAAATTCAGGGTGTTGACTTTACTCTTTGTCCCACATCCCTCAGGACTGCTAACTCCACCAGTGCATGATCACTGCTGCCTCCAATCTTGACATCACCCATCAGCTTACTTGCATTGGTGACTATCAGGTCCAGTATTGCATCCCCCCTAGTAGGGCTGTCTATTACCTGGCTTAAGAAGCTATCCTCAATGCACTCCAGGAGTCTCTTGGATTTCCAGCAGTTCACTATGCTACATTTCCAGGAGATGTCGGGTGGTTGAAGTCTCACAGCAGGAGAAGAGCCTCTGAGCACGATGCCTCCTGTAGCTGGAGTAATAAGGCTACATCAGTTGTCTCTCCCTGACTGAGTGGCCTGTAGAAGACACTGTGGCAGAATGCAAACCCCCCTCTCTCCCCCCGCCCCCCCCTTCAGTATGGAGGGAGTAAGCACATCTCCCTCTCTCTGCTACTTGAGGCTAACAGCTTCTTTTGTTTGGCCCAGAGCACCCTGGCCAGGGCCATCAGGAGAAGGGAGTGCCGAGGCGCCAGCGAGCCGCTGGGCACCTGTGACCAGTGTGGGGATGTGCGAGTATATTTATCCTTTCCGTGCACATATGCACGTGTAACTTCCTGTGCTTAATACAAGCATGTATAAAATTATTTCCTCGCACAATCGCGAGTGTAACTTTATTCCGTGCACATTTGCACACGTACTTTAAATTATTTCCTCGCACAATCGCGAGTGTAACTTTATTCCGTGCACATTTGCACGCGTACCTTAAATTATTTCCTCGCACAATTGCGAGTGTATTATAAATTTATCCTGGCACAATCGCGAGTGTATTTTCCTCCCATGCTTCCACATAAGCATGTGTAGTATTCCGTGCACATTCGCACGTGTAAGTAAATTAACCCTCGCAGAATTGCGAGTGTATTATAAATTTACCCTCGCGGAATTGCGAGCGTACGCTTTACCTGTATCTCTTAAAGAATAATCCCGCACCGTATTCAGGCAAGCGTGTACTCCTCTAGGACTCGGGGGTGGTTCCGGCATTGTTTTGGGTGAAGCCACGTGCGTGCATGTCCTGGTTTTGTTACAAACAAGTTTCTCTTTTAGTGAATTTTTGCCTGTCAGCTAAAGCCTTCATATTAGCTGCATTTTCCTGGAGAACCCAACACATGTTTTGGTTAAACCTAGCAATGGAATGCAAACTTATTGATAAGCACGGATGGAAATCTCGCGAGAGGGGCAACGAGAAAACTGATGATCGAGAGACTGACCAATGGTGTATAACATTCCATTCACGTGAATACTTCATATAAAAGTGGGAGATCACGAGGATCTCGTGCCCTTTTCCCTTTTTTCCTCATGGCTGACATTAGGAGAGGACCTTGCTGGTCGTCCCTGTGAACTGAGGCCTAGTGAGAGACTGAATCCAACTCCGGTTGGCTACAGAGTCTAATCCAGGACTTTGGGTGCTGGCTCTGCAGTTGCTGAGACTTACAAGATTGGTTTTGTATATTTTGTATAATTTTCTCTATTCTTATTAGTAGCATTAGTAAAACATCTTTAACTTTTCCAACTCTCTTCTCTCTGTCCTTCTTTCCCTCCCGATTGCCTGTCCTGAGTGGGAAGGGGGGAGAGGGAGGGGCAAAAGGGGGAAGTGGGGGGGAGAGGAGGTTAACAGTACATCTGCCAGGGTTTGATTGTCACCCCGCAATCCTAACCCACAACAGTGCACTCTGTGGACCACCTGTTGTACCAGTTGCTGACCCTTAATAATTTTCCTCAACTGATACCCGAACCTATATTTAAGTCAGTTTTGGAGTGCTAAAACCCTGTTTCTCACCGGTTTAATAAAAGTTGTTTTGGACCCTGTTGTCCCTCAAATTAGCCTCGGGGTGCCTCCGTGACAGATACCAACCACAAAGTTTCCTTTGTTGCCTTGGTCTACAATTCTTTCAACCTGCTCGTGGTTATTCTTCAGAGACAGCTTTTCACGCTCTGTCCATCTTTTGATGTAGAGGGCAACCCCTCCACCCTTCCTTCCTTGCCTGTCATTTCTGAGCAGCCTGTAGCCATCAATTGCTGCACTCCAGAAGATCTCTGAAGAATTAAAACAGGTAAGTTTAAATAAGTTTGACTCAAATTGATATGTGTACAGTCCTGATATAATATTCACACTTTTATTTTAAGAGTCAGAAAATTATTTAAACCAAATTTATAATTATGAACAAGACAAATGATTATTTTGTTCCAATTTCAAGCTAATACATCATACTGTGACCTGATATAACACTGGAATATTTTCAAAGTAATATTTTCCAAGTATAAAGTATTTTTTTTTAATTTAAATATTCAGTCTTTTGCTACAGATAACACAGAATAGTGAAGATGTTGTGACATATTCATAATTTCTTTGCTCACCTGAAATTGGAGTTTAGCTTAACATTTCCGAATCATGAAGAAGCACTGATGATGATGTACGTTTCATTACAACTAAAATTACAACTAGTTATTTTATTGGAAGAGTATAAGCATTTACAATACAATAGAAACTACATGCACACACATATTGTGGGGGACTACGGTGGGTCCGTGGATTCCCTGACGGAGGGCATGGGAACAGAAATTAGCCTTGAAGATATGAAGGCCTACCCATGAGAAAGATGGGAGTAAAGGAGTATCCAGAGATATTAAGGATGTACCCGTGAGAGAGAAGGGAGTAGAAGAGTAACACTGATGATAGCAAAATTAGCCAATGAGATGTTACTGCTGTAACTTGTAACCAATAGTGAAAAGACACATGAATTGGTAAAACTGTATAAAAATGCACTTGTGGAAATAAATGGCATCTACTACTTTCATCCTGGAAGAACTTGGTCCATGTCGTTTGTCCGTCTCAACCACGACAACATATAAACACAAAAGAACTAATTTCAGACCTTCCTATAAAAATTGCCATGGTTTTCTTCTCTCGATTTAGAAGCAAACTGTAGCATATTCCAGTATTACGGTGTGGCATATGTTAGCAATGCTCGATTTCTTAAACACTATCATGGAACTGGTTATGTAGTCTTTGAACTATGTGTTTCAAAATCAAAGTGATGGTGACTGGTTGGAAACCATATCATGCTCAAGTGTACCTTCTCTTGTATGGAAACAGTTGCAATAAAATTAATGCATTTAGAGTGATAAGGCAAGAGGCACATAACATAATAACAAAACTTACACAGCATTTCATAAAAAAAAAAAAGACGCATTATGTAAACCCAGGATATCAGATAAAACGTAATGCTTCAAATTTAAGTTTTGAATACCCCTGTATATAATTTGAATAGGAATGAAATAATTTAAGATAACATTTGTGAGATATGGGCTTGGGCCCTAGCAGTAAGGAAAACTTTAACTCCTTCAGAACATATTTTGGATCATAAATAAAAACCACACATACAAGAAAACACTGAGCCACTGAGCGACTTAACAGTTTTACTCATTGGCAAAAACACTGTGGGGAAATCTTTTACTCAGGCAGGAAAAAACGTATTTCTTTATACCAGCTGTTTTACTGATTGTTTCCATTGTTTTCAAAACTAGTTGTCTGTCACTCTACACTGAACATGTGCTCTGGAAACAACGAGGAGATCAAATCACAGAATACTTTGCAGAAAGTGCAACAGACCCTAGAAATGTTTTATTTTGTGAATATACTGAATATATACAAAGCTAAAGACTGTGTCAGAGTTTATGCATATTTTATGTTGGAATTCAGATAGTAGATGACAGCTCAAAAACCTCAACATGTAGTTGAAATATGGATGATAATAAACTAGGGATCTTCTACTGATTCTAGGTACATTCCAGAATGTTAAGTTGAATTTAGAAAGGAAAACAAATCTCATTGGGCATTTAAAAAAGCTTGGATATAAAGTTCCTAAGACTACAGAAAATGCTGCATCCTACCCTGTGTTTCACTTTACAGGAAGAGTGATCTACGTCCTTGAAGTTATCCTCTAGAAAAGATATAATCACTTTAGTTATAATTCACAGAAGAGAAAGGAGGCACATAGTTACTGGGCCAGACAGCTGCACACCAGTTTTCATAATAATCCCTTCTTTTCTCAAATTGCTCACTAGGGCAAATGTATCACTTTATTTCTAGCAATTTTGTTTTTATCTTTATCGTCTCTTCATGCACGTGCTTTTTAGCATCTAGTCATTCACTCAAGTTCAGCTAACAAATCTTAAAAATATTTAGATGCAAAGCATAACAAACACTGCATACAAAATACTCCATCTTCTTTCATGTTCCTTGATACTACATCTGAAAAACTTGACATGGTTTTCACATAAATGCAAGGGGACAGCTAGCTTCACTTTTAGCAGTGATGAGCATGGTAGATACCTCTAGATCTCTGATGAAAGAAAAGACTCCTAACCATCTGACAACTGGATTAAGAACTAATCTATTCCTGGTCATTCAGTGAGTCATTTTATGTGTAAAGGGAGAGCATATAGTCGGAGCAGTAACACTTTGTACTTACTCTGCACAGATACAGATGATAAAAGTAGTTGCGAGCAGGGGGAAAATGCAATACTTTAACCTGTAGTTCCCAAACATTTCTCCTAATCCTAATTCCATTTGCCCTTTCCAAGCACAAAGCCAAAGTTTTGGAGTAATTGCCTTGATCATTAAAAAAGGAACAGTGCCTGAAGAAATGATTCTGTTATTGGATCTCTCATAGCAAAGGTAGTAAAGAGGAGATTCATCTCAAGATAGAAAAGGGTAGACAGGCATCTTTTTTATTGCTTTTCTTGGTAGAGGACAGAATGGACACATATTACAAGATTTAATAATATCCAGCCTCTCCCTAACTCCAGGGGGTAAAAAACACCAGCTAAACAAACAAAAACTATAAGCCACTTGTACTGTTCATTTAACAGAACTCACATTCATGATTTTCCTTCTCACATCCAACCCAAGTAATTGTCAGTTGGAGAATAATGTTACCACTTCTTGACTGGTATTGCTACATTTGGGACTTACTAAATTCTGGAAGCGAAACTGATCTCAATTCCAAGCTCATGGCCGGTCTCAGAGATGCCAAGGTATTCAGGGAACTATATACCATGACTTAGTGTCCTAGGTTGTTGTAGAAGATATTTTCCATTAGGTATTATAATATTATCCTTGTAGGCATCTCTGAGGGATGCACATTCATGTTGATAGGGCATTATTTCTCCTCTATATGTCCTGCAAACTTATTTGAAAAACAGAGGCCAAAGAATTTCAGTTTTGTCTTGCACCCAGGATCCTCAGTATAACAAACATAGAAAATTCTTTTGTTGATACACAAACTATTCCTTTCCCACAAAAAAATGGAAAAAAGGTTGCAAAATCGTACTAAAATAGCACTCATTAATTGATTACTTAATTTTGGAAAATATTCTGCACATTATTTTACAGATGTAAGGTACCATACAATTGTTGGCAATCCTTAATGACATAAAATATTTTATTAGATTCAGAACAGAAACAAAAGCAAGCTTATGTGTCTGACATTTATCTCTGATTTCAATATATTTGAAAGAACATCTATTCCTTATGCTCAGGCTTGACAGCATTGCTTTGTGGCAGTTTGGAGAAGATCACAGCCTTGCTGTAAACACATCATGCATGGAAGAGGGAATTGCTGATTAAAATATAATTGTGTTTGAATATTCAGTCATTTCATATATATATGCTGAATTTTATAATTCTGTGCACTGCAAGCCATGCAACTCTGGTCTTACTTCAATAAGCAACACAAGCAATATATAACTTTTACCTAGAAAGGAATGGATATCGGTTATTATCCCAGCATAGGAACCACTGATGACAATACAACTGATTTAAAATGTGTCTGTTTATTTCTCTGATCTTCACAAGTCGTTTTAAACGTTTTTATGATTCAATTTTTCTAGTGTCCATTTTGTGAAAGATGTACAAAAAAGAGAAAAGTGATGGCTTTTACTGAGGAATTACACTGTGTTCACAGTATAAAATAAATGGTCAGACAGACTGCTTCCTAATTGTGCTAGTAATGTTTTGCCGCATGAAACGATAAATGATGTTTGGGTGTTTAATTTTTCATTTTCATTTGTTTTCACAGTTGACAGTATTTCTTAACATTTTTATTTAACATAGAAATTAATGCAACTGCTTACGGCCAGACTATGTGACAAAGCTTACCATCTAATCCTGTCAGCCACATAGACAGTCTGCTTATAAATGGGATTCATTTGTACATGGAAGTTTTACCACAGGCTTTTTGTTATCTAGAATTGCTACTTAAAAGAAGTATGGCTTAAATAATGGAATATGCATGTTAGAATTTGTGTAAATGTGAAAGACATACTGTTACTCTGTGAAGACATTTGACATTTGTATCTTGGTTTTATCCTGAGCAGCCAAAGGCAGGATTAGCCTTTGATCCTTTATGAATGTAACAACCTGGAAGGCAATCACTTTTTAAATCTTGTTTCCGCATATCCTTCAAACGCTCTGTGGGCTATCTAGGTCAGAAGTAATATAATACCCAATACAAGTCAAGTTGCATCGTTTTGTGATCATTCTGTGGTATAACTCCAAAGACAGAACTTGTCAAAATCTTTTCACTTTGTAATAACAAGACTTGCTGTGCACAGCTGGGATTCAGATGTTAAATATAGGCATTGGTTTAATACATCCAGTCTTAAAATAACAAACAGCATTATGGTATATTGTTTCCATTGTGACACATCACCAGTTTTGAAGCTTTGCCAGTGCTTAGTGTTCATAACTTGAATTCACAGTACTACAGTAACAGCTGATTATCTATGCAGTTGTATTACATGAAGTGCACTTTGCTTCAGCACACAGACCTTCTACTTCTCTTTTTGTTAGACCTGTTCTGAGCAGGTAGGATTTTCTCCCCACAGATGATATCTGACAATATAGCCTGAATTATTCTGATATTAAGAGTCACTGTTCAAGAAACACCAAGTCATTTTCATATGTTTACTCCACCCTAAAGTTCTGTGCAAGGATAATCTATTCAGATCACTTTGGAATGTCCTGTGTAGTCAATTTCCCTGCTTCTATATCAGATAAAATTGTTGCATCCTTATCTTTTCTGTTGCGTTTCTTTCATGCATATGGTTGTATAAATGGGATACTGCATAAACATAGATAATTGCTGGCTCTTCTACTGCAGAAAGGGCTCAACCAGTGTGCTTAAAAGACACCAGGAGGTGTGGTCTAGACAATAGAGTAGTGAGTTGGGTTGCAAACTGGCTTAAAGAGAGAAGCCAGAGAGTGGTGGTCAATGGTGCGGAGTCCAGCTGGAGGCCAGTATCTAGTGGAGTGCCTCAGGGGTCAGTACTGGGGCCAATATTATTCAATATATTCATTAATGATTTAGACGAGGGAATTGAGTGTACTATCAGCAAGTTTGCTGATGACACTAAGCTGGGAGGAGTGGCTGACACGCCAGAAGGCTGTGCTGCCATCCAGCGGGACCTGGACAGGCTGGAGAGTTGGGAGGGGGCTAACCTGATGGAATTTAACAAGGGAAAGTGTAGAGTCCTGCACCTGGGTAGGAACAATCCCAAGTTCCAGTATAGGTTGGGGAATGACCTATTAGAGAGCAGTGTAGGGGAAAGGGACCTGGGGGTCCTGGTGGACAAGAGGATGACCATGAGCCAGCACTGTGCCCTTGTGGCCAGGAAGGCTAATGGCATCCTTGGGTGTATTACAAGGGGGGTGGTCAGTAGATCGAGAGAGGTCCTCCTTCCCCTCTACTCCGCCCTGGTGAGACCCCATCTGGAATATTGTGTCCAGTTCTGGGCCCCTCAGTTCAAGAAGGACAGGGAACTGCTGGAGAGGGTCCAGCATAGGGCAACAAAGATGATTAAGGGAGTGGAGCATCTCCCTTATGAAGAAAGGCTGAGGGAGCTGGGGCTCTTTAGTTTGGAGAAGAGGAGACTGAGGGGTGACCTTACTAATGTTTATAAATATATAAAGGGTGAGTGCCACGAGGATGGAGTCAGGCTCTTTTCAGTGGCAAACAATGATAGGACAAGGGGCAATGGGATCAAGCTGGAACACAAGAGGTTCCACTTAAATTTGAGAAAGAACTTCTTCTCAGCGAGGGTAACAGAGCACTGGAACAGGCTACCCAGGGAGGTTGTGGAGTCTCCTTCCCTGGAGACATTCAAAGCCCGCCTGGATACATTCCTGTGCGACCTCACCTAGGCGTTCCTGCTCCAGCAGGGGGATTGGACTAGATGATCTTTTGAGGTCCCTTCCAATCCCAAACATACTGTGATACTGTGATACTGTGATATGCACAGAGAACATTAGCAAGAAATAACATTACTAACACTATTTTCCAGGGAACAGCAGAACAAATTTAGAAAATAGTGGGTTCACAGTTCTGTAATTTACTACAAAATGAAAACTGTCACAGACCTTAGATATAACTAATGTGGCTGAAAATATAGCAAGAATGTTTCAGAACTTCTAAACCTTCCATGTTCTTGTATATCTGCTGGGTACCTAGGTGAGCATTGGCTTTTAACCAGAAATTATAAAGACATCCCAACAAGCTTATGGTCAAAGTATTCAAATCAGCAATTAAAGTAAATTAAGCTGGTTTTTCCTCTTTTGTGGTTGCATTTACCTCTCAAACAAAAACATGAACTTACTTCCAGATATGTCTTATGTTTACCTTGGTTATTTATAAGCCACCAAGTCCCTCAAGTTCTCTAACTTCTACATACGCACAAATGTATTATTTTACAATAATGCAGAAGGAAAGGTTGGGGTTTTTGTCTTTGACAAGACGTTTTTTGTCCACATAATTTATGTATTTCTTTATCTGCTGTCTCTACACCAATAGAAATCCTGGGCAGTAGGAAGCAGAATCTACACTTGGCTGAAACACAGCAATTTTCTCACCTTCTCCAGTTGTCTCCAGACCAGCATGAGAAAATAAAAAGGTACAAGGGGAAGACATTGTATCATTGGGACAGAGTAGCTCTTTTTTCCATGTTAATGTCCAACAGTGGGCAGGCATTTTTAAACATCAAAATCAACACTTTTAAAATAAAATTAATGCTAAACTTGGAATTAGAAGCTAGAACACCAGAAACAGGTTTTAGTCTGCAATGACTTACAGACATTTTCTAAATGTGTAGCAGCAGCAGCCAAAAACAACCAGTAAGATTTTGGACATTGTCAAGAAAGGTGTTGAAAACAAGACAGAGGGAGTAATTTTCTAATATATGGTACCTTGGTACATGCACATCTTGGCTGCTGTGAGCAGTTCTCGTTTCCACACAGCAGGAAGGATATAGAAGCATCAGAGCAACTCAAATTATGAGGATGGAGCAATTGCCTTTCAAGGAAAAACTAAAAAGGTCACACATCTTTTTGGAGAGGATGAGGTTGAGAGATCATATGACCAAGGTTCACATGGCCATGGAGGAGTGGAGAAGTCAAATGCAGAGTGCTTTTTTTACCAAATAGTAGAACTAGATGTATTTAATGAAACTAGTTTTCTCAGATAAAGGAAATAATTAATTACTAGTAATAATTTGTTGTCATAGGGCATTGTAAAGGCAGACAGGATTAACAAATTCAGAAAGGGTTAAACAAGTACATAGACAACATCTATAAAAAGATACTGAATAGAACAGGCAGATAGGTACCCCTAAACGTCTGTAAACCAACACATATGGATGCTGAATAGTCTGAAGAGAATGGATTCTAGAAAGCAGAATGGCTTTTGTGCCCTTGATTAATATTATGCACTATTTCTACTGTCAGACCCACAGGTCTGACCAGCAGGTCATTTCTTACATTCTCAAATTTTGAAGCCTGTTTAGTTCTCTATATTACACCTCAACTTTTGGAAACATAAAGACTTTGGGCAATCATAGTAAATTACAGTGTCAGAAGTGGGACAGCACCAGAATGTCCCCTAACTGCACTTTAGACCACAGACAGGAGTAGTGAGAGATCAAAGGAAAACTTCCCATCTATTTTAAGGGACAAAGCAAAGTATATCAATCTCTAAGGCTATATTTTCTATGAAGACAGAAATAATTATCCTGGAAAAGATAGTTATCTTAGAGAAAACTCAAAATCACTTGTATGAGGCAGATTAAATAAAATCCTTGGCAATAAACTTCTATCCTACTATTGTTTATTTATGGTGGATTCTGTCCCATGGCTTTTTTGCACTTTTGTCCAGCAAACCTGGCATCCAAGGTTAAAACAAACAATTCCTTGCTGTTGAAGGGGTCATTCTACTCCTTCCTGCTGCTTCCGATATTTGCCTTCCCGGTTTATCATAGGAGTCAGCCAACTACATTCAACCTCTCTCCTTGCCTTCTCTAACTTGCACTCTAAAAGTTTTCCCATGAGCAGGCTTGAGTTGCTCCATGACAGTGCTTAGTAAAACTCTGTATTTTTCTTTATGTAATACACTTTTATCATTTACTTCCATGATAGTGCTACTGCTTCCTGCTTTATAGACAAAATGTTGTTCTTATAATCCAGTAAAATGTCCCCATCTAACTGCAAACCTTTAAAGCCTTTACAGGCAATGTTACTCAAAACTTTATTTATGTCACAGGATCTGCTGAGGCTAAGCAGAAAGTCCCCAGTGAAAAAACTCTTACCCAGGAGTAAGGAAACTCAACTGGCTTTTTGTACAGAGGTGTATTTTTAAAGTAGAATGACTGTATATATAGGGTGTTTCAGAAAGATGGACTCAGTTTCAAAGCAGTATCATTAAGTAATTGGATCCATTTTTTTGAAACATCCTGTGAATTCATAGTCAGCTCGAGATGCTCTACTTTGTGCAGCCATTGTCTTGATTTTTAGACAAAGACTCTCCCTTTAGTGGGAGTAACATTATTACATTCCGCTAGCTTATAGCTTTCCCCTGTTGAATATGACATTGTGGGAGACTGAATGTAGCTTCCTCCTTTTTTGTTTAGGTGGAATACCTTTTTGTTTAGTAAAAAGTGAACTGCAAAGACCTTTGAGCTATTGGCCAGCACAAACAGTCTGAAGAGAGAACCAAGAACTGACCTTGCAAGCAGGGAAATGTACATTTGCATGTCTGCACAAAACTACTTCTATTTTGTCTGTTTATAGTGTTGCTGGAAACTTTTTGAAACATTGCGAAAATGCAAACTTCAGTTTACCTCCAAGAAACTGAACTGTTGGGTTCCAAGGACATAAGTTTCAAGCTCTCAGTGGTCAGCCTGCCCTTGTGGGGTGGAAATTGTAGTGTATCATGCCATCTCTGTTGGGAAGCAGCTTCTGATGTGCACAAACCTGTCCTGCATAGGCTGTTTATCTCAGATAGTTCCATCTGTGACCACCTGTACATAAAGGTATACGAAAAAGGATAAAGAACGTTTTGCACAAATAGTTTCATAATTTGTTACCCACTAATCTCAAAGTAAACTGACTTAACAGGGGAGTTGGCACATCCTTCACTGTTCACCTTTTTGAGCTATTTTTAGACTGTCACGGAGGCACCCCGAGGCTAATTTAAGGGACAACAGGGTCCAAAACAACTTTTATTAAACCGGTGAGAAACAGGGTTTTAGCACTCTAAAACTGACTTAAATATAGGTTTGGGTATCAGTTGAGGAAAATTATTAAGGGGCAGCAACTAGTACAACTGGCGGTCCACAGAGTGCACGCACGTGGCTTCACCCAAAACAATGCTGGAACCACCCCCGAGTCCCAGGGGAGTACACACTTGCCTGAATACGGTGCGGGATTATTCTTTAAGAGATACAGGTAAAGCGTATGCTCGCGATTCCGCGAGGGTAAATTTATAATACACTCGCAATTCTGCGAGGGTTAATTTACTTACATGTGCAAATGTGCACGGAATACTACACGTGCTTATGTGGAAGCACGGGAGGAAAACACACTCGCGATTGTGCCAGGATAAATTTATAATACACTCGCAATTGTGCGAGGAAATAATTTAAAGTACGCGTGCAAATGTGCACGGAATAAAGTTACACTCGCGATTGTGCGAGGAAATAATTTTATACGTGCTTGTATTAAGCACGGGAAGTTACACGTGCATATGTGCACGGAAAGGATAAATATACTCGCAATCCTGTGAGGGGTTTTACTCACACACGTGGCGGCAAGGCAAGCGGGGTCTCCATCCCGGGGAGGGGGGGTCTCGGCGGCATCATCTTCCTCGTGCTCCAAGAGACCGGCGACAATGGGCCCAGTCTCGACGAGAGTCCTGTTTTTATACTGGCTGATCAGACCTGACTGTAGGCATTCTAGAAGCTTCTCTGCACCCCCACACCCTGTGTGGGGTGCCCCTGAAGCCTCCAAACATACCCCACACTGGTCACAGGTGCCCAGCGGCTCACTGGCGCCTCGGCAATCCCTTCTCCTAATGGCCCTGGCCAGGGTGCTCTGGGCCAAACAAAAGAAGCTGTTAGCTTCAAGTAGCAGAGAGAGGGAGATGTGCCTACTCCCTCCATACTGAAGGAGGTGGGGGGGAGAGAGGGGGGTTTGCATTCTGCCACATAGACTATATGGCATTTCCTAGTTACATTTTAGAGTAAGAAAAATCCTTCCTTCCTCCCACCTTTACATCTCAGCCGCATTCAGAAACTCAAGAGTAGACAAACATAAAAGGTTGTTTTAAGTTTAATAAATACCAAATTCTATTTTTTTATAATAAAGGCAAGTAAAATGAAAATCTTAAGGAATGATCAGGATAGTCTTAACCTTTACATGAGTGTCTAACATTTTTCTAGTTTTGGTGTCCTGGTTCTAGACAAATTCTGTAAAAATTAGTACAACTGACTTAGATTAGTGTCACATGAGAGAAATCAGAAGCTGACTTTTATATCTGTTAGGGCAGGGGTGTCAAACTCATTTTCACCAGGGGCCACATCAGCCTCCCGGTTACCTTCAAAGGACCAAATGTAATTTTAGGACTGTATAAATGTAGGAGCAGTTACATTAAAATGAACATTGCATTGCACTGCATCACATCACAACATTGCATTGCATTGTATTGCATTAGGTTGCCTTTTTAGTTGAGCGTCTATGAGTGAGAATTAAGGAGCAGGTTGGCAGGGGTGATACTGTCTGGCTGTCTATTACAGGCCACCAGATTAGGGTGAGGAAGCTGATGAGGCCTTCTACGGGCAGCTGAGAATGGGTTTGCAGTCACAGGCCCTGGCTGTCGTGGGAGATTTTAACTTCCCTGATGTTCACTGGAAGGACTACTCAGCCAGCCAGCCACAGTCTAGGAGGTTCCTCCAGTGCATTGATGACTACTTTCTGATGCAAATCGTGGAGGAGCCGACTAGGAGAGGTGCACTGCTGGACCTCATTCACACTCACAAGGAGGATCTGGTTGAAGCAGTAAAGGTTGACTTGGTTGCAGTGACCATGAAATGGTGGAGTTCAGGATCTCGTGTGGCAGGAACAGAATAGCAAGTAGAATTGCAACCCTGGACTTCAGCAGGACAAACCATGGCCTTTTCAAACCATTGCTAGGGGAAAACCCATGGGCAAGGCTGCTTGAAGGTAAAGGGGCCCAAGATAGTTGATCAGTATTCAGAGATTACTTCTACCAAGCTCAAGATCAAAGCATCCTGACACGTAGGAAGTCAAGGAAGGGAACCAGGAGACCTGCGTGGTTAAACAGGGAACTGCTGGGTAAGTTCAAGTGGAAGAGGAGAGTTTACAGGTCATGGAAGGAGGGGCTGACCACTTGGGAAGAATATAGGGCTGTTGTCAGAGGATGTAGGGAGGCAACTAGGAAAGCTAAGGTCTCCTTAGAATTAAACCTGGCGAGAGGCGTCAAGGACAACAGGAAGAGCTTTTTCTAATACATGGCAGACAAAACTAACAACAGAGGCAATGTAGGCCCACTGATGAACGAGGTGGGTGCCCTGGTGACAGAAGATACAGAGAAGGCAGAGTTACTGAATGTCTTCTTTGTCTCTGTCTACTCTGCTGGAGGCTGTCCTGAGGAGCCCCGTACCACTGAGACCCCAGAGGAAGGCAGGAGAATGGAGGAGTTTGCCTCGGTTGATGAGGACTGAGTTAGGGAGCAATTAAGTAATCTGGACATCCATAAATCCATGGGTCCAGATGAGATGCATCTGCAGGTGCTGAGGGAGCTGGCTGAGGTCATTGCTGGACCACTCTCCATCATCTTTGCCAAGTCTTGGGAAATGGGAGAGGTGCCTGAGGATTGGAGGAATGGAAATGTCATTCCACTCTTCAAAAAGGGCAAGAAGGAGGATCTGGGTAACTATAGTCCGGTCAGCCTCACCTCCATCCCTAGGAAAATGAAGGAGCAACTTATCCTTGGTGTCACCCAAGGTGTATCGAGGATAAAAGGGTCATTAGACGCAGTCAACATGGTTTCACCTAGGGGAAGTAATGCTTGACCAACCTCATAACCTTTTATGAAGACATAACGAGGTGGATAGATAAAGTATTTGACACAGTCTCCCACAGCATCCTCACAGCTAAGTTGAGGATGTGCAGTCTGGATGATCAGGTAGTTGAAGTGGACTGCGAACAGGCTGAAGGAAAGAAGCCAGAGAGCTACAGTCAACGGAGCAGAGTCTAGTTGGAGACCTGTATCTAGTGGAGTGCCTCAGAGGTCAGTACTGGGGCCTGTATTAGTCAATATATTCATCAATGATTTGGACGAGGGAATATAGTGTACTATCAGCAAGTTTGCTGATGACACCAAACTGGGAGGAGTGGCTGACATGCCAGAAGGCTGTGCTGCCATCCAGCGAGATCTGGACAGGCTGGAGAGTTGGGCAGGGAAAAATTTAATGAAAAATAACAAGGGAAAGTATAGAGTCATGCATCTGGGCAGGAACAACCCCAGGTTCCAGTATAGGTTGGGGAACGACCTATTAGAGAGCAGGGTAGAGGAAAGGAACCTAGGGGTCATGGTGGACAGCACGATGACCATGAGCCAGCACTGTGCCCTTGTGGCCAAGAAGGCCAATGGTATCCTGGGGTATATTAGAAGAGGGGTGGTTAGTAGGTCGAGAGAGGTTCTCCTTCCCCTCTACTCTGCCCTGGTGAGACCACACCTGGGAGTGGAGCATCTCCCTTATGAAGAAAGGCTGAGGGAGCTGGGTCTCTTTAGTTTGGAGAAGAGGAGACTGAGGGGTGACCTTATTAATGTTTACAAATATGTAAAGGGTGAGTGTCACGAGGACGGAGCCAGGCTCTTCTCGATGACAACCAACGGTAAGGCAAGGGGTAATGGGTTTGTCACGGAGGCACCCCGAGGTTAGTTTAAGGGACAACAGGGTCCAAAAAAACCTTTTATTTGGTAAAAAAAGTGCAGCAGATCGACTGGTGGAAGATGGAGTTTTAGCACTCCAAAGTGACTAGAATACAGGTTCGGATATCAGTTGAGTAAATTCTTAAGGGGCAGCAACTAATACAACAGGAGGTCCACAGTGTGCATGCATGTATCTTCACCAAAAACAATGCCAGAGCCATTCCTGAGTCCGGGAAGAGTGCACACTTGCCTGAACATGGTGTGGAATTATTTTAAAGGGATACACGTATTTGTATTGAGTACGGAAAGTGTACACTCGTGATTCTGCAAGGATTAATTTATAATACACTCACAATCCTGCGAGGAGAAATACACGTGCTGTAGTAGTAATAAATTCGACGAATCCAGACACCGGCATAAGGTTTTTGATCGAACGGGCGGGCCGGGCGAGAGTAAGGAGTCTAATTCACTGTGAATTTACCATCCATACTCTTTAATGAACTCTTAAACAACACTGAATATCAATGTCCCCGAGACCACGTTTTTCCAAGCCTTATATACTCTCTACCAAAAGGCCATGCGGCAAGCGCAGGCTACAATTGGTTACACTTACAGTCACTCATCCCCCCCACTATGGTGATTAGCTGCAGGGTACTGTTCACAGACTGTTCATGTGCAGCGGCGACGCCCCTCCTGCAGCCTGGGTCGAGGGCAGAGCAGCTTCTGTTTACTTTCCTTTTGTCTTTGGTGTCTCAGGGAAATCCTTCTGTGTAGCACAGCCGCATCAAGCCCTGGCTTGTTCACAGCACACAGCCAGAAACTCTCCACAACGTGCAAATATGCATGGAATATTACACATGCTTATGTGGAAGCATGGGAGGAAAATACACTCACGATTATGCGAGGAAATAATTAATACATGTGCTTGTATTGAACGTGGAAAGTACACATGCAAATGTGCACAGAAAGCAGATACACTCGCAATCCTGCGAGGGTTAATTTTACTCACACATGTGACAGCAAGGCAAGAGGAGTCTCCGTCCTGGGGAGGGAGGAAGTGGCTCCTCGCAGCAGCAGCTCAGCTCATTACTCCAAGAGAATCACACAAGGAGCAGGCCTCGACGAGAACCCTGTTTTTATAGCCTGATCAGATCTGACTGTAGGCATTCCAGAAGCTTCTCTGCAACTCCACACTGGCTGTGGGTGCCCAGCAGCTCCCTGGTGCATCTGCGCTCCCTTCTCCTGTCTCTTAATGACCCTAGCCAGCTGGCTCTGGGGTCAAACAAAAGAAGCTGTTAGCCTCAAGCAGCAGAGAGAGAGGGAGATGTGTCTACGCCTTCCATATTGAGGGAAGTGAGGAGGAGAGAGGGGGATTTGCATTCTACCACAGGATTCAAACTGGAACACAAGAGGTTCCACTTAAATTTGAAAAGAAACTTCTTCTCAGTGAGGGTAACAGAGCACTGGAACAGGCTGCCCAGGGGGGTTGTGGAATCTCCTACTCTGGAGACATTCAAAACCCACCTGGACACATTCCTGTGTAGACTCTGTTGGTTTTGCTCTGGGTATCGAGCCTTTACTATCTATTGATGAGAAAACAAAAAAGCAGATGTTTGTCAGACTGGATAGAGTAATGCCCTTGGAATTTGTCAGTCTGCAGGGAGCCTTGACAGAGAAGCTGAGAAATGAGTCATGCTATTTGCTATTGCCACTTTTTTTTTTTTTCTTTTTCCTAAAAGCAGAATTATCATAGTAAAATTATTGGCAGGCTGTGGCTCCCTCCTGCTCAGGGAGCTCCGGAATGCACTTGACTTTCTGATATACGCTTATAAATTGTACTTCTTGTAACACACTGGTGCTGCTGCTCCTGCAACACTTGAACAACTGGTGAAAATTGTCCTCGTTTCAGCAGCTGATAATCAGCCCCTCTCTTTGGTGCAAGACATCTAGCTGATGGAAAAAAACAAAAGGCTCCTTTTCTCCTCTCCCACAGCCACTTGTGGCATTAGGTGAGGCTTGTACAAAGGGTTAAAACAGTGAGCTGAACTGTATAAGTTATTCTTGATGTGCTAAATATTAGCTTGTAGTTCAGGGACCAGTAATGCAATTTTTATTGCTCTTTGTCTCAAGCTCTGCTACATTATGCCATCATCCAGTGCAATACGTGCTCAGTTTCCTTGTGCGCAAGATAAAGTTCATTATTACATAAAGCTGAAAGACTTAAGGGATCAGCTGAAAGGCATCATACCAAACACAGAGGTGCAGGAGGTGCAGTACACATTTGACTCGCAACTTGCACAAGGTCTAGTGAGGTCATTTTTTTAGTCCTTTATTAAAATACAGTGTAATGTACAACACAATGAACCGTTTCCTAAGCAAAAAGAAATCGAGAATTTAAAGGGAGAGAAGAGACATGCCATCTTCTCTAAATTACATGGCATAGAATTACAGGTTTATTATAGTCCTAATTATCTAAGGGGAGCAAAATTATCTTTAAAATGTGTGGCTGTTTTTTCAAGTGTTCTTTGATAAAAGCACTCTTTGATCATTTTTTTTTTTTTTAATATTAATACTTGAGGTCTTCTCTTTAGGCAGAAGATGCTAAAAAGATGGTTGTCTAAGCAGAAAAATTTGATCCAGATTACAAAGAAGCGTATGGAGGAGCTTGCTGTGACTGTGCACCATATGAAAGCAAACAGTGCCATTTCTCTTCAAATGGAACTGGTAAAGTTCAGTGCTTGGGGCATCCAGCCTGTAAACCATTACTCTTGGTTGAAAAACAGAGGAAAGATGGAAACTGCAAATATCTTTTTTTTTTTTGTAATGTTTAGGGGTTGTTTTGGGAGGTTAGGGAGCTTTTTGCTAGTGGCGTCATCTATATTTTTAGTTTTAGTGATATCAGTTGCAGTTTTTTCAACTGTATTTCATTTTGATTGTTTGTTTGTTTTGGCAGCAATCGATCCACAGTACTGTGAAGGATCATTCTTCGGTGAATTCCTAATGGACAAGGGATGACCCAGTCCTTTGCAGACCAGATTCCAGAGTTCGGTGCTGGTTTGACATGGGAAGAAGACAGAATCAGCACCTAAGAGCCGTTTCTTCTCAGCCATCCATACATGCTGCGGTTTTAATGCAGCGATCAAGATTGGTACCTCAGTTCTCCAACTGAAGCATATAAGACCTTGAAGGGTGTTCTTGTTCCTCTTAGAAGGAAAAATCACTAAGTTAAACATAAGGGCAGCAGTTCCACGACTAAGAAGTCAGCTGTAGAAAGGAGGAGCTTGCTTTAATGAGATACATTTTTGGCCAACATTAGCGAATGAGAAAGAACTGAGATTCCATGTTTGTGCCTGACCATCTTCTTTCCCTCTTCTATCAGGAGGGAAGAGATTAAGTCAAAGCAATAAGCTGACTAAAACATGAACGATTTGGTGATCTTATGACAGTAGGTGCTTCACATACTTGAAAAATAGATACAAACAGCATCTCCACAGTGTGCACTGGCCAGAGATTCCTGTACTGGTGTGTTTTATCCTTGCCTCACAGCCAGTGACAGTGGTCAAGCATTGAGTGTAGCCAGTTAGTGTAGATTCCAATCCTGTTGTCACAGTGAGATCACATGCTGTCGATCTGGTGTGAGGTAGGTGTGACGTTTACTGTTTTCTTTCCAAATTACATGGCTTAATTCTGAGCGTCTTAAATCAAGAAAGCATGCATTATGATTCTGATTGTGTTTATCAGCATCTGCCTAAAGCTGTTCAGTGTATTGCCCAAAAGGTACAGGATTTGTCTCGTCTGTTATTTAAAGTGTATTGTATCATGTATTGCTATGTACATGGATGTTTTCCTGCAGGTGCTCAAAGTATCTTGCATCAGGGATTTGTTACAATTCCGTTTTCTTTTTCAGCAAAACTCATTGTATGTAATGAGCACTATTGACTATGTAGCACAGTAAGATATAGTACTGTAAGACTATCCCATTTGACTGGAAGGGAAAGGTCTCTTCAATGGAGTCACCTACTAGGTTCTCTAGGTATCCAATACAGCAAAGTGTACAATGACCATTTCGCTAAATGTTGTAATTCTATGTGTTCACCCTCAGAACTGGTGCTTTTTTCATTATAGTAATACAAAAGTTCTTAATCTGTCCTAAATCTATCCATGTTTCTTAATAAAATCAGGAATTGTGCTGCAGTGTCCTAGAATGTGCTTTTGCATCTTGCTAGCGGGGGTCTAAACGCACAGTGGCACGTGTAACACTCAGAAACTCTGCCAAACAGTCGCCATGCAGCAGAACTCATTAAAATGCTGCGTAAGTTTTCATTTTGAGCTGTTGAATGTGGGCTAGGCAGCTGAAGACAACTTGGATGTATTAGGTTGGTGCAAACAAAAGTGCATTTTTTGCATTGTTGAAATTTGCCATTTGATATTGGAAACATTCTTTAAAAAATGTGGTTATGTTCTACCTCTAAATGCACTTGTCACCTTCTCTTATTCTGCAAAACAATCCATTTCTTATCGGATTGCAACATGTGATGAAAAGCAGACTGTATACGACAATGAGCAATGACCGTCTCAGTGGCTGGACTGAGAAGAACCTCCAGAACCCTTCCCAAAGCCAAACTTGCACCAAAAAAAGTCGCTGTCGCTGCTTGGTGGTCTGCTGTCATCTGATCCACTATAGCTTTCTGAATGGCGGCAAAGCCATGACATCTGAGAAGGATGCTCAGCAAATGGATGAGATGCACCGAAATCTGCAACACCTTCAACCAGCATCCGCCAACAGAAAGGACCCGTTCTTCTCCATGACAATGTGTGACCACACATTGCACATCCAATGCTTCAAAAGCCTTGGGCTATGAATTTTACCTCATGAGCCATATTCACCTGAACTCTTGCCAGCCACCTGCCACTTCTTCAAGCATCTCAACAACTTTTTGCAGGAAAAGCCCTTGCACAGACAGCAGAATGCAAAAAATACTTCGCAAGAGCTGGTTCAATCCTGAAGCAGGGATTTTTACTTGACGGGAATAAACAAAGCTGCTCCTCGTTGGCCAAACTGTTGGTTTTAACAGTTTCTATTTTGTGTTTGAGCCTAGTTGTAATAGTTGAAAATGCATGGCCCAACACCACACTTACTTTTGTACCAACTGCCTAGCAGTCAGAAGCCGGACAAGATGTGTTCCTGCACTGAGATCTGTCTGCCGAGGCACCGGAATTGCTCCCCTGAGGCTGACAGCTTAGCAAAGGAGGGCCCAAAAGAGAGTTTCCCAAGTGCTGGAGCGTTGATCATCTTGAGAATGGGAGGAGACTTTGGAAAGAAGAGATGGCAAGGGGGCATCTGTGGATGGAACAGAAGAAGAGAGGGAAGAACATGCTCTGGCCCAAGGCCTTGAACTGTATGAGCATTCCTGCCTGGGATGACATTTCTCGTGAAATCCCCTGACTAAAGCCTGTGACCAAGTGTTGTTGCTCCTCCTTCCACTGTGATTGCTGCAATGTGGTCCAGAATCTTACAAGTTCTTTTGGGGGGGCTTTCTTGACCTTCCCACGTGCTCAGTATTGATGGGAACATGATGGTACCTGGGGCTAAAGAGAGGAAGCAGGTGACAGGGTGCAGAGTATCCCATGTTGGAGTGTGGTTTTGACCTTTTCCCAAGAGGTTGAAAAGAACCAATCCCTTTGGTGTATTCCAGAAAAGCCTGGGTTGGCCTGCCCTGTTGTCCTGCCCCCTGCCTTATAGCCCTGGCCTTTGGTTCCACTCCTTTTCGCATAAGAATGCACCCCCTGTCGCCCCAACCCTGTGACAAAGCCCTGCCCTGTGGCCCCGCCCCTGCCATAAAGCTCTGTCCTGTGGCCATGGCCACCGCTGCTGCAGTTGCCCTGTGGCTCTGTGCCTGCTACACCCCTCACTCTGCGGCCACGCCCCCAACGACCCGAGGCTCTGCCCTGGCCATGTGTCCACGCCCCCAGTGCCCGAAGACCATGTGACCACACCCCTGCCGTGCAGAGGCTCCACCCCTGCCCTGTGACCACGCCCCACTGCCCTGAGCCTCCACCCCCAGTCTATGAGCATGCCCCATCACCCTGAGGCTCTGTCTCTGGGCTTCCTGGATACGGCCTCTGAGCTGCTCTGGGTCTCCAAGCATTGCATTACATTGCGTTGCATTCCATTCCATTCCATTGGATACCACTGCATTGCATTGCGTGCCATTCCGTTCAGTTCCACTGCATTGCATTGCATTGCACTCAACTCCATTGCACTCCATTCCATTCCATTCCATTCCATTGAAATGTATTGCATTCCTTTCCATTCCATTGCATTCCATTGCATTCCATTCCATTGAAATGTATTGCATTCCTTTCCATTCCATTGCATTCCATTGCATTCCATTCCATTGCATTGCATTCCATTGCACTACATTGCATTTCATTCCACTCCATTCCATTGCATTCCACTGCATAGCATTGCATTCTATTCTATTCTATTCTATTCTATTCTATTCTATTCTATTCTATTCTATTCTATTCTATTCTATTCTATTCTATTCTATTCTATTCTATTCCATTGCATTCCATTCCATTCCATTCTATTGCATTGCATTGCATTGCATTGTGTTGCATTGCATTGCATTACATTCCATTGCATTGAATTGCATTCTATTCTATTGCATTCCATTCCATTCCATTCCATTTAATTTATACAGTCCAAAAATTACATAATTACATTCAGCCCTCTGAAGGCAACTGGGAGGCTGATGTGGCCCCCAGTCAAAATGAGTTTGACACTCCTGTGTTAGGGCTTGATGCTATCTACATTAAATGTAGAGTCAGAGTCATAGCAGTCTGATCATTGGTATATCAACTGCAGCATCTGTGTGCACTGGAGAATGTCTTTCCTGTTTCTCATGTCCCCCCATTGCTTTTTCCACTTGTGTTGTGCTATTCAAAATACTGATGTGCTTTGTTCTTTCTACATACTGGCCCTGAATCACTAGTACAACTGCAGTACTTCGTAAGTAGAAAAAAAACATGTTAAGTTTCCTTAAAAAACGCAGTTCAGGATCCAAACAGATGATCTCTAAAAATCACTCCATAATAAGGATATTTCTTCCACACCTATGAACATACCAGTGATCCTGCAACTCAGGTTTTGAGTTTGCCATTAAGAAGTGCTGCACCACAGCAAGGCATTACTGAGCTTTTGTGGGAAGATAAGCTTCTCAGATAAGGAAATATTTTTTTTTAGAAAGTTACAAAATTTAGAGAATGTAACTTGGTTTGAAATATAACCAATATGAAGAGGCTGGTTTCAGGATCACAAAATTTTTGACAGTTTTATAAGCATGATAAAACATCAACTGCTACTGAAAGGAGTGATGTTCTTTTGTGCATCCAATTAGTCAATGCAAATCTGTATCATGTTAAGCATCCAAGTGTGGCAAACTTGTGTGGCAGGGCTTAAATTTTTCTGTGAATTAGTTCCCCTATAGAGTGCATGGTGCTTCCACTCCCTCCAGTAGCAGGATGAATTATGCTGCCTTAAAGCTTTTTTAGAACCTTATGAAAAGTCAGTACCTTTTCCCAACATTGTGCACTGCTCACTTTTGACAGATAAGACTGCAGATATTTTTAATGCCTTGATACATTTTACTAGATTTACCATTTATTTGAAATGGAACTTGGATGTCTTCTCTTGCATTTTATTAACTCGTTGTAAAGAAACACTTTGCTGTTATGAGATTATATAATCTGTAGGAAATAATAGTAATTTAGCAACTGTTCCTTGCACAAAACTAACAGCATGTTTTCTCTTACAAAAAATAACAGTGCAGGAGCTTGAGAATAATGTGTGACTTGTGATACAAGACAGATAATGCTTATGCATCAAACTAAGCTGCATACCTGCAGAAAAGCCTGAAAGTAGAGGGGGTCTGAAGTGAGGAAAGTATAAACTTTCTGTAATGGATAATCTTCTGAAGTAGTTTATTGAGATCATAGGTTTAAAGAGCAAAGGGGCAAGTTTTTCCTCCCCCATGAAAAGGGATAGAATTCTAAACTCCAAAGATCTCTTGAGAGCTCTCTACAGAGTCTGATAAAGATACAGAGATATTCATTGGGATCCCATTGCTTCTGTATGAGGGTCATCTACTCCTGCATTTCTCAGCTAAGAAACAGGGTAGCTCTATCTAATGGAACCGAGCTGGAAGAAAATTCCCTTGAACTTCATGCCAACTGGAGTTCCTTCTAATAGGCAGTTTTACTTTGTAAAGGGCTCATCCCCACAATTAGCACTGCCTATGGGTGTAAACATACTTTCCAGTTTGTCCCTCTTCGATGGAATTGTCTGTCAGCTCAGCTCCAATCTTTCACTAAATATGTGGGACTCCACATATTTTTCTCTCTGGATTTCCACAATAAAGGAAATACTGGAAGTAGGTCTGACATCCTTCTGTTCCCTTCTTTGCTAGTTAAAGCTACGCAGCAAGATTCTTTATTTAAACAATAAAGCTGCATTTTGTGGTGCTCTGTGACAATCAGTGTACTGTATATCCTTGCTAAACTACAGCAAATATTTCAGATTTCAAAACACTAGGTAAGAGAGAAAGGGAATTGCTCTCTGGGGCTTTGATGCCACAGGTAATGAATGGAAGACAAAGGCAAGCAGCCTGTGACCTTGCACTAAGGAAATTACGTGCTTTGGAATCAGAGGTTAGTATCGGCAGGGGCCTGCTGCAAGGGAGCCTGCAGCAGCTGGTGTTCCGAACACCAGTTTCACAGGTCTTGGGCTGTAGAGCAGAGGGGAGGGGAGACATTAGTGTTGAAGAATGTTGATGAAATTTAGAACAGATTAGAAATGAAAGATCATGACATGCTGTTTCCAGGCTATTAAACATGGTTGTGAGGAACAATTACAGGTGCTCGAAGTTTCCATGACTACAGAGTGTTAATTAAACACATGGTAAAATGAAAACTTTGGAGGATAGAGACTGCAGCCTTGAAAAATCTGGATCTTATTTCCAAAGACTAGCTCTGCTTTTCTGCTTAAGTAATTAATTTACTTCCATACAGTGGCTGCTGTTGACTTTTTTTTTTTTTTTTTTTTTTTAAGGCAACCAAATCAATACAATTCAAACATGGAATAACTTTCAGTAACAATCTCCTTTGTATAGTCTCAGAAGTCAGAGCTCTCCTAAGCTTGTATCAGGTGCACCTTGATATGGTTGATTTGTTAGTTCTTTCTTTTACTTCTGCTCTTGTGAATATGCAGCCAGAGATTTATAGAAGACAGATACTTTGCAGAATAGGGAAATTACGTTATTTCAGATTGATCTCATTTATGATTCATGTATGAAATATGAGTGCATGTTTATTCCAAAATAAAGCAATAAAACAATTCATTTGCTTCTCATTCCTGTTGCATCAAAAACCAGGTAGAAAACAAGTCTATATACAAAGTCAAATTAGGTTTACACAACTGTTTGAAGATTTCCTTATAATACATTTTCCTTCCAAGAAAGTTTTAAGCTGAAAATCTCAGAAGAACATTTAATTGAAAATTGCTGTGACAGATATGTACATTAATTAAAAAACAATTCTTATAATATATTTAGA
The DNA here is from genome assembly GCF_037038585.1 of Patagioenas fasciata. NCBI lineage: Eukaryota > Metazoa > Chordata > Aves > Columbiformes > Columbidae > Patagioenas > Patagioenas fasciata. Next base: position 83,677,368 of record NC_092521.1, read on the forward strand.
GACTTTCTCCAAAGATGCATATAGTTACAATCAATTTAATGTACTACATCTACACAGTAGTACCAATTAATGTGTTAATAGGTTGGTATTGTTAAACAAATTATAATTACCTTTGTATGTGATGTATAACCTAAACCAAACTATGTCTTTTTTTTTTTCAGAAATACCTTGTATTGGAATGCATAAGAAATAATAAATCTGCAATGCTGTATTACTAACGGGGAATCCTCCAATTTATTTTTTTTTTTAATGTCTGCAAAATACGATAGTCTAGTTGAATATATCTGATTTCTTCTCATCATATTTGCAGTGGTCTCTGCACCTCCAGAGGTCTCTTCTGCCTCAGGTCTTTAATTCTTTATAACTTTGGATTGAAGATTGCAGTTTTGATGCTCAGGATTCAGGCAGATATTATTTTTTCTTTCTTCTAGTTTGGCAGTTTGGGAAAGTAAAGTATATGCTTTTAAGTTGTGCTCCTTTTTTCAGATAATTTATCTTCCCTCTTTGTCCTGGTGTGCTGATTAGAAATCTACACTGTTGCAGTTTAACCAGGCAGCCAGCTAAACACCACACACAGCCATTTGCTCACTCCCCTCCCCTCAAGGGGATGGGAGACAGAATAGGAGAAAAAAAAAAAAAAAAAAGGAAATCTTGTGGGTTAAGACAGTTTAATACGACAGAAAGGGAACTAATAATAATAGTAATAGTAGCAGAAGTAGTAGTAGCAATAGTAGTAATAATAGTAAAAATAATATTATAAAATGAATGATACACGATGCAATTGCTCACCATGCGGCGATTGATGCTCGGCCTGTTCCTGAACAGCAGTCCCCCAGGCAGGACTAACACACTTGAAACACCTTTACCCATGTAACATTAGGATGCAGGTAGAGTATGTACTTAAACCAACAAGCTTCTCCAGTTTAGATGTAAACACTGTCAATATGAAGCCTAAGAAATCATGATGGCCAAAATTTCTTGAGGCTAAAACAATTGGATTGGGGAAAAAAAAAAAAAAAAAGTAGGTGATTTTTTTTTTCTGGACTGCTAGTTTTCTTTGCTGTGACTGAATCAACATTTAAAAAAAAAATTAAGAAATGGAATATGCTTAATGGCAAGTTTGTTTGTTTGTTTTTGGTTTGGTTTAGTTTTTGTGTGTGTATCTCAAGCTCTCAGGAAGGTGTCAGGAGCAGAGATTGCATGGGGTTTCTGTAAAATGAAAAACTGCCCTGAGTCAGAAACCCTGTTGAACTAAAGAGTCTTAACATGAGATAAACAAAATAAACTATGCACTTATCATTAATATATAGGGTTTTGTACATTTGTATCTAGAGAGAGTGCTAAGAACTTCATTAGTCCAATCAATCCTTTAACAACCTAATATCCCAAGCTATCTAAAAACAATAACCTGTCTCATTTACAGTTGGACCGGATGATCTTGACAATCTTTTCCAACCTAAATGATTTTATGATTATATTAATAACAGAATTCAGATTGTCATTTGCCCCCAAGGATGCCCACCCTTCAACAGCTACTCCTCTCCCCTGGCAGGATGCCCACCTTCATGTGGTGACTCTGGTCCCATGCCAACAGCTCTGCTCTTCACCAGAGTGGGCAGGTGTGGCTACATCAACTCACCAGCACCCTGAGGCCTTCTCCTGGTGGTGGGAGTTTCTTCTCAGCCTTGGCCTCGCTCAAGTTTATTTCTGCACATTTAATCAGCCCAGCTCATGGCACTGCGGGTACCACACAGCCCTGACTTGCCCTGGGGAGGCAAGAGTCACTCCCCCATGGGCAGCCAGTGCCACTAGTCCCCAGCCCCACAGGCCCTAGTAGACCCGCTCCAACAAGGTGAGTGCAGCTCAAGGGGGCTGTGGATGATGCTGTTCAGTCACCAGAATTGAGGAAGAGGGCTACATGTTTTGAACAGGAATCGATCTTTAAATATAGGTTTAAGTCTGGTTATTTCTACAGCCAAGAACATTATTGGTTGCTCTGACTCCTCCAGTAGAAGAAAAAAGCTCAAATATCATATTAATCACAAAACATTAATGTATCCTGCAGAGGAATAATTTACAGACTGTCTCTGGGTGGGAAGTCTGGGGAAACAGCTATTTTCAGAATTGGTTTACTGTTTGTGCGGCAGTTGCACACACCTCGAAGAGGTTCAGAGCTTTCAATGGGGCAGTTGGTGGCTCTTTAGCTCTTTTTGTGCCACACTGTGCCTGCCCTCACCTACACACCTTGGTTAATGCCCAACAGTCATCTCCCTCCCCCCACCATGACATGGTGACTCCAGTCACATAAACCTCCCCCTGGCAGGACCCTCAGCCAACAGACAGGGTCCTCAGCCAATGAGGTGCACAGACCCAGAGAAGCTTCTGGACCATGCTTGTAATGACCACAGCCAGGTCCAACCAGGCAATGAAATGGGGGCCCTGCTGAAGACCCCCTTTGAGTCATCTTGGAGCAGTGGGACTGTGAATGGAGACTGCCTCTTAGATCAGGGACACTGTCTAAGAAGACATCCCAAGACTGAGAACTCTCTATCTTTGCCTTTCTCTGTGATCATTTCTTCTGAATCTATCCTTGAGTGACCCCTCGCCTCTCTGTGGGAAAGCAATTATTTCTTCTGGTGGCTTCTCTTTGAGTGCATACACGCTCTGGGTCATTATCCTTGTATTTTTATGTGGCAATAATATCCCCAACTAGTACACAGAACCTGCAGTTCATTAAATGTTGCCAGAGTGCTGATCGATTTTGGATTAACCACCCTACTTACATTGGTTCCTGTCGTTTGGTTTCAGTTCCGAATGAAAGTTGATTTAAGCTTACATTTTCAAAGTGCCTTCGTGACACCATTCAGTAAATATATTTCTAATGGTGTTTGCCTTTTTTCACAATGATGAGGAGGGAAATACTGGTAAGGGATGTAAATGCATAACTCCCAGTGATAAAACTTCAGGACAGTAACACTATTTCGATTTCTGTAGGAACAAGTCTCAAAATTGCCACCTGACTTGCATTTACACAGCACTCTTCCAAAAACTGCAGCTCCTGGCTGACTCTGTCTATCCCTCCTCCCCATTTCCCACTTCTTTTACTGTGGCCAATGCAGGCATTTTGTTGGCTATATCAGGGAGCTAAGGCAACTGAAAAATACAGAGAACAGCACAAGGTTGTGGGGGTTTTTTCAGCCCGATCAGCCCCTGATTAGCTCCCAGGGCTGCCAAAAAATTATTTTGTGAGCACAAGCAAGGCAGTGGTGTGAGAGCAGGCTGAGCAACCAGTGAAATACAGAGAAGCAGGAGCTGCTTTGTCACAGCCGTGGCAACTGAAATGTAAGACAGGTGATGGTCAAAACCTATGAGCCTGCCTGTGCATATGATTGTGTCCTCTTACATCCCAGACTGGTTGTAGAACAGCAGGAGTCAGATCAGGAGCTTATAGTCTGTCAGAAAACCTAGGCAGTCATTTTCTTTATGATCAACACATAGAATAAGATTTGTCACCAACATGATCATAATGCCCTTTGTCAATTATCTTAAAAAAGTAGGTGAAGAAATAGTAGTAAACAATACCCCAAGACCTAAACTATTTTCCTAGGTTTTGTTTGTTTGTTTGTTTGTTTGTTTTAATAGATGTATTTTTTGGTTTATTTTGTGTCAAATCACATGTAGAAAAAGTTGCTTTTTTCATGTTTTTTCAGATATAACTGTTGATGAAATTGAAATACAATTAAACAAAATAAAAATAATATACTGAATTATGAACCTTGTAATTATTTTTTTGTATTTGCAAAAAGAGACAACAGAATACTTTAATCCTTCTAGTTTCATTGCCTTGGACCTACACAGTTAATCATTTAGTCTTCTAATTTGGTTTCAGGTTTGCTACTTTTTTTTCTTTTTTAAAAAAAAAATGTTACAGCAACAATTAATTCGTCTTGGCTTTGTTCCACAATGAGTGTTCATAAGAGTTAGGAACTGCTTCAACTTTGGCTTCCTTCCACAACAGGTATTAATGAGAGACTGAGTGCAAATCCAGATACTCAATATGCTGTGCTTTTTCATGTTTGAAAAAGCTGTATTTTGTAATTTGTGCCATTCATGTCATTCACAATATACCCTAAAGGAAAGTCTTTGAGGACAAATTAATTTAGAGGCAAGATACTTTGATGCATTTCCATCACAGGCTTATGCATGATCTCAGCAAATCCTATACTGTTTAATAGAATCATAGAGTGGTTTGGGTTGGAAGGGACCTAAAAGATCCCCTAGTTCTAACCCCCCCTCTGCCATAGGCAGGGACACCTTCCACTAGATCAGGTTGCTCAAAGCCCCATCCAGCCTGGTCTTGAACACTTTGAGGGATGGGGCATCCACAGCATCACTGGGCAGCCTGTTCCAGTGCCTCACAACCCTCGTGGAGAACTTCTTCATTATATCTAATCTAATCTACCTTCTTTTAGTTTAAAGTCATTACGCCTTGTCCTATCACTACATGCCCTTATAAAAAGTTTTCTCTCTGAAAATTGGAGGTAAGACCTCTTTCACAGGATTAGCCTAATAAACAGTTAAATTTAAGAATCATTGTTAGCCTTATTACAATAATACTAATACTTTTGTTTCAAATTATCTCCAATTAAAATGATACACAAACTTTCTCCAGCCTACCTTTTTATCTGTCATTACACCCCTGGATCCTAAGGTGACTGGCTGACTCTGGCTTGGATAATGGAAGTTATCAGTATCATGAGTCTTTGCTGGCTTCCTCCTCACTCTTGGATCTAGTAGGTTCATTAATATGGTTTTTACACATTGACACTATGTGGATATATTGAAATATACACATTTGCATGTTTACTAGCTTAATTGCCATTCCGTGTAGCATCCAGATTTATTAAGGTGTGTGTTATAGGTTGGATACTCATTCTTTATTCGCATTTCATATCCTAAATCAAGTTTTGCCTGACTCTCAATGTTGCAGTCCTTCAATGACTAGTAATTGGCTGCTGGTGAGCCATCACCCCATGGCCTTCAGTGTTATCCTCTGCTTGTACTTTTAAGGCCTGTGCTCGTTCTCGTTCCCTATCCACACAACTGTTCACTGCATTTTATTGCATAATTAAAGGTAGTCTATTCTGTGAGGAATGTTATTACTAATCTATTAGTTACATAAATACATATAGCAACAATACCACACAATTATACAAAGCTCAGGAGAAGCCAAACAAAGTAAGTGATATCACTTGGTCATTAGATAAGTACAGTTATAGCTAAAGACACTGTGAAACTTATCTCCAGGCAGGCCAAGACAAGTTTGTATACAACAGTGCAAGTCCTGTTAGTTTTGTTAGCTTCATACGCACTTGTTTCCCCTTCTAAGTAATGACAAGAGTGTTCTTAACTGTGCTACAAAGCTACACAGTTTCCCGTGGAAGCTTTAGGGGGATTTGACATCTTGTCCAGCGCATTGATGCTGATTTAAAATCCTGACAGCAAACAACTAATCTGTGCATAAAATGAGTAATAGAAGAGAATGTAGTGCCGGATTTGGCCATCTGGTATCATTTATTTGAGACTTTTTTCTTTATAGTATGTCTAGAATGCCAGCCTCACATAACACATTTCACTGCTTGGTTTAGTAATCATGTAAAACAATTTAGTGGAACTAGTAAGTGATTTATAGCAACATAATAACAGTCAGATGGTGACTTTTGTGTAATATTAAATGGTTCTGTATTCCTAATAATTTTGGAGAAAATGGAAAGAAAACTAAGAGTTCTGAATCTGACAGGGCTTCCAGAAATGTTTGCATTTCTACAAATAATAGGTAAGAGAACCCACAGGTAGTTTTCTAACTAATTAGGAATATCATAATAGCATCAATCACGGACTCATAGAACAGCCCAGGTTGAAAGCGATCTCAAAAGACTCATCTGGTTCAACCATTTGTGGGAAAGGGAATTTAGATGGGATTATCTAGCACCCTGTTCAATAGTATCTTGGAAACCTTCAGTGCAACTTGCAACTTTTGCCGCTTGTCTTCTCCATGTGGCTCCTCGTGAAGAGAGAGCCTCCATCCCCTTTGTAGCCATCCTTTACATAAAAGGATAATTCTTAACAGGTGATCAGTTGATGCAAATGAATGAAAGTTGAACTGTTATCCTTAGTCATATTACAGCTTCAGACCTATTTTAAACATAATCAAAGGAGGGTAACCCTTCTATTAACACAACAATCAGGCATTTCCTGTCATCTGAGATTTTATTTCCACTTTTATTTCATAGGGACTTTATTTCAGATACTGTGCCTTGAAAAGCTAAATGCATCTATAGTAGTGAAGGAGAGCAGAATCTACAAAATATTTAGAGATTGGGAGACAATAATTAATAGAAATAATAGAAATACTAGACAAAGAAATTCCATCTCCCTAAACTTTGTACAGTACTCACGTATGTTTTGATAGATTTAAGTATAATCCCTGGGAAGTTTTTATAGCATGTTTATTACCATAGCTGAACATCAAAGTTTTTAATGTTTTTAGCTCACATTCTATCTCATATTATGGCATTGTGATAAAAATAGGGAGTGTAGGAATGAAGAGATCAATAACAAGGGACGAAATTGGTAGGATACAGCCTTTCTCTGTACATGCAATTAGAGAAAAGGAGGCAAATTGGAATCATGTTATCTTAGTGAACAAAACATTTCTTGTTTCAAGACTGAAGAAATGTAAATTTGGAAGTGCGATTATTGCAACAGAAGGGATTTACAGGTGTGAAATGAATCCATTGATATTTAACAAGAGAACTAGGCACACCTGAGCACCCACAACCAGTCTGCGTTTGATATGGTATAACTAACTAGGAATAGTATGCATAAACCTACTTCAATGCCATGGACTAGAAATATCTTTCTATTCGGTGTCTGAGACAAGGGATAAACAAGGCAAGAGGCAAACCCTTCCTAAATTGCTCTGACAGCTTGGTAAGTCTTACCCCATGATAGATTTAGTAAACATCAAATGGATAAGACGGTAATGCTCTGAGCAAAATACATGCAAAGCAATGAGACCTAGCTAAGAAAACTACGATTAGCTTATGCATGAGGGAAGCAGAAATAGCTCCATCAAAACAAATAACAGAATTTCACAGGGCTCAGTTTCAGTACAGCACAGGCAGGAAGAAGACCTAACCACTGGAAGTTTCTGGAACCAAAAGAGAAATGTCAATGTCCCCTTGTATTTTTTTTATTTTATTTTTTTTTTATCTTATAATGGAATCATAGATAAAATTCAAAATGATAACATTTTTAACATCTGCACAATTAACCGAGTAGCATTTTATTTTGTCATTTCAGTTAAAGGAAGGAGATTTTGTGTGCTGAGCTTGGAGAAGCATAACTATATCTTCCTCTGCAGCTCCCCTCACTCCTCCTGAATTCAGCCCCTGTGAATAAAATGCAGTGCTTCCTTTTAAATTACCATTGGAAGATCACTGAAATAAAAATCAAAATTTACAAATTTTCTTTTAAAAGCCCTTTCCTGAAAATATTCTCTGAACATGACTGTTCAGATAAATCTTTGAAGGACCCTATTTAGGAAAGAATTGAATAAAACTCCATAACTTAAAGTTTAAATATCTAAATCTCTTTTATATTAAAGTCATGTATGCTGATCTTTTTATTTTGATTGTAAGCAATACATACTAAGGATTTTACTTTTCATGTTATACCAGCTTTGTTTACCTGCTGCTACCCATCTCCCCCATCCTTCTTTTTCTTTCTCAATGGGAGAAACAAAGGTTTAAAGTTTCTTTCAAGTTTGGTGTTTATATAGAATTTGGACTCTGTTTATTCCAAGTAATCCATAAATGCTTCCATAAATATTGCTTTGCTGTTATTTTACATTGTGTCCTCTTTGTTGCTTTATTTATATGCCCAAGAACCGCTACAGATTTATCACTGCATTTGAAGTTACATTCATGAAGTTACTTGATATAATAGAGAAGGGTATCCTTTTCTTATCTGCTGTCTTCCTTTGTTTTCCTTATATATACCTGTCACAGAGGCACCTCAAAAGTCAATTAAGGCAAACAACAAGCTCCAAACAGACTTTATTCTAGCCAGACCTGTTTAGCAAAGAATACACTAGAAACAGGGTTTATCCCGATCATTTAGCACTCTGATAACATCATAGAACACAGGTTCAGATACCACCTAAGGTTATTATTATCGTATGACCCTATAAGAATAATGAGGATCCACAGCATGAACACATTAACCCACAAAAACCAGTGGCCTCTTTCACTCAAGAGTACCCAGAAGGAAATAATCACTTGCCAGAGGTGGGCAAGGGCACATTCAAGGATATATCTAGAAGGGAAATCAGTCACCAAAGAGAAGGCAAGGGCTCTCAGTCCTGGGAAGTCTCCTTAGAGGACACCCCAGTCTAAGAGGCGGGCTCCATTCACAGACCCACTGCTCCAAGAAGACGACTCAAAACGGTCTTTGGCAGGGACCCATTTTATCGCCTGGTCAGATCTGACTGTGGGCATTACAACACGGTCCAGAAGCTTTTCTGGGCCTGGACACATCATTGGCTGAGAATCCTTTATCTTGCCCAAAGGTCCTGTCTCTCTTACTCCCCAACTGGGGGGATATGAACATAAGGAGTCACTGTGCCTTGCGGTGGGTGAGGATGTGACTGTTGGCAGCTTGGCACCACCTGAGGTGTGTAAGGACAGGCACAGTGTGGCACAAAAGGAGTTAAAGAGCCATCAACTGCCCGATGGAAAGCTCTGGATCTCACTCGGGGATGTACAACTGCCACACTACCTTAGATATGTAACACTGAGCAAACATGAGGAAAATGAAGATGTTAATGCATCTTATGGTCAGTGCTTTCCTTTCAGAAATGAACTCTGCACTATTGTCGGAAAATAAATAAAGCATTTATTGAAATAGCAAATAACATTCTTGAGTAAAGCAGCTTTGTTTTGACTGATCATCAGACTTGGATACACAATCCAGGATGTGAAAGTATGCAATGGACATGCTTCAATGCAAATAAAAGGAAATTACTGTTTTCTTCTAGAAGCATTACTTTGAAAAGTTCAACTTTTCTAATCAAATTTTCATCAGTAAAAGCACTATTCCTGTCAAGATTTCAAAGTAGATGCTTGCATTTGGGATCCTTAGTCTATGTATTTTCACACCCCAATTTTTACAGAGGCGTGGAGCAAATTGAGATGACTTTTTTATCATAAATACATATAGTAATCACTGTAGAAAGTAGTTTCTTCACGTTTATATATGAATAAAAAATAGATAATTATGTAACATTAAGTGAAAGGGATTAAACTCTGCTTTAGGTAGATTTTATATACAAAACTCATCACCTAAATATCTGATCATAATCTGCTATACTAAATTCACTAAATACTAAATTCACATCTGCCCTACATAGCTTGCTTTTTAAAGGTTTGGATTATATTTTTATGTATATGTATGCATATTACTGCATGCTTGTGTTAGACAAGAATAATCATGTGAAGAAGGAAGAAATAAGGTTCATCATCTCCTTTAGTTTCTAGAAACTCAGATCATTCCCTGAGAAACTGCTTTCTGCTTGATTTCACAGAGTAGCTGAGGTCAGAAGGGACCTCTGCAGATTATCTAGGCCAACCCTCTGCTCAAAGCAGAGTCTACTAGAGCAGGTTAGTCAGGACATTGTCCAGTTGGGCTTTGAATATCTTCACAGATGGAGACACAGTCTCTCTGGGCAATCTATTCCATTGTTTGACTGAACTCACTGTTAAAAAAAAAAAAAAAAAAAAAAAAGATTTCCTTTTGTTGAAGTGGAATTTCTTGTTTTAGTTTGTGCTCTTTGCTTCTTGTCAGTTCACTGGGCACCTCTGAGAAGAGTCTGACTCCATCGTCTTCACTTCCCCCCTCGCTCCAACAGATACTTACACACATCAATAAAATCCCCCTGAGCTTTCACTTCTATGGGCTAAACAGCCCTAACTTGCTCAGAGAGTCTGTCTTTGTATGAGGAATGCTCCTCTTCCTTCATCATCTTTATGGACCTGTGCCAGACTCATTACAGGATGCCCATGTCTGTCTTTTCAGAGACAAGCCCATGTCCATCTGGTCAGAGCCCAGAAGTGGACTCTGCACTCCAGGTGTGGTCTTAGCCAGGGCTGACTGGAGGACAAGGATCACCTGCCTTGACCTGCTGGCAATACTTTTCCTAATGCAGCCTTATATGCTGTCAACGTCCTTTGTCACAGAGATGCACTACTGGCCATGGTCACTGTGTTATCCAACAAGACCATCAGGTCTTTTTCTGCCAAGCTGCTTTCCAGTCTGTTGGTTCCAGCATGTACTGGTGCAGGGTGTTATTCCACAACATGCAGAACTAGTTGCTTCCCTTTACTGAATGTCATGAGGGTGCTGTTTGCCCATTCTCCAGCTGGTTGAAGTCCTTCTGAGGAGCAGCATAACCATCTTGTGTTTCAAGAAGTTGTCTCAGTTTTGTACCATTTGCAGATTTGTACTTTTAAATGCAAATATCATGCTCAGCTGAAAGACTATAGTGGTTGGTGATCTGGCAACAACCAATGCTCCGAAAAATGGGATTAAATATTTGGTCTAGCTACAAAATGAATTTATGTTATAGTGGTCTGAAATCAGATTACTTACTTACATCTGAGTTCCCACAGCATTTTTCCACCCCAAAACTAAAAGCATGGTGATCAAGAAAATAAAAATACAGCATACTAAAAAAAAAAAAAAAAAAAGTTTGAATGCAGAAAGGATTTTCTAGAAATTCAGAGAAACTAAAGACGAAAGGAATTACAGGTTCATCTTGTATGTTCCATGATTTAGCCTGAAGAACCAAAACCAGCAGTTTACATAGTAAGGTTGTAACTTCTGATATGTCTGTAACGTACATGTTATTACCCAGTCATGGTTCAAAGATTTCAAGTGATGGAAATATATCATAATTATAAGTAAGATGTGATAAAAGTTAATTAGAAATTAGTATGACACAGAACTATGTTGGTTATGTTCATGAAATAGCCTGGAGAAGAGAAGGCTCTGGGGACACCTTATTGCAGCCTTTCAGTACTTAAAAGGGGCCTATAAAAAAGATGGGGACAGACTTTTTAGCAGGACCTGTTACAATAGGACAAGGGGTAATGGGTTTAAAGTAAAAGAGGGGAGATTCAGGCTAGGCATGAGGAAGACAGTTTTTACAATGAGGATGGTAAAATGCTGGCACAGGTTGCCCAGAGAGGTGGTAGACACCCCATCCCTGGAGACATTCAAGGCTGGGCTGGATGGGGCTTGGAGCAACCTGATCTAGTTGAAGATGTCCCTGCTCATTGCAGGGGGGTTGGACTGGATGACCTTTGAAGTTCCCTTCCAACCCAAACTATTCTGTTGTTCTCTGATTCTATGACTTCACATTGGTATGAAAACAAAAGTTCTTATGAGTGGCTCAGTTCCAGCCTGGTACTTCACAAACCGTTCTATTTATCCAATGAAAGTAAACCGTAACAAGACATCATGTTAATATCCATCTAGTTTACCCAGGTAAGTGGAGTGTGAGACTTTGAGCAGAACAGTATGACTTCCTGGTCTAGACAGTACCTTCATGTAGGAATCACTTCAAATTGAAATAGAGCACTTCTAATGATCAAGCATAACCATTTACTGACACCTGCTTTTTCAAAAAGGTGTGGATAAAATAGAAACAGTTATTCTAATGGTAATTTAAATATTGTTCTGAGCTTTTCTAAACTTTTTACAGATACAAACCATCAAACTTCCATTGAATAGAGCAGTTAATTCTTCAACACAAACCTCTTGGCCTTTCCTCTTGCATTATAGTGTTGCTAAATTACTACAATTTTATTGCTGATGTGTGGGTGGATTACTACCTTAGATTGAGTTGAAGAAGAGGGATTTGAGGTAATGTTTGGAAACAGTATTTTTGTGAGTTGTGAGGAAGGAAAATGTGATAGCATGTGTGGAGGCAAGTTCAGGGTATCTTTTGGCACGGTGGTTACCAATACAGTGTTTATGCAAAGATGAAATTAACTGATTTTGGTGGCAGAAAGGAATTCAGTAAAAGAGCACTGGAAATAACAAAAGGGAAGATGCAGTGTCTCTGTCCCCTGAGAGTTATCCTGTAATGTATAACCTCAGTAGTGTCAGTCTGAGGGTAAGTAAAACTAAGTGTTTGTGACTCTTTGCAGTGTCATTCTGCCAGCACAGAGTGAAATATTTTAGAGTAGATGCCAGTAAGTTGTTCTTCAGCACTCTATAGTGATGTCTTAGAAAAAAAAAAAAAATGAGAGGGATTTTGTTGTAAATGAAAATGAGTGTCTATACTCAGCACTGCTGAGAGGGATCTGGGGGTTCTGGTTGACAGCAAGTTGACCATGAGCCAACAGTGTGCCCTGGCAGCCAAGAGGGACAACCATGTCCTGGGGTGCACCAAGCACAGCATTGCCAGCCGGGTGAGGGAGGTGATTGTCCTACTCTACTCTGCACTGGTGCAGCTTCACCTGGAGCACTGTGTGCAGTTCTGGGCACCACAGGATAAAAAAGATACTAAGCTACTAGAGAGTGTCCAGAAAAGGGCTATGAAGTTGGTGAAGGTTTTGGAGAGGAATCCGTATAAGGATTGGCTAAAGTCACTTGGTTTGCTCAGCCTGGAGGAGATTGAGGGAATACCTCATTGAAGTCTACAGCTTCCTCACAAGGGGAGGAAGAAGGGCAGGCACTGATCAGTTCCCTTTGGTGACCAATTACAGAACCAGAGGAAACGGCAGGAAGATGTGCCTGGGGAGGTTTATGTTGGACATTAGGAAAAGATTCTTCACCCAGGGGGTGGTGTAACACTGGAACAGGCTCCCCAGGGAGGCAGTCATGGCCCCAAGCTTGTCAGTATTCAAGAAGCAATTGAACAAGGCCTTCAGACACATGGTGTGAATTTTGGGGTTATCATATGCAGGGACAGAAGTTGAACTCAAAGATCCTTGTGGATCCCTTCCAATACAGGACATTCTATGATTCTATGCAGTTTGCAAATATCTAGTCTATATTTCTGTCTCTTTATCTTCCCAGTCTTATAATCTCTTCCTTTAGATTTGCAGAGCAAAAGAAGACCGATCAAGTAGGCCTCTGCTATATTCTCCAGTGCAGATGAGATAAAGAAAAATTAATTTTCCCTCTCTTAGTGTCTGTAGTGCAGAATCCAAAATGGAATTTGCATTTGTTTTGGCAGTGCTATAATTACAAAGAATTTTAGCACAATACAAAAATGCTGATAGCAAGACACACATGAAGTGATTGCTTAATTATTTTCCCTTTATTTCATTCAAATATTACTTGATTTTGGAATTGTAATAGTATTTGTTCCTCAGGGTGTGTTCTTAAAATTTTCTGTGAGAGCAGCTTTACAAAAATGTGATAAATGTATGATGCAAAACTTAATACAACAATATTTCTTCAGCAACCAAAACCACATCAACTATTGGTTACCTATTATGTTAGCAATATGTAAGACTTTTCTGGTTTCTTGGTTTGCTGATAAAATCAGTGCAAAGAGCATAAGCTGTTAGGTAATGTGGGACACGGAACATTGTGCTGCCAGCGAAATAATTCTAACCCTGTCCTTTGTCAGTCTTGATTTACTGACAACACAGTTAAAGTTGTCATAAGCAAGTGAATTGGTGATACTGAAAGACAGAGAAAACAGCAGCTTGACCTTTTGCTTAGCTTTATGGACACACTATGCAACTGCATGAATAATGGGGTTTTTCTGAGTGGTAATTCAAAGGAGAAAGAAAAAAAAAACCTTCAGCAAATTATTTTTTTAAAAAAAATTTTGACTATTTAATAAAGCACCTTGAAGAAAATCAAAGTATATTTTGAGTCAAATGTATTACACATGCAGGTGCTCATATGCACGAAGTATGCTCTTTTTGCTAAGCAACTCCTCCTGTGATAATGAAGGTTTCTAAACAGGCAGTGTAGCACAAACATGTGCAGATCTGTCCTCAGTTCATATTCGAGACTTAGTATACTTGGACTTCTCACTGCTTTAAAGCTCAGCTCTGCAACAATAGTATTAGAAGAGCACACTTTGTGTGAACGTGGTAACTCTTAATATCAAAAGCACAGAAAAAAAAACCAACCAAACATGTTGTGTCTTACAGTGCTTATTCAGACATGCTCTAAAGTGGATTAAGCTGTTTTTACCTTTGTGTATGCTATGTATTTTTCATTCAAATGTAACATCTATATATCACCATTTAAAATAGGAAAAAATTAGTCATGGTAATATGGAGGAATAAAGATCTTTAAAATATCAATTAATGAAAAAATTGTATGCTATCATTTCAGCTTTTCCTGCTCTGGCTTAAGAAATTCTGTAGTTTTCAGATTGAACTGAATTTCTTTCATCATTTTTTCACAATTGAGAGTATTCTTTGATGTTGCCTCTTCTCGGGCCCATCAGTTGTTTCCTTTGTAATTAACAAAATGTAACATATCTTTTCCTGATAGAAAAGCTGGAAAGCAAGCTTTCTTTTTTAAAAGAAGAAAATAATAAAAGTAATGCAGATAAACTAAGTAATTTGAATGTAATTCTACAACTTCAAATGGCTCACCAAGGCAAAATCCTTCAAAATTTACATTTAGTAAAGTCCAGGGTGTAGATGGCAAGGAATAAGAAAAATTGTGCATAAAGATAAAATGTGTAAAACTATAGCTGGGTGAATGATCATCAACTATAGCAATTTTGAATCCATTATAACTGAAAATGAAGTTAATTTAAAAAAGCAAAGCAAAGCAAAGCAAAGCAAAACAAAACAAAACAAAAACCAAACCAAACCAAAACAAAACAAAACAAACACACATAAGCAAACAAACCAAACCCCAACTTGATTTGGAAAAAAAACCCAAACCGAACCACCAAAAACTAATTCTGCAGGAGAAAGGATAATATTGCATCTCACTTCTTAGAATATACTGTTAGTTATCAGAATATACTAGTCAGAGTGAAGTAATTGAATAGAGGAGCAAATTGGTGCACTGAAAACAAATCAGAGAATCTGATGGCTCTTTTGCTTTGTGTCCCCTGCTGATGCAAAACTTCAGAGCAGTTTTTTCTGTCTGTAATGCTTGAGCAGAGTTTATTGAGCCCAGAATGTTCCTGCAGTGAGAAGAGGGGAGTTTTGGCACAGAACAAAATAACTTGGTTTTATTGACCCTTTGTATAAAAGTCGCTGGACAAACTCTTGGATTGCCTTTAATGTGCTCAGTTTTCCACTTATATAACTTGTGCTGATGCTTGCTCTTGGGTTGTTCAACCCTTGTAACTTCTGACTTTTTCCATTTGGCCTTTTCTCCAGATCCTTTCTCCTTTGTTGTTGCTCTCCTTTCATTTGCTTTCTCTTCAGACTTTACAATCCTACAACCTATGAGATACTAATTCTTGCTTGCAACAAACAAACAAACAAACAAACCCTCAAATAACTACAAACTGAATCTTCAGGTTCAGTAACTAGGATTTTTAATTGTACATCACTCCTAGATAGGCAGATCTCTGATGGATAGAAAATATAGTATCTACAAAATATGGCATATAGTCATCCCTAAATAAAGTGTAACATGGTCTTATGAACTGTACCTTTTGGGGTATTAGTCTGATCTCTTTCAGAAGTATGACATTTAATAAACTATGTCAGGTACCATCATACTGCAGTTCTTGTTCAACAAGATCATTCAGACTGCAGCAAGTGTTCAAAATGTTTTTTAGAGTGACCAAGTGAAGAAAGACCCACTCTTACATAAAGAGATGAGAAGGGGGTGCTATAAGTTCTCAAAATGAAAGCTGAAAGAAGGATGTTGCTATGCATTACACTTGGAAGCAAAGTACAAGGAGGAGCTGGCCAGTTTCTTTTGCACTGAAGGAAGGGAAAGTAATTACAAGTAATTACATCTGGATGTTGGACATGGCAGCTTAAAACTGCAAAGCAAGGCTTTGTTAGAACCTTCAAGTAGAACCTATCAGGTCCTCGAATGTTGGCGTCTTCATAATAGATCTTAAAGGCTGGTTGCTTTTGGTTGCAAGGGGTGGGACTTACCCATAAATTTGTTTCAGTGACTTAGGACAATTTTTATTTGCAGAAGTGCACTTAATGTTTGTGTGTGCACCTCTCACTCATAAGAGTTCTTCTGATAGAGAGCACACAGTCCTCTGCTTGTGAGAAAAAATATAATGGTATTCCTTAGGAGCTGAAGGAATAAACTAAACCAGTGGAAGAAATTTTGTGCTTAGTTATGAGACTGCAATGCCTCTTGTATTTTTGCTTGAATGTCACCTTAAATTTCAAAGAGCTACCTGTCAACAGGAAAGTCAGCAGTTACCATTTTGATCCTTCAATTGATGCTGACAGAAGAAACACAGTTTACCTTCTCAGACCTTCTTCTTCTTTTTTTTCTTTTGTTATTTTTGTCAACTTAAAACACCTTTGGAAGTTGGAAAAGGATGACCATTTGCATCAGGGAGTTGCAAGGGTTTCTCCCTGAAAGAATGGAGCTGGGAACTGGGGTTGACATCAGCACAGGCCAGGCAGAGCCTGACCCATCCCATAGCACTTGAGCCAAATGAGAGAATAGGATGGTGACAGCAACAGGTCCCTTCAACCGTCCAGTATCATGTGAATCAAGGTAACAAGACAGGTCCTGAGTCAATCCAGGAAATCCAAACAACAGTTTAGAAACAGGTTGGAGACAGGCACACCTGTGACATAGTTCAGACAGTCCCTGGTTGAGCTGAAATGGGGCTCCTATCCCCAGGGACAGGGGTGCAAGGAGGCTGCAGGTGAGGCTGGTCATAGCCAGTAAAGCCTGTTAGACTCCATAGGGCCCTGAAAGGTTGCAGGAAAAAAAAAAAAAAAAAATCTAACAAAAATCAGTCAGTTCTTTCCATGTAAAGGTTGCCACTTCCATTGCAAATGACCTGAGCACAGTCACTACTGCCTCCCCTTTCCTAACTCACCTTTTTCCATGCAAAAGCAAGGAGTAAAGCAGATGAACTGGGGGACACAGATGAGGAGGGAATGCACTGACCATCTTCTCCATCTCTTTTATCAGAGTCAGCTTTATTGGCTTCTCCCTTTGCAGAATAGGGACTTAGTGTCACAAAAAGGGAAATACACAGGCAATTTTTCCCTGCCTTTTTCCCGAGTATTGTTTTATGGAGTACATATGTGGTTCAGAGAACCCTGTAAAAATGATAGCAAGTGAGTGGACTTCAGACAGTGCTCTTCTACAGCCCAGCTGGTAATGAGCCTTTTACCTTCTCTTGTTAACTCAGAACATAAAGGTCATTAGCCTTGAAATAAGTTGCAGAGGAAATACCTCATAGACTTACATTATAGCTCATTGAGTGACGATGTTGGAGAGATTAATTTATGCCTGAGAGAGCAGAAGTTTTTTCCTTTTTGCCATAAAGGTTGTTCTCCTCCACATAAGCTAGGCCTTTTTGGTCTCTGTCTTTACCTATTATGTTCTGCTCAGCAAAACTAGGAATCAGGAACTACTCTTTTTGTCACTTCTCTTGCATAATTTATTTTAAAAGCATAGGAAAGAGTCCAGAAAGTTAAGAGAGCTCTTAACTCATATATTTTCAGTCTAGCAGGCACCAACCCTAAAACAGAAGGATCCCCTTAATGTCTGGCTGTGCTTACTCACTGTTAGGTCTCATATTTAGTAAACTGAGTAACTTGATAATATCAGCATCACCTCACAACTTGTCTTTCTTTCCAGGTAATTCATAAAAATGTTTAATGTAAGTGTTGGTTGTAGCACAAATATCTCTAATTTTCCTTTTCTGAACTCCCTCATTATGAAAATTGACCATCTGCTACTACTATCCATATCAATCTCTTAACCAATTACTTTCCACTGAAAGATCTTTCATCTCGTGGCTGTTTCCTTAGATGACTGATGAATTAACTTGCTCAGTGCCTCTGTAACATCAAAGATTATATCAAATGACCCTTCCTTGTCCATGTACTCATTGACTGAAATCCCTGATCTGACCTCATGACTGATCCTGCTCTGAGCAGGAGACTGGACCTGAGACCTCCTGAGGTCCCTTCAGCCTGTGACTCCACTAGAGAATTTCAATGAGTTTGCGACTGTATAGGAATCATGTTGACTGTTCCTCAACAGGTCATATTTATACAACAGTCCACTAATTTACATTTTTTTTACAATTTCTGCTAATTTGCCTTGCATGTACGTCAGTCTTACTGGTTTGTAGTTCCCCAGATGGTCCTTTAAAAGAATTTAACATTCTCCAGTCCCCCCATACTTAGATGAACTTATACATTAAATGTGCACACCATAGCTAGAAGTTGCAGATCACTCCTGCTTCCTCCACTCATCTTTCTTTGAATTCCTTAAGAATTTTTTTTAAATAAGATCTGTGCTGCTCGTTACTGTTCATTTTACTTTTTACTTTGTAAGCTCTTTCATACAGACTCTGACTTGAGACAAATAATGAAAAAAATTTTAAGCTTCAACTAAAATTTGAATTCACAGACTTATTTCAGTTAGTATTGACCATTTTGGAATATCTTATCTATCGTCTCACTCACTGACTCACTCGCTCACTCACTGACTCACTCACTCGCTCACTCACTGACTCACTCACTCACTCACTCACTCACTCACTCACTCACTCACTCTCTCACTCACTAACTGAGATTCTTTTTTCACCTATGGTGATCTGTTAGGTGGTATCCCATTGTATTTGATCCACAAATGGTCTCTCTGAAAATTATGTTTATTTAGCATAGATTCCATGTGCTAGGACAAAGATTATAGTTCAGAGGAATTCCTAAACTCTTTTGTTTTCCTAAGTTATTTGTGCATGTGTTACATAACTTCCCTAGTACTTGGGGTGAAATTTGACACTGTATTACCATAGAATATTTTTATAGTAGTATCATATTTTGTCCAATACCTTGTGAAATAAAGTTGGTAAGTATTACTAAAAAAACTTCCATTGTTGACTGCTTTTGGCTTAAAAAGCATAGCAAATCTCTCTGCCTTTCTGCATTACCAGTCTTGGTGTCTGTGTCCAAGGAGGTACAAGAAAGTATAGGACTTGTTTATTGCAACGAGTGTTTTTGCTACTTAAAATTAACAGGGTAGTGAGGGGATATTCACACCAGGATTTATTATTCAAACCATGATTTACTGATAATAAGACATGATCCGTGATCAAGCAGTTTAGTTCAAAAGAACGTAAGTTATTATCAAGAGCCGTTGCAAAATGCACAGATCTCTTCAACCATTTGATGTTCTTACAATATTTTTTGGTTACAGAAATTTTTGTGCCTCTGTTACTATGAATTTCTAGGTTTTATAGAATGCTGTATTTATTTTATTAAATTCCCTTGCATTGTGATGTGTTTCAAACAGGCTATTCAAAAACTGAGATCATGAGATCCATGTGTACAGATCCATGGGCATTACGAATGTCCATAGGCAATTAGATTTTAGATTGGATCAACAGCAGACAGCACTGAAAAGAGAGGAGATAATTGCCAGACATAAATGGATCTTAGGGTACTCATCTGAGAAGTTTCAGCATGAAGCCATTTGTGTTGTATAGTTAGTGAAGAAACAACACAAAACTAAGAACAACCAGTCAAGACATCCCAGAAACAGAAGATAGGCCACATACCATTTTGCGTTGTTAACATTCAAATGAAAACACAAAAAATTAACTATGAAATTAGCTATGAAAATGGACTCAGACTTACTAGTTGTTTATAGTAAGGCCAAGGTATGCAATGAACTAATGTGATTTCATCCCTTGAAAATGAGAAGAGATGCAGAAGTATTCATTATGTGAAAAAAAGTACATAGGATGAACAAAATCATGTGTCTTGCTCTCTTTTTTGGCAAGCACTTACTGGCTTTGATCAACACAAGGAACCAAAATGAGTAAAAGCTATTACATTTTTATTCTCTATTTTGTTAAATTGATGAAAATACATATTTAATCTGCTTTACATCTGGTACAATTATGTTTTTTACAGAGCTTCAGGAGTGCTGTCAGGAGATGACAGAAGTACTTTGTCTTTGGCAATTTAGGATGTGAATGTTTTGATAGCCTTTTTTTCAATCCAGATTTACATTTTTTTTTTTTTTTTCCCCACAGATGTTATTTCCAGTTTTTACAGGTTGTAGATTCAGGCCCGCAATGCATTAAATAACAGCTAAAATCTACAGAACACTTCTACATATATACAGCTTTGAATAAATGATTGATCTCCAGTCAAAATTAAAATTGAAAATATGTTGAAGAGCTTCTCTGTATTTTGTAGCAGAATACTCACCATGCTGCAAAGAGTTTGCTATTTAGGAGGCACTCACAAGCCGTATTTGTGACTGCAACATGGTGGCAACAGAAATTAGAGTCTGAGCTACACATCATCTTCTTTGAGTCATTCAGACTTACCTTTCCAGGGTGTTGCAGCTTCTTTTCTGTGGTGGTGGGTTACCATTCCATGGTTCAGTAAAATCTGAGCTGCAGATACTTTCATTCATATCACATATTTTTAGATAATGATGTGTATTTTACCTCCTACATTTCCGTTGCATCAGAACTAAGAACAAACAAATGAAAACAAAATAAAAAAAGACAATTCGAAAGAAACAGGCACTTTCATAAATTCATAATATCATTTTAGAGTCTTGAATATTAGACATTACTAATTTTTATTGTCTCAGAACTTGAATTTGATTATTTTTCTTCTCTATAATTCCAATAGTTCTAAAAGAAAAACAATGTATTTACCCAAAGGTAAAGATTCAACACTTTCATTCTTTGAACAATTGCAGAGAATTGTAGAGAGCATAGAACAAAAGTTTGATACATGCTTTTCCATAAATCCTATTGGGAAACTGTACCACGGAAAAGAAAGCCTATCTGTGTTATTCGAATGATAGTGATAAATTTGAAGCTCTTCAGTTATACCTTTAAAGAACCTATAAGTTAATCCCTGGGGTGGTGGAAGTTGAAAGCTAGCTTACTTTTTGGGATGTCCAAGTCTATTTAACAGTCATAGTAGTGTGATACAGTTGAACAAGTCTTATGTCAAGTCTCTGGTGTGAAATTTGATAGACAATAGGCATGTATAAAGCTGAATGTGCTGTTCCTACTTGATAGTATTCTCCATAAGCACTCAAACTTGGCTTCAGTCCTGCAGTGTTGAATTACACTTGCTTTTGTTTTTAATTAGTGCTCTTAACTCAAATTCTACTTCCAATTGCCCAGGTACAGTAAATTGAATTTAAGTTAATTTATTCCAACTGAGCTAAGTGAGATAATAAGGAGAATAGCCTTCTTTGAACATGATCAAATGTGAATTATCTTCCAAATTGCTTTGGTTTGAAGGTCTTCATCATTACCTTCTAGTCTATATTTCATAGAACTAAAAGCAACCGTTGCAACTAACAGTTTTATCTGACCAATAAAAAGTTGATGTTTCTCCAATTCATTGTTAGGTAGAGGTATTAATATAATTCGAATATCTGGGCATCTAAATAAACGACTTGAAATGACGAATGTCTGAAAACATACAATTTAATTTCAACTAACAAAGTATATGTTTGCTCAAAATCACAGGAATTTTCCACTCAAAAATAAATATTTGAATAAATCAAAACTTCTCTTCATTTTTTTTATAGGAAGACATAAAAAATGATTTTCAAAATGCCTAAGGTATATACCATGACTATACTATATAACATGTATTAGCAAATGTCACTCCAGTCTTCAAAAAGGGCAAGAAGGAGGACCCAGGTAATTATAGACCGGTCAGCCTCACCTCTGTCCCTGGGAAAGTAATGGAACAGCTTATCCTTGATGCCATCTCAAGGCATATCAAGGATAAGAGGGTTATTAGGGCAGTCAGCATGGCTTTACCAAGGGTAAGTCATGCTTGACCAACCTCATAGCCTTTTATGAGAATGTAACAAGGTGGATGGATGATGGCAGAGCAGTGTATGTGGTCTACCTTGACTTCCGTAAAGCCTTTGACACAGTCCCCCACAGCATCCTCACAGCTAAGTTGAGGAGGTGTGGTCTAGACAATAGAGTAGTGAGGTGGGTTGCAAACTGGCTTAAGGAGAGAAGCCAGAGAGTGGTAGTCAATGGTGCGGAGTCTAGTTGGAGGTCAGTATCTAGTGGAGTGCCTCAGGGGTCAGTACTGGGGCCTGCATTATTCGATATATTCATTAACAATTTAGACGAGGGAATTGAGTGTACTATTAGCAAGTTTGCTGATGACACTAAGCTAGGAGGAGTGGTTGACATGCCAGAAGGCTGTGCTGCCATCCAGCGGGACCTGGACAGGCTGGAGAGTTGGGCGGGAAATAACCTGATGAAATTTAACAAGAGAAAGTGTAGAGTCCTGCATCTGGGCAGGAACAACCCCAGGTTCCAGTATAGGTTGGGAAATTACATATTAGAGAGCAGTGTAGGGAAAAGGGACCTGGGGGTCCTGGTGGACAGCAGGATGACCATGAACCAGCACTGTGCCCTTGTGGCCAGGAAGGCCAATGGCATCCTGGGATGTATTAGAAGGGGTGTGGTTAGTAGATCAAGAGAGGTCCTCCTTCCCCTCTACTCTGCCCTGGTGAGAGCACATCTGGAATATTGTGTCCGGTTCTGGGCCCCTCAGTTCAAGAAGGACAGGGAACTGCTGGAGAGAGTCCAGTGCTGGGCAACAAAGATGATTAAGGGAGTGGAGCACCTCCCTTATGAAGAAAGGCTGTGGGAGCTGGGTCTCTTTAGTTTGGAGAAGAGGAGACTGAGGGGTGACCTTATTAATGTTTATAAATATATAAATGGTGAGTGCCACGAGGATGGAGCCAGGCTCTTAGTGGCAAACAATGATAGGACAAGGGGTAATGGGATCAAGCTGGAACACAAGAGGTTCCACTTAAATTTGAGAAGAAACTTCTTCTCAGTGAGGGTGACAGAACACTGGAACAGGCTGCCCAGGGGGGTTGTGGAGTCTCCTTCCCTGGAGACATTCAAAACGCACCTGGTCATGTTCCTGTGCGACCTCACCTAGGCATTCCTGCTCCAGCAGGGGGATTGAACTAGATGATATTTTGAGGTCCCTCCCAATCCCAAACACACTGTGATACTGTGACTACTGTTCTATTTCAGGAATTAGGACTTCTGTATATGTAGATATCATATGAAAAGTTCATCTCTGTGCTCAGTAGTGGTCTAGAAAATAGACTATTAGCAATTTTTATGAAAGAAGCAAGGAGAAAGCACTATTGTACCATTGACAAAACCATGGTTTGCCTTCATTGTGACTACAGTGGCCAGATGGGTCTCCAATCTAGTAAAAAACTAGAAAAGTAGAACTAGAAAATCTTCACAGAACAACCAAGATAATCAGAGACATGGAATGGCCTCAGCACAAGTAAGTACTGGAGAGTTCTACAGGCTGAAAGCAAAACAAATGAGAGTAGATTGGACAGAGATGCATGAAATCAGAAAGGGCATGGAGATAGTGTGTAGGTAGGGGCTCCTCACTGCCCCTTCCACTACAAGAATTAAAGAAAAGCAGATAAAAATAGTTCATTGCTAGTGTAATTCAGTTGTGGAGCTTCTGGATTTTACAGTTCTGTGACTGGTAATACCTTACATAAGCTCAAGGGGTAGTTGGACAAGTTCAGGGAATACAGAAGGTTATTTAATCTGAATACACTATCTGTTGTTCAGGAAATCACTGAACTGCAAAATCGGAAAACCAGGAAGATTATTCCAGGAAGGTTTTGATGCCTTTTTATCCTGCCTCTATGCTTCTTCAGAGGTACCTGTTTTTGAGTTCTTCTGAAGAAAGACTGGACTTAGTTGTGCCATTGGCCTAATCTGCATCAGTCTTATAGTTTACCAACAGCACTGAGATTCTGTGCCAATAGCCTTCTTTTTTTTACCCCATCTCCCAGTTAACCCCTTCAGTTTCCAAGTGTTTGTCACTGCACTTCAACTTTTCCTCTGTTCTTAGTGCACTCTGAAATAACTGGCAACAATTTCAAAAAATTTAGCTTCTGTTCCTTTCCTCCCATTTTTAGAACTTCTTCCTTGTTCTTTTGGTTTCTCTTTTTATCAGATTCTGGGAGATTTTCAGGTGTCTAAACATATGTTTTTAGACAGGCAGTATCTGACATATCAGTGTGAGACTGGTAGATATGATACAAGATCTACAGGAGACAAGCTCTTCTGAAATGGTAGCTCAATATCAAAAGCATCTGAATAACACCACATTGCAGCATCTAAAATGGCATTAGATTCTTCTGTACCTTTCCTTTTGTGTCCTAATTAATGCTTGTTTCTCCACAGTCTGCCTTTTCTTCCTTGATAGAGGCAAAGAAATCATTTAGAGACTATTTTTATGTTTTACTTCCAGCTCCACATACCAAGAACAGTTGTTATGGGGAACTTCAGTGCTGTCTTTCCAGTTTTAGACTAACATGGGCTCAATTACTCTGTTAAAAATGTCCTATGTGTGTCAGCAGTTTTCATTGTTAAGCTATGGAAAAGTATCTGCTGAGCATGAATTCACATGGATGGCAAGACACATGTTCTTCAAACAGACTAATTTGCCCCCAATGCCAGATCACTATTTCAAAGCAGAATTTTACAGCTGTTGTCAGAAAAGGTTTTCAGAGTTATTTTTTTTTACATATGCATGCACCCACCTATGTATTTGCTTTAATTTCTTCTTATATAGAATTTGTTTAATTTAATTTATTGTTTATAAGTCTATCCTAGACAGACTGAAAATTCATCTCTAAGTTCTAAATTTAGTTTTCAGCAAATGAGAACAAACCTCTAATGCAAAATGCCAGCAATATTTATAAGAAATGGTATTAATGACCTATCCTTTAAACAAAATTTTCAGTTTTGTCTGAAAACAGCAAATGTGTAATAGATATTTTAAAGGTTTATAAATAAACTTTTTAAAGTTTCTTTAAATTTTTACATTTTTCATGCAACAGTCTGTCTTCCCGTAAAAAATAGTCTGTATTTCTGATTGATGACTCTTTTTTTTAAATCTGTATTCTACCACAAAAGTTCTGTTTAAACAAAACACAGCCCTGGAGATTTTTGTAATTTTTTTGTGGTTTTTTGTATTTGGTGTTGTGTGGTGGTTTGCTTTTTTTGCTTCAATCACCTATTTCACTTGCTGAGATGGTGATTTAGAAAAGATAGCAAGTTATGAATTGGATTTTGTTAAAATTTATTAATTGAATAATCTATTCCTAATAATAATCACCATCTGAATCACAGTTTAAAAGGTTTTATTTAGAGATTTAGATCAAATATTTACATACCTACCACTACAAATGTCTCAGACTTTCCA
This sequence comes from Patagioenas fasciata, assembly GCF_037038585.1. Taxonomy (NCBI): domain Eukaryota; kingdom Metazoa; phylum Chordata; class Aves; order Columbiformes; family Columbidae; genus Patagioenas; species Patagioenas fasciata. The sequence goes on from NC_092521.1 coordinate 83,702,870, forward strand.
TTCCAAAAATACCTTTGTCATTTGTCTGATTTTGATAACTTCACAGAAGACTGAAAACTACCTCATTGACACTGAAGATAATCTCATACTTGCATGAAATGAATAATTTCTTTAATTTTAATACATTGTTACTTTGATTGGTTGCAGTGGTCCCAAGTGTAATGAAATTATGTAACTGTGTAGAAAGTTGCACAATATATTTAATCACAAAGTGTCTGTATAAAATAACAATTAGGCTGCATAAATTCCCCTTAAAATATCTTCCTTCCATTACTGCTTCCAAGCAGTTTTCAGGCCCATTTACCATCAGAATAGAATCCTTGAAGTCCTAAGCACACTGAAACAACCCAGGACATTCTTGCATGAGATTAATAAACGTTCCACTGTGAAGGGGTGACAGTAAATACCATTTACAACAGAACTGTGACATTTCTATACCTATACTTCCAGGAATTCAATATCCTTTATTTCGTGAACCAAGTAATCTCAGAGTAACTATATTGGTAGAACTAAGCCCTCACTACAGGAATGTATCCTGACAGATAATCAGTGAAGAATAAAACCCACTCAACTTCCAGAGCAGGAAATTTCTCGGGAGACAGTTCAATCTCTGATCTCTTGGTCCCAATTCTCAAGTGAACCAAAACTCCTTAACCCCACAACTTCAGTAAACATAATAGTTTTGTAACACATTTGCATAGTCCTCAACGAATCCCAAACAAATTAATCTCTTTGTGTTTCACAGTTTAGGGACTACCTCTCTCCCCTAAAAGATCATCTCTCAATCTCTCTCTCTCTTTCTCTTCCATTATCCCCATGTCCCTTTCCTAACAGTCACAGGTATATCAAGTATCTTTTGTTTCAGAGATCTAAATATATAATATATATTTCTCTAAACTTCTGCTCACCTGTGATTTGTGGTAGGTACCTGGGTTTGAAATCTAAATCTATTTCAGACCTGAGGAAAAATTAGAGTTCCTGAAAGCTTGTCTGATTGTTCCAACTGTATTTGCTGGTTTGATAAAAGATATTCTCTCTGTCAAGAAGTCTTGTCCTGCTTTTTTCCTTGTTCAGATTTTCTGTAAGATAACATAGAAAATAATGTTCAGAGGCAGATTATAAAGTGAAATATATAGTTGAAAAGATATCTATATATGTATATATATATAGATATATATATATATATATATATACTCTGGAGCATCCAAATACGATTGTTGTTGGCAGCAGAAACTTTACAGACCACTTACGGCTGGTTGCATGATCAAGAAATATGCATAAAGATTAGGTCACGAATGAGAGTGGCAGGAAGATTGCCAGGAGGTGTATTAATCATGAAAAATTACAGTAAACTCAGAGGGTTCATTAATGTTTTAAAATAATGAACATGGATATGACACAATTTCAAGGAGCTTTTTGTATGTTTGTGGGTATTTTTGTTTTTGTTTGGGGGTGTTTTAAATTTTTTAATGTTTTTTGGTTGGTTGGTTTTGTTTGTTTCTTTGTTTTTAAATGTTCTTTTCCATTTGTGTGCTTGTGAAGCTTAAGAAACACACCACAGTTTTGGGGATTACACATCTTCCCAGGCATGTTTCTCTTGCTTATATGTGTTATGGATTTGCATAATTTCAGTTTTAATACAGAGACAATTTGCAGTTAAAATTTTCCAAAAGGCTAATTTTGCTTGCAACAGATGCTTCATCATATGTGGAACAGACTTTAAGCATTAGACCTGATTTCATACTGGATAAGAAATCCTATATGTCAGGTCTTTGGCTAGGTCAGCAAAGGCTTACAGAGCTTCAATGTGTTATTAAATAGCCTGTGCAGAACCTCAGCCTTGGAACTGATTTATTCTTAAAGCACGTAATTCTCTCCAATTACTGATGAGAGAGGTGGAAGATATCAACTGATACTTGCTGAGTAAAAGACTTTACAAGAACAAAACACACCAGCTAGTATCTCAGTCCTTATTATGAGTATATATTCAAACTTCTGTACTGCGTAATGAGAAGGTAGCTTGCCTGGTTTTGTGTAAGCAAAATATCAGATATCTGGAGCAGTACTCTGCCTGGGCTGTTATGTCTGCTTTCTCAGACTGTAAAAGTGGGGGGGAAAAAGCAGTAATGGGAGTGCTAGGTTACAATATCTTTGGGTTTACTAATGATCCTTTTATTGAAGGGAAAATGAAGATAAAGATGATGTCTGCTTGAGATAAGTGTGCCTCAGTTTTAGGAAGGTATTAAATTCTTTCATGTAGATCTTTTTTCCCAAATTGTCAGATGTAAATGTGTCTTATTCTAGCCTATAGTAAAATCTTTCAGGAGATCAAGTGTTAGTACTTTCTTTAGTTTGTTAAGATATTTAAACTGTAGAAATGCAGCTACAGAAATAAATGTTATTGTCTTCAAAATAATTGGAGATAAAGACTTTGAGGGACAGTACCAGAACTGGAATTTTTATGCATTGTACAAAAACACCTTTCTCACACTAAAGATTAGATGATTAGATCCTGAGAAGCCAAAACCATCTCAAACTTGAAGCATAAAAACAAAACAAGAAGGAAGGAGGGCTTGTTAACATAAAAATCAGGTCATAAATAATATAAACCAAATCTATTTTTTAAATATAAAATTCAGACAACTGCTAAGGTTACCACATATCTGTGGCTGTTTAGCCTCTTTTGCTTCAGACTTCCATTTGTACTGTTAAATTTACATGTTTTCAGATGGCTTGGTATGATCTCAAGAAATTTAAAGTAGGACACATATTATACCACATGATGAGTATCACAATGAAAGAAAGAATTAATTTCCCTAATATCGCTAGCAGAAGGCTTTGAACTCTGATAAAGGAATAGCTTGCCTGGGATAGGATGAAAAAGATTGAGGCTTTGTTTGAACATTAGCACAGTTTTGAAAATAGAACTTTTTGTATCCTCTGTTAATTTTCATCTCACACATGCAGAAAGAAGGCACTCTATCTAGCCTAGAAGTTTTGTAAATAAATGAGGCTTAATATCGAGTTCTGAACACAGTTGCTAATAGAATTGCAAGGGCAAAAAATCATGGACTCCACACAAACCAATATGAATTCAAGCGAAGCCATTTATTACAGAGACAAGCCTCCTTATATACGCAGATATTTCTTGATCACGCGTCCACGTTCTAAACACGCATTGGCTGATCGGATATTGTCCGTGTTCAGGTCTTGTTATTATAGAATTACCTCACTCTCATAACAGGTGTTGTTTTTCAGCCTTCGCGCCAGCCTTGGAGTTGCTTTGTCTAGTTCAGAAATAAATCTCTAACTAACAGAAACCCATCCACACAACAACCTTAAGAAAATCCCTTAAATTTCCCACGTAGAATAGTATCCACCAAATTTCATGTAACAGATTTGGTACTAAGCTCATTGTTTAACTTAAGCAAAATTAATCCTTGTGCTATGAGGATGCTCTCCTTAAAAAATCAATGAGGTCTCCTAGTCTCTTTCCTTCTAGGACAATTTCTCATGGGATTGTACCAAATAGGATACTAAACAGACCAATATCTGCTCTGAAGTTCAGGGTTGTAATCCTGCTGTTTGTCTTGCTTATACCTCTCAGAACTTTAAACTCAAGTATCTTGGTCATGGCAGCCAAGCCTGCCCTTGACATTATTCACTGTTTCTTCCTTGTTTTTGAGTAGCAGGTCCAACAGAGCACCTTTTCTTGTCACTAGACTGATCACCTGTATCAAAAACTGTCTTCAAGACATTCTGGAAGTTTTTTGTATTGCTTTCACCAGCTGTAGTGCCCTTCTAGCAGATATAGGGGTGATTAAAGCCTCCCATGAGTACCAGGACCTGTGACTAAGGTTTTCTCCAGCTGTCTAAAGAAGGCTTCATCTACCTCCTTTTCTTGATCACATGGTCTCTAGTAGACACTTGATCAATCACCTGTGCTAGTCTGTCTTCTGATCCTTAACTCCTGCCTAATATTTCTCTACTGATTTGTCTCTAGCTTCAAGGCAAAGTTTTCTCCATTTGAGCCACCACTCCTTGACAGAAAGCACAACCTCTTCCTTGCCTTCCCACCTTGATCCATCCACTGTAGCACTCCAATTTAGAGAGTCGTCCCACTGTCTCCGTAATCTCAAAGACATTATACCTCTGCATCTTTGCTTGGACTTCTGATTCTTCCTGCTTGTTCTCTGTACTACATCTATTTGTGTACTGGCATTTGGCATGGGCCCTGAGTCATATCCCACATCTCTCCAAGTGTAGGAGCAGCCCTGTAATGTTGCTGTCAAGACACATCTGTTTTGCCCCTCATACTCTTCAGGTTATGGCAACACTACCCTACATACAAAGGTTAAAGTACTCCTCACTAGATTAGCAACTTTGTTTGCAAAGACACTCCTGTCCCACTGTCAGATATCTCACTTCTATACAACAGCCCTTATTGCTCAAAAGGAGTCTTGTGGTCATAGAAGCCAAAGCCCTGCTTGCAATACTAGGAATGTGTCAACCTACTGAATGAGTCCACCTTGGCTGGAGCATTTCCCCTTTACTGGAAGGACAGGGACATCACCTGACTGCCTTCTACGTCATCCTGTGAGCTGTGAAGCTCTCTTGATGCATTTCATGTTACCCTCAGTCACACTGGGGGCTTCACATGAAAAAGTAGCAAGGGGTAATAGTCCCAGGGCCAGACATTCCTTGTCATTTCTTCTGCAGTATCTTAGATCTAAGCCACAGCTAAGCAAGAAACCTCCTGAAAAATCAGGCCAGGTTGGCAGGTAGTTGCCTTCATCTCCCACAAGGAAGAAATCTCATATCTACCACATGCTTTTTATTTCTTTCCAGGCTAAGTTAACTCTGATGAACTCCCCAATGAGTCTTTTTCATCCTTAAGCAGTGCCCAGAGCACTACACCTGTGCTTAAGCTGCAGATCTGCTGGTGGAGCAGGAGCTTTTCTCCTGTTGCCCAAAGTCATAGCCTTCCTCCTCCATCTGTTTGACCACGGTCACCAGCTGCTATGACTCCTTCTTTGCGTTGCATAGCTCAGGCTCTTGCCTCTTCAGGTTTTCTGGAAAGAATCTGCCACTATCCTCTTTAACCTTCCTGATGCTGTGCAGTCTCTCAGCCCTCCCTGTTACTCCTTCATTTGGCAGCTCAGTCCCCTGAACAGAGCACACCTCCCATGGAAGAGACCTCAGGCCATCTTTGCAACACTAAATCCAGGCTCTGGGCAGAACCTCTGTTGTGTCAAGGCCATTAGCATCAGTCAGCACTGGAGTATGCGCCTTGCAGGCTGCTGAGATCTTCACTACACCATCTCCACATGACCCTGCTCGGTCCCAAGCAGCCATGGAAGGCCCCTGTGTGCCTCTCTTCACTAACTGCTGTGACAGTAGCCACATCTATCCACAGTCCCCCAACTTAAGCTTTCCAGTCTGGCAGTCAGTGCGTCACAGGAGCTGCCAGCACGTTAGGCAAAGCCCCAGCAGAACTGGCAGCAGAGCCCGCAGTTGCTATACAAACTGAGAGCAGCAACAACAGACAGTAGCACCAGCAGCCTCCAAGGCACCCTGCCCATTCCTGCCAGACGACCAACACCTTGTCACCGTGCTCCCAAAGCTACACTGCAAACAGCATCACACATGCTGGCCCATTCCTGTCACATCACTGCTTTGCAAGCCTATCAGAGCCTTGCCACTGCCCTTGGCTCCACATGTGGGTGTTGCTGGTAGTGTCACCCTCACAGCAGCTGCCTCTAAGGCTGACCTGATTGTTACAGTCTGAAAGGCTCCTTAGATGCAGGGCTTAGTCTAAGACACTCAGCTGTGATATGATGAGTAGTAAAACAATGTCTTATTGCGTGGTGACACTGAGAGGTGTCAGGCTGACAGGGAACATGCAAGGCAGTAGGTAGGTTTCTCAAGGTTACTGAATACTAACTTTCACTTCAGTGCTGTGAAAACAATTGATCAGATTATTCTTTTCCAATAAGTGTTTTACTTCTACAGTATTTTTATTATTATAAATTAAGATGAAAGATTTTGCCTGTAGCCAGTTTTAAAATTTTAAATGTTGTTTATCAATGATTCCATCCAAATATTACTGCAAGAATAAATTTTAAGCCCTGTGGGATTTTGAGAGTGGCTTTTTATTCAGAGTGTGTGTGTACGTGCACGCACTTAGCTTTCATTTGTCTACACACAAAGACAATATGATCTCTCTCTGTACATTTTTCAGCATGCTTTATCTTTTGAACTCATTGGAGAAACTGAACATTTTTCAGGAGTGCGAAGATCTTGGAAATAACTCTAACGTTTTGTTAAATTGGACAGCTGAGTAAAGGAAAGGTTGGAACTTGAGGACACAGTGTTAATAGATAAGAGATAATCCCCAGAAATGAACAGCATGCCCTTCTATAAAGACGTAACCTGGGGAAAAGCTTCATTCATATCTGAGGCCTTTCTGAGACACTAAAGTCAGTAACCATGTGACACCAATCTACAGAAAATTAAAGATTGTTAGGTCCAGGGTTGTAACTACTCTATCCCCTATGACTATCTGGCCCTGAACATCACAGGTTTTATTCAGTTTATGTACGCTTGGATGAGCATAGGTAGGAAATAAGTAGGAAAGCTTTGTGCTCCACCATTATAGAACAGTGAGCAGTGAAGTAATCTACAGCACCTGCTTATGGGTAGGCTACTTACACATGTAATGCTTTAAATAAATACACATGTCAGTATTTATGAAGAGCAGCAAAAATAATGTGTATGTTATTTTACTGGTATCATTGGCTCAGCATGTTTATTGAGAAAGACCATATATTGAGCAGAAAGATTTTGTCATAAAGTATACTGCTGCTTACTGCATAAAATTTGTCATATTTTCCAGATCAAGACCATATTTTATCTATATCAAATATAATCCTGTTGTAGCTTTTTAATTAGAAATTTTTAAAAAAGGGCAAAAATCAAAACCAGAGAATTTTTACCAGAAGGGGATCAACCAGGTTATCATTTGGACCTGCAGACTTTTAAGTGAATGGTGCATCATATTGGAAATGATGTAAAGGTACGAGGGATTATTTTATTTTATTTTATTTTATTTTATTTTATTTTATTTTATTTTATTTTATTTTATTTTATTTTATTTTATTTTATTTTACTTTATTTTATTATTTTATTTTATTTTACTTTATTTTATTTTATTTTTTAAATTATTATTCCATTGTAATCTTTCCTGATTCCAGAAGCAGCTTTCTCTAATTTCCCTACCTCTTTTAGTGCATCTAGTCAACAAATCAGTACTCTTAAAGCTGGCTTTTTGCTTAATTTCTCCCTTACCTAGACTGTGCAGCTGAACTGTAGGTGAAATGTTAACTGGTTAGCCAGCTTACATCCTCCTGGCAGGTGCTGCTGTTGCTCCCCTGAACCTCAGCCTCAGCTTCACTTTCAGGCTGTTCATCACTATGCTTTTGCCTCTGACTTAAACCTTCAGCAATTCTCCTGACAAATGAATGTGCCATTTAAAGATACTTATGTTTTCACTTCTGTTTGATTTGCCACCTCCACCACCAAACTGCTTGGTACCTTCCTGATATCTGAATTTTGCTTTCCCACAATGCCATAGGCAAAAATATGTCTTATGTATTGTCTAATCAGCAACAGAAAAAAAAAAAGAAAAAAAGGAAAAAAAAGTAAATATAGTTTGAACAGTCAAGAAAGGTGGTTTGAGATAATCTGCCTGGGACAGTGTAAAGCTCAACTCAACTAGCAGAACTGTAGAGCTGCTCCTTTGCCTGGGGACAAGCACTAAGAATCAAGGTCAGTAATAACACCAGTAGGTATAGTAGCTATACAATTAGACATATTCATATAGGCTTACTGGTTGGTACAACTCTGTTTTTCACTCTGTGTGGCTTGTAGCAGCTAACAAAAGTATTAGGTAGTTATAAAATACATTCTCATGCTTATTGATTCTCAGCTGAATGCAGATATTTACCAGGGGTGTTTTTAATAACCCTGAATATTTTACTGAATAGAATAGCTGAAACAAATTTATAAACCATCTTCTCCAAATATTATGCACATAAAAGCACAGAGTAATTTCTCATTAAAATCCAATCTAAATTTAGCCTAGTTTGTGATTTATCATAGATACAGTTAAGATACACATGATTAGTGCTATTTTTGTATAATATATTTGCATTCTACCAGCCATAGTGCAAAACTATATGGTTCAGGAAGGCAAAATTCTGACAGCACTTGAAAGAGGGGTAAGGTTTTCGGCTTATATGTTTATGGTGAGACTTTCAGATACCCAAATCTTACAAGCAGATGTGCCCATTTTTTGTTTGTTTGTTTATTTGTTTTTGGTGTTGTGGGTTTTGTTTTGTTTATTTTTAATAAAGAAGCACATATTGTAATTTCTCGATAATTATAATGTCGATTTTCTTAGTTACCAAAGTGACCTTTAAACAGAGAAACTTTCCTTGACCATATAAATACATACGCTTTGTGGGTGTATGCTTAAACACACCATATATGCACTCTGTGTATATTGAAATACATCTAGATACCATCCAGTCCATACCATTCCATTCCATTCCATTCCAACTCATGCAGAATTGTACACATAGTCAGTGCTCAGGACAGCCATGCAGACTGCCTGTGAAAGCTGCCTCAGTTTGGCGCCGGACCTGCCGCGGCCCTGTTACACCAAGCCACAATACGGCTTTCTGCCTGCTGCACAGATGGCTCTGAACGCAAGCAGCCAAGACACAGAGAACACTAGGCATTTGCACAAGCCAAAATTCCTGCGTGGTGTATTAGGTGTTGCTGTTTAGCCAGCTTGGATTTAGATCTATTTTGTGTTATAAAAACCATAGCGTCTGCAGCAGTCTGCGACATGGCTGGAATTTTCGCTAAATTATTATGAGCCTATACAGCCTCAATGGAATTTGTGTTTATTCCCTTATGTATAAGAAATTTTCCAAAACATGAACCAATTGCCTTGCGTCATCAAAGTGCCTTTTACAATAGACGAGCCCTCTTGTCCCTTTTCTACATCCAGCTGTTTTGTCATTAAGCCCTTGTGTAATGATAATCTTTCCTGATGTATTCAGTGACAGCTATTGAAGCCTTACTCAGATGTCTCAGTGTAATTACGCAGATGTTTATTATGGGTAAGAGGAGTGGATCTGAATCCTGAGGTCTAAAGCTTCCATCCAAATTTTCTGATAATGTTCATACTAAATTTTGGAAACTGAGCTTTCATAAATGACCTGAAAAAATAATTACCTTAGGTAATTTCATGCTGTCTCTAGTTCTTTGTGGGTGGTAGTATCCATTGTCAAATATCAAGAATGAAAAAAATTCACTGTACCCTTCTGCTGTTATCTGTCATGTTCCTTATTTTATTCAGGAACAAAAGTACCCCAGCATGGGAAAATATTTTTACAGAGTACCTTTCTGGAGCCTATAATTTTTTATAATGTTTTAAAGAGAAAGCTGGCCCATTCAAAGAGAATGACCCCAAACTCTGTCTAATAAGCCTGTGGTTTAAGTACTGAGTATGAATAATTTGAATTTAGCAAGATCTGGAAAGATTTGTCTTTGACACAGAAGAAGGCATTTAGTTTCTGTCAATTGACTGAAAGTAGGGAATTCAGTGATGGGATAATTTGATGTCTGTGGTAGAAGGGTGATTAGAGCTGATAAGACATTTGCAATGGGCTATTTTAATTGAAGTATCAAAATCTTTTTCAGGTCATTTTCATCTTATTAATACTGTAAATTTGGAATTGTTTGGGAAGTTTTTGTCAGTAGACTAAGGTACTTCAAATGTATTGTGGGATATATATACTAATTAGGTAAATGTGATGATTTGTTTTAAAAAGGCTTCTCAAAGATGGCTTCATTGTTAAGCCCTTTTGCCAAATAGTTTTTCTGCCAATCTTAGTTTTAGAAATGTTTGCCTTTGTAACAGTGCTTCCTTAATTACAGAAATGAAAAATGATAATTTTCATCTTTTTATTTCTGCTGAAACAAATAATTTTCTGGTTATCAGTTTGGTCTGACTGATTTGAACTTGACCTAGAGGAAAAAAATTAGTATTGGTCTCTGTTAATCTCAACATACCCTGATAGCCAGCACAAAGCTAACAGTTCCTGCAGGGATTTCTGTTTGCATCAAAGCTCAGAATGAAATAGTGCCATTTTTCTGTTGCAATATTTGAATGGAAACTGCTAATGGAATTTGAGGAATATTAGTATTTTTATAAACTTCAGTTAAGAAAGCCTCATAAACCTGATAAATCTCAGCTTATCAGCTTTTTCTAAAACCCATGGGACTACAGACTTTTCCCATTTAACAACTGTCCTGTTTTCTCTATCTGCCTTCCTCTAGTCAAATTTTCAGGTTTCTGTTTCTGATCCAAATATAAAATGAAAGATGTGACAGGCAGTTAGGGAAGAAGGAGGTGGAAGAGATTGCAAATTTTGAGAGAGGAGGTGATAAGTGGTTGAAGAGAGGAAGAGAAAAAGTAGGAATGGTTTACTCTCTCACAGCACAGGAATGAAGATATTCTTATGTTTTAATGTGTGCAGAGTTGGAGCCCCAGGAAACATCACTCATGAGCAGAATGCTGCTGTGCTGTGCCTTTTGCACTAAACAAGCAGCTCTGGAGAACTTGCAGCTGTGATACATCACAACACAGAACAGGACATATGTTTGAATGAGAGGTTAAAGGGGCTCTCTGGTAGTATTAGTCATCATCAGAGATGTTAGGCTAAACATTTCAGCAGCTGAATTGTTGCCAAAATTTGCACTGGTGAGAAAAGATGATGGAGTGGATAATGAGTTAGAGTCAATATATGAGAAGGAAATCCTCCAAAATGAGAGGGTGCCACAGAAGAAAACATGAAAGAGCTGCTTTGAAATTATACCTTGCATACAATGTGGGCTGATATCACAGGACAGCTGAGGATAGAGTTGCTATATGCATGCCAACTGAGAAATGTTTTGAAAGAATGAATTAATGATGGAAAGATTAAATCATGTTCTGATTTGAGAAAGGTTTCTCTCAGTTTCTGCTTCTGTTGTTTTAGCTCTTTTGCTAAAAGTCTCTGTAGTTGTTTTTCAGCAAAACCACCCTTTTGTGGTTTAATTAATTTTCTGAGAGATCACTTTAGCTATGAATAACAGATGCCTTGAGTGAAATTTTTTGAAAGTCTTAAATGAAGACGAAATGTAATAATCACAAAGTATAACTAGCACTGTTAATCTCCTAGAGCTGTAACACTTCAGTTGTATATTATTGGAACTAAGTAGTAGTTTTGTCCCAAAAGCAGTACCATGTGAAAAACATGGTTTTCAAATTTGGAAATAACACCCAAAAACTATTGGGGGGTATGGATTTTTATCTAGCAAAGTCATAATTGGGTTTTGGTAAATTATGTAATGGTTCTGAGAATGATTTTGTGTAGCAGTTATTTCTGTAACAGTGCTGTTTATCTGCTTGCTCATGTATCTTGGTCCCCTAATGTCATTTATATAAAAATTAATACAGATCTACAAATACATAGAATATCATATTTGTGCTTGTACAAATAGAATATGAAATCATAGCTGATGCTGTGTATCTGTGTCCCTGTACATAATAATAGTTAAGCAGTCCTATGAGCACATTAAAACCATAGCTGCACAAAATGTGGCATTTTGGATTGCTTTCTGTCACTTTCTGTGCTTGTCCCATCTTCCTCAAGCAATTGGAGGGAATAATCATCATTGTAGAGACAGTCATAAATCTTTCTTGATCAGTTATTCAGGGGAACATATTACACTTGTTTCTGCATTTCTTAGAAACCAAAGCCTCTAATGCTACATTAACTTGGTTAATTCAACAAAGGACAACACAACCAATAACTCTTGTTAAAAACTTTAATCTATTTTGACATAACAAAGATTTATGCTGCAAAGCATGTTAAACGTCCTTTCTTTCCAAGTTTAACATTTGAGTACTGAAATATTTACAATTTTTTTTTAATTGTTCTGTGCTGCTTCAGTGGTTGACCAGGTAAAACCCATGGATGCTCACTAGAAGGTGTTATTTTCCTCACCTGAGGAAGAGTGTTTTCTTACTCTTCGACCTGACTATGAGCTTTGTACTGATCTATATTACTTCGTGCAAGAAACGGCAAGGTGGTCAATTCAGGGAAGTTTTAACACCACATATGTACAATACAAATACTCCTCTTAGTACACTAAGACAGCATATAATAATCTTGGTAATAAAATGAGTCAAAAATCATCTTGTAGCACACCTTTCCTTTTCTAAATGATAGCTGCTGTCAGAATGTGAATAATATTGAAACTGTACTCCTTGTGATCGAGTCCTACATATTGGTTGTCACCATCCAAAAAGAAAAGATACAGCACCTGATAATAAAATGTAAGTACCAATTTATACATCTGCAACTCAAACCTCCATAATCACAGCATTCTTGCAAAATGATATTTATTTCTGTATTGTAAATAGAACCACATCTGTTTGAGCTTCACGTACCCTCGTCAAATAATTATGAAATTGTGTATTATGGATAACATCATTAATTCCTGTAGTAAAGTGAGGAATGACCAGATGCTGAAACTGTATGACACCACATGGTGAAGTAAGACCTAGAATTTGGCATTAGAATAGCACAAACAGTTACAATGTAATGTCTTCGTAATTCATAATGCACTGACATTTGCTCCCTACCAGTTTTGAACTTCCATATATCCACTCTACCCATTCTCCCTTCTTATTGCCCCCAACCCTCCCCAAACATAAGCAAAGAAGATGATTTTGGTTTGTGTTTTTTTGTTGTTTGAGCGGGGATGTTCTAGGTGGGAGGGGTGGATACTGCATCATAAGTCTTTTCTTGCCCTTGTATCTTCCTTCTCTCCTGGTGTGCTAATTGTCTTTCTGCACATTTCATTTCCTTGGTTGCACACAAAATCTAATAAAGACCCCAGAATAGAGAGCATTTATGTTTCAAAGGAAGCAGAGACCTCTAAAATCAATCTTTCTGGTCAGTGCTCTGGATAAGAATCCTAACAAGTACATGGTTTCTCTGCTGTTACAAGAGTGACTCTTTTAAGTGCAAAATTGTTCAGATTCTAATCTCATTTTTGCATGTCTAATAAAGAGCTTTATTATATTTTGCAATTACAAACAGCTAGATGAGGCAGCTGGTACATAATGGTATACATGCCCTTTTTGTATTGAACTGGCACTTTCCATTGGAATACAAATGTCTTGGCATTACAGAAATAGCTTTTTATATAGGGCCAGTTATATTTTAAAGTTACAAGATGTAAAGACCGAGTGCCATATCAGGCAGTGGATGTGTAATGGCATCCTGTGCAGAACAGGAACACTCCATGGCTCCCAAGAGACAGCTGGTTAGTAATGCACACATTTAAATGTATTTAGCAATGGTTGCTTCAGGAGGCACAATAAAGATATTAAACTCAAAGATATTTTATTCATAATTTCTTTAACCTTCATTGGATGCTGTCTAATGTCATATATTGTTAGGGATAGCTTGCTGCCTCATTAGTATTTCACTACTTCGGTCACACTGAAAGGGAATGGGTGACATTCACCCAGCAGGTAGGTTATTACAAAGCAGATAGGTTATTTTTATACATCAGATTATCTATGGTGATTGTAAGGTGAATTTAGTTTGATTTATTTAACAATAAAAGTAGTAATTTTCTCCATATTCAATTTAAAATTAAACAACAGCTACCTTCAAATAGAGGAAGTGTACTGCTGTGTCAAAGATGCCATTTTCAGATCATTCTTTTCTTTCCAGAAAAGATAATGACAGGGAGAAAAAAAAATATAATCAATTATAGTTATGTCAGTGATAAAAAACATGAGTCATTCAGCTCTTTCTGTTTAGCAAATTACCTTTATTAAGGATTGGATTGGTACAGAGCCATATATGCCTTAGAGGAGATTCCCTCTAACTGGTGACATCTGAATACATATGTATTAAAGAGACATCTACTGGGCTCTCCTCTGTCCTTAATTCTCTTCTAATTACTTCTTTTTTTTTTTTTTTTCAGGAACACATGAACAAATTTCATGGGATAAAGTCTACTTGAAAACATCACCCAGGTAAGCAAGGGCTTGGCTATGTCTGCCCAGTTCTAGCTCATTAGATGACTGCTATGTGCTATGAAAATGAACCAATAACTGTTGGGGACAAAGGGGGTGGAGCTCAACCAAAGCATTCAGACTCCATCTGCCCTCCTGTAATGGTTTAGGTATGCATAGAAAAGTAAGAAAAAGGGACAGAGGAACTCCTAGCTTTACATCTATGTAGTCCATTTGGAGTGAGAGGACAGAATGTGATAATAACCCAGATAAAAAGTTACTTAGAAAAAGTCAAAGAGATGGGCTTGAGTGGCAGGAACGAAGAGGCCATTAGTGACCAGCTGAGTTGAAAGGTAAACTACTGAAAATAGTAGCCCTTTAGGGAGAAACACATCTACATATCCAACACCTTACAGAAGAATGAGCCAAAGGACCACTACATGTAAAGGCCAGGTCACCAACCAAGACGTGGACACCCTCAGCAGCAGCTACCACATTCTAATTGTCTCTGTGACAACAGGCGATGTGATGGCATGACTGGATATGGAGGGCAATATTGTGGTTTTGGCTTATTTCTGGTAGAGGAATTGAATCTAACAGATCTCCTGGAACTCTTTTAATTTTAAAGTAGCTGTAATTTACTCCAAAGGGAATGTCTGTGGAATCAGTGGACTTTTAAAAAAATTATTTGGACTGACAGAGAGGAGACATAAATGACTCACACGACAATTCAACTGGAGAATTTGAACAAGATAAAGATAAATGACACACTTAAGTGGTTGTGTCCACTTGATCAAAAAGTCAAGAATATAGATAAATGAGTTGTTGACTCAGATCTGTGTCTGAGGAATGTTTGTCATGAAAAACACGCAAGCCATGAGCACCATCCATCATGAACATTCCAGTGCGTTCATCTCACCGTACTTGGAAATTAAAGATCTCTGGCATAGTTTTGCTGTTTACTTATTTGTTACAATTAAAAAAAAAAAAAAAAGAAGACCCCAAAGAGCTGATAATCTTATGTTTAAACATAGCACTCTGCATTGTGACCACAGGAGAACCGCCAGTTCACTTGGTTGTTTATAGTTGAGAATGAAGCAAATGTGACTTTTTATTTTAAGGAGGTTGTTTTGTAAATATCTGATTATTTAATACAGCATTTTAGCCTCGAAGGAACAGCTACATGCAATAGTTGCAATATAAGTTGTTATATATGTATTACATTTTTGCTGGAGAAAGACAATTAAAAGATATTTAGAGCAGACCCCTGTACTTTTTCTCTATAGACTACAAGAATGCAGCAATAAGGAAGTTATGTAAGCTGTCCTGAATGCATAGGTTATCAAGACCAGAAACTATATGAATTTTGCCTTGAGAGGAGTGGTGAATACCTGCCAAAAATATTATCTGATTCTTGAAGTATTTGGGGAAAACAAGGCACATAGCTCCATCAGGGGAATATATGTGTCTGTTTTTGGACAGTGTTAAGAACACAGTTGCTGTTGCTCTGGGAATGCTATTGGTAGGATGATGCACAAGCCAAACACAAATGTGTCAAAGTTAAGAACTCCTTTTTTAATGGATACAATTCACTGATAATATGAACTGGAAGTAAGTGAAAGAAGGCATTCCTTAAATAAATTAGAGAATATTATTTTATTCCTATGGTAGGATTTGTTACATGAAAATTTTTCTACATCTGAGCTGATCACTACAGGTTCCCTTTGCAGTCTGTGGGACAAATATGCGATATGATCCGTCTGATTTTGGCAAATGCAGTTTCTCTCCATAAGTCTGAAGGGATGAATTCACACATAACTGTTTACACTGCAGACACATAAAAGCTGAATCCCAACCCTAATGTGCAGTACAAAGACAAGAAAACTTTTCTTCAGGCAGCTCTCATATGGAACAAGGTAAAGAAGGGAAAAGACAAGTGTATGATGTCAGTTATCCCACAAATATTTGCGATGAAGGAAGAAAGGCTCACCGCCATGGGGTAATTTATCGCCCAAGCGTTCCAAGATCAGTTAAGCCAGAGAATATCCCAGCTCAGTCCCATTCATTATAGCTAAATCATCTTCCATTTTTCTCAGGTAATTTAGCATTTCCCATGTTAAATATGTAAGAGCAAAACTGGCAACTGGACTAGTTTTTCTGCTAGTCTCCTCAAGTTCGTGAGAGTAGATCCACAACAGGTAGAAATTCCAGCCAATGCTAATGCCAAGATCTGAATCCAGTGAAAGTGGAGGACTGTCACCTAGGTATACTCAGCTAGCATGTGTCACTAATTTACCTCAGACACAAGATCATCCACCTACTCAGGTGATAGTGTATACATTTCTTCACCTCCAAGGGAACTACTGGAAACAATCATTACTCCCTTCTCTTCTAGATTAGTTCTTCCTTTCCTATGAAGCATGACTGAGTAGAAAAGATTAAATTTAAATAGCTCAGAAATTAGTACAGAAGTGTTTACTAAACATGGAGAAATTTGGCATTTTGAGATACAGCTGTTCATTGTTTTCTAATGCAGCAAATTCTGAAAGCTAATGAGAAACACTAATTATTTATTTCTATATTGAATTTATTGAACATTGTATTGTGCCCCACATATTTTTCACTTTTAAATATGCAAGTTAGGTTTACAATGTTAAATGAGTAGGTAATACGATTTCAAGTAGTGTAAATGTGAAAATACGTGTCTCATAAATTATGAGAGGAGGATAGCAATACATCTTAGTACTCTGCCTCACAAATGATCCTAATTCTATTACAGGAAAATTCCATTTCATCTACCTCTGAAGGACAGCTGTCTCTGACAATGGAGGAGTGCAACTGCTGACTGCAATAGACTTTCAAGAAAAGCAGTGAATGTTACGTGTAATCGAAAAGCAGAGGAAAATTAATACAAATGTAAATTAATGGAATAGAGGGAGTTTGTGAACGGAACCAGAGCTCTATAACTCCTGAAGGTGATGAAGTTGGGATTTTAGCAACAAAAGAATATGTAAGACTTGCTTTTAAATCTCATTTGAGATGTATCATCACTAATGGCATAATGCCTTTTGATTTTTTAAGGGAATTTTTCCTTATTATAGACCCCAAACAGTAGAAATCTGTTAAATCACTTGACTGTGCTGAGTTTCTATTAGAACATCTACTTTAATGACCAGATGTCAGTGTGTCTAATTTGTGAGATGTGATAGTATTTTAGTTTAAGATAATGTGAATGATTTTCAGTGATATGTGTATGTACATAATTATATGCATGAAAATTTCTTTATTACAATTTAGATCAAGTATTTGCATGTGGCTATGGCTGGCCAAATGCCTGAATTCCCATGTTTGGTTGCTAATTTGTACTGTATGAAGACTGAAATCAGGCACCAGTATCTTAAAGTTTTACAATAGCATCTGAACAGCATGCTGAAGAGAGGTTTAACATCCAGAGGGGAGAATATTAAATATATTTTTTTTCTCTTTTCTTGTGCTAATAAAAACTTTGCCATTATCTAATGTTATTGAAAGCCTAATTATTTTGGAAGAAAATTTTGAGCTGGGTCTGCATAATGTGTTTGAAGCTAACTGCCAGGTCTGGATTCAGTGCAGATGGAGTGATGGAAGGTCAGTTGTTTGCTCTGCAATGAATGATTTCTGGATCAAGTAGGAGTGGAGATGGCAATATGAAGATTTCTGGCACTTTTGCTGTAACTTGGTATTGAGGCACAAAGTACTCACTGCCAAGTGACACCTGCAGCTGAAGAGGGGCTTATGCTGGCTGCTTGAATGAGAGCTGGAACCAATAATACAGCCTATGAGTGCTGCAAATTGTTTGCAAGCACCCATTTGCCAATTTATCTCTTAATCTAGTTATATAGTTAAAAGTATTTACCCACAGGAGGGGACAACAGTCTTCTCTTTGAGCAAGGCTAGAGCACTCCCAAAGATTTCAGTGCATCCCTATGATTTTTCATAACATTTGGGACCCTATCTGTGTTGGAGCCACACTGTTCATTGCCCCAGAAGTGACCTCCTACCAGGGATGGGATCTTTTTACAGAAACCTGATGTTTGATGAGAAGAATGTCTTCTCCAAATAATAAAAGCAGCTATATAGTTGGTTGTGATGCCTTTGACATAGATGATAAACCTTGAGTCTCATCCTTGAGGTGGGCTGGCTCACTGCAAGGGTGTTATCCAGGTCCTTCTTGAGCTCTGGCAGAATGAACTCTGAAGAGGAGCTGAACAAGGGAGTAGCTTTTGCTAATGCCTGACATGTCACATAATTGCTGGTATGAACTAGAGCGTATTGGATGCATACATCATTTTTGACAAGGAGTGTATGGTCTCTGGAGGACATGAAGCTTAGTCTCTCTGTTGTGTTCTGTGGCAGACAGGGTTTGGTTAATACAGTAAACCACATGTCCTGTGCTGGAGGAAAATATTTTTAGCCCCTTTATAATGTGCTAAGTGATAGGCAAATGAGGTGTGTTATCTGCCCTGACCACAGTGCATGTAAAATATTTGTTTTGCTTTACTGATCAACCTTTCTACTGAGATGTAAGAACTACTTCAATGCCAGAAACTACAATTTGCTGTAGTGACTCAGAAGACTTAGATTTACTTTAAGAGTGTTCTGGTCACAGTAATTCACTATAATAATCATGTTGACCATTTTCATAAGAAAATCTGGTTGTCAAAATCTTTTTGGTTCCTTGCTTGCTTTTATCATTCTTTGATAAGTCATCTGCTGCATTTTAGGAGACTGAGAATAAAACATTTTAATTAATAGTATTCCAGAGACTTGAAAGTCTCTGGCCTTTAAATCCTGCAAATAGGAGTGACAATAGAAACCAGATTACAAAAGCATGTAGTGAAGTTTGAGAGGGACAATTTCATTGTTTTCACCTAGTAAAAATAGAAAGGTAAGGACACTAGATTATCAATACCAGTATCCAATAGTAATGTTGAGCTATTAGTCTCTTTCATTGCAGGCCTTACAAATGACTGCTTTATCTGGAGGCCTAGATCCACTTCTAGGTTACATGTTATTTTAACACATAAAGGCGCACATAGGCTCCCTGTACAAGAATTCAGCCTGCAAAGCTGGCATCACCATAAGCAGATGCAGAAAATGCAGAAGAAACTTATTTTTAATACACTTTGGCTTTCTCTGAAACAAAGGTGTTTTTATTCTAGTCATCTGCTTACCTTCTCTTGACTTCTACAGGTTCATGGAGGTGTCTGCAATTCTATCAAAACCAAAGAAGCTAAAAGCCTTGACAAATCTGTTTCTCGCCTTGTTCCAAAGCAGAACATTATGTCTGGAGTTTTGTTAGCAGAAACTTGTGTGATCATGGTCTAACTACAGAGTTAGAGGGTGCTTGGGGATATAGTTCTCATACTTCTGTGTCTATAATGCTCTTTTGTGTTCCATTTAAGATATGTTAAGCTTTTTGGGGAATCTGTCCTTTAATAAGAGCTACAGTGTGTATATGTAAAGGATGCTGTTACCATGTATGACAGACTGTGTCTGGATTGCTTCCTCTGTTAGTCTACTAACTAGGTTTGCTGTTAACCTGATCTTATTTGTTTACCTCCTGAAAACAACTGAAGAAGTTGTGCTCTTATTAACCAATGCCAACAAGTGTTTGAAAACCAACTATAGAACCTGGTGGTTGCCTTGGTTTAGATATTGGAATAGAAAGTCTGCTCTGTTGTTGTGTAGCATTAGTAATTCATTAAGGAGTTAAGGCTGTGATATAGGAATGACAAGTATGAACCTAAAATATTTATGCAAAGAAGCCCTTGTTTTCAAACTGAGGAAGATTTCATAGTTTCGGTAAACATTGTTTTTTCCTGCAACAGTCCAGTGAGCTTTTCAGGACATGAAATTTTTTGAGGAACATATTTTAGTTGAAGGATTATGTAAGGCATCAAGTACAACGTCATGTAACCTTAATCATTTTCAGAAAGAATGAGCTACATTTCAAAGAAAGAAGCAAGAACAGGGGCTGCTTTTCTCACAAGAAGAAATGTGTCTGTCACCACCAGCTGTGAGCCAACATACTGATGAAACCTGACATGAAATATCAAATATCACAAGGTACTTACTGGGAAAAAAAAGAGAAAAAAAACAACAACCCTTTCAGAAAAAAAAAATGATACTGTGACTGAGACAAAGCTTCTCTGCTCTGTGACTTACAAGCAATGAATGAAGACCTTGCCAGAGTTCTGATGGTGATTTAATATGAACCTGGGTTCAAAGTTAGGCTATAACACTTTGGTTGCTGCTATCCTAATTCATTATAAGAGGAGTTGTAGTCTGAGTAACTCACAATTTCAACTGTGACATTACCAGATGACAATAGGTAGAGCTTTATGACGTTATAACTCGCTTTACCCTGCAATGCCATCATAGTAACAGAATTTACAGGGAAAGGGGTTTTTTGGTTTGGTTTGGTTTGTTGTTGGTTTTTGTTGTTGTTGTTGTTTTTATTTGTTTGTTTGTTTGTTTGTTTGTTTAGTCTGTGACATTTTAGGAAAGAATGTCTTTAATTTGATGCGGAGATTGAAGAAATAAATTACTTCTTCCTCCCCACCTCCTATCCCTAAGGAGCGTGTCTTTGGAGATTCTCGATGTTGGTCCAAGCTGACAAAAAGTCAGAAGCACTCTTCCAAATATGTTCAGCTTTTCCTCACATTCCTGAGTCACATCATGGCTTGTATTTTCAATTGCACAACTTCTTTTTTAATTATTATTTTTCCTATTCTAGATACGTGAGAAACATTTCATAGTGTGAACTGGCACAGAAAACATTAAAAACATTGTGATTTCTTTGAGAAGGATATACTGGAGTTTAGTCCTGTTATAGAAAAGCAATTTTTAAATTTCCTGACACACATGAAATGATCATAGTTACTGTGGTGCCTTATCGGAGGAAAGACAGCCCTTCTTCTAACACTATATTAGCTCTCTGAGTAATTTCTAAAATAATACCAAAAGCAACTTCACTATTGAGTGGAACGCTAATGAGGAAGACACTCTCCCTACATTTAATATGATACTTTGCTAGTCCACTTAAGAAAATTAGAGTACAAACTTCATTAACTCCTTCCTATTTATTCTACATTGTACTATTTTCAGTACATCATTCTCCTAGACATCAGAGGGGTTGGAAGGGAGAAGAGTCTTGGTTTCTCCCTAGATCTTAGACTGTTAACTTTTTTTTTCTTTTTTTTTTTTTTTTTTTTTTGCGTTTAAGAACTATCATAAAATGCTATCAGATGAAATCTAGCATTGGAAAATGAAGCAAGGTGCCACATGCTGGGATATTATCACACATTTCTTTTTGATTTTGTGTATCTTGCATTCCTTTGCACAGCTTCAAAGATGGACAGTTGTTTGGGTAGGTAACTACCTCATATCAAAGACATGATTTTTGATCCTCGGTTTTCAAAGCTATGGAAACTGGATCAAGCTGTCCCTAGCCATGGAACTTTTCTGTTTTGAAAGCAAGAAACCAAGCAGTCAGGTGGTGTACAACGAAGAACAATTTAGAAGTAAAATAGAGGGATAGATTCAGGCTCTGATTCCTAGATACAAGGAGTTACTTAATTCAGTTTGCGCCCGTGTCTGGAATAATGTGGAATTTCAGAAATAAACTCTTTTTAGTGTTTCTTATTGGCCAATTTAATTAGCTTCATTTTGATATGCCATTCTTTCGTTCTCCAAACATTTTAACTGATAAATCCCTATTGTTAAGACACCGAAGTACGTGGTCAGAAGATTTAGCTCTCAAGAAAACTAGACAATTGAAGTGTTTTTCTGTTATTTGCCTCTCTTTCCAACTAATGAAAAAATAAAACACCTGATCTCTTTTGAAAGCTCCAAATATCACACCTAACACGTAATAATACTTCATCAATAGAAGATTTAAAAAGACCTTGTGCTCAATTTTTCACCATTCCTGCCTACTTTTAAAAATAAAATTATAGCAACCAAGAAGTTCATTAAAATTCTGCAGCACATATTCCTTCTACCATACTTTCCACATCACAAGGTATATTTGAGACTGTCACGGAGGCACCCCGAGGTTAGTTTAAGGGACAACAGGGTCCAAAACAAACTTTTACTTGGTAAAAAAAGTGCAGCAGATCGACCCATGGAAGATGGGGTTTTAGCACTCCAAAGTGACTTGAATACAGGTTCAGATATCAGTTGAGTAAATTATTAAGGGGTAGCAACAAATACAACAGGAGGTCCACAGTGTGCATGCACATGGCTTCACCAAAAACAATGTCAGAGCCATCCTTGAGTCTGGGAAGAGTACACACTTGCCTGAACACGGTGTGAGATTATTTTACAGGGATACACACTCGTATTGAGTACGGAAAGTGTACACTTGCGATTCTGTGAGGATTAATTTATAATATACTCACAACCCTGCGAGGAGAAATACACGTACAAATATGCACAGAATATTACACGTGCTTATGTGGAAGCCCAGGAGGAAAATACACGCACAATTATGTGAGGAAATAATTTATACACGTGCTCATATTGAGCACGGAAAGTACGCGTGCAAATGTGCACAGAAAGTATAAATACACATGCAAATGTGCACGGAAAGTAAATAATACACTTGCAACCCTGTGAGGGTTAATTTTACTCACACACGTGGGGTCAAGGCAAGCGGAGTCTCTGTCTTGGGGTGGGGGGAAAGTGGCTCCTGGTAGCAGTGGCTCAGCTCGTAACTTCAAGAGGATTGCGCGCAAGGAGCGCACCTCGATGAGAATCCCGTTTTTTTTATAGTCTGATCAGCTCTGACTGTAGGCATTCCAGAAGCTTCTCTGCACCCCGCCACTGGCAGTGGGGTGCCCCTGAAGCTTCCAAACATCCCCCACATTGGCCGTGGGAGCCCAGAGGCTCCCTGGCACCTCTGTTTCCCTTCTTCTCTCTCTTAACGACCCTGGCCAGCAGGCTCTGGGATCGAAGAAAAGAAGCTGTTAACCTCAAGGAGCAGAGAGAGGGAGATGTGTCTACACCTTCCATATAGAAGGAAGGGAGGGGGAGAGAGGGGGGTTTGTATTCTGCTACAGCGACATATTTTGCTACACACCTTAGTCTCCTAGTTTCCCTTTTCTGAAATGGAATCTGCAATTTGAGGGGCTGTGGGAAACAATTCAGGTAGAAAAAAAATAAAAATGAACTGCCTGTGAATGAGAAGGCTGCAAAATATGCTCTAGCTAAATAATGTGGGAGTTGAGGGAAAACTGGAAAATAATATTTCTTTTTTAAAAAATCTTTCATGTGATACTGTAGCACTGTTTGGGATTCAGAGATTTAGTTGCCTTCTAAAATCCAGAACAACAATAAATTAACTGAAATTTAATTTAAATTTTAAATTAAAATTTTAAATTTACTTAAATTATTTTAATTAATTAATTTAAATTAATTAATTTAAATTAGTTAATTTAATTTTAATTTCCTTTAAAAAAATATTTCTAACACCAAAACCTAGGATTTTGAATATTTTCTTAGCAATATTTTCCTTTTAGTTGTGGTATATAAATTAACTGGGCAACCGCCGCGAAGAGGTTTGCTTGCTTTGACTAGGCTTTTATCACTATTTATGATCACAGCTTATTCTAAATTAGAAAATAATTGCTGTTTCCAAGGGTTAACAATCTGCAAAGGAATGTTTTAAGATACTGGTTTCACTGAAAATGTCTAAGCACTATTCTTAGGTAAGAGATAGTTGCAGATTCCCTGAGTTTTTAATGTTGATAATTTAACATTGTAGAATTGAAAATTAAACATTTAGCTTAACAGAACTGCTGTGAGGAGAACTGCTTAATCAAAAATCATTCCCAGTGAAGCGGCAATGTAGGACAAACAAAACAATACTGGAATTTCTGTCCCCGGCCCAGTGGAGGCTGCATGGGGGGTATCAACTTGATAAGGAAGCAGGTGTAAGAGCGCTAGATAATATTTGGAGGAGTTTTTATTTACATGAGGAAAAGTTCTAATGCATAGTTACAATATAAATCTTAATTAAGCCAAAATTATAAAACTGTTTCATCTCCTGTTTCACACATCTTGACTTCTGTAGATGTATACTGATCACAACAATACTGACCTAACAGTTTTCGTTGTAAATCATTGAGTCATAGAATAGTTTATGATGCAGTCTGACCCACCTGCAATGAGCAAGGACATCTTCAGCTAGATCAAGTTGCTCAGAGCCCCATCCAGCCTGGCCTGGAATGGTTAAGAACCATCACACTCAAAATCATCTTATGGTCAAAAGGGAACACACTATGTATATGGAGTCAAGAATTTATAGTTAGTCCAGCTGTTGTTTTGTTGTGTTTTTTTTTTTTTTAATAGTCTAACAGTTCAAATTATCTAGTTAATACAGAAAAGTCTCAATAATAACACAGTTAAAGCTATTCCCCTCCATAAAGCCTCCAAACCAAGCACACTCTCTTAATAGTGGGAGTTTGTTGTTGCTGTTGTTGTTGTTTGTTTGTTTGTTTGTTTCCTTTGTTGGTGTTATGTTCAACTTCCCTATAGTCCTCTGGGGTTTCAGGCTGGCCATTTCACACTCTCGTTTGAGGGGAAAGGTGGAGGAGTACCACAAATCCTTGTCAAAAGCCATGTGATGTTCATAGCGGGGCCTTTTTCTTTTCCTCTGCCAATAAAACATGATATCTGTATTACCACCTTCTTTCTCCTCAGCTTAGAGGTCTGTTTGAGTTTGTTATGACAATCCAGCTCTTTTTCTGAGTGACCAGGGTAGCAGGACCAGTGCTCACTAGATGGTATTAAACAGCCCTGGCTCACTCCAGGAAGTTTGAGTCACTCACCCCAGGCAGCTGTGGTGGCCAGTGCCACCTGGAGCAGGACCAGGCCCCAGAAGCTCCTGAGCAGCAGCTGGGAATTTCTGCTAGTGACTGCAAAAATCACATTTACTGGGGTACAGAGTTCAAAACTTTTAATAGGGATAGTTACTAATCCTTTTTCATGTTTTTTGAAACTGAGGATCCTTAAGTCTAAAGACACATTTTCTAAAGGTGGCCTCTAATTTACTGCCTTTTGCCTGACCAACTTCACTACAGTCAGAGGGTCTATTTTCTTCCAAGCTGCTGAGTTGTCCCAACACTGAGATCAGTGTGAACAGTGAATACTCAAGCTGCAGTGTGTCTATGTGGGCATCAAAGCTTTGAGTAAGCGAATTGAGTGAGGATGTAATTCACTTACTCAAGGTTACATTTTGTGTCAGATGGAAGCATGCAATCTGCTGATGTAGGGTCTGTGGACTCTTATTCAGGTGCTGAATGCATGGATTTATACTTCCTGCTGTAATTCATGACCTTAGTGAAGGGAATATAATAAAAAAAAAAAAAAAAAGAGATCATCTGAGTGAATAGAAATTCTTTCTTTCAAAAGGGAAAATGCTTAGTTGTTTGGGGGGCTTTCTGAAGTGGATTATGGTGCGTTTAAATTTCACACAAGCAAACTCTCTTTTTGACATTTGGTGTCAAAGTCAAATTTAACTGAAGGAAATCTCCAAGGGGAAATAGGGAAATGAAGAATTGCCTTGAGAAAGTCTACTACCTTGTACTGGTTTGACTGAAAATGAGTTAATTATCTTCATGCAGTTAGAAGCCTTTCTTTTCGTAGCTAGCACAGCCATTATTTGGACTTAGTTTGAGAACAAAAAGATAACACCCTGGGACAGAGTAAATGTTTTTGATTGGTCTGGTCTGAGAGCCAAGGATGTTCTGAGTGCTCTGCCCACAGGTGTGAGGCATCGAGAAAGGGAGTCATGGATGAGGCAGAACTTGACTGACATCCAGACTGATCAGTAAGAGTTTTCCATCCCATTAGTGTCATGCTTCATATTTAAGGAGAGAGTTGGGACCTTCCAGTCTATCTCTTGCATTCTCTTCACTTTCTTTACTCACTGTCGCAGCTAGGGGAATTCTGTTCAGGATTTTTGTTAGTTCGGCATTTTTGCCATCCTGCCATTTTGCAGAGGCCTCTGGACATTTCTGCCTTTTTCCCCTATTCTCTCTCTGGGATTGACTGTTAAGACAAGGTGCTGGTTCCTGGGACTGGCTGCTCGGTGTAGACAGAGTTTGTGAGGAACTGCAGTGAGTATCTTTTATTTTATATTTCCTTCTATTTTACATATATATATTTACTAGTAGTGTATTAGTGTTTTGTTATTTTATTAAATTGTGTTTATCTCAGTCCAAGTTTCTCCTTTCCCTTTTGATTCTCTCCTCTATTCAGGAGGGGGAAAATGTTTGAGGAGAGTGAGTGGCTATCGTGCTTGTATTGCCAGCTCAAGTTAAGCCACGACATACTTGAAACAAGTAAGTGAACACTCAAGTCCGATTTAGCAATTGCAGTGCAATCTTCTCAATTTTTTTTAAATTCAGTTTTCTTTTACTGGTAGGTTTTCAGAAATGGACTGGTAGATTAAGGGGTGGAACCAACACGTCAATGAGAAAAGCAAAATAACCCTTAAAGGGCAGATTTTTTTTTGCATTATCTTGTCACTCTTCACATCAGTTTAATCTCTTCTGCTAGCGACTGAATGTTCTCATTCATTTTTGCTCTCTCTTTTCAGTATACAGCTTTCATCTGAGAGGTCCATTATCAAAACTCACTTATCAAATATGGCATCAAAAGAGCATGATGCAGTTCAGATGGAACTCTGTGTCAAGGCTAATAAACATTTATTAACAGAGTATGTTGTCATACTGGTCAGATGTTGACTGTCTTCAGCTAAGAAATTTCTGGAAACTGAAAACACTCCTTAATTCTGCAGAGAGCCCTAGCAGGATATAGTACTTGCTATAGCTGTATTCTGCAACAGCTGTTAGATGTCTTCAATTTCATTTCTTAAGGTTTCACAATAATGGCAAATCATTCTATGGATTTTAATGTCAGCTTTAATATTGAAGATGCCATTTTTTTTGCATCTAGTGTTTTAGATGGCTTAATAACATTCTTTTATAGTTTCAGTGTGCCTAGTGTGTTTAAAACTGCCTGATTGTGACTCCTCAACAAAAACTTTAGTTCCTAACATTTTTACTGATCACCTTCCTGTCTTATTAATCTAAAAATATTCCCTTTCAAATATTGTCCCACAACTTTTTCTATTACAACCATGGGCTAGATAAGATCCACTGTCTATGGGAGGCAAATAACCTTTTTGTGCTACATCTGGAAGCTGTTTCCTAGGGGAAGGGCTTCTCTGTCAATAAGGGGAGGTTAGTTATGGTTAGATACTGGAGATGGCTCTGTAATCATCCAAGCTCTCCTATACTTACAGAGGTAGTCTGAAAAAAATCTATTTATTCTGAGGGTCTCAAACAAAGGGAGGACTTTGTGAAGTAACTCTAGTTTTGAGTTTCCTCAGACTTCCTGAGGAAGAGCACTGTGACTGAATGAGCCTTTGAAATAGAACTCCTAGGGCATTTATAGTGTCACTGCAGTGAATCACAGAATAATTCAGGCAGGAAGGGACCCACTGAGGTCTCTAGTCCAACCTCCCGCTCAAAGGAGGGGCCAGCTAGATCCAGCTAGGATGGGTTTTGCTGACAGCTGTGCTCAACTACCTGAAACCTGGAAGAAGGGTATGTTGCTTTCTGCGGTGCTGGAAGAGGGATCACATGGGGAGAAATTGTCACCGATAGATGGTTTCACTATTGCTTATGACAAATGTTTTGAATGCTTCAGTACTTGCAAAAAGTCTCATTTCTTAGTTGTAGTGATTAATAATCCTCCTTGTTACCTTGTAAAAGATCTTTGTAGATATTTTTCTGCAGTTTTGATGAGAACAGATAAGGCCAATTTAAATTAAACCTACATTGGTTTTAGTACCTCTACTACTAATAGACAATATAACAATTCCCATAAGAAATGTTTCCTCACTTTAAATAAAGAGAATGTTCGAGGTAGAACTTCTTAACATACCTTGTATAAAGCTGAAGAGTGGAAAACAAGTTGTAAGTCTTAGTTCAATGAATTGCTAACGTTCTTAAAATAGAGCATGAGGCTTTGAAATAACTGAACCCCCACATAACACTTGCCAAAATTATTTAATTTTTTGATGAAAATTTGTATGGAAATGTATTTATTGCTCAAGTATTTCAGTTTTGACTCTTTTGAACCTGATTTAAGGAATATTTAAAACTGTTTTGGTACAAAATTAATTACTCCTCTACACAAAATCAGGTATCAATTGGTTGCATGTCAATTTTTGCAAATAAACAAAAACATTAAAAAGGTCATCTGTGTATTTAAAGTACTTTAAGGATCTGGTAATGCTGGTATTTTTCTTTTTTTTTCCTTCTTATTATGGTGTAACTTGATATTTTTTTTCATTAGACAATTAAACTTTTCTAAGTTACTTTTCTGTTTGAAAAGGCAAGATAGGCTTGAAGCTTCTTTTCCTCAGCAGTTATGAAGTACCTTGATGCTTATTCTTTTACTGGAGAAGTGGAATAAAATTGCTACTGTTGATATGATTCATTCAATGGGGTGTCAACAGGTAAGTAGGACACTTTGTAAATGTGATAGGCATCACAAATTATATCCTTTCATTTCTTTGTGTTAGGCCTTTGATAATGTCAGGTAGACTTCCTACTGGTTTGCTTCTAATTCTTTCTTATCTGCTTAATGTGAAAGTTTCTTTGTAATTTTCTTGTAATAGTACACAAAAAAAATTGTTTGCTAGTCAAGATTGAAAATGGAGAGAAATGCAAATGGAGCTCATGCAGCTGGTTACCATTCAGTCATCTTGAACAAGGGTAGAAAATATTCCAGAACTCCAAGCA
This sequence comes from Patagioenas fasciata, assembly GCF_037038585.1. Classification (NCBI taxonomy): domain Eukaryota; kingdom Metazoa; phylum Chordata; class Aves; order Columbiformes; family Columbidae; genus Patagioenas; species Patagioenas fasciata. The sequence continues at coordinate 83,731,883 of NC_092521.1, forward strand.
TCGTTATCTTTTTCACCTTAGGAAATTCAAGATCTGGATGGACATTTAGGCCAACACCTATAAAAGCATTTATAGAGTTAGATACTTAATTAGATGGCAACTTCTACCTCTGCCCTGTAACTATTTGGGAGGTTACCTCATGTTGGGGGTAAGATGATCCAGACTGAGTGGCAGCACTTTGGTCAGGGGTCTCACCTCTCATCAGCTTAGAGCTCACCTTCATACCTCTATGGCTCAAGCATTGTCATATCAGAATTAACAACATACATTATCCAAAACAGCGGTTTTCCTCAGTACCACTAAAGGCGTCCACGTGTGCTGTATAGCTCTAGTTTCAGGTCCCATGTGCCTGAGTCTAAATGACAGTGAAAGCTGTCTGGAAGGGGTATGTGGCTGGATCACCACCAACACTACCTGTACTTGAGATAGGGATTAGACCACCCCAAGCAGTGGATTTAATTTAACCTGCTTTAGTGAATTGAAGCCTAACATCTCTCTTTCCCATACAGTTCAAGAGCGATATGAAAGACTCAAGCAAAAATGCAACATGTGATACATTGGTTCAAATTAGAAGTGGTAAAAGAGCAACTCCCAGGCTCATTTCAAATTCCTTGGTTTCAAATACAGGATGTTTCCTGATGCACCCACTTAGGAGGAAAACAAAAACTAAGTAAGAGAATTACTCTAAGGTCCAAGAGTTTAAACTCACCAACCTACCTCAAGAGAAGTGGGGCCTCTGGTTTCATACTACACATCAAGCATTATTCATGTGGGAAAAAATGCCTCCGGATATGGCATGGCTGTGCAGAGATGATTATGTCCATCCCAGCTTTAATTGGTGGAAAAATTAAACCTGGGAAATTGTGTATCATCCATCTGCCTACACTCTAGGTACCATTCTATTAATATTTTGCCCTAGGAAGAGGATGCTCCGTGCATTACACCCCTTAACTAGGCAGAACTATCAGATAAAGCAAGAAACACCTGGGAAGAAGTGAGTGTGAGTCAATGGCTGAAATCTATTACGAGATGGATGGCTGACTAGTTTATTAAATGTATCAACATTAAGACTAACATCATCATCAGAGATGCCATTGTCCAACTGAGATATCTGGCCAACAGCACCAGAACATCCTTCACATTGGTCAATACACAATTGCAAGCAACCACCAAGATGATACTACATAACAGACTGGTTGGTTGCTAGCTAAATGTGCTCTTTCTCAAACAAGGTGGAGTGTGTGCACTCATCAACACACCAATTTTGTCTCAATTTCAAATACCTCTCTCCTGTATCAGTAGCGACTCAATGTAATGAGGAAAGTTGCTCAAGGCTATGAGGCCTTGTGGAATGTGAATCACACCAGTTTTATGTCATGACTGTTATCACTTTTGAGATTCAATCTTTCTATCTGGATTATGAAACTCTATGATTCAATCTTGGTTATAAATCTTAGTTGTAGTTGTCATTGTTACCTTAATTTTTGGATGTATTGTTAGTTGTATTAAGAATGCCTTAGGCATTAATGTTGTACAATGTCAAACTCTTTGGAAGACGGATCCTGATGATTATGGATACATTAATGCTGTGCCATCAAATCAACATTGTGAGTTTATATGCATGGAGGCAAGAGCTGCTCCCGTTAGCACTCCACAAACCCTAAGGTCTCCTCTTTAGTAGTGATCTCTATGGTCAAGGGGTGCACTGTGGGGAGATAACCCAGACCGAGTGGCAGTACTTCGGCTGGGGGTCTGACCTTTCATTGCACTGGGCCTTATCCTAATTAACCTCACTTTGTGGCTCGCACTTGGAACCTCATTACTTCAAGGGATAGGTAGCGGTGGAGAGTCTGACTTCAGGGCCCCAGCTGTTTCATTAAATTAAATCAATGGAGTCTGTCTGTTGAAAGAACATTACAGAATATAATATAGAGGCTGTTTTTTCTTCAAACCACTTTCATGATTAGGAATATGGATTGCTGAATTTTACTCTAATATTCAGAAGTCAATTTGAGGCGGCAAAAATGAAACTAAAGTTGTGTCCTTCAAGGCTTCTCTATTTGAATGTTACTATTATTATTTTTTAAATCAATTATTATTTTTTTCCCAGAAGTGTACTGGTACTATCATTGGTGTTAACTTATGCAACACATCAGAGGTTTGAGGACATTAATACTTAAAGCAAAAGCTCTTATGACATTGCAAGAAGCCCTTTCACACTTAAAATGTCTAGTGTGTCTACTGCAGTAAAACAGTGCAAAAGCTCTCATATTAGGAAACTTGCTTGACCTGTTCTTGGCAAGAGATCTAAATGGGTCAATGTCTTTTAAAATGAAATTTCAAATACTGCACTGCTTTATCACAGTATCACAGTATGTTTGGGATTGGAAGGGACCTCAAAAGATCATCTAGTCCAATCCCCCTGCTGGAGCAGGAACGCCTAGGTGAGGTCGCACAGGAATGTGTCCACGCGCGCTTTGAATGTCTCCAGGGAAGGAGACTCCACAACCTCCCTGGGTAGCCTGTTCCAGTGCTCTGTTACCCTCACTGAGAAGAAGTTCTTTCTCAAATTTAAGTGGAACCTCTTGTGTTCCAGCTTGATCCCATTGCCCCTTGTCCTATCATTGTTTGCCACTGAGAAGAGCCTGACTCCATCCTCGTGGCACTCACCCTTTATATATTTATAAACGTTAATAAGGTCACCCCTCAGTCTCCTCTTCTCCAAACTAAAGAGCCCCAGCTCCCTCAGCCTTTCTTCATAAGGGAGATGCTCCACTCCCTTAATCATCTTTGTTGCCCTACGCTGGACCCTCTCCAGCAGTTCCCTGTCCTTCTTGAACTGAGGGGCCCAGAACTGGACACAATATTCCAGATGGGGTCTCACCAGGGCGGAGTAGAGGGGAAGGAGGACCTCTCTCGATCTACTGACCACCCCCCTTGTAATACACCCAAGGATGCCATTGGCCTTCCTGGCCACAAGGGAACAGTGCTGGCTCATGGTCATCCTGTTGTCCACCAGGACCCCCAGGTCCCTTTCCCCTGCACTGCTCTCTAATAGGTCATTCCCCAACCTATACTGGAACTTGGGATTGTTCCTGCCCAGATGCAGGACTCTACACTTTCCCTTGTTAAATTCCATCAGGTTATCCCCCACCCAACTCTCCAGCCTGTCCAGGTCCCGCTGGATGGCAGCACAGCCTTCTGGCGTGTCAGCCACTCCTCCTGACGCTACCTGGAGAGTAGTATTATATAATAGTGTTGTTGTTCCACTCAAAATGAACATAGAAGAAACTAGAAGACTGAGGAGACTTGCTATGCCTGAAAATTGTGATGTGTATGCTGCCAAGCCTCTGAGGTATCAGGACAAGACTGAAAGAACTTTTATTTGTTCTGTATATTTTTCTTATGAATATTTATGTATTCTTATGCATTCTAGCAAAGAAACAAAGATAAGCTGAAAAATGTAGGGAGACTTCTTATTTTTATTTTTTTTTAGCGTTAGATAATATATTATGTTACCTCACGGGAAGAAAATTATATAGGAAGTGGTCATTGTCAAAAATAGCATTGTTGCCATGATTCCTTGATGCTGCTGGTGAAGGAACAAACTTGGATCTCAATTATTAGGCAGTCACCACAAAATATTTTTTTTTTAATGCAAATAATATTTTCAAGAGGACCATATACAACACCAGCAGCTACGAAACTCTGATGGCAAAGTTTCATTACAATATTGGTATGTGTTGAAGTATTTTCTGAAACAGTTGCTGAAAACATTTGATAATAGCTTCCTGAGCAGTTTTGTAATGACTAGTTATGATACTAAGCTGCTTTGGATCTAAATATTTTCTTCCTGTTTATCAAAGTCCAAAATAATTAAGTTAGTAGAATGAAAATCATGTCTCTCCAATAAGTCAGAACCTGTCAAAACAACATGGAGTGAAATTACAACAATAGTAAAACTTCTTAAAATGTATGAAATTAGTATATTCAAACTGTAGACAGCAAAAACGCTTCAGTACTAAAGTATGTACAACTACCATTTTAACCAACATCAGTATATGCTTCCTTTCTTAAACAAAAATAATTAAAAATTTTTCTAGGTAAGTGCCTTTGTAGACATACTATGTGGTTAAACATTAGAAGGAAGATAATTCAGTGGCACTACCACTTGTACATACTTGTTTAGAAATATTGACTTAAGTTATTCAGAATATATCTGAAGTTTTGGAGGAATTTTTATTTCTGGGGTTAAACCATGACATCCTTATTTGAAATATGGAAACATCTTAATCTATGTTTCTAAATTGGCCCCAAATTCATCAATTTATTTCTCTAATTTTACACCCTTTTCCATTATGAAATTTTGGACTAGTTTTCTATTTTATTTTAGGATTTTTACATTATGTACCAGTACTGAAGTAAATTCAGTGCATAAAACAAATATAAAAATATCAATATCCTTTAGGAGTGTTCAGTTGACTGATATGGTTGACACTCTTTACATTGAGCTTGCAGCATAGTTGAAACATAAAGGTAAATGAAAACTTCTTGTTGTATAAATGGTTCTTTAATGACAGGAGCAAATAAAATGTTGTGTGGAGAGAAAAAAAATCTTCAGTATTCTAAGATAAAAATTTTGGTGGAGTTGTTTTGAATTTGATTCTCATTGCATCAGCATAGCTCCATCGATGTGAGAAAAATGTATGTTCACGTCCTGTGCTTGAATCCTCTTTGCACAAAGAATGACTCCTGCCTGTTTCTTGCATCTCCAGGGATGCAGATGGCAGTCAGTGAATAAACAATAAGATCTATGTGTTGCAGGTCTTCCCTGTGCTGGGAAGGTGAAGATGCTGTTTCTTTTTTAGCACCAGACAGGTTTGGAGGCTGAAAGAATGAGGTAGTTCAGCAAAGACTTTCACAACAGTAGGTCTCACAGATGTCTGAAGACAGACTTACTAGTTCTGAAGTACAGAATCAAAAGAAATGCAAGAAATATCCACTGTGAATCACGTCTTTGAGTTCTTGAACTCCAAAGGTTACAAATGTTAAGTATGTGACTTGTTCAACTGTAATTACTAAGGAGGAAATTAAATAAATAAAGAAATAAATGGATTTGTTTACCTTGCCAGAGAGCTTTTCATTTTTTTTTCTTCGATTAATTCTAACGGTTCATGGAGGTGAACAAAGTCCTTTCTCTAATCTTACCTTTTTAGAGGGAAGAAGAAATGATAAGAAAAACTGGAATTGCAAGAAGTTTTCATTTAAACTGGTAAGATCAGGTAATTTAAAATAGTACCAGTCTGTCTAGTACTATTCAGAAATTTAGTGTAGTTCATACTTTCTGACACTTATCAGTACATTTGTTTTAATTGTAATATGCTTGCATTTTGCAATAGCAGAAATCCAGATATAACTTATGAAATTTTTTCTGAGACTTGAAGAGATTACAATTTGATTCTATAAGTATTTTGATCTCTAATATCATCTGTCATCATTTTCTTTTGTATCTTAAGGTAAATACTTCAAACGATTTGTATCAATCCTAACATACTTTTTGAGATAAAAATCAAATTCCTGTAAGTGATTAATTAAAGTGGGAAAATAATGACTTGACTTGTTCAAGAAGCAAATATCAGGTTTCTTCCCCCAGAAACTGGTCCAAATACTAGTGGTGAAGAATGCTTCAGCAGCTCAAACATCATTTTTGAATCACTGCTTTTCTTTCAACCCATTACAAAATTAGACATAGCCCATTGCAAAATTAGAGATGGTTTATAGAATTTGAATTTGTTTATGATTTGGGTGTATTTCTAAATGTAACATGTTTTTAGGTGCAATAAGCTGTATGTTTTGTGCTAAATTATCTCCCGTGTATGTGAGATACTAAAAGTCTGAAAGTGCCTTACAGTCCCATACATACTGCTGTCAGCATTTTCTTCCTCTTTTAAAGATGTATTCTTTTTGTAAGCCTCTTCCTTGTGGTGTTATCAAATAAGAGGAAATAGACGTAGTTTATATAACTTGGGGATTCATTTTGATGAATTCCCATCAGCAGTTTTCACAACCTCTTTTCATTTACTCTTCCAAGTGTGTACAAATCCTCTAAAAGTATCATTTGTTTCCCAAGTCACTAGCAATGATGTTTGTGATGTTTCTTTTTCAGCTTTTCAACTGCCAATATACCTGATTTATGCTCTTTTTTGAAATCTTCCTTTTGGTACCAGTGATAGGGCAATTGTATTTTGCTAAGCAGTAACATGCTGAAAATTAATAGACTTTGTTTCCTACTAACATTCTAAGTTGCCCAACACTCCAGGCTGCAGCTGGTTTTGTTGTTGTTGTTGTTGTTGTTGTTTTTGTTTGTTTATGTTTAAAGAAAAAGAAAGTATCCATTTCCTTCTGCATGTTTGATATTTCACTTTCTTACATGGATGCTATCAAACAGAGTTATATAGTTCATTGTTTTTTTTTTTCTTACTGTGGCACATGGAATTTTTTAAGTAGTAATAGTCAAAGGACTGGCAATAGTCAAAGTAAAGGCATATGAAAAGAAGAGGGCTATACATTTTCTTAAGGATGGAACTATCATAATTAATAGCACAAAATAATTATTTAGTCCGCGAGTAAAATTTTGATTTCTGTAATGTCCTTAGAGACTTAAAAAATAAATCAATTGTTACATTATGGAACTCTGAATATTGACAAACTGTAATTAGAAGTCAAGCCAAATGTGATGTTTACAAACTAAAGATGGAGTTAATCAATCAACTCAATTTGCTGATGGAAGTTTTTAAAATTCCTTTGGAAAAGTACATCTGACAATGTTCAGTGTGAAGCTGGGGGGAAAAAAATCTTTTGAAAACCCCAATCTAATTAAAAAGCTAGAATGATTCCTAGATTACCAGTCTTTTATTATTGAGGAAGTAGATAAGTTACCTTTTTACAGATTTGTTTCAAATGCCCTATGTGTTTACGCATCAAATAGGGTAATTTCCACCCCCACTCTTCTTCCCCTTCAATATCATAGAATAGAATCATAGAATAATTTTGGTTGGAAGAGACCTCCAAGATCGAGTCCAACCATAACCTAGCTTTAGCACTAAACCATGTCCCTAAGAACCTCATTTAAACACCTTTTAAACACCCGCAGTGATGGTGATTCCACCACCTCCCTTGACAGCCTGTTCCAACACCTGGCAAACCTTTCCATGAAGAATTTTTTTCCTAATATCCAATCTAAACCTCCCCTGGCACAACTTCAGGCCATTTCCTCTTGTCCTATCACTGGCCACTTGGGAGAAGACACCGACACCACTCCTCATCAGACTTGTTCTCCAAGCTGTCTTTAGCTATTCATGTGCTGCATAGCTTTACTTCTTATTTCCAGAAGGAAGGAAAACTGCTCCTCTGATGATTCTGTGAACCTTACAGAGGGTATAGGTAATGCATTGTGATAATTAACTCATTAACTTAGGAAAGCAATTGAAAACTCCTAAGTATGTAAGGATTCTTTTTACACATATATATATGGAACTCTACATATAGCTGATAGTTGTCTATATCTGTTTTATTGAATAAAAATCAGTGCAACTTCTGTTTATGCTTAATGTAGATATTTAGCTATTAGCTGAGTCTTACGAATGCAACTTGTGTTTCTTGCCTTGTTATGTTCTGACAAACTTAAGCTGTTGAGTGGCCTGCTTTACCTGCCATATTGATTTCCTTCTAAAGCTATTTCTTTGTTTTGTTTTGAGAAGCTAGCATGCACTTGTACTGGTAACAATATTTCAGACACATCTTTTTATATATGGTGCTTTGAACAACACCAATATGAAACTTTAGTCTTGATTATACTCAGTCCTCAGTATTGATTTTTTTTTTTTAAGAGAGCAGAATTGAGGGTTGGGGTAGAGCTGATTGAGAAGAGTAAATTGGGAGGGATGGCAACAACAAGAATCATTTCTTGTTGACTTCTGTGCTTACTTTTTGTGTTGTTTCAGTGTTCATATGCTGACACATACCTTGGTTAGATGTATCTTGTTCACTCTCTTCCAGCAATGAAAACATGTTATTTTTGAGTTTTTTTCTGCTGCTGCAGAAGAAGACTATGTATGTGTGACATTGCTTGTAATCAGTCTGCAAACTATCTCTATGAAAATATGGTAAGAATACTTACCATAAAATGTTCCAGGTGACGATGATGGATTCTGAACATTTGTTTATACCTGGTGGGAAAAAAGATCAGACTTCTAATAAATTTAAAAAAAATAAATTCTTTCAAACTGAATTAACTGAATTGGGAAATGAGATTCCTTCAAAGGATCTTCTAAATTTATTAATAATGAGGATAAATTTTCAAGACAAAGAAAGATTCCTTCAGTTATTTTTGTGTATATTATTGAAATGCATGACTGTTCAGACAATTGAATGTGATTTAATGTAATCAAGAATCATAGAATTGTAGAATCATAGAATTGTTTTGGTTGGAAAAGACCTTAAGATCATTGAGTCCAACAATTAACCTAACACTGTCAAGTCCACCAGTTTACTGTGAGAAAATTATAATATATGATTGTGTGCTCATAAAAGATGTTTAGAATTAGTGGCTCCATTCCTATGTTATAAAATATTTAAATTACTAGCATATTTGGCATTGGTATAGCTGACAGCAGAAAATTGGTAAGTACCTACCAATTACCTCAGCTGATGATTTTTTTGGCAAGCTCAGCTCAGGAATGAATTTTTGCTTGTGTGCCAATGTTAACTGCCACCTTCTGAATTGGTTCTTCCCTTGCTTAACTGAGGAGAATAATAATTTGGAAGAAAGCCTTTAAAAATTTCAGAAGATGGGTTTTAGAAATATTAATTTTAAAGGTCTTGTAGTTGCCTTCAGCATTCTTATCGATCTCTTTTTTTTTCTCTAATTATAACACTGAAATTGGCAAACCTTTACATTATCAGCTTGATATAAAAGCAATTTTTTAAGTCAAAATAGTTTGGAATGTAAGATTTTTCTCTGTAAAGGAATAGTTTTTCTTTATTCAGAATTTTCCCCTTGCTCTTTTTAAACTGGCTTTTTATCTTAGGTGTAGTCTTCAATCTAAACTTTGAGTTGCAGAAGATCAGAGTGAATAATTAGTGAAAGGCTATTGCAAATGCAATAGAAATACAAATTAGTTTCTATGAAGTTTTACTAATTTTTTTCCCCTTTATGTTTTCTTCTTCCCCTATTGCTGGAAGCAGTAAAAAATGTACTTGTTTGTATCTAATATATTGTGTTGCTTCAGGATACATGAAGCTCTTGTGGAATATTTTTTCACTTGGATGCCATGTCTTCTGCTTCCCCACAGTATTCTTTCTTGAGGTGAGTTGAAGTTCATTCATACGCTAGCAGGCAAACTTTGTTTCAAAATCAGCTGAACTAATAAAGTCCCATTTCCTATGTGTTCCACATGCTCTTGGGTTTCTTTTCTTCTTTCTCTTCATTGAACTCTAATTGTTCCTCAAGTCTGTAACTTCTGGCGCTAGACAGAGGGCAAGAGTAGCTGTGATCTTGTGGATCATTCTGTCCTTATGGCCAATGTCGGTTGCCAAACCATGCGTGACAGCTGCATTCTTCTTGAATTTCCCGCTGTTGGGACTTGCTCCATCTCTACAAAGCCTGTGGGAATTTGGTTGTCATTTGGGATCTTTATTGAGCTGTCAAGTCTGGTTGAAATAGTCCAATCAGTCAAAAGTTCACTAAGATTATGCTGAGTTGGCATAAGAAACTGAAGCAGGGATAGGCAAGCAATCTTAGGAAACTTTGGAAAATTCTGCAATTTATTTAATTTATCTGTGCTCAGCCAATAGTGTTGAATAAGCAATTAAATTTCTGACATATCTCTAACAGCTTAATAGAAGACACTATTTTCCTAAACATTGTCACATTTACTATCTGCCATGTATTAGGCTCCAGTTCAACAGCTCTTATAATTTAGTTTTGACAAATCGATATCTCACAGTTGAATTATTTTTCTTATCACATTGTGGTTAGTAAAGGCCCTGTTTTGTTACCTAAACTATCACTTCATCTTATGTACAATAATTTGCTCTGTTTTAGTACCTTTTAAAATGAGTACTAAACACAAGCCATAGATCTTACTGGTTCATATAAAAATATTGTTCAGTATTGCAGAGCAAGATTGAACACGTCTGTGATAATTCCTGATGTGTACAAAGACAATTCAGTGGCTGTCATTTTTGTGATCACTTAAATGAAAAAATCCTTATATGCACAGATGGTTTTTCCTATATGCCTTTTAGTGATCTGACTAGTTAGCTTTTGGAGAATAAATTGCATATGTTGTAGATAAAATATGCTGGCTTTTATGTCTAACAATTATATTTTAAAGGAATATTAATATAAATTTAATATCGATCTTAACAATGATGTCTTGAGCAATAGCTAGTTTTCAAAGTTCAATGTATCTTTAGCTATTTCATCAAATTATGAGTACAGATCTTAGTTTAGAATTATCTTTCCTTGATATAATTTAGATAATGAAGTCTTGGTGAGCAAAGTGAGCTAAAAAAAGTAATAGCCTGTCTCTAATATTCCACATAATTGAAGAACTATCTGTATGAAAAATGATTTTTTTGTGTGTTCTACAAACTATGGAAAAATGACAACTAATAACGAAGGCAAGACCTCTAGTTTGCTTATTCAAATCAAATGTGCTGTGTACTGCAAGAATGTTAAATTGCCAGAAAACACCCTTTTGAATTACTGTAGATGCATATTTCTCCTCCCTTTTTCTTTCTTGGACTGAATGTTCTCAGCAGTTCTAAATTCAGCTAGGCTAGACTTCAGCACAGGCTGTGCAAATCAATATGATGGAGGGTTTGTGAAACCTTTGTTGTCATCTAAATGTGAAATTTACTTATTCAGCCATATTTTTAGTGGTGTTTTGAGGGGAGGGTCTGTTTATGTTTTGACTATAAAAATCCAAGCATTTTAATAAAAGTTCTCAACTAGTCTTCATGCTGCATGTTATTGGGATTTTTTTTGGCAATTTATGTTTGGTTATTTTTACTTATGTAAACGCAAACTTAGAGTGCAAACATGCATTTTGCTAGTTTGTTGTCTTCTGATTGTGTTAAAATGTCACAATTATTACAAATCTTAAAAAAACCCAAACAAACAAAAAAAAACCAACCAAACAAGCAAACAAAATCTGGAGCTTTGTCCTTCAACTTCTCTCTTTCTTGATCTGTTATGGGAAAAATAATTTAAATACCCATACGAGTTTAGATCTTGCATGGAAATACAAGATGGTGCTCTAAATGCTTGAACTTGAAACAGTTTTAAATGCCTCTTGAGAGAAGAGGACACTTGTTCAAGGTCTATGTTTTATTCAGAATGGATGCATCTTGGATCTTTCTGATGTTCAATAGGTACCACAAAATTTCAGCAGAGAAAGTGTACTTGCATCATTTGTACAAGCAAACAGTTTTGTCCAAATTTTCTCATACATGTCAAAAAAATAGATTTTTGTCTAAAGCTTTTTGATTGCATGCTAAATTTCTAAATACTTTTTACCACTTTCCCTTCACTAGGTCTACCTATGCTTTAATCTTGACTCTTCGTTTGCCTCCACAACTTGAGTGTTGTATGGCACTCTCAAACCTTCAATAAGTTATGTAAATACAAATAAGATAAAGATTATACAATAAAGAACATCTTAAAGTCTCCTATTCAAAGTTCAAATGAAGAAACAATTCAACAGTACCCAACAAAAAAGTAATTGTCAAGTTATCTCAAAAGAGAAATAACAGTTATTTCAGGAATAACCCAACAGTTTGTTTGTTTGGTTTGGTTTGGTTGTTTTTAATGGTTCACTAGTACTAATAACATGAGTACGTTGCTGTATAAATGGACAGTTCAAGTAGTAGTACAACAGGTTCTTTATGTTGGATGTCTCTATGTCAAATGCTTCTTGCCTTGTATTGGTCAACTTTCGGTTTTCCTAGCAAGGACTGGTGCAACAGTACATGGGTACATTTTAGTGCATTAAGGAAGATATGCACTTCCTTGAGATATGTGTTCCTTCAAAAGAGAATGCAAGAGTTCAAAATTCCTTTTCTGCTCACTGTTAATTTCTAGCAATAAAACATGTAAAGTGATAATTATTTACTGATTGAGGTATAAATATTGCAACATTAATCAAATACCAATTTACACATTAATCTGTCTTGCAGTAATGCTTATTTGCATAGAAAATAATAAAATATACAGTTGGTGAATATTTGTCTTCCTGTCCACCGTTTTGTATTAAGGGAGGTAAAATCTCTTTGCATACATCTCCTGCTAGTTGGCATAGACCATTACATAGGTGCATAGGAGAAAAGAAGAAGTAAAAAAAAGAAAGTTGAACATAATTCAGAGTGTTACTGAGTGGCTGACTGGGGAGGGTTGCAGAACCAAGGTTGATTCCTGTTTTAAAGTGAAAAGTCTGTACTAGTAGTAACAGTGAAAAACTAGCATTCTCCAAACTCTGCTAAGGAATTTGCAGTAGTTCTGTGACAGAAACTTCAAGTTTATGTAAAATGTTTGAGTTTTAGTTGCTAGAATATTTCTTCAGTTAAAGATCCAAACTCATTTGAGATTGTTAAGCGAAACTGAAGATATTTAGATACAATGCAAAGCAAAATATTTATTTTTCTGTTTCTTTGTGACACGAAGCACTAATTACAGATGTTACTCTAATAAAAAGTTAGTATTTGTAAATATTCATATCTGAATGATCCTGTGATATTTCATTTTTGCTTTTCAAAATTCAGCCATGTAAGTGCTATAGGTCTGGAAAAAAAAATCATATACGCAGAATAGAGCACATTGGATGTGTTGTCACTTACTAATTTTGCTTATAATAATAAACATTTTTAGTAAGGTTGTTTCATTTTTTTTCTACAATGACGGGTTCTTAGAAATGACACGGAACAAGAAGTAAAGGTGGATACAATTGTGGCTTATCTTCATAATCAGCTCTATTAACCATCTGTGTTTGTTTGATTTAATCACTGGAGTCAGGTTAGCCTCTAAAAGTTAGGTCTTTCTAAAGCAAAGAGGTGTTAGACTGATGAATACCTTTCTGAAAATTTATTTTGTTCCTTCTGAGAAACAAATTTGCTCCATACCTTGAAGTATTCTGGACTGAGATTCACAAATAAAATATAGATGGACCACTGAAGTCTGTGAGCTTAATGTCACATCAACAGGTCAAGAATTGAGTACATCAAACACTTTACTGAGGGAAAGTAGGATTTTCTTCTGTTTCATATTCTTTATGTTAACACGGTCCTTTCAGATGGGGGATAAAAAAAAAATCTATCAATACTTCTCCCAAGGATTGTGGAATGTGGCAGAAACGAAAACTGAACCTAACTTTCACTGGAAACTTAAATGCAGAACATTTTTACTACTGAGAAAGTTCAGTAATAAGATAAATTTTTCATTTTCTGTAACTATAAGAAGGAAAGATACAGATACTACCAGAGTCTTTAGTATTCTAGGTTTCAATATTTGCAATATAATTGTTTACATTGAGATAGAAAATATTAATTCATCAAGTCAGGGGGTGTTTTTTAATATGTATAATGTGGTATGCCATATATATGCATATTCTGTAGAGGGGATTTATAAATTTTGTTCAAAAAAGTGAAATGGAGAACTGATGCATATTTGTTGAGAATTCAGAATTGGACAGGAAATCTGACAGTTGGAAGTTTAAATAAACTTAATTTATTATTATTTGTTTAAAGTATGGGGTTTTTTTTAATTAGTCAGTGGAATGCCATGACTGGGAATGACTATTGTTGGACCACTATTCCAAAGAAATCAAACTTGGAGACAGACTTCAAATGGAAAGTGACCCTTTCAAAAAGTTCAGTTTGTGAGAATGATGTCATCTACTTGTCACTGGTCTCTTCAGGATGGGGTGGGGGTGGGGGAGAAATGAAAAATCGGAGAATTGGCAATTTTGCTCAATGCTACATGATTATGGCACCTTCAGTAGCAGGTCCATTGTATTTATCTCATTAAATTCTCTGACTTCAGTATTGTATTTGTCAGCCACCCCTCCTGATTTAGTAGGTCTGCATGCTGCTGAGATGTAACATCAAATAGATACATGAAAACTTAGAAGAAATACTCTTTCTCCTTGTAATTTCCAGGTCAAAACCACTACTCTGCACTTTGGAAAGGGAACCTGTCTCAAACAGACTAACTGTACCACTAACTTCCATTGAAACAGCTTGTGTCTCTTACATGCTGGCACTGTAGATCGTGTAGGTAATTGTAATTTATTCAGCCTGTAAGGAGGTCCTAGAATTCAGAAACCTTCCAGTCAGATGGAAAAAAAGCTTCAAAGTGAGAATGTTCCTATTTCAGATCTCTTGTCACAGGAGATGAACAGTTACAGTTCTGCAAGAGTACTACTGGCCATTTGAAAAGTTACTGCAAAAGGAACAACTAAAGGCCGAGAGCTGTGTTCCTTCAACTTACCTGGTCCTGGAAGTATGTTTCTGTTACAAAAGAAATCTGAGAAATTCTACCCTCAGACTTGTCTTCACTGCAGGTTATCTCAGCATTTTCAGAGGATGAAAAGCCAACACCATAATAATTGCTGCCTCTTACAAAACTGCATATTTGATATGTTTATTGGGACTGTTCATGCACTGTAAAGACACAGACGACTAGTTACCCTCCCAAAGCTTTTGATAACCTCCTTCTTTTCAGAGCACTGTGTTAGGCTGTAAAGTCATCAAGTATGGTGTTCTGTTCAATTCCACATGTTTACATACTCTTTCCCTATCCCTTTTAAAGAGATACAGTAAGTATAATATAGTCTGTCTTGAGAAGTTCCGTATTGTCATTGGACCAAACTCAGACCATCTGACATATCCATGACTGAGTGGGTAATCCTTGGACTTCTAGAACCTGTGCCAATATGCAAAACATGGCTTTGATGTCTTTTAACTAGAGTATCAGTCCATCAGACACCAGTGCAGAAAGTGCAGTTCCCTTTATAAGTAAGAGTTTTGCCTTTAAATTAGTGTCAAAATCTAGCAAGCTGAGATGTTGTGAGAAAGGTATTTTTCCATTACTGTCCTGAATCTTAGTAAGAGTTCACCCAGACTTAGATTTCTTACTCTTCTTCCACTATTGTCTGAATGCCCCAAAACCCGGACTAAACTGCTAAAAATAATCAAATCAGATATTTGCTGCTTGTCTATCAATTTCTATTTGCTTACCTTTTTAATTAATAAATACACTGTCAGGCATTGGTATATGGTTAATAGCTCCTGACAGGTAAAAATCTGATCTGCATTATTCTAATTGTAGGTATTATTTCATTAAATATTTTATGATGAAACTGTCCAATTCCCAGGCATTCTGGAGCAGACTGGGCTGGCAGATTCATCATCCTGCGTAAGTTGCTGCAAGCACCTGTCAGTCCAAGGTCAAGACTGTTGTGCATTTTGAAGCATGCAAAAAAGAGGCAAAGAACTTGCAAATTCTGTGGTGGACAAGACAGAAGTAGCATGCTAGAAAAAAATTAAAACTGAGTCTTTCCCTTGTATTCTACAGTAAGCAGTCACAGCTGGATGCATTTTCTTCTCTGTCATTTCAAACTTTCACTTTTCATTCCTCAAGTGTCATTGTAGGGATTAGTCTCTCCAAGGTATTTTTAACATTTCCTCTAAGCATCATTTTGAGCTTCTTGTAAACTGAGGTAGCTGTTCAGTTTGTGCTTACCATGTAAGTATACTTTAGAGATTCCTGACTTAGACTACTAATAAATGGAAAAGATATAATCTTCTACTCCAGAAACATTGCAACTGCACTAGTAGCTGGTGGACTGGTAACAATGTTTCTGGAGCTTTAAAGCAACCATCTCTTCTATGCAGATTCTTCAGAACTCAGATAATTATATCAGGAAAGAATGGACTAAAGAAATGCACCTTATCTTGATCAATACAAACTAGTGACTCCAGTCATGAGCTCACAGAATGCTCTTGCTATTTTCCTGACAGCCAGTGAAAAGTAAAATATAATTCAGATAGCCACCATGACTGAAGCTATTTTGAACTGCACAATGCATGCCAAACTCCGCTTTCTCTGTTGGCTGCATATGCTGTCCTTTCTAAATACAAAATAAGGAATTCTCTGTATTGCCTATTGCTTTCCTTGGTAGACTCTTTGGGGTACACTAATTTCTTACTTTACCTTGCTTTCTTGATTTTGATTTGCTTAGTAATCTCTTGTTTAAGCCAAACTATTGATACCTAAATATCTACAACAGAAAACTAGTTTTTATTTTGGTTTTGTATCTCTTTGTTACTCACTATTAGGATGTGGCATTGATTCATGGTGGTTCTTGTATGAAAAAATTCTAAAAGAAACTAAATTTTTTTTGATTCAGAGCTTCTTCATCTTCCTTGAGAATTGTCTGTGGCATGGATGATCTAAGACATACAGGAAGCACATCAAAATAACAAGAGATTCCAGAAATTCATAATGAAAGTTTATATCTAAGGAACTAAATAAGGAGTCACTCTAGATTTAGACTTTACTTACATTCATAATAATTTTCTAAACATCCTTAAGTTCCTGTGATTGGAGACAGACTCTCAAGGACAACCAATCAATATAGTTCCCTTGAGATAAGCTAAATTATACCTATTTGCATTCATCATGATTTTGATATTGACTAATAGTTTTCCTGTAACTTAGTTTTGTTGTTATTAATATTTAATGCCATAGAGATGTATTTACTTATCTTGTGATTGACAGTCAAAAATTTCAGAATTGTCAGTGTTTTTCCCACACTTTTCTGCATTGCAAATCCTTTCCATAATTGACGTGGTGTAGGAACTCACTTTTTAGAAAAAATCTTTCATGGACGTATACTAGACATTGGTCTTTAAACACGTAGTGCCAACTAAAGGTGTCTGTGGCAGATGCACATCCCCCTCTCCCCCGCTATTTCTTTCGATATGGAAGGTGCATATGCACACCCCCCTCTTCCCCAACACATCCACCCCTCCTCCTGCAATGGGGCAGTTAATAGCTCCTTCTGTTTAACCCTCTATCGGTTAGATAGGAGAGGGGAAGAGGTGTCGAGGAGTAGGGAAGTTTCCGGGTGCCCATAGCAATAGCGGGGTGTGGGGGGGTGGTGCCGAGAAGTTTCGGGGCATCCATAGCCAGAGTGGGGGTGCAGAGAAGCTTCTGGAATGCCCACAGACAGATCTGACAAGACTATAAAAATGGGGTTCCCATTGAGGATTCCCTTTGTGTGTGTCCTCTCGGAGCCGTGGGCCAAAATGCAGTGGAGAGACCCTCCCCTTAGGCCGTAATGCCATCTAAGATAACCTGCCAGGACTGGGACTACCTCATCTCTGTGTGTGGGTGAGTGATAACTTGTGGCGGTAGCAAATTCGACGAATCCAGACGCCGGCATAAGCTCTTTGATCGAACGGGCGGGCCGGGCGAGAGTAAGGAGTCTAATTCAATGTGAATTTACCATCCGTACTCTTTAATGAACTCTTAAACAACACTGAATATCAATGTCCCCGAGACCACGTTTTTCCAAGCCTTATATACTCTATACCAAAAGGCCATGCGGCAAGCGCAGGCTACAATTGGTTACACTCACAGTCACTCATGCCCCCCCACTATGGTGATTGGCTGCAGGGCACTGTTCACAGACTGTTCATGCGCAGCGGCAACGCCCCTCCTGCAGCCCGGGTCGAGAGCAGAGCGGCTCCTGTTTACTTTCCTTTTGTCTCTGGTGTCTCAGGGAAATCCTTCCGTGTAGCACAGCCGCATCAAGCCCTGGCTTGTTCACAGCACACAGCCAGAGACTCTCCACAATTCCTCCTTTTTTTTTTTTTTTTTTTTTTTTTTTTTTTTTTTTTTTTTTTTTTTTGGACAAGCCAGGATTGATTAGCTGTGTGTTCTAATCCTTTTTTGATATGTGATAAAAAACAACTTATACATAACATATAAATAACAACAACAATCAACGTAAACAGTGCACTTTACAATAAACCTGAGGTATTCCATTGCTGTTTAAATATCGCAATGGATTGATTAAACAAATTCCAAGAACTTTGGTTTAAAGATACTCAACTTATAACAAACGATGTGCTGGGTGTTGATAAACTTACTCAAGAGGTAGTGGTGTTTAAAGATCTACTTATATAACTATAGTACGCATACATGTCACAGCTAAATCAATGCAAAGGTTACACCTCACTCTGTGACCTCCGAGGGTTCTGCTGCAGGGAGTTGACTTGGTTGAGTTTGTTTCAACTCCGGCTTTACTGCTCGGCTTGGAACCCACAATGGACCTTGATCTGTGGAGAGACACATATACCCTCTACCATTAAAAATAACAGGTACTGGTCCCTTCCACAATCCAGTGGTGGGATCACGATATCTCACCATGAATTCCGGTAAAGTGTTTTTCCTTCCTAGTCTGATCTGATAATGATGAATGATCACAGGAGGCTCCTCATGATCTCCAGTTAGACATAAATAATTCAAGGTAAACAACACCTTTGCTAAACGCTGTTGACAATCTAATTCTTCCTGCTTCTGTTTGCTCAAATACCCTTTAATCATTTGATGTGCTCTCTCGATGATTCCTTGGCCTGTTGGGGAATGAGGTATACCTGTAATGTGTTTCACTCCCCATTTCATTAGAAAAGTTCTAACTTTCTGGCTAACATAGGCAGGGCCATTGTCTGTCTTAATCTTTTCTGGGACACCCATTACAGCAAAACAAGCTGTAAGATGTTTACATACATGTAGTGCTTTTTCTCCTGGTAAAGCAGTAGCCCATATCATTTTTGAAAAAGTATCAATTGTGACATGCACATATTTAAGTCTTCCAAATTCTGGCACATGTGTCACATCCATTTGCCATACTTCTAAGGCTTTTAAACCTCGAGGATTGACACCGATTCCTATACCTAACATCTGGCTTCCACACTGAGGACATGCCTGTACAATACTTCTTGCTTCATTTAAAGTTAAATCGAATTGTCTTTGGAGACCTCTGGCATTCTGATGAAAGCTCTCATGACTTTGTCTCGCTTGTTGGAATTTATCTGTTGGAGGCATGTGCTGTACTGAACTTACTAAACTATCTGCAATTTGATTTCCTTCACCTAGACCAAGATTCCATTGATGACTGCGGATGTGAATCACACAGCAGGGTTCTTTTCTTTGATTTAAAATAGCTCTCAATTGTACAAACAATTTCCCTAATCGAGGATTATTCGATTGTCTTAAGAGGGCATTTTCCATTCTGGGTATTACACCTGCTACATACAAAGAATCTGTGACAACATTTAAAGCAGATTTCAGCCAATTATTTAAGGCCCATATTACTGCTGTGAGCTCTAAAGTCTGCAATGAATCCTCTTTTGAACCTTCAATTAAATGCTGTTTCCATTGACTATTCTCTTGCCAGACACATGCTGCCTGGTGTCTTCGTTTTCCTGCATCTGTATATACTGTAAGGCCTTCAACAGGTTTTGCTTTTACTTTGCTTCTCTCTAACCACTGATTTGTTCTAAGGAATTGCCATAGTTTACCTTTTGGTTGTCGTGAATGTACCTTGCCTATAAATCCTAATAATGCATTCTGTATAGGCATCGAATGTCTCAGCCACCATTCTAAATCGGCTCCATTTATCGGAATACTGATGTCATCTGGTTCCTGACCGCTAATTTCTAATATTCGAGATCTTCCTTTTCGAATCAATTCTCCAATTGCTTCTGGTCTCGTTTGAATACTGAATTTTGGTTGGACACTGAGAAAAATCCACTCTAATAATCGCAAATCATTTTCTGGTTTTGATCTGACAGTGGCACAAAAGGAAGAATCTGTAGCAACATCTATGGGGAATTCCCCGTTTTTGTTTTGCCACTGGCAGATGATTGCACACGGATGTTCTAGATTGCTAATAAGGAGGGAAATTGGTCGATCAGAAAGTCTTCGGCTAGACCAATTTGTCTGTACTTTTTGTGTAATATCAGAAAGACATTTGAGATGCACGGACTCTAAGCTTATTTTCTTAGCTGGATCACCTCCTTTTAGAAGTGAAGTAAGAGGTGCTATATCATTGTTAGTAATGCCTACGCAATTTCTAATCCATTGTATGTCCCCTAATAATTTTTGGACATCATTTAATGTCTGTAAATCAGTATGTAATTCAATTTTTTGTGGACGAATCTGTGCATCACAAATGGACCAACCAAGGTATTTCCAAGGTGCAGACTTTTGAACTTTCTCTGGAGCTATAACCAACCCCTTTTCTTTGAGTTTGATCGTAATTTGGACTATGGAACTTTCTGTGAACTCAGCTTGTTGACAGAACAGAATATCATCCATATAATGATAAATAATTGTTTGTTTCCATGATGCACGAATAGGTTGAAGTGCCCATGCAACATACATTTGGCACAGTGTAGGAGAATTTTTCATACCTTGCGGTAGCACTACCCACTCATACCTTTTAGCTGGTTCCGCTTTGTTTACTGAAGGCAGTGTAAATGCAAAACGCTGTGTATCTTGTTCATGTAAAGGAATGGTAAAGAAACAATCCTTTAAATCTATAATTAGAATATGCCAATTTTCTGGTAACATTACAGGTGATGGTAATCCAGGCTGTAAAGCACCCATGGCTTGCATTTGATCATTTACCTTTCGCAAGTCATGTAATAATCGCCACTTTCCACTCTTTTTTGGTATTACAAAAATTGGGGTATTCCATGGACTAGTAGAAGGCTTGATATGGCCTGCAACTAATTGCTCTTCTACTAATTCACGTGCTTTTTGCAGTCGCTCTTCTGTTAATGGCCACTGGTCAACCCAAACTGGGCTATCTGTTAGCCAGGTCAATGGAGGGTTGGGCAACTGCTTTCCAGTGACCACTAAGGAAAAGGTGAAGTAGTTAACACAGCACCAAGTTGCCCCAAGACGTCACGGCCAATAAGCGCCTCAAGGCTGCTTGGCAATTCCATTACATACACCCTAAGGGTAACACATTGACCTTCAGGGAAACTAATCGAAATGGGATCAACACTTATATTTGGAGTAGTTTGACCCCCTACTCCAGCTACAGTGGAAGAGATTGATTTTTGAAGTTTCCAATTTCGTGGCCATTTGAATTGACTAATGATGGAGACATCAGCTCCAGTATCAAGCATTGCATTTACCTCTACAACAACAGTAGAATCAGACTGAAATAGTTGCACACATAACATGGGACGCTGAGTCATTGATGAGGTGAAGCAAACTGCAGGACCTGTCGATCCAAATCCTTTATCACGCCTTTCTGTTGAGGATGCTGGAGGAACTCCTGGAAGCATTGGTAGGCAGTTTTCCAGTGCTACTACCTGAGCTATTCTACTCCCAGAAGGAATAAAAATTGGCGGATGCAGAGTGTAGGCCAGGATTTGAACAGTTCCTGTGAAATCTGCATCAATTATACCTGGTATTACTATAAGACCTTTGATACTAGCAGAAGAACGGCCAATCAATAGGCCTCCAATGAGACTATCTTGTCTAAATAAAGGTCCTTTAGCATTAGTTGGTATTCTGTGAATTGCAGTATTGGTCAATGTTATATCTACTGCTGTCTCCACATCAACTCCGAGGCTTCCTGCGGTGCTTGGCTTGTTGAGGTGAAAGAAGCCTGGTTCACAGTTGGTCGCTGATTGTGATACAGGTTCGGAGATGTTCTTTGTGTCTGGTAGCTTTTGAACGTATACCATAGTTCATGATTGTTTGTTTGGCTTGCTGCAAAATTTTCCAATCGTGTGGTTCCCATACCGCTGTCTGAGTGTTCATATTTTGAATTACCGGTAGGGCTAATTTTGCTGGAGACCAATGACCTTCTAGGATGGCATCTTTGATGACCCCTGACCATCTGCTACGTCGGGGCTGCGGCTGGTCAGTAGAGTCTATAGGCACCTTTGATTGCATTGTTTGTGAAGGGCAAGCTGGTTTTTGAAACTCAATTTGTTCCTTATTTTTCTCTACATTTGACACTCTTAAGTTAAGTTGTTCAAGCTTGTTGGTAATGACTTGCAGTAACTGCTCTACTGCTTGGGGTGAGCCCAATGATGTAGGAGGAGGCTCACAAAAAACTTCCGCGGGTGCTTGCGGAGGCAAAGTTTGAGGCGGCCCCGGCCCCGGCGACTGCGCCGGCCCGGCCTTCACGCTTTTCTCGGAGGGAGGGGGGGCGTCCGGCTCGGGGCAGGGCAGAGGCGGAGCGGTAGGAGGAGGGCGGCACTCAGGGCCTCCCACATCCGGACAGTCGACTAGTTGCACTTCCGCCTTCTTGGCGCATTGCCCCAGAGACTCGGAGGGGGAAACTTCCGGTTCTTTGTTTACGAGCCGCGCAGTTTCTAATCCGCGTTGCAGATCGGATTGTGAAAGTATTGGCTGAGCCGGGACCCCGCGACCACCCCGAACGGCAGGCAGACCCCACAGAGTAGCCCACAGGCCCCTCTTTTCTTTTGGACGACAAGTTTTATCAGTCCAGGTTTGTTCTGGGACAAGCGCCTCCGCGGCTCTTAGGGCGGCACGTTGTTCCGATTTCATAACTTCTAATGATTCTAATACGGTTTTCCACAATTCTCTCACAGCTTTAATTTCTTTCTCTTCTTCCCCTCTGATAGTTTTGTCCCACATAGTGTCCCCCACTGATCTCCATTCCGTTGGGGAAAACAAAAGTGGAACTTCCCCAAAGTGTCCCCACTTCTGAGCTAAAAAAATCAATGTGATTAGCTTTTCCTGTGACGATTCAACACCTCTCTTAGAGAGAATAGTCGTCAGCAGTGCCGCGGCTGTTTCAATATCCATTATCTTATCAGCGCGGTCTTAACGTAGGATGCGAGTGGCCAGCTCGACTGGTGCCCGTCTTTTGATACCGGACTAAGCACACTATCCCACACCCCGGCTTGGCTCCGTTTTTATGAACGCTGCTTACCGCAGTAATTTCGATCCGGAGCGATTATGCTTTGCTAACGATCCATCTTTCTGCTACCATATGTAGATCCGAAGCGTTATGCTCTGCTAACGAACCATCCTCTGCTACCAAATGTGGCGGTAGCAAATTCGACGAATCCAGACGCCGGCATAAGCTCTTTGATCGAACGGGCGGGCCGGGCGAGAGTAAGGAGTCTAATTCAATGTGAATTTACCATCCGTACTCTTTAATGAACTCTTAAACAACACTGAATATCAATGTCCCCGAGACCACGTTTTTCCAAGCCTTATATACTCTATACCAAAAGGCCATGCGGCAAGCGCAGGCTACAATTGGTTACACTCACAGTCACTCATGCCCCCCCACTATGGTGATTGGCTGCAGGGCACTGTTCACAGACTGTTCATGCGCAGCGGCAACGCCCCTCCTGCAGCCCGGGTCGAGAGCAGAGCGGCTCCTGTTTACTTTCCTTTTGTCTCTGGTGTCTCAGGGAAATCCTTCCGTGTAGCACAGCCGCATCAAGCCCTGGCTTGTTCACAGCACACAGCCAGAGACTCTCCACAATAACTTTATAATTCCTCGCTGGACTAGCGATTGTATTTTCCTTAATAATTCCTTACCACTCAGGCGAGTGTTTTTCTCACTGTATTGAGTGTATTTTCCTGGAGTCAGAGACAGCTCTGGCGCTGTTTTTTGTGAGCCACACGTATGCACACTGTGGATCTCCATTATTCTTATTTGCTGTACCCCAATAATTTCCTCAGCTGATATCTGAACCTGTATTTTATGTTACCAGAGTGCTAACTGATTGTATAAACCCTGTTTCTAACTGGTTGTTTTCCCAGACTTTCCCAGACAGAATAAAAGTCTGTTTTGGACCTTGTTATCTGCCTAAAACTAATTTTGGGGTTCCTCCATGACAGTGTCATAAGCAAACAAAGCAGAACTCTTAAAAGGTAGCTGAAAATCCTATGCCTTTCAAATTGTTTGCATTTTGTTTTCTTGACTACTTTGATGTCAATTTCACCATTGTCACAGATACTTCTAAGATGGCCAATACTAAATTTATCATCTAAAACATAAACATGAAAGAGACTCAATATTTTGTTCGTTTAACAAACATCCATGCTGGTTTTATGTATAATTAGTTCAAGTAAACCACAGGTGACAACAGTAGCAATCTAGGCCGGCCTACTCAGTCTAATGGTGGATAATACCAGCTCTTTCGCACAAAAAACTGAGAGTTCATAATGCACAATAATAGCCCTAAATAAAATTTCTTCCAGGCCCATTTCTGATGGTAATCGGTTTGTGCTTTTAGAAAAAATTTGAAATAAAAACTGGTATCACCTGTTGTAAATTTCAATTACTAAATCCTTTTCTGCACCACTGTGATAGCGACGTCCTTATGTATGTTCAATTTTATGTAGCAGAATATACAGATCATTTTGGTTGCACTTCATCATATTGTTCTTCAGAAATCCAAAAACAGGCAAGGTAAATTGGGCAGTTACTTTCCTATGTTTCTTGGGATTTTGCCCAGTGAAAGATAATCAAGTAAGAGATGTTGAGACAGCCCTAGCCTTTTGGTGACTAACCTTCCTGGCCATTCATCTTAAATCTTATTTTTTATTTTATTGTGGCCTTCAGAAAAAGAGTAGGGAGCACAAGCTGATGTTTTTCTTTTAAAACAACAAATATGATGAATGATGACTATGCAATCCTTTTGTGTTTTGCTTTTTATGCATGAAGTTTCTAAGTTTTTTAAGATAAGAAAAGCAAAACAAACCTGATTGTATGATTTTATTCTTCTGGCACTGGACTAGAAGCAGTCCAGCATAACACTGGAATCTGGATCTCTTTTTTTCTTTTGCTAGATGTGGAGTTCACTTGTCCATGTAACAGTTTCATCAAGAGAGCCATTAAAGGAGCTGCATAATTTTATAAGTTAATTTTCAGACAGTCTTACAAGGAAAAATCTCAGAACAAAACCTGATAGTTTGAGAAGAGCAGTGATTGAAAAGAGAAGTTTTATCTATGCTGGAAGGATTATAATTGGTTGATATAGAAGCCCTATCAGACCTTATGCCAGTGTAGATGGCTTTTTTTGACAGATGGATTTTTTTTTCTGCTGATATGCCTGCATTGCCTTTCCATGTGATGTGTAGCAAGATGTCAAAAGTTTTCTTCTTGGGAGGCTGTCAAGACCTGTTTCAGACCTGTTTATTAGTAGTGAGAAGCAACATGTAGACGAAAGAGGGACAGGATTTTTTGGTATCTTCTGGTACCATGCCTGCAGTACTTTGTACTTCATCTGGGACCATTAACATAATGGAGTAAAAAAAGAAAAGCATTCTCAGTTATATTTGTTGTTAATATTCACAGCAATAGAAGTACAGTGTGCTTATAGACACTTTCCATGTTAAAAGATTCACTATATGATCCATTGTAAACTATTTCATATGAGATGGTTATCAGATAGGCTGGAGTAAATTTCTTGATTTTTAGGAAGTTGCTTTGGATTTATACCAGAAATACGCATGTGGTGGATTGTGGTTTTTGTTTGTTTGCTTTTCACACAGAATATGTCCATCTGTCATGCACCAAAGCTGCATTTCTGTTATAATTTACTGTGTACCATATTGCTGATTAAACTAATTGCTACGGATTATGCAGTGCTATACAGCTCTTTGAGAAATACAGCAGTTTTACAAGACTATAAAATTAGTCTTTTACTATATAATTAAAATAATAATGTCTTTGTCCCAATTACTTTACGGTTTGACTGATGTGCACATACACATGCATTAAATAGTTAATACATATAAAAATGAAAGTTGTTCTGCCAGCACTGGTCATTCAGAAATTATATATGGCAAGTGAGAAATGATATACAGTCTGGGGATTTAGAGAAAGACAATGAAACAGGAGACAGGATTTATAGAGCTCATCCTGTGCCATCTATTTTTATGGATATGGGAGGGGATTTATAATCCACTCTGCTTTTTCCCTTGTGTGTAAACACAAATAAAGAGAACAAAAATTTTGTTTGTGACCATTGGAAGATGGAAATTATGCCTTCGGGGGAAGTTTATCAACACCATGCAAAGACTTTGCTGGGAGGAGATATGTTACTGGGAAAATATATACGCACTTATGTGCAAATATACATGCCTGTATGTTTACATACCAATGGATCTTACTTTCTCAGCTTGTCAGGGTTCTGACCAACTGTGTTACTGAGAAAGAGTTAACAAAGAGTAACTGAATTCCAATTCAAACAGAGTGGCCTTCTTTTCTGGGTGGTACTACTGCCTCTGAAATGGAAGCTACATCAGTAACAGCTTTGCCTTTCCATTTGGCAAGATTGAGACTCTTCTGCTAGCACAGGAGTACAAATGCCAGCAGGTAGGAAATCCTGATGGTAACTCTCTACATTTGTCACATTTTCATAAAAGGGATAAATGTTTTGTAGTCTTTGGCAAAGACCAATTGCTACAATAACCACTGCTTTCCATCACTGCTTCCTCTTCCCTCCTTCCCATTCCCTTCTTCTGGATACCTAAATAGACTGATTCTTCATACTGTTCTGTTTTAAAAGACTTTTCAAGATATTTGGTTCCCCCCTGCTCCCTTTTCTTTTCTTTTTTTTTTTTCTCCCACCTTCTGTCCCACTGTCTAGTTTCCTGTTGGGAAAGTTAATCTCTTGTGCTGTAAGAATCAGTGTTCTCTCTTCTGGAATCAATACATATTCTGGAAAGCTGCTTAGATACTGTTTGTAAAAACTTTCATCTTAAAAGGTGCTAAAGTCAATGCAGTACAGAGGGAAATTCCAAATTCCTCTATCTTGGAGCTACTTTAGTTCTTGCTAGTGTAACTTTTCTTTTTTTTTCTTACATAACTTTTGGTTCTTGTAATCTTGAGGTGCAGCTTCCATAAAATTCTACCTCTAGTTTTAATTGGAAACAAAAAACAAAGCACCAGAAAGTAGTTTTAACCACTCAAAGTGCACCCTGTAACTAAACTACTCAGATGAATTGTCTTAATACCTGAGGCAGTTTCAAACCGTAGTTGTGGCTGTTGTTGTTATTTTTTCTCTCAGGTATTTTAGTCCAAGCTTTCAAAATCAGAAACTTGGCATTAATTTGTAACAATTTTGTGTGGAAGTGTTTCCTGAATGCATATCAAAGAATCCAGTAGTGTGCCAGTGCAAATCATTTGATTTAAGGTGCCCAGGGGGGAGGAAGTGTTGTTTGTTCTATAATTTACCACAGCTGAAACAGACTCAAGAGTAAGAGACCCATTAGGTGAGCTCAGAGCTGTACAAGAGAGGAGAGCCAATATGACTGTCTGTTCTGTAATGCTGATGATAGCAAAAATAACCTTAGTCAGACATCTGAATGCCATTGAGCTTTTTGAAGCAAATTGAATGCTTTAAATGCCAGAATAGATGAGTGAGACTTAGAAAGAGTTATTGAAAGTCAGACAGAAGAGAAAATACATTGTGCCAGTTTGAACTCTTAATTCCAAATTAAATTGAAAATGTTATTTAAGAAGTTCAGAGAACAAAACCAAGATCTTTTAGTCTTTCCTTATGTACTGCTTTGCCATCAGTCTTTTTTCCCATTTGTAGTTAAGTTAACTTACCTGGTTTTAGACTTCACCAATAATTGTTAGGAAAGAAGGAAACAAATTGATAGCTCAGTATATTTGAAGCCTTTTGTTTTGTTTCATCTATCCTAGGTTGTGGTTTTTTGGTTGTTTTTTAATTTTTTTTTTTCCCTGATATCTGCACTAGAGCTGTGATGTTTCTTCTATGCTTGCATGTGTTGCTGTCCCAAAGAAATTTTAAAAGTTGGAAGAGTTGCTGCAACAACTCAGAATGAAGCACAGACAGGTTTCTTCTGAAGTTTATTGTGTACGTCTGGTAAGATACTGTATCTGACTATTCAAAATTCAGAAGGAAAGAAATCTAAGACTCACATATTCTCTCCTTGTTTGAAAGTCATATATGCCCTTTTATTTATACAGCTTATTATTCCCACTTGGAATTATTTAGACATAGAAAAAATCACAAATTTTTTAAGGGCTGAGCTATTTGATAGTACATGGAAAGCATGTGTATGTTAATGCTTTCACAATTAAAAGAAAGGGCAATATACCATAGCATTTTTTAACAAAATGAATAGCATTTAGACAATTGAGACCCCAGAGTTTCTACTCAGCTTTTCTTTGAAATGGCTATGGTATGAATACTTGGTTGACTACCAGAGTGATAAAGGCTATTTAAGAAGTATTACAAAATTCTTCTAGGTTTCTCATTTAGCAATTGCACAGTTAAAAGTGGCCCTAGAAGTAGTATAAATTAATGACTAGCAAGTTTTTCCTGTCTGGAACTTGATCTGTTATAGGAAGGTATATTTTTGTTCAGAATCTGAATGTTTCAAAAGGAGGTCATCAATGTGTATGGGATTCAAACTATGACATGTACTGGGTCGTTTCTGTGGCCTCCTTGTTTTAGTTGATAAACAGTTGAGACATCTGTTGACATCAGCTAGGTCTGGAGTGATTTGCTATAGCTTAAATTGGTGTAATTGTGAGAGAGAGGCTGTCATCAGAGTATATGCTCATCTTGATCTTTAAGCCAGTGAACTTCAAAGAGAAAAAGGGTCATTAATTTTCCAGTTCTCAGCATTGTAAGTTTAAGCCTCCCCTTTCCTGTCAGAATGAAGGAGTGCTCAACTGGCTTTTCTTCTTGTAGGGAACAGTCTATTTCTTTTCCTTCCAGCTTCCTTCATTAGCACAAATGTAAAAATAAGCTTCATCTCTATCTCTCAACTCAGCATAGACAAAGATATTCTAGCAAGACACAAATGTGTCATAAAGAGGCAAGGTGCTCAAGAAAGAAAGCATAGAAAGTTAAAGTGTCAATCTGCATATGCTATGTAGGTCATGGCAAATCTGTCACAGCTCTTCTCATTGGTTTTTATTCCATAAAATCACACAGATCTTAAAGTAGGAAAAGGAAGAATTATTCTCGCCTTTTCGCAGTCAAATGTAGGCACTTGATCTGGTTCACTTCTCATCCGGGTAAGGAAGATCAGCTTATTTTGAAATCTGCTGGCAGGTTAGATGATACCTCAAAAATTATTTTTACAACATGATTAGCTACATATGCTTGTGTGAACTTGGAAGTGCTTATGTGGGGGGGATTATTACTATTCTTCAACTACATTAAGTTGATTGGATTTGGACTGGATTGGCTTGGATTTTGCATGGAGCCAAGTAGTATACATCTGCTTAAGCATATATCAATACAAATGAGTGTAACAAAGACATCGTCCAATCTATTTCTTTGCACCTCATTTAAAATAGACAGCAGTGTGTTAGCTTGTTAGACTCTGTTGACATCTAGTGGCTACTGGAGCAATGGCAAGCTGTTTGACCTTCCCACATTGTGTAGTTTGTGAGTAGAACAAATCAAACTACGGTCCTTCTAATATATTTTTTCTCATAATTAAGAAACGTGAAAATAGTTTTGCTATTTTAACACTCCTGTAAGTGGTTGAGAGCTTACACTACAGAGTTTGAATAATGTTATTCTTGTGACTTGTTACACTTTGAGAACTGAAGGAAAACTGATTCTTTACTCAGAGGATACTCTCACACTGAATGCCCAGTATTATTTCGTCCTTCTCTGGGTTTAGCATGACTCTTTAATTCTTCAGTGACATGATTTTTACCTCAGAATAGACAGAATCAAAACTCAGTCTCAATTTTATCCCATTTCTTTTTAATGACTGAATGAAAAAAAAAAATCCAGGATTTTTATTAGATTACTTAAGAGGCCCTTGGTATGTGGCTGAAAGTATGTTGAGAGAACCTGCAGTTTATTAGGAGGCAGTCAGAGGACTTGATTTGTTTTTTCTTTGTACTTCTGAAAATACATCTGTCTTTTTTAACATTTAGCATGTTACAATTTTTCTCAAAAAATAATGACAATTGAAAATCTTTTCTGCTTTTATTTTTTTAGGTGTTTTTTGTTTGTTTGTTTGTTTGTTTTTCATTTGTAGCTATAGAGGCAAGAGCTGCCTATCTCTTCCTATGTACAACTTATGCTGTAAAACTAGGAACTTTGTTGGGGGGAAAGCTTTTAACGATTTCTAACCTTTAATAAGTTTTATGCAGCTGTGTTCTTCAAAACTACCCCAAATTATTATCTCAGTATTCAGTTTGCTGCAGGGTTGAAAGAGATTCATGTCAAGAATCCCTTTCAAAAACTCAGCTCTCTGTATCATGTGGACTTTTTGTTCACTGTGTCATGCTTTCATTTTAAATTAACTTCATAGGAATTAGAGTTACGCTTCTGTACTCTTCAATGTGATTATAACAGCTGTGGCAGAAAAGAAGAAAATCATAAGCTATTTCTATTTATCTAGCAGTCTGTGAAAGTTTAGACTGAAAAAGCAATCTAGTTTAGCTCTCGCTGTCCTGCCTCCACCAAAATGATAATTCATTTCATAATTGATTTCTTCTTTTAGTTAAGGATGGGGGAAAATACCAACATCTATGGAAAATCACATGTAGTAATCATATTTGAGTTTGAGTTATGTTTACTCATATTTGAGTAAACAATTTGAGTAATCTGGCAGTTTAGATATTTATGTAAATCCTAAGGGGGAAGAG
The DNA here is from genome assembly GCF_037038585.1 of Patagioenas fasciata. Lineage (NCBI taxonomy): Eukaryota > Metazoa > Chordata > Aves > Columbiformes > Columbidae > Patagioenas > Patagioenas fasciata. The sequence continues at coordinate 83,762,623 of NC_092521.1, forward strand.
TTGCCCTGTTTACATATACAGAAGTTGAGATACACTAATTTCTGTTTATGTATCTCAACCCTTTTTGGTTGTGATAACTTGCACTCAGAAATGTTACTGTCTATTTAACAAGTGATTTGAGGAATATTTGTTGTCATTTTATATACTGGAAATAATGGTGTTGATGGGTTAGTTTTAAAGGAGGAGCCAAGTTAGCTCAGTAGAGTGCTCAAAGTCCTATGCAAGCTACTATTTAAAAGGTACCAGCGTGTAGAACCTTTGAACTGAGATTTTGAAACATGCTGCAAACTCTAGTTTTTCTGTATTTGGTTCATGAGCACCACCACCTGTTTTCTATTTTTTCTTATAGCACAACAATTTAAATATGAAGGACAGTAGTACTGCATAAATATTCATACTGAGGATATCAGTCTTTATTAAATGTAAAAAGCCAATTTCCTGGTTTTATTACAACTCAAAGACAAGAGTGCATACTCCCATTCATCCAGAACGGGAACAGCTCTTACATCTCTTAGAGGCTTGAAGAAAGATGAGGAAGAGATCCTGGTCTCTGGATTAGTATAAACAATTTGTAAATAACAGTCACATGAGGCAATCAGAAAACCATGCATTTGAATGACTTGTATGTTTTTAGGTATCAGTTGTGGGAAAATAACAGAAGATTGGAGAGGAGGATTGTAAACACGCTCAAGTGACTTGCAGCTAGGATGCAGAAAAACATATATATCATACTGATTGTTGTTTGGCCTTGTGTGTTGGACAAGTAGAACATCTGTGTTTAGATAACATAGACTTGTGATTGACTCTGAGGTACCTTATTGAACATGCTTGAGATTCCTGCCCTGTTGTGGGAAAGATCGAAGCACAGTGGTAAATTACACCTGCATAAATCCTTGAAATACAGGCAAAACCAGCAGGTTCAGTGATTCTCTAGCAAGGACTGAGATTCATGGTGCCTGTGTCTCCGCTTTATGTGCCTCTGACCAGACACTCCTTTGGGGTTCATCTGCCTGGCAAGGTAACAAAAAATAAATTTACTCTTTGCATTTCACGCATGGTTTTGTGTTTTTTCCTGCATCCTACCTATGCCAACTCACACACCAGTGGATCACTTCATGAATGAACTAAACTAGTGTAGAAGTTTAAAGCTTAGTTCTTAGTTTGAAACTATGAAGATTTAATATATTAAATCTTAGGCTACAATCTAAAATAAACTTCATCTTACCTAAATAATGATAATAAAAGAAATACCTTTCTAGACAGTTTAGTAAGACACATGAATACTCACCTACCTGTTTTTTTTTTTTTTCTTTCTTCTAGGGCATTTTTGGCCGGAGTTTTCCGAATCCTTCTATTTTTTCATCTCAAAACTGGAAGACAAATTCTCATGTCTATTTACATTGTTTTCTGTTGTTAAACACAAACATGTTCTTCTCTTGTTTTCTATTTCATTTCTTCTTATGCCTTTGATATGCACTCTTATGCAACTAGGATCCTTCCCACAAAAGTGACAGTGATAAAGAGCATTCTGTTTATTTGTATTACAAATTTCAGTGTAAGTGTAGCTCGTCATCTGTATTTTTTTAGCTATAGCACTTATCTATTTCATTCACCTGTGACTATTCTTTAACACGAGCTAAAATATTTATCTAGTGTTCCTCTGGATACCAGTGTTTTGAAGACACTGCAGCAAGGTAGCAGATGGCAACTTACATCAGTATTTCATACCTCTGATAAGAGGTAAAGTATTATAGGAGAGTTCATAATAGACTCTCTGAAAATTCACATAGGGCCTTAGTGTATGTGTTTCCAAGGAAAAGTACTAGGTCCAGTTTCCAGAGACTTAGTAAAGGGACAGTGTCTTTGCAGTACTGATAAATGAAGAAAGCAGTATAGATAATAAGAGGCACATATAAGGAAAATGGGCAGTGGAGGACCCGAGTCTCAAATTACAGTAAGGCTTTTCACTAAATGAACCATTCTGCTATAACTCAGAAACAATTCTGATAGTATTTGAACAACCATTTGAAGACTAACTCCTGTGGAGAATGCAGTGCACAAAGGAGGGCATTGAACTGTGAAGACATTGGGGCAGTTTGAACTATGCATGTTACTTGTAGTAAGCTGAAGACAAGTTAATCAACAAGACAAATAGCAAGTGAAAAGCATACATTTAAGTTCTGAAGGCAATGCATAACAGCATTCTTGGTGGAAACTAATGGAACTTTCAGTGCAACAAAGTACACAATAATTTTATTTATTGGATGCTAAATATAATAAAGGAATTATAGAAGAAATGTATTTTTTTCATATATATGTTGTTCTGGGAATGACTCCACAACGGTGTTAAGGAAGAAAGTGATGAATAGGCTGAGACAAGTAAAATTAATAGGCAAAATGGGATAAAACTATCCCTAAAAATATTTTTTCCAGTGTTGTCTGTGACACTGAAAGTTCACTTAAAATACTTGGGGTGAGGAGATGGGGGGGTGGTATGAAATTTAATTTAAGAATACTTCTAGTGGAGCAGTTTATTGATGTTTCAGGGATTTGAATTGAATTTTTTTTAACGTTAGGTTTTTCAAGCTGTAATCCTCTTTCTTTTGGGTAACAGTGAGAAAACCACACAGTTATAATACTGCTTTACTTCATCAACCTAATTTTTATGCATGGAAAGACTTGTTTTTATATGCTTCATAGTCTAGCCAGTAGACAATGATAATTTATTGTAATGTTTCCAAGCTAAGGTCAAACTTCTGCATCTATCAGACTTCAGGTGGTTTTACAATATGTTAGGTACCCTAGCTAGGTTTCTTAGGTCTCATTCCTTTACCTTTTGCTCAGTTTTACTTAGTGTTTCACTTTTCCTTTCTGCTACAACCACACACCTTGGTGCTTATCATCTAGTAACTAGCTTATACTTGTCTTACAACGACTGCCAGCTGAGACATCAAATTGAGCTCTACATCTGTAAAAGAAAAATTAGGCACCCCTGGGATCAGTGAAAATACTTGGAAAAATGTTGGGCTAGTCAACATCAGAAAAACGAGACTTATCTTGTTAAGCTTATCAGGTTTTGCAGGGGTTTTTTTTGGTTGTTTTGGGGTTTTTGTTTGTTTGTTTTTTGGTGTGTATGTGTGTGCTTTTTGGGGAGGTTGTAACTTGAGGGAACTATTTTCATGATACAAGGCAAGCTCATTGCACTTCCTATTGACATCTCTGACCATGTGGTTGGTGGCAAATGAGGGAGAACCATGAGGACTACTACACATAGGAACGAGGTACATCAGTTCTTAGTCTTTGCTGTTATAAGAAGAGTGTATATAGATTTAGCAAATAGAAATAGAGATGTCTGGCATAAAATTACATACTAAATATCTCAGTATTATGATTTTTTTTTTAATTCAGCTAGGATCCCCATAAATACTGACCAACTACCTCAATAACGTGGCATTTTCTGTCATTACGTCATTACCAGAGAAAACATATATCTTATATTTCTCTCAAGAAAACACTTTGGCATTTCTATACCCAGATGTCTTGGCCATGTTTAACAACAGAATTAAAATCCAGAAGACTTACTGACCTTAAATTTAGGGCTAGCTTGATCTTCTCTGGATGAAATTTGGATTAGCAATTGGTGACATGGTACCGTGGCGATTGAGAACAACACACACAGAGTTTGTGTTAGCAGTGAGAGCAGAGCTGAGCAGAAAGATCTCTTTAATTAACTCCCAAATTCTAGCTTTACAGATAAGGGCCTGGACCAAGAGGTCAAACAGGATTTTATTTTCAAAAAATTTATTCCAGACACATCACACTCATTTTGTGACTGTTTTCAGTCATTTTATTTCTCACACAAAAATTGAGTAGTCTTCTGGCCCGACATTCACACATCCACACATTCTTTTAGGCAGTCTTCTAGCCCGAGATCCACAATCTCACTCCTGTGTAACTTGTCCAGGGCCGCTTTGTTTTTCACTGATTGCTGTGATTGAATCAGATCAGTATTAGTCTTCCTTGACCATCCAGATGGTCATGTTAGTATTGATCTTTTATCATCCAGGTGGCTGGAGCAGAAGATCCTGCTGCTCCCACACACCCGGCTCAGCCTCAGTGGCTGGATGCCACCAGGTGCCGGCTCATGTTCAATGAGGACAAAGTCCTGGTTGCGCACGAGCTGGCACCCAGTTGCATGCACTGCAATTTTCTGCGAAAAAATAAATTACATGGTCAGTGGAAACAAGGTCAGGCGTCGTGGGAGGACAACAGAGATGCTGCTTGCCATTGTAGAGAGGAAATTCATGCTGCCAAAGCTCAATTAGAATTGAAGCTGGCCAGTACTATGAAGGACAATACAAAAGGTTTTTTTAAAAGATATCAATGGAAAAAGGCAAACTAGAAATAACATTGGTCCATTACTTGGTGAGTATGGTCACCTTATTAACAGGGACATAGACAAAGCAGAGATGTTTAATGCTTTCTTCACCTCAGTCTTCAACACCAAAGATGGACTTGAGGGCCCCCATAATGCTGGCTTAGAAAACCATGGCTGTACGAACAATAAACTCCCAATTAATCCAGAACTCATATGGGATTTGCTACTCCAGCTAGATCTCTACAAGTCAATAGGGACTGATGGGATTCATCCAAGGGTGCTTGAAAAGCTGGCTGACATCATAGCGAGACCTCTCTCCATGATTTTTCAAAGCTCTTGGGAATCTGGAGAGGTCCCAGAAGACTGGAAGCTTGGAAACATTGTCCCAGTCTACAAGAAGGACAATGGGTACGATCCTGGCAACTACAGGCCTGCCAGCCTCCTTTTTGTTCCTGGTAAAATCATTAAGAAGATTGGACTGGGAGTTTTCAAAAAACTTCTGAATGACAACATAGCCATTGACCCAGCTAGCACAGGTTCATGAGAGGAAAGTCTTGCTTGACAAACTTAATTTCTTTCTACGACAAGGTAAACCACCTAGTTGACCAAGGGAAGCCTGTTGATGTGATCTTTTCGGATTTCAGTAAAGCCTTTGACCCTGTCTCTCACAGTATTCTTCTGGACAACATGTCCAGCACACAGCTGGATAAACACATAATACAGTGGGTGAGCAACTGATTGACAGGCTGGGCACAACGGGTTCTAGTTACTGGGATTATGTTGGGCTGGCAACCAGTCACTATCAGGGTTCTGCCGGGACCCATCTTAGGGCCAGTACTCTCAAATATCTTTGTAAGTGACTTAGACACAGGACTTGAGGGCACACGAAGCAAGTTCACTGAGGACAGTAAAATGCGAGGAGCTGTTGACACTCTTGAGAGAAGAGGAGCCCTGCAGAGGGATCTGGATGAATTGGAGAACTGGGATCACCAGCCACACGAAGTTTAACAAGGACAAGTGCCAGATTTTGCCCCTGGGACATGGCAACCCTGGCTGTACATACAGACTGGGAGATGAGACGCTGGAGAGCAGTCCTGTGGAGAGGGATCTGGGGGTTCTGGTCAACAGCAAGTTGAACATGAGCCAACAGTGTGCCCTTGCAGTCAAGAGGGACAACCATGTCCTGGGGTGCTTCAAGCACAGCATTGCCAGCCAGGCGAGGGAGGTGATTGTCCTGCTCTACTCTGCACTGGTGTGGCCTCACCTGGAGCACTGTGTGTGGTTCTGGGTGTCACAGTATAAAAAAAGATATTAAGCTACTGGACAGCGTTCAGAAGAGGGCTACAATGTTGGTGAATGGTTTGGAGAGGAAGCCGTATGAGGACCTGCTGAAGTCACTTGGTTTGTTCAGCCTGGAGAAGCAGAGACTGAGGGGAGACCTCATCATGGTCTACAGTTTCCTCACAAGGGGAGGAGCAGGCACTGATCTCTTCTCTTGGGTGACCAACGATAGGAGTCAAGAGAATGGCAGAAAAATTTGCCAGGGGAGGTTTAGGTTGGACATTAGGAAAAGGTTCTTCACCCAGAGGGTGGTGGAGCACTGGAACAGGCTCCCCAGGGAGGTAGTGGTGGCCCCAAGCGTGTCAGTATTCAAGAAGAGACTGGACGATGCCCTCAGACACATGGTGTGAAGTGTGGAGTTGTCATGTGCAGGGACAGGAGTTGGACTCAATGATCCTTGTGGGTTCCTTCCAACTCAGGACATTCTAAGCATACATCTTATTATATATGTTGCTGAACCCTGACTGCTGCTCCTGAAGCTCTTACCTCAAATATGTGCCTCCTCTTCCCTAGATCAGACAGCTCAAAATCTGCAAACTACTGAAGGGACAAAGGAGCAGCAGAACACCAACAGCAAAGCAGCCCAGGAGCAGAATGAGCTCCCTGAGAAGAGGCTGTGGCTCATATGCCCCAAGCCCAGCCCACCAGCCGTATCACAGTCACCTGGACCCTTACTGGCAATGGCAATACCTGCTCTTTTACTACGTCCATTGCATCTTCAAGGTGAGTAGCGATTTAGACTGGATTTTCTAGCACATAGATGGAAAAAGTTCAATGTCATAATAAGCTGCGTAAGAATGTAGCTCATTAAATGCAGCATCTATATTATTATTAATAAAATTGTATGCTGAAATTTCCTATAAAAAACTAAAATGCTATTGCATTACACTGAATTTCTAGCAAGACCACACATACTACCTAACTTCTGCCACAACTACATTCTGGGTAGGACTAAATGACAAAGGAGAACTAGATTCTATAAGAATTTCTTATAAAAAATAAATCAGGGCTTGCTTTGCCTCCGCAGGACTCCAAAGGTCTCCCAAGAACTCCTATCATCTCCCTAGGGCTTCCCAAAGATCCACAGTCTTCTGCGTGGCTCGCCTCGATTCCCCAGGCTCCCAAGTTCTCCCAAGGGCTCAGCTCCCCAGGGCTGCTGCCAAGGCCTCTATTCATCTCCCTTGGGCTCCCCAGGCCTCCACAAGGCTCCCCATGGCTCCCTAAAGCTCACCTCATCTTCCCAGGGCTTGCCTTAGCTCCCCAGGAATCCCCAGTTCTCCCCAGAACTTGCCCCATCTCCCCAAGACTTGCCTCAGCTCCCCCGGGCTTACCACTCTTCCCCAGGGCTCACCACAGTTCCCCAAAACTTGTCTCAGCTCCCCAGGGCTCTCCATTCCTCCCCAGAGCTCCTCATTACTCATAGGGATCCCCAGTCCTTGCCTCTGCTCACCGGTGTTTTGCATATTCCCAGTACTCTGTAGGTCTCCTCTCAGCTTCCTGTTCCTCCCCAAGGCTCTCCGCAGTTCCCCATGGCTTTCCAGTTCTCCCCAGGACTCCCCAGTCCTTCCCAAGGATCTCCCCACTATCATCAACAAGTACCACAAGTCCTCTGAGAGATGCCAAAAGAGGACTACACCCTAAACTAGATTCTAGGACCTCTCGCCAACTCAGAGCCCAATCCTGCTCTAGAATCCCCCGGAATAACAGTTTAACATTTTAATCCTTACTTAGCTACTAAGTGGATTAACTAGCACACATGATTTTTTTGATTATTTTTACTTTGAACTAGGGTTTTTTTCTCTATAGGTATTACTTCCAGTTAGCACTCCAATATTAATATTCCATTCTTTTAAATTTTATTTCATAAATTGGGGGTAATTACTGTCTGTAGAGTTTTACATAATAGCTAGAGTAGATTATAGGTATTATTTACTTCCAAAGACTCTTCTAGGTCATCTTATTTAAGTTTTTATTCTGAATATTTTGCAGTAAATAAGTAGTTTAAAATAAAATAATAGAAACTAAGGACCCTGGAATTTCCAGCAAAAAATTTCCACAGACACCACATCTACCCACAACCACCCCTAGCCAACAAGGGGCCTCTGTGTCCCCTCTATACTGTCTCTCACTTGCCTCAGTGCCCTCTCCTCTCTTCCCCCTCCTACCCCCATAAACCTGAACTATGGTTCTGCCCAACTTTGTTTCCGGCCAGTGTCACATCAAAAACCATTCCCCTGTGTCCCCTGTTTTACCTTCCTTCCCCACCCCCATGACCCTAAACTATGGTTCTACCCAACTTTGGTTCCGATGGGTGTCACATCAAACCCCTACCCCTGGTGTGCCCTTTTTCACCTTCTTCTGTCCCCCGCTCCCCCCCCCGTGACCATGAACTTTGGTTCCACCCGACTTTGGTTCTGCCACGTATCACGTTGAAACCTTTCCCCCTGCTGCCCCCTCTTTTACCTCTGCCTCAGCCACATGAAACTGAACTTTGGTTCTGCCTGGTGTCACATCAAAAGCCTTTCCCTGGTGTCCCAGCTATTATCTTCCCTTACACACACCACCGCGCCACCCCCCACCCCCCCTGACTCTGAACTTTGGTTCTGCCTAACTTTGATGTTGCTCTGTGTCACACTGAAACCCTTTCACACACACACCTCCCCTCCCCCCCCGGTGTTCCATCTTTTACCTTCCCCCCACCCCCATGACCCTGAACTTCCATTCCAACACATCGATTCCCCCCTCCCTCTCCCTGATGCCTGTGTCCCCCCCAGCCAGTGTTACCTGTAACTTGAGGTCAATCAGCACATTGGTCTTGAAGTTGTTCCTGTCCTCCACAAGGAGACTGATGAACTGTTTGGACACCTGCAGCAGGCCCACTGGCTTAAAGACCCCATGGTTGCTCCCAGGGCTCATTTCAAGAGCTTTAAAATAGATTTGAAGGGGGATGAGGTGGTAGCTGGGCTTGCATCAGTGGACCAGTACTCTAGAGTTCATGAAGGCTGGGAGGCCTCTCATACCCCTAGGGTGGAATCAGTGTGCTCAGCTCGCTCTCTGAAATGCCTGTACACCAATATGCGCAGTATGGGGAATAAGCAGGAGGAGTTAGAAACCTGTGTTCGGGCAGGAGACTATGACCTGGTGGCAATTACGGAGACATGGTGGGAGAGTGCACATGACTGGAATGTGGTCATGGATGGCTATGTCCTTTTCAGGAAAGACAGGCCAGCCAGGTGTGGTGGTGGAGTCACTCTTTACATGAGAGAGTAACTATAATGTATTGAGTACTGTCCAGGCACAGATGAGGGGTGAGTTGAGTGTCTATGGGAGAGAATTAAGGGGCAGGCTGGCAAGGGTGATACTATTGTGAGTGTCTATTATAGGCCACCGGATCAGGGTGAGGAAGTTGATGAGGCCTTCTACAGATGGCTGAGAGCAGCCTTGCAGTCACAGGCCCTGGTTGTGTTGGGGGATTTTAACTTCCCTGATGTTTGCTGGAAGGACTACTCAACCAGCCAGCCACAGTCAAGGAGCTTCCTTCAGTGCCTTGACAATAACTTTCTGATGCAAAGGGTGAGGAGCCAACTAGAAGAGGTGCACTGCTGGACCTCATCCTCACTAACAAGGAAGGTCAGGTTGAAGCAGTAGAGGTTGAGGGCTGCCTTGGTTGCAGCGACCATGAGATGGTGGAGTTCAGGATCTCGTGTGGCAGGAACAGAATAGCAAGCAGAATTGCAACCCTGGACTTTGGCAGGGCAAACCTTGGCCTTTCCAAACCATTGCTAGGGGAAATCCTATGGGCAAAGCTGCTTGAAGGTAAATGGGCCCAAGATAGCTGGTTAGTGTTCAGGGACTGCTTCTACCAAGCTCAAGATCAGAGCATCCCGACACGTAGGAAGTCAAGGACGGGAGCCAGGAGACCTGCGTGGTTAAACAAGGAGCTACTGGATAAGCTCAAGTAGAAGAGGAGACTTTATAGATTGTGGAAGGAGGGGCTGGCCACTTGGAGAGAATATAAGGCTGTTGTCAGAGGGTGTAGGGAGGCAACTAGGAAAGCTAAGGCCTCCTTAGAACTAAACATGGCGAGAGGGGTCAAGGACAACAGAAAGAGCTTTTTCAAATACATGGCAGATAAAACTAACACTAGAGGCAATGTAGGCCCACTGATGAACGAAGTGGGTGCCCTGGTGACAGAAGATACAGAGAAGGCAGAGTTACTGAATGCCTTCTTTGTCTCTGTCTACTCTGCCAGAGGCTGTCCTGAGGAGCTCCATACCACTGAGACCCCAGAGGAAGGCAGGAAAATGGAGGAGTTTGCCTCGGTTGATGAGGACTGGGTTAGAGAGCAATTAGGCACTCTGGACATCCATAAATCCATGAGTCCAGATGGGATGCACCTGTGGGTGCTGAGGAAGCTGGTTGAGGTCATTGCTGGACCACTCTCCATCATCTTTGCCAAGTCTTGGGGAATGGGAGAGGTGCCTGAGGACTGGAGGAAAGCAAATGTCACTCCAGTCTTCAAAAAGGGCAAGAAGGAGGAGCCGGGTAGCTATAGACCAATCAGCCTCACCTCCATCCCCGAGAAAGTGGTGGAACAACTTATCCTTGGTGCCATCTCAAGGCATATCAGGGAGAGGAGGGTCATTAGGGGCAGTCAACATGGCTTCACCAAGGGGAAGTCGTGTTTGATCAACCTCATTGACTTTCATGAGAACATAACAAGATGGATAGATGATGGCAGAGTGGTGGATGTGATCTACTTTGACTTGAGTAAGGCATTTCACACAGTCTCCCACAGCATCTTTACAGCTAAACTGAGGGATTGCGGTCTGGATGACTGGGTAGCGAGGTGGACTGCGAACTGGCTGAAGGAAAGAAGCCAGAGAATCATGGTCAATGGGGTGGAGTCTAGTTGGAGGTCTGTATCTAGTGGAGTGCTTCAGGGGTCAGTACTGGGGCCTGTATTATTTAATATATTCATCAGTGATTTGGACAAGAGAATAGAGTGTACTATCAGCAAGTTTGCTGATGGCACCAAGCTGGGAGGAGTGGCTGACGAGCCAGAAGGCTGTGCTGCCATCCGGAGAGACCTGGACAGGCTGGAGAATTGGGCAGGGAAAAATTTAATGAAATATAACAAGGGCAAGTGTAGAGCATTGCATCTGGGCAGGAACAACCCCAGGTTCCAGTATAGGTTGGGGAGAGCAGCATAGGGGAAAGAGACTTGGGGGTTCTGGTGGACAGCAGTATGACCATGAGCCAGCACTGTGCCTTTGTGGCCAGGAAGGCCAATGGTATCCTGGGGTGTATTAGAAGGGGGTGATTAGTAGGTCGAGAGAGGTTCTCCTTCCCCTCTACTCTGCCCTGGTGAGACCACACCTGGAATATTGGGTCCAGTTCTGGACCTCTCAGTTCAAGAAGGACAGGGAAGTGCTGGAGAGAGTCCAGCGTGGGGCAACAAAGATGATTAAGGGAGTAAAGCATCTCCCTTATGAGGAAATGCTGAGGGAGCTGGGTCTCTTTAGCTTGGGGAAGAGGAGACTGAGGGGTGACCTTATTAATGTTTAAATATATAAAGGGTGAGTGTCAGAAGGATGGAGCCAGGCTCTTCTCGGTGACAACCAATGGTAGGACAAGGGTTAATGGGTTCAAACTGGAACACAAGAGGTTCCACTTAAATTTGAGAAGAAACTTCTTCTCAGTGAGTGTGACAAAACACTGGAACAGGCTGCCCAGGGGGGTTGTGGAGTCTCCTGCTCTGGAGACATTCAAAACCCGCCTGGACGCCTTCCTGTGTAACCTCATCTAGGTATATACCTGCTCCAGTAGGGGGACTGGACTAGATGATCTTTCGAGGTCCCTTCCAACCCCTAACAATCTGTGATTCAGTGGTGTCCCGGATGGTGGTGAACAAATCAACCATTCCACAGGTCTGCTTTCCATTTAGAAATACCACGTAGAGTCCAACTGCGGCCTGCCACTCAAAAAAAATAGACCTAACATTAAGTCCCACACATACTAGCCTGAACTCCTTTGGCATTAAACCTACTTCACTCCTGCTGAACAACTCCTCCCAAAGACCTTAGTCCAGTCCCTAAAACACTAGGGAAGGGACTGTCCACTCCACCTGCCATCGGCTACTCCATCCCAGATGACTGTATGACATTTACCTACACAGTCTAGGCATGTCAACATATTAACCATGGACTCCTAGTGCTAATCCATCCACCCCCAACTCTACACCTCCAGGCAGAGCAGCTCCAAGCCAAACATGCACATACACAGACTGACGCTCTACAGAATGCTACAGAAAACATGACTTCAACAGCACCAGAAATGCTCAGTGACAAGAATGACTCCCAAACCAGAGACACTGTTGAGCAAAAGAACCTACAGGGAGGCAGTGGTGAGGTGAGAAGCCTCTACTTCATCCCCTAAAGAAAAAGTGGAACATAACAGCCCCTTACAAGATGGTACGTCAAAACAGAGATGTTGCATGCATGAGAAGCTGTCTTCAAGACCTAAGAACTTTAGATGTTGGGAAGAAGTGCCAGTCCATTAAACTGGATGGCTAGAGAGCAGAACTGCCGACACAGCCCAAAATTATGCCAAAATACAACCAAACACATGTTTTTTAGTATTGATTGTAGCATTAGTATTAGCCTGTTTTCTTTGTAGGTATCTGTTTAAACATCTTACAGTTGCATAAGTCTTTACCTGTTATATGGTATAGTAAGTTCACAGACTGTTAAATAAGGAGAATCTGTGGACCCAAAATATACATTTCATGATGATCCAGAAGACCATGGAGATAGCTGACAAGACTAGTTGTCCTAGAAAATTCAAATAAAGGGATCCTATATTAAGAATACCACTACCTATTAATGTATCTTGGGACCACTTTTGGGAAAATACTCCATTTGAATGTTGATTCAGTCATTATTCTTTTAGATTGATCAGAGGAGATCTAGAAACAAACTATTGTTTTACATGAGGTACAGAAAAACTACACCTCATGGATTTCAAGAAGCTTGGACATAACTGATGTCCTAGATTCCTGATTTACAGATGTGGATTAAGAAATTGATTGTAATTATTGTGTTAGCAATTGTTAGATCTGTATGTTTGTATGTCCTGTTGCAATGCGCGCTGATGTGTTGTGTTGCAGTCACTAAAAGAGTTTAGAAAAAGTGCGACTTATTTGATATATAGATGTATACAGGACAAAGTCCTGGTTATGCACAAGCCAGTGCCCAGTGGAATGAGAGGCAATTTTCTGCAAAATGCTGCTGCTTGCCACAGATTTTGAAAGTCAGGTAAGCACTCTGCTTCGTGACCCACCAGCCTTGGTCTCAGCTGCAGGATGCCACTGGGCACCAGCTCGTGTGCAACTAGGACTTTGTGTGGGTAACAAGGTAGACAAATTATTTATCTCAGCCTTTTAAGTATAAAATAATTTAGAAGCGGTTCATGCAATATGGATGCAAAGGAGTGCAAGATCCTTCAGGGTTTCCTGCTACATTGAACATCTACTGATCATCACATGTGGATCGCCAGACACATGTTAACACCCTCACCAGATGCTACTAGAGAGTACCAGCCTCAGTTCCTCCAAATAATTATTTATGTAAACATAAATATACAAGCTGGTATCTTTTCTACACAGTACAAATACAGATTGCAACTTCTCAGCTGTGCAAGTAGTCAGACTGTATACCTGGCAGTAGGATAATGTTCAGACCAGAATTCCATATATTTCTGTGTACAAGGGCACTACCAATTTCCTTGCTTTCACCAGTTTGCTCTGATATTTCATGGAGTGCCCACTGTGTCCCATCACTTAAATGTCCAGCAGTAGGATTTGCCAGGCTGCAGGCCTCTGATTGTCTTAATCGTCGCTGCTGTCTGGATGTTCTGGCTGTGGAATTATTTACAGAGAACCTTTTCCGATTTCTTCCTCTTATCTGGACCCAAGCACTGGTTCTGTTCTTTTTAATTCTGCTCTTCATTGTAATTATCATCCACTTCCTTTTTGTAGATGCAGAATTCATTTCTCTCCTGCATCCCCAGTGATGCCATCATGACCAAAGAACACATGCAGAGTTTGTCAAAGGCTTTGTTTCATGTATCTGCAGGAAGAGAAGGAAGCAACTGCCTGTTTGGGCCTTGTTGCAGCCAGGATCTTCAGTGTAGAAGCACCTTTTTTACTTCCTTTCAGACTAATGAGATACTTAGATTTTGCTTTTCCTTGAAGTTGGAACTGCCACACAACCTCCACATTTTGAGACAAGAGAATCTGAGACAAGGGAATTTTTCTATCTCTTCCCATTTGGATCTGAATAGCATCCAGGCACAAATGAACAGAGAAGGTGATTTTTCAGTGAGATGAAACAGGAGCAAGCAATAGAAATTTGGCTCACTTTCTCTCAATGAATACACCTACAACTCTGCCATCCTTCAGTGTGACTGTTTTCTGTTTAGCCTCCTCCTTCATTTTGGCAAAGGTGCCAATGTACACAGTGCTCACAATAGAAATGGTTTTTACCGCAAACATGTCAAAGTAGTACGGCATATTGGGCTTCGGGTCAGACACTGTGAAGATGTTCTTGTTCCTCATACAAAGTTTATGTAGCTCATCTCTCAGCTTTGAGGATGTTTGACACTCAAACTTTCATGATGATTTTAGGAAACCACATTCTTTGCCAGAGTTGTTGTCTGAGAGGAAATCAAAATGGGCAAAGTCAAATGAACTGAAATCCAGACCTGATTTTGGAGACATCACGAAGGGATCAACAGAACAGAACTTAGCTTCCATGGCACAGAGGCTTTTGAAATTGTGTTCTTCATTGATGACTATGCAATACTGAATTCACTGTTTCAGTAAGGAGGTGGTGGGACTTGGTTTCCATACCAGCATCACTGTTGTATGTCCCAGAGAAGTGACATAAATTCTGGGATAGTAAGGTAATTCAGGATAAGGTTTGTCCAGTTCCAGAGTAGTGTTTGCATACACTTCAAAATGAGTGTCCTCTGTTGACAGCAGATCAAGTTGGTACAAACCAGATGTGGAATTGGAATACATAAAATACTATACATAAAATACTCAACATTATTACCTTTGTAAGAGAACAGCTCCATGCCTTCCTCATTAGTAATCTGCTATTTCTGTTGTTCAAGAGGTCCTGAATCACCTAGATTATAAGCAAAGAAAAGCATGTGTGCAGAAACAATCTGCCAATATGAGAAAACAGAACTCGAACAAACACTTCTACATAAGATACAGACGTGAGACAAAAAAATGTTTTATCTTCTAAGGAAGATGTAACCATACTTCTGTCAAATCAGAGAAGGAGACTGGTTTGATACCCAGGTTAAAATGAAATGAAATAGAAATTGCAGCTGACCAGCCTTAATGGAGGCTTGTGGATGTTGTGGAACAGTTATCCACACTATGATACAGAAAACCACACAGCAACACCTTGTAATCTTCCCTTAAAAATACTCTTAAAAAGAGACTGTAAACACACAGTTGGAAGCACACTAATCAAACTTGGAGCATGACCAGCAAAGTGAGCAAAGGCTCTGAAGCTTGGGTTCAAAATGCTGTGTATAAAATAAGCTTAAAAATAGTAAAAAATAAAATTTTGATGGCATTTAAAAAATATGCAGGAATTATGGAAGATCAGAAAAACCACCTCTATGTATACTGAATAGACAAACAAATACTGTCAGTGTTGCTGAAGTCCTTCACCATAGGGTCTGCCAACAACTTAGAGCCTTATTTTCAAAACTGACCTCACTAGGAATGGAACAGCCCTGCAGCAGTGGAGACACTGACGTCATCACCATCTATCTTTAAATGAAATGTCAAAACCTTTCTGATGGCTTCTGCTTCTTCAATCCGAGAACAAATACATCCCTTTTGGAGACTGGCAAATAAAAATATACAGCCACTGCATCCCTCATACACACACACAGAGCACCATCATCAAAATGCAGTTTAAATAGAGAAATTTTGTACAGTGAAATATTTAAGTTGGGATAAGCCCTGATATGACACAAGTGTAGAAGTTCCTTAGAATTTTGCAGCTGACAGCCTCCCCTTTCAATAAAGTCAGACCAACACAAGCCCATATATCAGTGACATAAGATCAAGGCTAGAGCAGTAGAACTTTAAGCCTAGTAACTTTAGTGTGTCCACAAAGATGAAAGTACAGGCAACTAATTCTGTAGAGCCAATCACTTCAGAATACCACCGGTCACAGAATATTGCTCTACAGAAGATGACTTGATATTTACCCTTCAATTAAAAAACTCCACTCTATTTATGGTAAAAGTATCACTGGAGAAGGAAACACTGTGAACACCTGTAGCTGCTCTGTTTGAAAGATTCTTCTACTACGTATATGCAAAATCAGTGGGTCAAAATAAGTAGCTGAAGACTTTCTTGCCTCCTCTGCCCTTTTTGTGGCCATGAGGTTTTACTCTTTACTCTCCCCACCCAGAGAGTAAGTGAGACACTAACTTCACTAAGAGGGAATAACAATGAAGTTGATTTCTCCGTATTAACTTAATGGTATATCTTGAAGATTCTTATTCAGAGCAGTTCAGAGTAAGGTTAAAATAAAGTGTTTCCTGGTTTTAAAAAAAATCCCAAAGAGCTTGTGGTAAGTAGTATAATTTATTTAAATGTGAAGATTTAAAATTTTTATTGTATTTTAAAACAGAAAATGATACCTTTGTTCCCCTCTTAGAAAACAAGTTTGCTGTTTTTCCCTCTTTTCCCACTATACATATTGTTCCATCATTCTGGTCTAATTTTGCACTGTTACTAAGTATATATATATACACACACACATATATATAAAAGAAAAAGGATAAGTGACCATAATTACCAGAGAATGTTTTAGCAACATTTTGTACAAAGACAAAGTACTTTAATACTCCTTATTTCTGCAGAAATAATGTGTCTTATATGGCCCAGATCTACATGTGCCTTCCCCCGGCCCCATGTGCCACTTGCATCCCTATCTTGCAAATGAGTACTATGCACAGTTAATTCCTCAAGTAACTGTCCTCCAGCTTCCTATTTTCATTTCAGCAAACCCCACTGTTGTGTCACCTTTGACCACATGCCTGTACTACTCCTCATCTTCTGTAGATTAGTAACTTTTCACAAAACATCATACCAAATGAAGTCAACATGAATTATATTGCCTCAATTCCTTTGCCTGGATGATTGTTTTTCCAATACAAAGGAGGATAACAGGATCCCAGCGGCGAACTGACGCTCCTTTTTATTCTGTTCTGTGTCTTTAATTTCTTTATGTTTAATATTTGCTGTTAATCTTTGTGTGCTATTGAGGCCAGACTAAAAGGCTGGTAGATGCCCAGAAAGCTTATCAATTATATTGTCACCTGACACAGCACACTTTAACGCACGGGATGTATTTCGATGTGCTTAAAGTCAATCTGTAGAGGGTGCTGTTGCACTGAGCATTTGACAGTGGTCTTTCTACAGCTCTGAGAAAAAGCAGGTATTGTCCATATATTTTATCTGGGTCTTAGAGCTGAAACTCAAGATATTTACTGTCATTTTCTAAAAACAAATACTGTTAAAAAAATCACAACTCACTTTCAGTCTTGTAAAAGTGAAGATGAGCTAACAGCAGCATCATGATCTTAATAGCATTCTGATTCCTCTGTTATAAGACTACAAGGAAAACATTCATTTTGCTGTCTGATACCTTACAGCTGTGCATTTTAAGCATCATGGGAACTAAAATGAACTCTTACTGTAACAGTCTAGCATGGAGACGTTTTGTTGGTTTCATTTTTTTTTTTTTTAACCATGAAGCATAAAGAACAAAGTTTGGCATATTTAATTTCTCTTGCAGAAGTCGATTTTATTAATATCACCCTCAAAGCAGAGAAAGGTGGCAGGGTGAAGTATCCATGTTCATAGATGGATGACTGAAGGGGAAATAACACTTCAAAAATTTTCTCCAATACATTTTTTGCCCTTATTTTCAAGGGAGTCTAATTTTAGCTTGAGCCTTTCAAGAGGCAAGTTACTACTTCCATGTTGTCTTGTTCAGGTTTCCAATATATTACTTCTGTATCAGTATCCCAGTGAAGAGGTATGAAGGGAGCCAATCTAATTCTGCTAGCAAAAGGCTTTCCTGTTTCTAGCCTGTTGTGGGTAGAAGGTGCTTAAAAAGTAAAAAAAAAAAAAAAAATACTCTCAGTCCAAGCACCAGAGCCATTTTTAGATGCCCTAGTTCTTGGAAGCTTTTTTCCCTAGAGGGGGAGGAAAAGGGGGGAGAATAGGTTCCCCTTTCTTCTACCCCTCATGCCTAAAAATAACATGGCTGTGAATAAGAATTTGAAATATATAACTAATATACCTTAAAGGCTAGAAACTAGTTACCGAGTCAAAAACTCATTTGAAAATAAACCCTTCCCTCCTCCCTCCCCTAATTATTCTCAAGGCTGGCTTCATGACAGTCAGGAAGGAACAGCTGCTATCTGAACATTAGACTGACAAGACTGAAAATCCAGCCCTCACACTATTAATGGATTTACTTTTGTTGTTGAAGAACAAAAGATTCTGTATCATACATAAAGATTTTCTTTTTTTTTCCTTTTTTTTTTTTTAAGCTGTTCACATCCCCTGAATAATGAAAGCTTATGCTGCCTTTACATGTTTTACAAACTTTATGTTATCCTGTTTTGACACTGAAGATTTGCAGCACACATATGAGTTCAAAAGAGAAAGGTAAAGACTTTGATCTGTAGTGCTCAACTGCTCTTCTCTTAGAAGCCCATAGTGCAGTGATGAGAGAGCTGAGAACATTCAAGCTGGATAAATTATCACACAAATGTGCCACATTGCATTGATCCCTTGGTAGAGATTTTTTGACATTAAGACTTTTTTTTTTTTTTTAGAAACGATAGATGAATGCTAGATGAAAAACAGAACAAAACCAGTTTTTAAGTGACGGTTTCCTATTTTCTTCTATACTGGTGTATATATGAAGGAACAAAGAGCCCTGACTGATGGTAAGAAAGATGAAGTACATGAATTGGCTACAGTAGTCACTGAAAGACATCAACAACCATTGTTTTAATAACTTTTCTGAAAGCAACAGAGAGAGCACTTCCTTACAAGTTACCTAACTTGATCTGAGAACAGAGAAGGTTACTGTCTTTTGCACACTTTCTAGTAGGCTCATGCTTCAAGCACAGAGGATTTTATGCTCATTTATTTGTATCCTGTGTTGAAGTGATAATTTAGATCACAAACTCTGTGGGACATGAACTTCACCTGTATGAGTGTCTAGCCCCTTGCATCACACATGCCTTGATGATGACAGAAATCCTTTGCAAACCACACTGCTGAAAAATGAATCAATACAGTAGATTCAGTTTAGTGGACTCAGGACAAACACAGTCATAATACAGATACAGTGCCTAAATTAGTACAAATGCAATGTCTAAAACTATAAGCAAATACTTTAAAGTGTTAAAAAAGGTCAAGTATTTGGCTGGATCCAAAAGCATATTCTGCTTGGTGAAAGGAAAAGCAAAGGAAATGTCTGGCAACTCTGAGTTTCACTGAAGACAAAAAGATAACAATTTCCATTATGACTTTTTGAAGGATACATTTTCATGGCTGGTTGCTGGGAATAAGGGAAGGTGAAAGATGACTCAGCTCTAGAGAACTAGTTGATTATTAGTTTATATAGGGACAGCTGAAATGATGAGCTCTAAGATCAGAAAATTCAGGTTTGTCCATCAAGGAAAAGGACCAATTTTCAGCCTAATGGAGGAACACAAATGGTTGTACAGATATCAACTCAGTAATGGTTTGTTAGTGAGGAATGGCAGTTGAACACACTGAGATGAACATTTACGAGCTTGTAGACACTTTAATTGCAATAAACTGACTCACTAGCAGCTACACATTTTCCTCTAAAACTGAAAACAAAGGTCAGGCTAATATAAGGTGCTCTGAAGTTAAACCAAAGGCTTTGAGTCATGACAGAACTATGATAGCCTACAGTTCTTCATTTGACAGGACTGTAGGATCCTAAATGGCTAAATTTATAACCACCTCTTTTCACTGATGCACAACTCTACCGTAGACAGTTCTCTGAGAGCAGGAAAATCCAACTGGTATATTCTTCTGGAGTTCAGTCTGACCTGTGCTGGAGAGTGAGCCAGCAGAATGAGTTCACCAGCTTGTCTTTGCCTCTGCCATGAGGTAGGTCTGCTTTATCCATCTGAGCTGGAACAACAACCAGACTTGCTTGACATTCTCTCCCCTTTTCAAGAAGTCCTCCCAGACTGTCAATCTCTCCTTAAAACCTTTTAGCTGATCATTGTCTTTTGACCTCGGCTTTGGTGAATAATCAGTTTTGCACTGATGTGTCTGACAGCATTTTGTGTGAAGTGGTGGACCTTGTCAGCACTTCAACTTTCCATTGAATTTCTTTAGCACCTTCTGATTGATCTAATTGCATATCACATAGTCTATAATCATATCCCAGTTACCCAGAACTTGATTCTGTGATATAAGGAGTTTTCTGTTATAGTTTTATTTCCTTCTACTTTATTTCAGTACTTTTTTATCTATTTATGCCAGCTATACTTGTAGAATGAAATATAAACATGCAAATAGGTATACCTGTGACAAAATGTTTTAAGCTACTAATGTAGACACCTGTGAAGAAGAAAGACCAAAAGATGCCATGCAAGTGGAATTTTCCTTCTCCTTGGCCCCCTACACTCTGGGATTTGAGAAGGAAAAACGTTGTGAACGGGTCTTTCAATGTCCATGAGAAAAAGAGAAGGTAGGATATCTGGAACAACGCCCGTAGGGAGTTTCATCACGGTATTACATCGCTATGGTAACAAAAACAGTTATAGATCTAATTTGAAGCACATTTATTTGTTCTGAGAAAACTTTCCCATCTTCTGCTTGCATTCCTAGCTCCCCAAAATTTATCATATAGTGCTTCTTACAAAAACAATTTCGATAACTTAAGGAAACTTTTGAACAGTAGTGTATGACATTGAAATGGGAGGTCATATTTATTCACTAGACTTCAAGAATGAGGTACAAATTAATTAATGACAAGTATAGGAAGAGGAGACACACTGCACTTCAGAGGGCACCCAGCTAGCACACAAAACAATCACTATGATGCTGCAGCTAGACCATTTGCTACTGGAAAAGACAAGTACTGCCAATAATGAGGGCAGATAAACATAAGAATGGATTATGGCAAGAGCTTTTCCATTACTTGAAATCTTTTTATTCAAACAGTCTGTCTTTGTAAGACATAGGGTGTAGCACAGCAACAAGGCTAAAACTGAGTGAAATTTTATACTGGTTCTATTGAGGTAGGAGATTTTAAGGTATATTTTTAGCTGTCTAGTTTTCAGAAAACATTTAATATTTTACCAACTAGAGCAGAAAAGGACTCACTATGTCTGCTTAGAAATATTAGACTGTTTCTTTGGCCCTTATCCACCTCAGGAATAGAAGGAAGAGTTGGAGATCAGTGTCCTACGTGAATGGAAAGGAGAACATTTTAGAACCACCAGAAAAAAAAAAAAAAAAAAAAAAGGAAACACTACCTCCTTGCTCACAGAAAGGAAAAAGAACAGAGAAGGGCTATTTTCCTCTGAGACAGCATCACAGACTCCACCTGAATAGATTGCTTCCCAATACAGATGGCTATACCTGCAGTTGCTTCTCCCAGCACCTGCAATTCACTTGCCGGAACACCCAGATTTCACCAGTAACCCCAGGAGTGCTCCTAGCTTAGGGATGGTTTGTGAATTTTTACAGCTGTAAAATGAAATACTTTTGTTTTCCCTCACTTAAGCGCAGCTCAGCAAAGGCACCTGAAAATAAGCCTCTATGTTAAGCACCTTCCAGTAGCTCTAAGCATTCTTTAACTGCATGTGCCTTACCTGAACAGGCAGGCAATGTAAACATAATTCCCCAGATTAAACCCTCCAGTGATTTTTATTCTAGCTGTAGAAGCTGATTTGGATAAAAGAAAGAAAGGAGAGATATCAAAGGAAAAAACAGAACAGGAAAGCAAGGATAAGAGGAGAGAAGAGCAGACAACCCAGGCAGAGAAAAAAAGATAGTCCAGACTTCAAAACTGATATTAATGACTTGATATCGCCAGCTACAGACATGAGTTCACATGAGGATGACTCTGTCATTCAAAACTCCTTGTCTTTCTTCCTAACAATTTGGTGTGGGGAGAGGTGGTTTGCTAGGGAGGGGGAATAGAGGGGTAGTGTGCTGGTGGTGTCCTGGTACAACTTTATTGAACAGTATGCTCTTTGTGAGCCTGGCTTACCATACTACTGGCACCAGGGCTTAGTGGTAGCTCAGGGTCCCTGCCTGGGGGAAAAAGCAAGTTGGTGGGAGCTACTGCAGCTATTGTCACAATGTCAGCCTGGGACCACTTGCCTGTCTCAGCCAAAGATTCTCTGGCAGCAGGAACAGGGACATCCCTGGCTAGCTGCAACCACCTTCTCCCTGCATGCTTCCCTCAAAGCCTCTATCCCCTGGTTTCTCTGGGGCTTATGCTTTACAGTCCCATTGGTTAGGATGGCAGCTCAAGGAGAGACAGTTCAAGCACAGACATAGCAGGTAACTTGATCTGTATAGGAAGAGATCAGGACAAGCAAAGCAGATGCCAGTCCCCACTCCCAGCATGTACATCCCTATTTGCCTACTTTATACAAGACCCTTTTGCTGCTTAGAGCAGCCACACAATGTTCACATATTTTCTGGGTGGCAGCAACAACAGCAACTGGCTGTGAAGATCTGGAGAAAGGGTTCATGCTACATATGGAGTTGTTCAAGACAACCAGAAAGTGGGTTTCTGAGAAAAAGTGAATATTTGTGGTATTTCTTAAAAGTTTGTATCAGTTTGCTTACATCCTGCTGATTGTCCTCAAAGGTATGGGACATCATCTCTGTCTTTCTTCTACAGTGAATCAAAGCTGTGTTCACACACTGAAGCTGTCTCCTTATAACTTATCATCAGCCAGTCTTAGTAACACTAGATCACCCATTTTTATAGCCCATCAGATGCAACCTTCTTCAGTTTGCAAGATAAGATATACTGAGGAAGAAGAGGAAAGCCCAAGAAGTACAACAAGCCTCATGGTGCAATCAAATAGTTTCTCTCCTCATATTTATATCAGGGAAGCATCTACCGCTGGTTTTCAATCTAGTGCTGAAATAGGGATGCATAGAATGGTCTCAGCAACCAGCCAGCAATACGTGCCCCTTCTTACTATTGCCAGACAATTTATAAACAGGCTAAATCTGTTAAATGTGTAAATCGGCTGTCATTGCTACACACCTGTGGAGCAAGGTGTAATCACTTGAGCTGCTGGGAGTTCTGCAGGCTGCCTGCCTCCACTCCATTCTCGTGTTGCACTCCCAGCAAGATTCAGAACAAACAAACAACTAAGCCCTGCAAAGATTGTTGATGAGAGAACAGACATTTACCAAATCTGACATCCTTTGGGGATGAGTCTTTATCGTAAACAGCTCACTTTTTGAAAATTCAACCACCTGTCCCCTGCCAAGCACAGTGCCTTAGAAAAACAGAGATATCTAGTGGCAGTCTGCAGTTTTTCTGCTGTAAACAGAGTTTACTTTCACGTTTACTTTACTATAGTGTGTGTTAGAGTAAGTAACTAGAATTCTTTTCAGAAAAGTGCCTTTCACATGACCCTGTCTCTAGGTCTGCCCTTTTTTTATAAGTAATACTAATTAATTCCATCTAATTCAATCCAATTACATTTTTAAGTGTGTTTCTGCACCTAAAAGCACTTCTTTTTTCTCTGCTGTTATCAGCTGGTACACTACAGAAATTATCTTCTTGCCCTATGAATTTTACTTCCTGGCTGCAAAAGAACCCTTTTTATACTTATATGCCTAGACAAGCAGAAGATGAATCTTACCACATACAAGGCCATTTCGTTCACCAGTAGTGATCACAAAAGATAGGGAAGCACCTCAACAGGCCACCCTCATTATAGTTATCAGACAAGCAAGTACCATGTTTGCTCAGTAGGAAACAAACAGCAACACGCAGATAGTTATGGAAATGAAATACCCTGCCAAAGGCTTCAGCCTGCAGTCAACTCCGGCAAAATAAAGCATATGAATAATTAGATTTTCAGTGGCAAATACTAGTTAGCTCTCGAAGTATTACACCACACTCCTTCTCAAGCAGAAAGAGCATCTGATTGTAACTATGTCAGTGCCCAGCAATGTGAGAAGTACAGTGTTGCATTTTAAGGATCAAACAGACCAAGAGATGGATATACCTTTTATGTCTGGTATTGAAGGCTCACAACATCTTTCTGATGTGATGGAGAATTGCTTATAAGACAGTTAACTTCCATGGTTTATGAAGTGAAATGTGTCACTAAGCATTGGGAAGTACTCTCTATAACTTCAAAGACTGATAAAGTCAGAGAGGTAGAGAGCATGTGTTTTCCTTAGTCACAGATAATCAGGGTTGCTTCATTCCTCTCTGCAGATCTTATTTTGCCACCAGGTTGCCCCTTCATGTCACTGTCAAGGTTCAGGCTGCTTTACTTAGGTGTACAGCACCTCAGGATGCTGCTCACTCATTCTTCAGCTTGTTACAGGTGGTGCAGACCAGTGGGAAGCCAGTTGTACCACCAGCATCTCTGTGAAAGAGTGTTTGTTCATCAGCAGAGGGGCTTTACTCCCACCCCACCCCTCCCTTGATGCAACCTTGGCTTCTCTCAACTGGAATTGACTGGAGAAAGAGAGTGTACAGTGCTGGCAGCCTCTCTTTCTGGCTGTTGGTCTCCAGCTCCATAAAGCTCTGCTGTTGAGTGTATTTCATTAGAGCATTCATCTGACAAAAGATGCATTTTGTTTTTGTACCTGACATGAAGCAGACACTACAGTCCTTGTATAAATGGAATAGGATGCCAATTTCTTTTCTTTAGGAATATTACAAAGCCCTCTATTACTTTCATATAATGGATAGATTAGTAATGACATTTAAACCATTTTCTTTGGATTCTGCATCGTCAAAACCAAGGCATTGCAAACCATGTTCTCCCAAAGTATTTGAACAGCAAGTTTTGATTCAGGTATGGAAATGCGACACAATAGTAGATTATTGCCATTTACATGTGAGCACGCATAATAAGAAGCAAGACTAATTGTGTTTCCTAAAAATGTAGAAAAGCATCAATAAAAGAACTTAATGAAGCCTGAGATTTACTTGCCTTGTATTAGACCATTCACATCACATTGTAAAACAAAAATGCTTTTAGTGTTTTAACTATCTTTCTCTTCAAATATCTTTTTAAAAACTGTAAATGTGATTTCCTTATGTGTTTCCTTACTGCCATTTTTAATTATCTAGACAACTCAGAAAAATGCAGAAATTATGGATACAGTAATCTGAGTAAGGGTTAAGAGTTTTTACAGAGAAAGTTTCAGAAAGTTTACCAAAGAGAAATCAAATTGTATTTTTATGTATTCAGTATCTAAGTCTACAGTAAGAAAATGCTAAGGAATTTAGGATATTAATAATTTTAAAGTCTTCAGTCTAGTGTAGAAGAAATATAAGGAATCCGTGGATTTCAATAGCACCCATTCAAGTGCCATTGAAGCTGACTGACTGGTGTGCTTAAATGACTCATCAGTGTAATAATGATAGCAGCCAATCTACATCTCTTGGTGTCTTCACATCAGCTGAGATGCCTTTTTTAGAAGCCATTTAGTTAACCAAGTTGCTGTGCTGAGCTCAAGTGTAATTCAATTATAGTTTAGAACCCAAGCTCGTCAGGAGGTCAGTATGTATTGTTTCTTTTTGTGTAAAAAACAACAACAATAAACCAACCTGAGCTGTTTACAGCTCAGACTTCACTGATTTTACTTCTGCTTGTATGTCCCGGTTGTGGTGGTACAGAGACAACCAGGAGCAGGTTCCTCTGCCCTGGCTCTAACAATCAGCTCAGAGTGAACCTCACTGCTGCTCTTACACAGGCACCATTTGCACCTGTCAGAAACATGTCATTTTTTTTTTTTTTGCAAACACAGCTAGCTCCAGCGTCCATTTTGATGGTAATTCTCTAGCTACATAATCAAAGGGATGGACCAGGTCATCTAATAAATATTAAAATACAAACATATCATCCATTCATGCAAAGCAAATGGGTCAGATGGCGATTTGTCTCCCCAGACTCCAAGCTCCTAGGTTCCATACTCCGGATAGCTGTGAGCTAGTGAATTCTTGCAATTTTAAGTATAGAAAACATACTCAGAGTGATATGGACTTAGCAACAGTACTTATCCTTTTATTTGGAAGAAACCGAACGTGCCCTCCAAAACTGGTGGCAACTCTGAAGAAAGGTTTATTACCTCTCTTACTCTGAACTTTTCCCACAGGGAATGTGACAAAGATTGTGGGGGAAGAGAAGTACCCTTTTAAGTTTATAATAAAAATACTATAAATTACAAATTCTCCTGGCACTTTCTCTTTGAAGAAACAAAATGAAAATATTTTGAAATAATTTACCTCAAAATCAGACGAGGCTTTGCATTAGCTAAGGTTATATGAAACTCTATAGTTCATATGATATCATCTGTCATTTTTTTTATATTCATGGCTACATTGATGTCAGCAAGATGATGAAAACTCAAGTAACAAATTGTCTCTAGATTAATATATACGGGTTTTTTTTAATTTATTAACCACTGATTAGTGTAGATACCTGAATCCTTCAGAATGATGAAAATTAGAACATCCTAGATGTGGGAAAGCACCTTTTTAGACAGACATTTGAAGTTTTTCACCTGAAGAAATTTAATGCATCACAAAAAGGCTTTAACAGGTGCTCAGTTACATTTTTCAACAAGAAGAGCAAAGCAGTGAGGGGATGGCCACACGTCCCACTATAGCTAAAGCTCAGCCAGAGGGGAGCATCCCCACCACCCCATCCCAGTCTTGGGCCCTTCAACATTGATTGCCCTCCAGATCTGCTATGTGAATAACCTTCCTTAGTGACGTCGGCCAGCTTAGATATATTTGCTACTTTCTCCAAGCTGGGAAGCCAAGATGGGAAGGCTTACTGCCCAGCAGGACATACATGTTATTGCTGGTCTGCCTGCAGTTAAGCAAAGGCAGAGCTATTTACAGCTTGACAGTCTTTTCTGGCAATATATGTATTTTTTTAAATATTACCATGTTATTAAAGCTCACCAAGAATTTTTAGCCAGTGCAAGTAATATAGTCTGGCTGGTAGGCACAATTTAGAAATGGGAAAGTGGTCTAAAGAATTTGAATTATGGCTTTTCCTAACATGGACATGTAGGACAAGTTTTGGACATTTAGGGCACATTGTCTCGAACCCAGGCACAGAGAAAAATCTCCTTTTACTTTAGTAGATCCTGAGGAGACATTTCTGGGCCACCTTTTCACACTCAGGACCATATGATTTCCAGAAGCTTTCCTTCCACCCATGCATTCAGTATTTTAATTTCTCCTATCACAATCTGTGGAAAAATAACAGTCTTTGAAAACACTCAAAACAGATTTGTGGTGAAAGTTCTAGATATTCAAATAGCTCTCACAACTAGAATTATTTTACCCTGTGCTGTGTGATCTAACTTCACATTTGAAAAGGCATTTATTCTGAGTGCCACTTGTACCTGAAGAACAGAGAAAGCAGAAAGCAGAATCAAGTGTGTTTGCAGGTTGATAAAACTGGGAACATTCAGTCTACAGAAAAAGACAGATATGATATCTGTCTACAAGCATATAAAAAGATGGTTAGCCACAGATTATGACCACTGCAATTAGTCACTGCAGGCAGAACAAAGCCATGAAGTGGAGTTCCTGCAGGGAATACTGAAGTTGAACAGCAGGGAGGGAGCTTTACTCACCATAAAGAAATTGAGTTGCTCAGGTGAATTGCGGACTCATGATAATTGAAGATATTTTAGGCTGGGCCAGACATCTAAAGGTGGATGAGGAATAATGAAATCAACATTCCTCACCACCACCCACATACAAAATAGGAGGAAAGAATAAGTCACCTGTTTGCAAATTCAGAATGGCAGAGTAAAGGAGAGTCAAAAAAAAAAACCCAAATCTCCTCCAAAATGAAACAAAACAACAATTAAAAAAAACCACCAAATCCACCCTATAACCTCTTATATAAGTAAATTGCTTTCCTAGAGCAACAAGGATGAGAGACAAAACAAAAATGAGGCATGACTCACATTGCTTACTGAATACATTGGTATCAAAAGATACTCAGATAATTACCTGATGACACATCAACCTCAGTTCCAGATTTTGAAGAATGTTTTCACAGTTGTGATTTGCTTAAAGCTAAACCATCACAAAATAAGTGATTTATGAAACTTCCAAAGAGGAGAGAAATATCTGCACTTTTAATATTGCAAAATGTGATGTGCACGTTCAGGTAAACACTTAAGTCCCATTTTAGGAAAGAAAACCCTAAACCACTTCTTTTCCTGAAACTGTATTTCTAGCTTTCAAAATTCGAACTTTGTGACTGAAAATCCAACTCAAAATTTTAGCTTCATTCTAATGGTACTAGAGTCAACAGAAATAAATTTGCAAGATCAAAAGCAGATTTTTTTTTTTTTTTTTTTTGGTGGAGGAGGAGCAGTCCTGAAGGAGAAAATACATTGTTTTGAATTTGTGAAAGAATTAGACTCAGCATTTTGAGACAATTCCACATAAGAAGAAGAATAAGGGTTAAAGAACAACTCAAAACTGTTAGCATTAATGATGAGAGGTATGTTATGTGGACAGAGACAGAAAAGAGAGGCTATTCCAATGCAATATTTTGCACACTGGTTGGGATGAGAGTTTCTAGCGAGTGGGGTGTATGCTAAATTAAAAATACTGCTGTAAGAAATGACAACATTCAAGAATTTTACATGTCTTCATGAAAGTGACTTACAGATCTTCATAAAGACAGAAAAAGTGCACCGAATATGGCCTAGCTACATACTGAAGTGCTATCAGTATTAAAACTTTTAACAGAAGCAAGAGTTAAAAATTTAGTAGACTGATCATTATAATGAAATTGAAGACATAAATAACATATAAAAATCAGAAAATAAATATATATTCAATTAAACCACACTGAATCAGTTTGATGCAGTGAACCTTTCTGGAATTGAATTTTTCTGAGTATTATTTGCTGCAAAAGGTTCAAGCCTCAGCTGTGCGGTTCTGCAGGGTTCTAGATTGTGGCCCAAAAGTTCAGATGGAATTCCTACTGTGAAGATTTCAGGTAGGATAAAGAAAGCTTGAGATTTTAAAAATTATGTGAGCAAGGAATGGTTTCATGTACATTCTCACTCCTTCATAAACTGTTGTCATTACCATTCCACTAACTTTTCAGGAGGAACTTGATCTTCATACTTTGTCTTAGAATTAAGTGGCAACTAATGCAATCATCCTAAATTTAGCCTTATATTCTCAGGGTATATTGCTCCAAGTGTCCCTTTTAGTTGCTATACCTAATTGTTAGAAATACAGATTAGGAAGACCCTAATGCCTTTGTAAGTCTGAATCATTATTTGCCCAAAATATTTGATAATTTGTCTCAAGTGTTTTTTTACGTTGATAGGAAACTGAGATTTTGGCATTTATCTTCTACAACTTTGATAAGGTTTTTAGTTAAATACAAGTCTTGTTCACTTTAATTGTATGTTTGACTATACCCATCAACAGTGTATTTCCATTAACAGGTCTGATCAGAGGGCAAAAGTAGAAGAAAGTAGATATTAATGCTCTGTGATTAAAAATAGCATAAGAAAGAGGTGATATGCAAAGTCTCTCAGACTCTAGACAAGTTTTAGTGGATATTTTATAAACAGCATTAAAGTTTTGAAATTACTTACGTGAAATGCTCTGTGGTATTTCTTGGCTCTTCTCAACTATTCTGTCATTTTCAGGTGTTTTAACCACTTTTGCTTAGGAACATGGGCAGGATTTCTTAGAATATATCTGTTATCTGAAGGGAGAGTGAGGATTGCATAGGCTTTTCTCTACAACTAAGGTGTTTATTTCCCTCAGGAATTGTTAATATTTACTTTATCCACAGCAGAAGGCTATGACTCTAGTCCTCAGAACATTGGTTCTGCATGGAAAGTCATTCTTGAAAAGTAACATAATGCAGTGAAGAATGAACACACATCTGTAACAAAGATGGGCAATATCTGAAACTTAGGACACAAGAGCTGACCGACAGAAGACCAAGCAAATAAAAGACAAAGACAACACATCATGCTTAGGAGCCCTTTATTTGGCAACAGAGCTGAAAGAAGAGAGAATTGTGGGAGCCTGAAGTACTGTCTGAAGATGAGCTCCGCAGCAGGACACAGATCTCCCAGCTGGGTGAAGTGGCTGAATGGGAGCCGGATGGGAGGGGAGGGCAATGGCTGTGCACATGGACACACAGTGCAGCATCCATGCCTCTGCCTTGACCTCTGAGGAGTTGGCAGGGTCCCATCCGATAGGACTTGCTATCAGATGCAGAGATCCCAGCAGCTGTAAGAGCTTCCTAGAGCTGTGGGGAAAATCACAACCTAGATCTGTGCAGTCAGATTTTAGCCACTCTAAGTTTTGTTCAGGCTGCTGGGAGCAACATCTCATAGCCTTATAATTTGATAGCTGTCAGCAATATGGGTTAGGTCCAGTGTCCATTATCGTCAGGTAAAAATATCTTTCATTTTGTTTAGGAGCACAGGAACTGAAGGAGTCCTGAGTCACTGAACAATATCCTGTAACATCTTTGCACTACTTTATGTGCACCTTTCCATCAGATGATCAAGTTATATTGTGAAGTTTATTGTGGTGGGTTTTTTGCTTAGTTGAGGACTTTTTTGTCTGCCTCAAACAGACTGTTTAAACCATGATGCTTCTGTTTTCCAGTCTTAATCTATAGATGGCCTATTTATAGCCATTTGTTTCTGTGCTGACATTGTTCTTCTACCAGTTAAAACCTGATGTTTTATCTCATTTGTGAACTAGAATCACATCCCCTCTCAGCCCTCATTATACTAGCCAAGCCAAAGCATTCTAGCTTTCCCTAACAAAATGCACTCATTGCTCTCCTCACATTTCTAGCAGCCCTTCTCATAGCTGAACAAAAGAGTCATCTACAGATGAGGCCCCAGCAGAGCTGTTCATGTTGCAAGTAATTACTGTTCTATTAGAAATACTTCTTTTCATGCATTTTGGGACTCTGCTTTTTTCATATCTGTGCTAGTTGGCCAATGTGTCATGAAGGCTATTCACCCAGGTGTTTTCTACTTTAGGTGCTTCTAACTGAGCTCCTCACAGTTTATAAAGAGGTTTAGTTCACAAAGATTTAATCTTTCGGTTTTGTATTGTCTTCGTAAGCCAATCCTCAGTCCAGTCTACTGGTTCCTATTGAATACCTCAGTGGTCTCACATATTGACCATACTTCTTTGGTCAACTTGTCAAATCCACCACTTTTGAACTGAATAACACGTACCATTTATGTCCTGTGCTTGAAAGACAACTGATTTGTATTATCTCTATAAAACAGAATAGAATACTTCATCCCAGTAGTCCAAATTCCTCCGTATTTTGTCTATTCCCTTAGCTTCTGTATAAAAATGTTTGAGAGTTAATTCTTCCTGAACATATCTATATCCTAACCAGAAGAGGAACTATCATTAGTACTGTGAGTTCTAAAAAGATTTAAAAATTCTGCTAAAACTATGTTTGCATTTTCATTTGCACAGTTTTAAGCCTTCTGTATATTAACATCAAATGCAGAAGTTGCATTGCTCTGTTCTAGCCCTCTCCTAATTTAAAATGGAATTCTGCACCTCTCATAGTCTAGCTGTGAAAATAAGTTCAAGATAATGAGAAAGACTTCTCCTACTGAAAGCTGAGTGACAATTTACCCTAAATGACAAATGGCAGATCTAGACATGCACACACCTTAACCAGAGTCCAGGGCTGGTCAGTGCTTGATATAACTACTGACAGGAGCTTTGCCAGAGATGGTTAGAAATTTTGTGAGAAGAGGTCTAGCAAGGACAGGGAAGAAGGGACTTACTTCTGAAGAGACAGCGTGAAATGGGGCAAATTTACCAACAGACCCAGTGGCAGGAGGGCAAGAGCTAATTTCATGTAGTACAGGTAAAGATGCCAAGAACATATGATCTCTCTGTGATACAGGGAGTTGACAACTAACTAATTAACACTTAAAAAACTAACACTTGACACTTAAAGATCTAACTCTGCCTCACATCACTAAAGACACTTAGGCACTTAACCCTTTAATCTACATCACTATTGCCTAGCCTTGCTTAGCTCAGTGTAACTTATTGTATGAGAAACAGGATCTCACTGACGCCTTGCAAAGAAAATAATCCTTGGTGCATCCTTGGTGCATCCTTGGGTGAACTAGGTAACAGAAACTTGGGCACAGGAGAGGACATATGCCAGTTTTAATCAACTCAGCAGTCTGAGACCTAACAAACTCATCACACTGGGCCAAAGGTGACCGTGTATAGAGAAAGAGGACCCGGGTTCACGATCACTGCGCAGCTGCAACCAGGAGGAGTTGGAGGTGGAGACTATGAAAATGGTATCCCGGAACTCATTGTAATAAGAACCGCCTTCTCAGGGACAGGTTATGAATACGTATAGGTGTTCCTAAAATTTTCATGATTATGTAATCATTTACTGCATTTAACCAAGCTCAGAGCTACTGTAATTTTACACATGTATTAGGTGAAATGATTCCTCGTGTGTCTGGCGTCATAAATAAATACATACTTTCCTTATAACCTCGAGGGTTGTAAGGTCATTCCGTGCCTCATCTGGATTTCAGATGTCAGTGAATGCTCAGCAACATATTCCATTTTGCTTTCAGCCATTGATCAGAAATAGGAACAATTTTTATTTTCTTAAGTAAATTCCATTGCTCATGACTGTAATTAAGTGTTGTAGCTTCAGAAAATGAGCCAACTAGAAACAGTTTTCATCTTGTGATATTCTTCCTAGAATGTCTGAAACAAGGAAATAGCCCTTCAAAAGAATACCTACAAGGAAGAGGGTTTAGCAAAGATAAACGAAAAACTCAAAGCAAATCCTCATAGTAGAGAACTTTGGAAAGGATGTCCAATAGATGTTCTCATCAGATTTGGAAGAGAGTTGAAGGACTTCTCCCAAATTCGTATCTAAAAAAATTAATTTATTTCTAAGGCAGAACCTAAACAAGTAAGTAGCCAGATTGGCTTATTGCTTGGAGCTCATAGCAATTGCAAGTAAAAGCAAAGATGGTAACTGCCCTGCAATATAGTCTTTTTCACAGTTTCTGCTAGTCTGGAGATCAACCACATCATATGTATTCTAAATACACAAAACAGATCCAACATAGCAACATGCATCTGTCAGCCACAGTTTTGTGGGCATGAGTCATAGGTCTGCCATCTTTGGTATCCTGATAAAAAAGAGGTGGCGGAAATGTCCAAATTGTATTTAACCATCTCATGTGACCGTACATACAAGGAAAACAGTCTCTGTGGTTAGTAGCACTAAGTTGCAAAACAGAACCAGTGAAACATGGTGGTTAATTTCTGGTATTTACTCAACCAAAACCCCAACATGAAAATGCTTCTAGGGCTAACGAATGAAGATGGAGTTACTGGGAGCTGGTGGATCTACTAAAAGAGGGCACAGTCAAAAAATAGCAAACAAAACAAAACCTGCTTTGGGATCTCAGAATCCATAAGGAATCTGTCCTAGTTTTCTACTGTAGGGAAAAAAGGAGGAGAGAAGAAAAAGTAGACACTTGATGTTTGTCACCCTGAACACAAACAAATAGATGAAACTTGGGAAGGCAAGTCATCTTCCTCTCCCCTCCCTGATCCTGAAAACACCTGAAACACATTATTTTTTTCTTATCTGTTTAGCTTTAACTGTAACTTCTGTACTTAAAAAATGGGATGGGATTTTTTATTTTTTTGTTGTTTTTTTTAGTGCTTTGTATTTTAAAAGCTACTTTACAGGGTGGAAAGGAGTGAGAGAAGGTGTGCTAGTTTATAAATAACTCCCTGGCTTGTCCATCCATAATACAGAAGACAGTTGGAAATAAGATATTTTCTAGATTACTGATCAGCACACATTCCACTCACTTTCTCAGTCACTCTGGCACAGGATGGAAATTAGATCCAAGGAGATGAGTAATGACTCAAGGTTATCTTTTCTGAATTTCATCACAGATTTCCAAGTGTCAGCTCACAACAATGTAATCACACATTGATTCTGGGTATGTTCAATTGAGTTTTGCAATAACCTTTGTGTTTATTTATAAAATAATATTTCTATTGCATTTTACTAGAGTACTGAGACAAACTCATGCGTGGAAGTCAAAGCCTGCATAGAAATTCCTCAAATCTGACAGGATTAAAAACCTCCTTTTCCTTCAATACAGATGATTGAATCAGACCAGGGAATCATGATGAACAGGCCTTTCCAAGGAGACACTCCTCCAGAATGAGACAAACTTTGTACAAAGATAGTAGTGAAAACAATGACAGCATCAATCAAAACAATCTCACGATCTTGGGGAACCCTTATCCAAGTAAACTAATACAAACTAGAGTCCGTGAGTGCTCTAGTTGTGATATATCACATGGCAAAGCAACTGTGCTGGTGTGGAGCTGGAGTCTGTCGCTCTGTAATCTGGTTGTAGGGCTCCTGCAAAGGGTAAAAATGAAGCACAATGTTGAAAACTCTGGGAAAGTACTGCTGCATCAACCAGTGTTTCACAAAGTATCCGAGTAGCAGACAAGGAAGACTGATGTTGTTGGAAATACATTCTGTAACAAAATTAATATCTGAGATCAGGAAAAAAAATTGAGAACAACTGAAAAAAAATAATATGCTGTTTGGACAAGAAACATAGGATACTAGTGGTTCCAAAACCAGAAACAATTCTTGTCTGAGTAAGACTGGATTTTTATGTCCTCTCCCAGGGACTGACGGCAAAGGGAAATGTGCTTCATTTTCATATGCTGTAGCTGGCACTTAAAGGCTCACTACAGAAACAT
Source organism: Patagioenas fasciata (assembly GCF_037038585.1). NCBI lineage: Eukaryota > Metazoa > Chordata > Aves > Columbiformes > Columbidae > Patagioenas > Patagioenas fasciata. The sequence goes on from NC_092521.1 coordinate 83,797,525, forward strand.
AAAATATTTGAAACTTCAGTACTTGTTCAAGGTGAGAACCTACACATTATTGGTAGCCACTAGACCTTTTTTTTTTTAAAAAAAGAAAAACACACACACACACCAAAAACAAAAACCCCAACCAATCAAAAAAAACAAACAAAAAAACCCAAACAAACAAACAAAAAACCAAACAAAAAACCAAACAAAAAACCACAAAACAAACAAAAAAACAAAACAAAACAAAACACCTTGAGTTAGACTCTCCTGAAAAAATACCCTTCAGTTTATGACATGTTGTAGCAATTCCCAGTACACAGACATGCCTGCTAAGATCCAGCTATCTCACACCAAAATCTTATCTGAGAGATGAAGAGTGAGGTGTCTTTGACAGAAGATTAGTTTTACAGATATCAGCTAAATTACCTCAATGTTTTCTCAATACAAATAGCTGAACATAGTTGACTTTTATGACATTTGTGTCAAATCTACAATCCCTTCTTTTGCTTAATTCTTACCAGGGTCATCTAAAAGATGAGGAAAAAAAAAATCTGCTGGGAATTGATACTTGAACAGGCATCTAGGTTGGAGGTGGAAATGCTGTTAGAAGAGTGGAAACTCTACATGGAGTTTCAGTTCACATGAACCAAAGTAGAATTGATTCAATCAGAAGTAAAAGTAATCAAGCTACAATCATTATAGCACATGTGCAGTGTCACAAGTTCACAAGTTGAATTACAAACTCTTGTTAGATGTTAAGGCTGAAGAGCAAGATGCATGCCTGGCTGTAGGAAAGGAGAGAGCTGAAAGTGATGAGACCACTCTTGATTTTACACAAACCTCATATCTGAAAGAAACATGTGCTGAAATACTAAAAGTGACATAAAGTTGTTATGTAAAGCTTTATAAAGTGACAGAAACTCTACTGACAGTTCTGGCAACACAGATGAGGGCTGAAAGAATATCAGAGCTTAGAATCGCTGTTCCATTAAAGAGCTCCAGTATGACAAAAAGAGTGTTAGAAACTAAGATTTAGTTCAGTCAAACAAGTTGTTAATCTCAAAATTGTGTATGACAACATAAACTTTCTAGGAACATTCAGATAAAGAAATGTAAAATTTAAAGAGCTGGAACCTGAAAACTGGAAGCAATCAAATCAGAATGTGATTTGGCTATTTTCTAACCAACAGTGTTGTTATCTCTGAGTGGTGTGGGAAGTCAGTGGGGATCCTGTACTGAGTAACCTTACTAAATAAATAATTAAAACCCCCACAAACTTAAATGGGCCAAAATGTGTATCGAATTCATTTGCTGTGTACCACAGGAAGTACAGACATATTGCAGAAGAATAAGACATGATCTTCTCAAAGTTCAAGAAGAGGTGAAGGCAGTAAGTGAGTCAATGATTTTGCCCATTGAGGTTTGAGACTAACAATGCAACCAGAAAGTACTGGGAAAGGAAAGCCTCAGAGCATGAGATGTCCAGCTGATTATGATTCTGTTTTTATAAATTCAATTTGGTACCAACTATTAGTTGTTCCTGGAAGAAATTTGGATGCCACTACATCATCACAGTCTCGTACTGCTGAGGCAAGAAGCAGCCCAAACTGAGGGACTGCAGGGCAGCTCATTAGCTCAGCACAACTCCCACTAAAGCTGGGCTCTGCTTCAGCAATAATAGCAGACGTGAAGAGCATTTTCATAGGTGCTATTTGGTTTGTAACATTAATTTGCTGCTAGCTTGATCTTTCAATTTCTTATTTTAAACCACAAATTTGGGCAGTAGCTGGAAAGCTTTTCGAATTGCTCTTTCTTTTTTTCCCCTTCAATTCCATGATCAGACAACTGCCTCTCCCACTTAAGTCAATCACAGTTTGACTTTGCAATGATAACTTTCTCAAAAAACTTTCAAAGCCTCAACAAACTTGTCTGGCATACATTTTCTACTTTCCTTTCTCAAATTAAATAAGTCACAGTGGCTTAACCAAAAAATAGGAAAGACTTGCACTTTCTTCTTCATAGCCTCCCCATGATTTCTCCCAGTTTACTCCATTTGTCACATATGCCCTTCCCAACTGCAACTCTCCCTGCTTTTAGTAGGATGCCCTATGTGGGCTAAGGATTGCTGAAGCAACAAAAAGATTGGGAGAAGTTTGCATAGCAGTAAGCTGAATGGACATTGTACTATCTAGGTCCTGTCCTGGTTTCTTCTCCTCTTGTCTGTTTTTGAAATCCCATTTCACAGAGTCCTCTAAGAGGAAATTTCAAAAAGACTACCCACAATACAAAACAATTGTTTACCTTCTGTGTATGCTGCACAGAGGAAAGAACTGTTCCATTACTTCGGATATTAAGCATTTGGATATTAAGCAGCTGGGTTCATCCTATTTACTGATGACAGAATGACATGTCATAGGCATATAAAATGGACACCATGGAGAACAAAAGATGCTGTTAAACGGTTTTTATAGATGTATATACTTAATATCTTTGTAGGCTTGTTAATGTAGAGGGAGAAAACAACTACTTACCTCTGTTTATTTCAAAGTAAACTATAAGAGACTATGATAAAATAGCAACAAAGGTACACTGTGAGTAATTTTTCCTCAACACCAAATTAAATCAATTACCAATAGTGTTTGTATGATAGGAAACAAAAGCCTGTGGGAGCAACATAAATGTATAGAAGGACCACAGATGAGATGGCACTAAGCTCTTTTTCATTGGAGTAAACAGAGAGAAACACAAACAGTGCGCTTAGAGTCACAGACAAAAACATTTCCCAGAAATTGCTATTAGATCCTGACCTTCCACTAGGGCAAGCCAGCATGTGATTCTGCACTCAAGAGCCCATATAACTGTCTGATGAAGCAATACAGACAGTTCAAGCTTGTCAAACAAGATGCTAGTACCCAGTAATCAACCCATGCTCAAAAGCCCAGCTGGGCTACCTGCAGAAAATACCTGGTGGTGCAGGTGGGCAGCCAACCTGAACTGCTGGCTCCTGCAAGGTTGCAATCAGCATGTTGCATGAGAGGAAACCCAAAACCTTAATTACTGTCTGCACTGGTCTGCGAGAAGCAGGTGATTTTGCGGACTATATTGATATATAAACTGCTTCAAAATTTCCTTTTTTTCTCTTTAAATTAAAACAGAAAACATCTAAAAATAAATACTTTGTAAACAACTGTTGTTTTGAGCTCTTATTACAGTGAAAAGCATAAGTCACTTTTTGTGTAAAACCTAAGGAAAAAAAATTCTGTATTGGCTTTTAGTTTGGCAGGTCAAGCTGAACTTATAAATATAGCATGCACTCTGAGAGAATGAAGCAGCAATTGAAAAAACAGGGTAAAGAGAAAAATTCAAAGCACTGAAGCCTAGGCTAAACTCACAGGTATTCCTATGCTTTTACAAATAGTGAGTACTTTAGTTTAAACATGTGTTTAACAGATTAATTTCTCGTTAAACACATCTCCTTCACATTTTAGCATTTTTTTTAGATAATGTGTTAAAATTATTGCTATTTTGAATTATTTATTTATGAAAATCTAGCTTTCTTTTACACTAGAATACTTACAGAATTTATTGTAAGTCAAAGTGTTTCATTGTTCCTGGCTGGAGTCCATACATCTGATCAACCTTCATTATCCTTTCTACCTGCACTTCCCAACAGCAGACTTCACAAATCTAAGCATGTAGTTTTATGGAATAACAGGTATTTAGATGTGTAAATGACAAATTACTGTGTTTTTAATAAAAAAGCAGAAAAAGTGATGCCAGGAGACTTCATGTTTTTAATTCACCTTTTTCCACACTCTCGTAAAACTTAATAGTAGTACAGAATTCAGCCACAATAATTTAAATGAGGTAATAGCAAGATAAGTTAGCATGAAATTATGCCTTTCGGGTTACAGCAAACTTAACAATCAAAAAAGCATGTCTCATTTTCCGATGGCTTTTGCAGTCTCTCAGATTACATTGACTTTAATAAGGAAGAAAGTCTGATTGATATCTCAAGTGTACTTGTAGGTAGACACCAGTTTCTTATTTATATCTAAGAAGCTAGATAATGTCTCTATATCCATCATTTTCATTTTTTAAGTTGTCCATTATGTTCCTGGTGGCGATTCTTTCCCTCCTATTTGAAAGAATAAATAAAATAGATTTCTAAAAAGACATTAATAATACGGCAAGGCTAGCCTTAAGATATGTGCAAAAGTCTGACTGTGGTTTTAACTACTAGACAAAGATGAAGACAAAAGAAAGGGTGGAGTTTATCTGCCTGCTGAAGGTAAACCATGGATATCAACAAACGCACCACTTTGAAAGCCCCTGTTGCACAGAGACAGTTGAGATGCTGGAAAGGGAGAGAGTCTATATGTGATTAAAAAGCTAAGCCAGCTGGGATGTACACACACATGCATGCTATAGAGAGCCAGGAGTTGTAAGTTAACAGCATACAACTCACAAGAGTCAATTTAACACATTCAAGGACAGCCAGAGGTCACAGTCACTGGAACACACTGCTACATTGCTGGTTCCCACTTTGTCCTTTATGGACACCTGTACCTGATATCACACTTCACACCTGCCAAAGGGCTTTGTGCTGGTTTTGACTGCTATAGAGTTTATTTGCATCATAGTAGCAAGCATGGGGATATGCTTTGGATTTGTGCTGGAAATTGTGTTGATAACACAGGGATATTTTAGCTATGGCTGAGCAGTGCTCACACAGAGTCAAGGCCTTTTCTGTTTCTCATACTACACCACCAGTGAGTAGGCTGGGGGTGCACAAGAAGTTGGGACGGAACTCAGCTGCGACAGCTGACCCCAAATTAGCAAAGTGACATTCCATGCCATGGGATGTGTGACGTCATGCTTAGCAATAAAAGCTGGGGGAAGAAGAAAGAAAGGATGGCATTTGTATTCCCAAGTAACCATTACACGTGATAGAGCTCGGCTCTCCTGGAGATGGCTGAACACCTGCCCGCCCACGGGAAGTGGTGAATGAATCCCTTGTTTTGCTTTTCTTGCACATGCAGTTTTTGCTTTACCTATTAAACTGTCTTTAACTCAACCCACAAGTTTTCCCACTTTTATCCTTCCAGTTCTCTCCCCCATCCCACCAGTGGGGGAATGAGTGAGCAGCTGTGTGGGGCTTAGCTGCCAGCTGGGGTTAAATCACAACAGGCTTGAAGAAAGTAAACTAAATGGTACATCTTATGGCCAGGAGAACTCTGTAGGTAAGCAAGGCTGAGACAGGTGGGGTCCTGGAGTTATAGGCAGAGTCAGAAGCAGTGATTTGCAATCAGCGGGCATGTAGCTGCCCTTGAGGTCAGGACAGAGGGTCATAGCAACAGTGCCCTGGACAGCACATAGCAACAAGTGAGAGAGACACATTGGCTGGAAAGAGGGATTTTGAAAGCAGCAGCACTGCAATTTCATCTACAAGAAAAATTAGTTGGAAGGACACAATGTACTCAGAGCTATAATACACGAGAAGTGGAAGCTCTAGAGGGAAGGAGGGGTTTTTTGTTCTCTTTTAGTGTGTCCAGATCCAGCCAAACAACAAGTCTCATTCAGAGAAAGGCAACAGAAAACATCTTCATCATAACCTCTCTGCCTTTCCATTATGAACTATCCCAGGGTGTCATTCACTTTGAAATACATCAGCCTCTCATTATATCAAGCAATCAAGCCAATTGCCATACTATGTCACATCTACTGTTGCTCAGGACTGATGTTTCTGCCACAATCAGTGGATTACAGCAGGATATTTCTGTGACACCTGATATTTTATTATTTCCTGCTATCACCTCTTGAACATTAGAAGGTTAGGGAGAGACAGTGACAGAAATGATTAATGCTATAGTATGTATTCACTCCGAGAGGTTTAATCCATCATGCCTGATTTTCAGTTTTACTTTGGTTATGACGTGTCATCACCTCACCTTGATTATTTCTGCATTTAGTTTCCATAGTTTCTATTCCAGACCTATTCCTGGTGCTGGACTGGGATGAAAAAGGGAGGGAGAAGAATGACCATTTTGGCCCAGAATGCCTAGGTAGAAAAGATACTATATAAATCCAGCAGGAAAGGAGATGCTCCTAGAAAAAACTATACCTCTGTGATGTTTTTATCTGGTCAAGCTTCATGGTGGTTCTAGCTTGCAGAAGTTCTACCTGGTGATAAATCTCAATGGTCCAAACAAACCTTGAGCATTCTGGGCACATCTCCTTTCTGCTCCTGTTCAGTGCTGGCAAGTGTGTGAGAAATATGGCTATAAAGCCCTTTTATCCCCACATCAAGGACACTGCTGTCTTTTGGAAATACACAGGTGTGCTGGTTTGACTGAAAATTAGTTAATTTTCTTCATGCAGTTAGAAACTTTTCTTCTTCATAGCTAGCACAGTCATTATTTGGACTTAGTTTGAGAACAAGAGATAACACCCCAGAGCAGAGTTAAGGTTTTTAATTGCTGTTGTCTGAGAGCCAAAGGTATTCTGAACGTTCTGCCCACAGATGTCAGGCATTGAGGAAGGGAGGCATGGATGGGGCAGAGCTTGACTGACATCCAGACTGATCAATACGAGTATTCCATCCCATTAGCATCATGCTTCATATTTAAGGAGAGTCAGGATCTTCCGGTTGCTCTAGCATTCTCTTCTCTCTCAGAGACCTGTTTGAGGGAGTTATGCTCAGGACTTTCTTTAAATCAGCGTCTGCCATCCTGCCATTTTACAGAGTCCTCTGGGCCTTTTCTGCCTTTTCCTCTCTTTTCTCTCTCCAGGATTGGTGTTGGGACCAGGTGATGCTTCCTGGGACTGGCTGCTCAGTGTGAACAGAGTTTGTGATGAATTGTATTGAGTATCTTTTATTTTATATTCTATTTCTATTAAATATATATATATTTACTAGTAGTGTATTAGTACTTCGTTATTTTATTAAACTGTGTTTATCTCGATCCAAGTTTCTCCCTTCCCTTTCGATTCACTCTCATATTTGGGAGGAGGGAGTTGGGGGGGAGTGAGCAAGCAGCTATCATGGTTGTATTGTTAGTTCGAGTTAAACCACAACAATAGGGAAGAAGTTTGGGTCAATTATTATCTCCCTTTTATCAGAAGGAAGAAAAAAGAGTGTGGATCAGGATCACAGCCTTCATCTATAGATAAACTGGAGACCAAAATTATCCCCAAACTGATTTCTGAAACTACACCTACAAAACTGTTTTACTGTAATGCATAGGATATTAGCCATTAATCATAATGAATTTACCTATCAGACTCAATGTCGTCCTTGCTCCCCTTCAAGATGAATGAGGAGCTCTAGACATTTGCTGAGATCTTTCATTCTGCCACAACAGTTTTCAATCTCAGGCTGCAAGTGAGAGCTGGCACATTCAGTAATAGCCTACAAAATAATCTTGGGAACTATCATGCTATACTTCTTTTTGGCTTTGTTATTCTTGAACCCTTACAAATTCTTACCCTCATTCATGCAAGTGGGCATGTTTTCTAGAAATAAAAATAAATAAAATACTAAAAAATGAAAGAAACAAGAAGTATTATATTAGCATAAAGTCCACAGCAACAGCATCTCCACAAATGGAGGCCCACCTAATGATAGAAAGAGAGGAATAGCAAACTTGTCACTCAGATACAGAGTTCATCCATGCTAATGGATGAACAAAAGCCTGGAGCACTACTGACAGAAAAATCCCTAGTAAGGGGCACAGGAATGTCCCTATAGGACCTGGGGTAAGAAAAACCTTCTCACCCCATCTACCAGAATATCCCACTTCCCAGAAAGTGTGTGTGAGAGAGGCACTGTCATTGTATTAACGAGCAGATGTAAGAGTGAAGCTATCAATGGCTTTAACATAATATTCACTTCTCACCCAAGTTGGAGACACACCATGCTGCCCAAAGTGCCATCAATGAGACTAAAACAAAAAGCTGCAGCATTCTGGAAAAGTAGGAAGCACAAGTGTAGACAGAGTATCAAAATGGAAACTGAAGGTAAAGCTCCAATTAACCTCTTTTCTGTCCCTGCTCTCAAAGCAATTTGCTATTTTGGAAGCCCAGGGACTGTATGAATAGTTCAATATAATGATTGCAAATAAAACAGAGGTAAAAAAAAAAAATATATATATATATGTGTATATATATATATATATGTAGAAATTATTAAGGGTGCTCATGATAGCCAGTTATTTCCATCAAGTACTTTCAAGCCTTGTCTTCAGAGCCTCTCCACAGCCATTTGCCCATCTTCATGTTTCTCTCCTATGGCCTGTATGACTCATGTTTCACACCTGCTTATATTCAGACAAAAACCTCTACTTGCAATAGCTTCTGGGTGTCTTTATTTCATTCTGGGCAGCAGGAAAAGTGACTTGATTAGTTTATACATCTCCTTTCAGGAGCAAACAGGAAAATTAAATTATCATCTTAATTTTACATTTAGTCTGTAAGTACTTAGTTTAATGATTGCTCTTAATCTTTCACTGGAAGATGTTCTGGAGCCTAGAAGACTTCACCTGAAACTGCTGTCTCCTACCTTAGATTAATGCAGTAAGTCTTGATGCCCCCCAAAGTCCTGGTCACAGCTGGAGCACATGCTTCTGAGGCAGTTCATATCAGTCACAGGGGGTCTCACAGCAAATACCTTGTGATACTCCTGTGTCCAAACAGGTGCCAGTTCAAAACTTCCCCATGGGATCTGATTGTTGCTACCAACCAGCTGCTGTGTTTTGTGCCAAATGGAGCTTTGTCAAGATATACTGTTTTAGCCCTATATGAAGCAGGCTTAAATGCATCTCTGTGCCTGCACATTATAACCATTAAGCTGAAACTTTCAAACAACACTGTCCCATTCACAGAATACAGAGATACTCTCCTATTTAACTATTATGTTTTGCTGCTGCTCTCTTTATTATTTTTTTTCCTCTGACCTAAAACATAAGTATGAACTACATAATTCCGATCTAGAAAATAGTGCTTCTACTTTTCTACCAATAAACAGCTAATCCCATGTCCCTCTTTGGTGTTTACCCAAATCTATATGAAGTTAAGTCAATGGTGAGAAATGGTACAAATATTGTGGTTTGCCTTCTTGCCCACATTCTTTTGGGGACATTAGCCCATTCAGTGGAACAAAGACTACAGTTTTCAGTGATGGAGATTTTCATTTATCAAGAGGCAATGACGTTCAGAACAACAACAAAAAGACTCACTTTCTGGTCCATCTGACATAATATGTGTATGAACTTGAAAGCTGATGACAAAAAAAAAAAAAAGAATTCAATTCCAAAATCATTTCACTCCCACTCATCACATCTGGGAAGCTTTGCTGTGTAGAGTTTCTAATCTGTCTTCTGCTCCTTCACTGCATATGAAATATTCTCAATTAAATTTTTCTCATTTGAAAGCTGATGAAATTTAGGCTGTGCTCTGCAGATAATTAAATTCCTTGACTTTCAGACCCCAGCAGGCCCTTCGGGGATCAACGTTGTTGAGAACTGTATCACCTTACTTTAAAGTACCTAGCCTCCAATGCAAAATCCCAAATCCAAAACTCACATTCTTTAGCTCACTGTGAGACACAGGCCATGTAAAATAGCATTCCAAATATCCTGCAGGTTGAGCTAAGCAGCATATAGACTTCCATCTAGACAATGCACTAGGTACATCTGAATTATTGCTCCTTGTCTCAGCCCACTAACACAGTACATCACTTTTGTTTCATAACACTGTCAGAGGCCCCAGCTCTGGGTGACTCTTTTTAGAACATGGCTGCATTTCAGATGAGCAGTTCTGAATTCAGACAGTGGGCACTGAAACACATGGATTGTAACTGTTTGCCAGTGACATCTGCTCAGTTTACTGGAGCTAAAACAGTCATGAACTTAACAGCTTTCAGACAGATTGACTATAGAGGGAGCATGAGACTAAATAATGAAGTCAGACTGGGATTTGTAGATAACATCTGCAAAAGTCTACCTGAAAATGGGATCAGTTACCCTTCAGAGGCACCATTCTCTCTTTCTTCTGCCTAAAGAAGATACTTACAGATGAGTAATTCAGTTTACAGACCTAACTTCAAAATATTATTTGAAAACTTTAAGATAATTATTAAGCTAGTAAAAGACAAAGATGCATTAAAAGATTTTATCATTATCTTAGTCTTTTCCCTAAGAGCTGAATATTATTTAAATGTCCATAGTCTTTTGATCTTTAAAATGCTTTCCAATATATTCAGCAAATGATGTAGATTCTTCCTCAAACACCTTGTCCTCTCCCAACTCTTCCAGCCAGATCTCTGCTTAACATCCCAGTCATTAAATTGCCAGTCACATTTCTGCATGTTGTTCTGTTTTCAGAAATAAATGAAATAATAAGTCTCATCAGAGCACAAAGCAGCACATTTTCATATGCAGGAAAGCTTCAGAGAGCACTCATGAAACTTTTAGAGCAGCTGTCTTTTCAGACAGTCTGTAGATTTGAGAATCAGTAGCAATAATCACTTGAGAGAGAACTCGTAAAGACATTTGGAAGTCGCAGACAGGAAAACTTTGATCAAAGAGGAGATTCAAGAAAATAATAGGTAGGATCAGCTCTCAGAATAAGGATCTGACAAGATTGCAAGGAAAAAGGAAAAACAAAAAAAGGTTCCAGTGAAATTCTGAGTCTGAATTAGGAAGACTAAAATAAACTTCTGCAACATGCTTATCATCACTCAAAAGCACTTCAAATGTCATTACTTCATCTTGATTCCTCCTTTGTACAATCAGTATGAACAATATCCAGTTCCTATGTTTGTGATTTTTTTTCTAAATATAAAACTATTGCCAAATCTCTACAGTACGTTAGTAAACCTGTAGCAAGCTAAAAAATTAATTAGCATCCAAACCAAACAGGTCTCAAACATCCCAGTTGCAGGAAGACAGACTTTGATACCTGATCCAAAGGTCTAGCAACACATCTGAACTTTCCTGCTTGAGATTGACACAAAAGAATTAGTGCTGTCATAAGAACTAAATAATCTTTGGGACTGTGTTTCACTTACCTAGGGCTATATTCATTTTCAGGGTATAATTCAAACCTTTTAAATAATTTTTTTTCATTTTCATTTCAAGATCTCAGGTTATATAGCTTGTAATAAATAAAAATTTGCTTGAGACGCTTGCCTAGAACAGAAGTTTCTTATCTTTCCCTGGAACTGTCACCAAAATGTCATTCTGATTCACATTTATCTTAAGTTCAGTGGCACTGTAGACCTCTCCTTTTAAAGCAGTAGGCCTTAGAGTCCATTTCACTACACTTAAGCCAGGCCACGCCTTCTCTGCATAGGCGGATGTTTCCACCTCCCTTACAGCCAAGTCTAAGAAGTGACACTTGCAATCATCATCAATAAGCCAGTAATATCAAGAGAGTTCAGGCAGTCAATGGGAAGATGAGATAAAGAAGAGAAACCTTTCCTGCAGAACACTTCAGTGACAATGTACACATAATATTTGTTCTTGTACATAGTCACAAATTAGCTGTTTCCACTTTAAATGACTGATACATTTTCACTGCAAAGCTTTTGCCCAGTCTAGAAAACTCTTTAATATTTCCTTTATTTTTATATTGTGATAGTGATAAACAAAGCTAATATAGGGAACCTCATGAAATGTATTGCTTTTCCTTCAGTATCGATTTTGTGTTATCTTAGAAGTATTATAAGTTTAAAAAGTAACTTTTTTTTTTCAGTACAGAAATATTGAGATAAATTAACCCTAGTAAAGTCAGCATATTTCAATCAAGCAGTAATTTAGCCCATCTATGAGAAATCCAGACATTTTTAGAAATGGTTCTAAATTGTATAACTATGTCATGCAACACAGGATTTCCTTACTAGGAAAAGTGTTCAAAATTTAGTAATTCATCTGTTTAAAACAATAATATTTTTGAACCTATTTAAAAGAACCTCCCAATTGAACAAACAGCATCTGCATTTGGGATACTTCTTATGCATTGTTGCTGTCTCAAGATTCAACTATGAGACTTCCATGCCTCACGTTCCTCTAGCTGCAATGTTTCTCTCCTGCCCACCTCATCATGCTTTCCAACTAAGCATGCTCAGCTCCTCCCAAGTAAGGAAACCTCTGAGGGGATGCATAGGAAAATGGGATAAAATTTTAGAGGAAGAAATATTGAGAAAAGAACAATATACAGCCTAACTTACTGGGAAAAATAAACCATGTGAATAAAAAGAGATAAGGGAAGATTAAGGCAGAGCTTTTTGATGAATGTTTAGAATCTGATTTTTATGATCATGTAGAAACTTGTGCAAATAGCATCTGGACCTTCGAGGTCTTTCAAGTGGTCACTCTGACATTAACAGTAAAAGAAAAAATGATGGAATGTCATGAAAGAATATTGCAATTGTGATGAAAATCTTGGTGCAAAGGTTATTTTTATTTCATAATGTGCTTTATGTATCCCCAGTAACGATATGTGAACAACAGTGGCATTTAAATGTCAGAGGTGAAATTCAGACTTCACTGCAGTCAGCTTAGGCTTCCTGTCCATTTCAAAGAGACAAGAACTGGACAAGAGAATTTCACAAAGAGGTTTATAATCTTTAAATATATATTGGTATTCCTTCTAGTGCTCCTCTACTAGTACCATATAAATGTGCCTCAATAACTTCTCATCAGTTTCCACAATGCATTGGAATGAAAACATGAAGTATTCTGATTTTTATCATTAAAAAAAGAAGTGTTCATAGGGTTGCCCTGCCTATTACTTTCATTTCCTGGGAAATGATTGCAATAGTATATCATATCCAAAAGAAATTCAGCTTCCACTGTTTCACCAACTGTAACAATAGCTGCTTCGTACTTATATAGAGTCTTTCACCAAATTATGCAGGCATATTTTATTCTACAAACTCCTTGAGATGGTGTTTGTCTATCACATGCAGACATGCAGAGCAATTTTTTTTTTTTTTTAATTTTGTTTTACAGACAAAATAGGACACAGGGAGTGCTAAATCACTTGAAAGAGATCATCATGATCCTATGGGAGCATTTAAGGAATTTGCTGTATTTCTAGGAAAGTTTTTCAGAGCTCTCACTCCTCTGAGACTGGGTAGGAAGGAAAAGTTCGCATTAAAGCAAAACAAACTCAGCTATACTTGAAAATTGTCAAAGACTTCAATATCCCTATACAGATGAGAACAGATTTAAATTGATGATACTTTTGAGACTAACTAAGATTCATGCAATATATTTAAAATAGCCTATTACAAGCTTATTCTGGTTAACAATGCAATTCTGTAAGAATGTTTTAAAAACAGTTCTAAATTGCACTGATTTTCTGGCCAAAAATCTAAGAAATAAAGGACATAACTGAGAGCTAATAAGCCTTTCCTACTTTTGCACTTCTGGCTCTATTGATATTCTTGCAGTTAGCATGTAGGAGTGTGTTGAGAATGTTTTACACTAAAATGCATGTAAGGTCCCTATTCTGAAATACTGCAGATACAGTAACAAAGAAAGCATGGATGCTAATGATAGCCAAGTAAATTAACCAGTAAAAGTAGGGCAAATTATATCCTAGGGGAAAAGAAAAAAAAAAAAAAGCAGGCTACTGCTTCCTGAATCAAGTGGCATTAGAATTTTTCTCTTAAAATTTTAGTGTAACTAGAAGCCAGGTTCTGATTAGAAACAATCATTTAACTATCTTAGCCAGAAAGGTTGTTGCTTTTCTGCTTCTTTATTTTTTGCTTATTTCTAATGTTCTGTTGTTCTGTACTTATAAAAGTTAGTACCTGTTAAATATTAGTATTTTTTTAACATGAAACTCTAAGTGGATTCCTTTAAATTGATTCTCTGTTGTTAGCACAAGAGATTAAAGTCTCCCTGCTCATACTGCCTTAATTGTTCAACAAATTTAAGTATCAACCCCTTCAGAAGCTGAAATTCTAACTTCAGGCTATTTAATCTTAGATTTCATTTTGGAACTAAATTTTCTATGCATTTATTATTATAAAGTAACAATAAATAGAAACTCAGAAGCTCCTCTTAAGCTATTTGGAGTGGTTATGTGACCTCTGAAACACAGTAATAGCCTTGAAGAACTACTGAAAGGTCCCTCAGAAGTTGATAAACCTACTCAATTTCAGAGAGAAATGCTCTGTGTATTATACTTCGTGGGACAGGAAGCTGTGACAATCATTCATCGCCCGGATCACCAAACTGCAGTTCCTTTCAGTCACCTAGAAATGCTGGCTAAAGTTGACAGAAGGGACATGTTTTTGAAAGGAGCTGCACAGTCTCTTCTGGAAAGACTGCTTTAAAATCAGCCTATTCCTATAGCTGTTGGGCTGTGAAGAAAAAGAAGAAGAAAAAAAAAAAAGAAAGATCCTTGCACATTTTTTTTTTCAAACTGACTTTAAGCATCAGTTTCTTTGGTAAAAGAGTTGTTCATTCTCATTATTTCATTTGGATAGCAGAGGTATAATAGAAAGAGGAATTAACCTTTGACCTACACTGTAAATTCAATAAACTACTACTGTGTCTGTGGCATATGAAGCAACATCTATAGCTTCATCAGGGGTCACGTACAAGAACTTTTCTGTTGTGAATCAGGAAATGCAGCAAGAACACACAGTCTTTTGTGTATTACCTATTGAGGAGGTAGCAGCCTTTCCTTTTCTGACAGATGTAGAACTTGAAGAAGGCAACACAAGTTGAATGATGGAAGAGTCTGGAGATGCCACCCAAGAGACTAAGCAAGTGAACCAAAAGAATGAAATGAGACCTTTTAGAAGTGCAGCTGTTTAGTATTACGAGAATAAAATTCTTGACCTAGCACAAAATATAGAAATGCTTGCCTTCCTCTGACATTATAGCCTCTTAGTCATAGAAATGCTGAAAATGCATGGCAAAAAATTGCCATATAAAATGCATGTGTGGTAGACAGGATTGTTTTTGGTTTTGTTTGTTTGTTTTTGTTTTCTCTTAGGTGTTATATGCTAGTCTGTTAGATAGAGGGGTTAGTAAGTTAAAGAACTTTATAATTCTAAGGTCAAAGAGCTGCTTCTGCTCTAGTTTGTCAGACACTGAACTTACGACCCTCAATACTCTTCAGTAACCACAGATCTTCACATTCAGCTACCTTGTGGGTGCATTATATATTGCCATTACCTTCTAACATAAAAATATTTGGCATTCCTAAATCACTTCTTTCCCTTGTGACTGCTATTACTCACATTAGTGCTCCAAAACACCCATTTTGAACAAGCGAGAGTAAAACATCTAGAAAAATTAATTATTAGGTAGAATTTACCATGTACAAAGGTTTTATACACAACACTTCAAGAGTTCCAAGATAGAGCTATTTGCCCTACAAAAATATTTCCCTTTCAGATCTGTCTTTACCTTTCTAATTAGAAGATTCCAGAATGTTTGAAGCCTTTTAAGAATCTTGGCTGATAAAAGGAAGAAGAGAGAAAAAACAAACACAAAATTGCAGAACCTGCATTCTGCAGTTCCAGCATCTAATACGGAAAAAAAGCGTTTCTCTGTTTTGTAAGATATGTCAAGTATTATCCCCTTGATCTTCAAGATTTTCATCATGAAATTACATCACAGAACGTCCTCTCCTCAAAACACTGTTATAAGCTGAAGTTGGAAGCATCTGGTCACTACTTACCATACAGCTAGCAGTTCTCTTTGAGCCTGAGTAGCTGTCAGTTTTAAATAAACCGTATTAGGGTGCTGAGCTGAGGTTTAGTTGATTTTTTCCTAAATTGCATCCAATGTTTTTGAGGTTGTGTCCTGGTTTTGGCTTTCTGGTAGTTGGTATAGTGCTGTATTTTGGATTTAGTATGAGAAGAATGTTGATAATATACTGATATTTTGGTTGTTGCTGGGTAATCGAGGACTTTTTCAGCTTCCCATGCCCTACTAGGTGCACAAGAAGCTGGGAGGGAGCCAAGCCAGGACAACTGACCCAAGTTGGCCAAAGGCATATTCCTTATCAAATGATGTCATGCCCAGTATAAAAACAGGAGTTGGTCAGGGGGCAAATACTGCTGGTCGGGAATGAATGGGCTATCAGTGTTGCGAGTAGTGAGCAATTGTGTTGTGTAACCCTTGTTTTGTGTATTCTATTATTACTATTATTATTATTATTATTATTATTATTATTATTATTATTATTATTATTATTCTCTCTTCCTTTGCTGTCCTATTAAACTGTTCTTCTCTCAACCCACGAGTTCTTTTTTCCATTTTTGACTCTCTCTCCACCTCTCTGGGAGGGGTGGGGAGAACTAAGTGAACGGTTGCATGGCCCTAGTTGCCAGCTGGGGTTAAATCACAACAGGCTGGTTCTTCATTAAAAATAAAAAAATCAAGCTATAAAATTTGTATTAGAAGACAATGTACAATGCCTATAAGCAAGAAAACGAGGGGGAAAAGCACAGGAGAATGAGTCTTTTCTTGTCCCTGTTGTCATCATTAGGAAATTAATGTTTACAGTTGAGACTTCCCTGTGATCAGTAAAGGCACTGCAACAGAGGGGTGCCAAAAACACATCATACATCCTGTCTGCATTTTTAATTTCTGCATGAGACAGCAGATACAGCAAATCGCAAAGTTTAAAGGATATTCTTTAGGGCAATGCGGAGAAGAAAATATGATGAGTATAAAATTCAGGTTAGGAAACTAAATCTCAGAAGGCAAGCTCCCGTACTTCAAATATGATTTGAATGATTTTCTAGTAAATGATATTTTTCCACAAGAAGAGGTGTTCCTTATTTCTTACAGCAACATAGAAAGGTAAGAAAAGCTGTGAGTGTGTTCTATCTCTTCTTTCTATGGTCTGCAGGAAAGCTGAGGCCCTATGAAGAGACCTATTTTCACAGTGTCTCTCGACGCATTCACTGGCTACACTGCTGTATCCACAATACCGTGTGGGAGGGGAAAGTAATACCTCAGAAAGAGTTAAATTCAAAATTTTGCTTTTCTTTGTATATCCAGATGCACAGAGAAAAGCTTATCTCCTTGAGCATCTCTCCTTGGGATTTTCTGAGCTCAGACCATCCTTCTAAAGGACAGTTAAAAACCAAACTCAGTTTGGAATAAACAGAACTTTTCCACTGAGCATCTAAAAACCTGTATCCCTTGAGTATCCCAGCATTTGAACAGCAACCTCAAGGGTGAAGCAAAAGATAGATGAAGGTGGCAAGTGAACTGAGCCTTCCATGCTTAGGTTCAGGTTCCATGATTGATGAAACATCAAAACTGTTCACCAAATGTAATTAATTTGATGACAGGTGGCTGTGCTGGCAGTGTTTGAATGTATAAATTGGACTGATAGCTCTTCTCAATGTACCTCTGGCTGCAAACTCAAATGCTCAGTGATAATCCTGATAAAAGAAAGTGTCGGTAACTGCTTTAATATTTCAAGCATGCAAAAAAGTCCTTCTACAGTTGTGAACCATTTATTGGGAAATGACAGCTCATTTGGATCAGAAGTCAGTTGGAGAGAGGAGATATGCATATACCCCTGTCAGGAAGGAGATGAGCTTGGAATTTTGGAGGCCTAGCAAGAGGAAAGAAGGTGATCAGATAGCCCAGGACACAAGTGAGCCCTTTCCAAGAGCAGTGACGTCCAGGGAGAAAAGCAAAAGTTTCAATGGGTCTAGAACTCACTAGGGTGAAGGTGGTCATGGGAGAAACCCACATAAATGCTTTGGGCATCTGGTTACTTCCACGCAGCAGTATTTCTTCTAGGAGAAACTGGGGAGGGTCAGTAGCAACATTTGCACTAAAATGAATGAAGCATAGAATTTTATACACCATATGCACACCATCGACATGCATAATTTCAGCAAAATTTTGCCTAAATTCTCAATGAGTTTATACCAGCATTACCTTTAATATTGCATGAAATACCATGCTATTTGGCCTAGAGCAACTTTGTCTTAGAGGGGAAAATTAGGCTGTCTGTATTACTTGCAAGCATTGCATTTCCATGAGTGAAGGTGAAGATAATAATCATAAGAAAGCAATGACATCCACCTCATCTCCCCAGTAAAATCTTCAGAATAATAAGTAAAGATTTATTTCTACCAAACATACATTATTTATGTTTGTCTTCATGCACAGTCAGGCTTTTTTTGCAGTTTTATTGTGGCTGTATGTGTATCCTGATAATTAGAAGCATCAGTGATAATCTATGGTGTACACTGTTAGATGACTTTCAATGCTTTAAAGCAAACACCCACTAGTCAGCCAGAACTTGGCAGGTTTATGCACAGCCAGCTAAATCTAGGGACAGATATATGCATGATTCCTGCTTTCCAGGAAGCTTTCAGACTCCCTTGGCCTAGCCAAAATTGGGAAAATGTGGTGATTACCTCAATAGTAGCAATTTAAACTTGGGGATTTTTTCTTTTCTTTCTTTTTCTTTTTCTTTTCTTTTCTTTTCTTTTCTTTTCTTTTCTTTTCTTTTCTTTTCTTTTCTTTTCTTTTCTTTTCTTTTCTTTTCTTTTCTTTTCTTTTCTTTTCTTTTCTTTTTTCTTTTCTTTTCTTTTCTTTTCTTTTCTTTTCTTTTCTTTTCTTTTCTTTTCTTTTCTTTTCTTTTCTTTTCTTTCCTTTCCTTTTCTTTTCCTTTATTTTTATTTTTATTTTTATTTTTATTTTTATTTTTATTTTTATTTTTATTTTTATTTTTATTTTTATTTTTATTTTATTTTTATTTTTCTCTCTTTTTCTTTTTTCTCTCTCTTTTCTTTTACTTTTCTTTTTCTTTTTCTTTTTCTTTTTCTTTTTCTTTTTCTTTTTCTTTTTCTTTTTCTTTTTCTTTTTTTTTCTTTTTCTTTTTCTTTTTCTTTTTCTTTTCTTTTTCTTTATTTTTAATTCAGACCCCTTCTTTTGTCTCCACTTTCAATGGGAAAACGAAGCTTGACTGTTTTTTTTAATAAATCAGTCTTTAATCTGTACTGAATACATTAGAAAGCTTGCTTGGTTGTTTTTATGATGTGCATGAGGGGCGTATGTTGTACTCTGCATTACCCGTGTTAGCAAAAGAAGAAATCTCAGATGTGCACAGAGATGTCATCTCAACAGTAGATATTTTTACAGCGGATATTATCTTCATAATATGTTTTAATTCCTCTGCATTTCAAAACAGTTACTGCAGATTATTGCACAAATAAACTGTTTTGTTTATGCTCTGCTTATACTGGCTCCAAATGTACTTGGACTCATGTTCATTTACACACCCACTGCCTTTCACAAAAAAATAAAGCTCTAATAAGCTATAATGTGTTTGTTTCAAAAACAGTTAAGTATGGAAAATTGCACACATTTATGAGTTTTAGTTTTCTTTCTTGTCACCCGGAAACATATATAAATGAATTTTTATTAATGCACAGCACAGTATATGTAAGATTTACAACGGATCCCTGCTGACACAGCCAGCAGAGGCTGCAGCCTGACCCACAGTGCTGTGTCAAGAGGAATGTGCCAGCGTCAGTGCTTGGTGGTAAAAGCTGTCCACAATTTCCACAAAAAGGACTATCTGAAAACCAATTAGGGAAGGTGGATCATTCTGAGGACTGAAATAATAGAAATAGGATGGGACTCAACAGTATATTGTTCAAAGTCATTAATTCAGAAGCTAATAACAGGTTTTGAACCTCTACAGTGAGAGCTCTTCAACAAGAAAGAGCCGAAGAGGGGAACATTTTGGGTTGATTAGTTCATGGCAGGGAAAAAAAAAAAAAAAAAAAAGAGACTAGCTGAAGCTATTGACACGAAAGAGGTTAATGATTTAGGTGAGGAGGTTTCTGTGGAATGGAACTAAAATGCACAGAGCAATGAGACTTCACCTGATATGCTGCTTACAGAATTGTTGCCTGCCATGTTGAACCAGATGCAGGCGCCAAGGTACCAGCAGCAGCAACGCCGGGGGCTGCTGGGTTGGCCCCTGTGAGGAGCGTCCAGTTCTGCCCCGTGCCAGACACAGCCGATTCCAGGGGATCCAGCGGCCCCAGCGCAGGGCACAGTTGAGCCCCTCAGCCACGGGTGAGTGCCTCGGGGAAAGCCTGGGGAAGAAAGGGCAAAACACTGCCCTGGTGTTTTGACTTTTTGTTTCCCACTAACTGAATCAGTAAGTAAATATTCATTTTAGTTGGTCATGAATTAGGTTCATTATCCTCAAATCAAGCCTGTTTCACCTGTGATGGTAGTGAGGAGGTGATACTCTTGCCTTCACCCAGACCCACAAGCTTTCTCATTCCTGTTCCTCCTGTTTTCTCCCTTTGTCCCACCAAGATGGGGAGTGAGCAGACAGCTGCGTGGGAGTTTTGCTGTTGGCCAAAGGCAAACCCACCACAAGGGCTGTGTGGTGAGTGTGCGATGACTTGGAGAACTCAGATTGATGGCAGTCCAGAAATATAAAAATACAGAAATATACCAAGCATAAAGGAGAACAAGTGAAACAAATGAACAATGTTTGCAAGGGATCAAATGAGTAAAAGCAGAATTGATGAGTACGCTTACATTACAAACGCAAAGAGGGTTATTTTAAATCCACAAATCTGAAATTTTTTTCTTCTATGAACAGAGTGAGCAAATATACGAAAAACTGCTAGGACAACAGAACCGTTCAAAACAAAAAAATCCAAGCATGGTCAATTCATAACATGGCTTATATGACAGTATCCGTAGTAGCAGTAGACAGTTTCTGTGACATATAAAGTCTCCTTTTTTTTTTTATAAGTGAGAGAAGCATTTCATCCACACTAGGATACTTGAGATATGAATTAGGGGATTGGAATATTAATTTAAAATCTGAAGTACCTTCTGGACAAACAATGAAAATTTCACCCCAAAAGGTACATCTTCTGAGAGCTCATTCCAGTGGGACTGAGACTGCAACTTTTATTCAAGCCTATAAGCAATACAGTATACTATAAATAACATCAGGACAAAAGTTCTCCTTCACCAGAATTCAGTTTGAGAATAGAGGAGCCTCCAATGAACACATTGTAGAATAGGATCAGTTTAACAACAAAAAATTCATTTTAGAATTACATTAATAATGTGTACTCTGCACACCTATTAAAGGCATAACTGAAGGCATTATTGCTGCACATTCAATAACATGTGAGTCCATCAGTGCATTCCTCCTCACTTCCAGATGACAGTGTATTCCATGTGTAAAGGGGATCTTGGATCATCATTCAAAATCCACTCTAGTGAGACCAGTTGCAGCCTTGTAAGTGTTTTTGGAGCTCTTCCCTTTGTTCAAAAACTACTTTAAAGCTAAAGAAACATCCTTCTTGAAGAAAGACCTTTTATTCAGAAATTTTGTGTATTATATTACAGCTAGTTATTGGGAAAGGGTGGAGAACCCAGCTCAAGCGAAGACTGCTTTCTAGGAGGCTGAGCAAATCCATTAGCCCCTTTTCTCCAGCAGAAGTGAAAATGTATATTCTTACACCTGTAAAGTGGAAACAAAGCCATTTCCTTGCCGCAGAGGAATGTGCCTTGGTTACAAAACATGACTAAAATGTTGAGCGATAAAGTGATTAGGGACCCACATATTTAAAGAAAGAAATCTCATTTTCTTAGAAGATTTTCAAATAGAAGAACAAAGTTCCAGCAAATCAAGTGTGGAATGTAATCCTCCACTGTCCCTACTCTCCAGCAAGCTAGATGAACTTGCTTATCTTTCACAACACCAATTTCTATGACTCTTCGCTGGAAAGCTGCCAGAGCTATGGGCAAACACAAACTGATTCAGCTATTGAGAAAGAACAGAGTATCTGGGAACAGGAAAACTATCTATGTAGGAGGTTTGCCAGCAATTTCAATAAATTACACTCTAAGACATAATACCATGAAATGAAAAAGTCCTCTTCAATTAAAAACTCTTTTCAAAAGTACGTATATATATTTAGCTTTGTAAAACAAAGACAGAAGAGCTGCTAAGCCAGCTCAGAGTCACTAAAACTCTGGAATAAGCTAGTTTTAAAAATTAGATTTCTAAATTATATTTAGAGCTTAATGGGGTAACAACTGTGTTGATAAGTCTTAGTCAAGAAATACACAGTGGTTTTGGAAACTACAAGAAAACCATTGATAAAAGTCTCTGCACTAACAGGTTACAAATTAATTGTTATTTCTCTTCCCCTTGAGTTGCAAAAAGAAGTGAGACTGTTAGTTTTAGGAATCAAACTAGGAGATCAGGAAGTAGTTTACTTCAGAATTCAGATGTGTTTAGATTAGGTGTCTGGTCCTTGTATAGCCTAAGGGGAGACAGACAAACTTTTGAGGTAAAGTTCAGTACCTAACGTAGTAACTTATTCTCTTTCCACTGGAGCCCCTCTGCATCCAGGGTCTACAAAGGGAATATCTGGAGCCAAATATCATAATTTATGGTCCTAAAATAGCTAAAAAAGCTAAAAACGATCAAGTTATATTTGTGTTCTGTTCGAACTGACATCAGCAGTTTCATGCATTGTCAGCAGAGCATTTTTGCATAGAAAGGCCTTTAATGAAGTCCATTGGATTTTTGAATAAACTATTAATTTAAATACTTTTTTTTTCAACATCTTCTACACAGCAACCATTATAAAGTGGCAATATCATTTACTAAAGCTATGAGAAGGGAACAGGGTGTGTTGCAAGAAATGTGGTGGATGGGGTAGACCATCTGTAAGATTAATGTGTAGGAGACATGATTCTTCTCCTGCTGGTCTGCCAAGTGACTTCAATGCACAGAATCAAATTATTTTCTTACTCTACCTGTAAGTAGAATGAAATTAAAGATCCTGAGACCCACCTTAAATCCTTCATGCTCTTTGAGAAAGGATCAAATGTTTTCACAGTTTTACAATGTCCTGAATATTTACCCACAACTGAAAGATAAGCTTTTGTCTGGAGGAATATCCCAGGAAGCAAAATCTGGGTTCTCAGAAATACCTTTTAATTTTATATCTTTCTTTAATGAGGGAACAAGCAGTTAGAGGTAACAAGCAGTTTCCAAGAAAACTAATAGGACTGCTTATCCAACTAATTCACCACTCACCTTGGTAAAATCAGGCATCTAGGGTTAAAACTTGAATTATTATTTACATTCAATTCTGAGTTTTTAAATCAGAACTTTTCAGGTCTTCTACCAATTAACCACTATGTTTTAATGCTTTCTGGGAATAAATACATTATTTTTTCTATACCCTTAAATAGAAGTTGATATTGTCAAGGTGTTAAGTGACACCTTCATGGAAACCTGTGTACTGATATTTATACTTTAAACACTTCTGAAGGTGCTAAAATCAGGGACCTGAGATCTCTATTATAATCTGTGGTGTGTCTTTTAGCATGAAACTGAGGAGACATCAAACAGCTGCCTGAAAAGGTGAACTGACTTCAAGCAGCAGTAACACACAGGGCTGCCAGATACAGAGCATGGGTTTAGAGACTTGTCAGCCAGCATACCTTCCATGTGATAGCATTGACCCCACAAATATCAGATGCTTCGCAATATGATCTGAGGTGCTCAAGTCAGATTCACATGTACTTTGACTCTGTAAGGATCCTGGAAGTGGATCCCATCTGCTAACACCACACCTCAGAGTAGAGGCCAGCTTGTTTCTGACAAGGATGTATTTTCTTCTGAAGCACAGAGGCCTTGTTGCCACACCACCTCAGAACAAGGAAGGACTGAATGCTCAGACTGAAGTTCCCTCTTCATCTTCATCAGGTATATCTCTCAGTGAATCTTTACATTGGTGCTGGCACTGTCAATCTCAAAAACGTATCTGCTTCATAGATGAATGGAGAGTGGTAGTCTACCTGAATGTCAGTCTAATAAATATATCCAGGGCTAAAAGATGTTCCACGAAACAATTTCAACTTTGGAAAAAAAGATACTCTCACACATACATCAATATCACCTTGGGAAAAATAAAATAAAATTTAAAACAAACAAAAAACAAAAAAAAAAAAAAAAAACAAACAAAAAAAACCAAACAAACAAACAAACAAACACCACAGCCAAACAGGAAACCCGAGCATTCAATTGTCTCAGTAACAGGCATTTGAAAAATCTTGTTGTTGTAGGCAAAAACCTTAACAAAGAAATAATTGCTGTTTGTGGAGTAGAAGGATAAGGGTTTAGAAGGAATGAACACAGATTGTCGGTTGCAGTAACCTTTATGAAAAACCTGCTTTCTAATTCCAGAGAAATTCTGATTTTCTAATAGAGAAGCATATGCTCTATTTTAAGCTGGATATAATGTAATGGATAGCTATAATTACTCCAACAGCATAAGGAACAGCATTAGCCAATATGTACTGTAAGTCAGGCAAGTTATATGTTTTGTCAGCAATTGGAACATACAGCTGCTCTTGTTTGTATGTATTTCACATTCGTCATTACATTTATTTGCTTACTTACAAATGGGTATGAAGTGCTACTTCTCTTTCCACACAAATAAATTACAAACTGTAGATATCACAAACATTCTACAGAAATATGAATTACACGTGAATGGCATACAAAGATGAGAGGGAAGGGAGACAGAAAGAGGTGCTCACTCTTAAAGATTTAACACAAATTCTGCTGAGAAAGAAGATCTGAAGGCTTGGAAGTCTGTGCTGCATGTGTCTTACACAATAAAGTATCCACTCAGTTTAATATTTGCCAGGAAAATCACAAAACCCTCTCAGGCTACAGCAGCATATAATCTCCTTGAATGTTTTCCTGAGCTCCTGGCTCCGGAATGCATAAATGAGTGGATCAATGATAGAATTGCACATGATGAGGATAAGGTAGAAGTTAAAGTGGGACATGAAGCACACACAGTAAGGGTTGTAGGGGCAGGAAATGTAGAAGATCAGGTGCAGGAAAAATGGTGCCCAGCACACAACAAAAACTCCGATCAGGATGGTGAGAGTGATGGCCCCTTTCATGTTGGCCCCTTGGCGAATAGGACCAGTCCCTGGAAGAACAGCAATCTTTTTGATATGCATCCGAGCCATCATGAACATGTGGACATAGAGGGATGCCATGAGAATGAGCATAGTGAAGAACATGCTGATAAGGCAGATGATTACAACGCTGCTGTCAGAGTAAATGATGAACAAAATGCCTGAGACTGTGCAAGCAGCCCATATGCATGTGATGATGACACCTACACGCTTCACTGTCATGATATTATGGTACTGGAGGGCATAAAAGATAGTAAAGTACCTGTCCACTGCTATTGAGAGGAGACTGCAAATCGATGCAAGCAAGGAACTGCAAATCACTGAGTCAATGACATTGTCAATGTTTATGGTAAAGCTCTGTGCATCTGTGTCTGTATTGTTTAGCAGCGTGATGACAATAGTTTCTGATCCATTGGATACACTCACTAGCATGTCAGCCACTGCCAAGCTACAGATGAAGAAGTACATGGGTGAATGAAGGTTCTTGTTCTTGGCTATTGCCGCAATGACCAGGACGTTCTCCAGCAAGCTGATGATGCCCAGAGTCACAAACACTTCAGGGGATACAAAGAGTTGCTCATAGCAGCCTCCGGAGGGGTGGCCCTTTGTATTGGGCTCGCTGGGAGCTCCATGCAGTATGTAGCTGTGGTTCCAGAAATGGAGAGGCTGGAGTGTCCCACGGTGCTGGGTGAAATTCATCTTATGGAGAGCTCCTTTCAGCTTTGTGCTTTTAAAACTCCTGTTCCTTTTGCATTCCTTTGAAAACCTTCTTCGGCTTTTCAGCCTGGGAAGAAAAGAAAAATAAGCCAGCACTGAGGCAGGCAGCAGTTCAGAACACTTTGACTGCTATTACAAAATAAGGTTACAAACTCAGAAATGCTGGTTTGCTCTCTCACAGACGCAGTTTCTGAATCATCATCACCACATTTACTTTGGCGATCTATATCACAGAGTCCCAAGAGCCAGTAAGTTTGCACCAGATTCTCCCCTGTGGTCAGTTCCTGTTAGTCCACTGGCATGCTGCAAGGCTTTTTTTTGTTCCCTTCCATTAAGAGAGGCAAACATAAAATGCCCAAGTGGTTGCTGCAGAACAGAAACTAATTTCAAACCGCAAGCACCAGTCTCGCTATCAGAGAGTGCATGCTGGCTGCCTGTTTTATGGTGTGTGGAGGAAAAAATATTCAAGGCACTCTCCGCCTCTACTTTGCCTTCCAGCCAATGGGGCTCAGGAGCCGCAGAGAGTCGAAGGGCTGCTGATTCTGAAACATCACATGGCACGGTAGATTCAGACGCAGCACGAGCTACCAGTAGTTACAGGAGAGCAGATAGACTACCAGAGATTTGTTTCCCTTCTTTAACTTCTCAGAGTAGTATTTTAATACTGACTTTTAATTAATCTTGCAGAACTGCACTAACAATCTTACAGAATTCCTGCAGCTGCACTGATGGCTTTTTATTTTTCAGACTGTGATTTACTGTGATTTACTCTTGCCCCTTCTGTGGCACAAAGTTACACTGCTTTGTATATGTGGTAAAAGAGGAAAAGGACAAGGCAGCAAGAGAATACTTATTTCCTCTTAGTTCTCTCTCCCAGATCTCCCTTGCATTACCAGCTTTTTGATGCCTCAGTTGTCCATTTGCAAGATGTGTTGTTGCAAGGTTGTATTATAATCTCTATTCTTCTTATATTTTTTTAAGAAATGGAGACCATCTAAGTATCAAAACTAGAACAAACAAGGAGCCAAAGTCAGAAACAGTTTAATAAACTGTCCTAAGTATTTTTTCTTGGTAGTAGCCTTCTTCATTGTCTTATTTACAAGAAGTAAAAAACTACAGAGTTCATAACAGAAGCCCTGTTACCATCAGGAACTAGAATGTTGGGCAGATAAATAAAAATCTGCATTTAGAACAGATAAAGGAAAGCAACAATAGACAAAGTTGCAACCTGTAAGAAATGGGGATCATACAGTGGTAATGACACAAAGACATCAATAAAACTCCTAAAAGCTCATCTGGAGGGATGTCCCTGTGCTTACCTGACATGAGCTGAAAATCAACTTGTGTGCAGTCTGCCAGGGAAAGCCCTTGAGAAGGAGGAAAAGAATGCCAAATGAATATGAAGAGACAAGAACAAAAGTTGGTTTGCTGTTTCCTCTTCAGGCATTGCAATTGAGGATTGAAAAACAAATATAGTGAACAAAGTCTAAAGTATAGGTGGATTTAAAACCTATGAAAACTCTAGGAAAGTCAGTCACTACACCTGAGAGTAATGTTTGCAAGGAAGTTGTTTGAGTAAACATTTCCAGTCAGCTACCACAAAAGCTGCAGAGGGGTCTATATCTGCCACAAGAGTCTATTTTCTTCAACCTCTCAAGCTTTTTTAATCTTCTAAGCGTCAGCATGTCTGTGGAAGGACAACTATCTGTATTCAACACACCAGCATCAGGGTTGAAGTATGATTTTACTTTCACATTTGGATTTGCTATAGATCTATGATTATAAAGACTTGTGTCAGAAGAAAAGCCTCAGCCAATTATTACTGGGCCTTTCCCTAGACAGTTTGTTTCATAAAGCTGAAACATAAACACCTAAGACAAAATACCTTGCAGCACAGAAAATCAAACACTTATCAGTTTGGAAAACATCATTCACGAACAGCATCCTTGCAGTGGAGAATAGCTTGCAGAGAGCGTGAGATTTACTTTGCTATGAAGACATAATGCAAACCAGGATTCAAAAAGATTTATTATCTAGTTGCTGATCCCTGGGCCAGTATACACTAACTCCTGCCACAGAGAGGACTTGCATACCTAACCCTTAAGGACATAGCTATGATGTGAGAGTGACAAAACTTATATAAAGACTGATGTGGGAGAGCAGTATTTCCCCAGACAATGTATTTTTGTCATTTTCTATACCTGCAGTCAGAAATGTATAATCTTCAAGTTATCCTAGGGAAGCAGCCACTCAACATCCCTTCCTTCATCATCCCTTTCACTGCTGAAAGTACACACAGCACAGAATCTCTCCCCTTCACCTCAGGTGGAGCTAGAGCAGGAGAGACTGGCAAGAACAGAGAGAAGCAATGTGCAGAGAAAACTGCCTTGTTTGCTAGAGTTGTCTGTTTGCCTATCCCTCTTCTGGCTCTTCTCTTTTCCTGCACATTATCTCCGTTCTCATCCCCAGTTGTCTTTCCATTTACTATCTCTCTTCACTCAGAAGCTATCCAGACAATGCTCCATACTTGACTTTTCTCTGGACATGGACATAAAAATGCAACATTGGTTGTAACAAAGGAAAGAAAGACACTTCTCTCCTACCCACAGCTATCACTCATCTCAAAACTTATGTTTTGCCTTCTTGGGGCACGGTTGTCATTCATATTTGTAGGATGACGGTATATGACTTAGAGCAGTAGAATTATGGTAGCTTAGCAACTCAGCTGAAGCACTGAAGAGGTGATATACCATTAGCCTGCTCTGACTAGAAGGTAGAACTGGTTCTATGAGCACTTTTTTAAAATTAGAGATGTGTGTGCATCTAAATACTTCTACGATAGAGGACAGATACATGCCTCTGGCTTCCACTCAACAGGAAACAAATCATATAATGTTAAAATAGTTCAAAGGATCCTAGCTCTTCCATGCCTGAAGATGTGTCAATATTCCATTTTTTTTCTAGTCATAGATAGCAGAAGCATTGCTTCCAATACATTGCCTAAACTGTTTCTTAAATTTTAAAGACCTAAGCTGAGCTAATATTTCTTTTGAAATCAGTGACTAGCAAGCTATTCCGTATCATGGAAAAACAGCCATGGCTGCATAAAACTATAAATTGATAACAGTGATATATTAATATGAGTTCCAGATCTTAAGAGATCATAAGAGAAATAAAATATTAATGAAGATTTGATACCTGCCTCCTCTTTCAACATAATGAAGAGTCATATAATAAAAAATATTATTTTGACCGTCTTTAGAATCCTTGTTTTAGGACTACACAATTCCCCCAAGTCCTATGCTCTGTTACCAGATAGATAGCCCCAACACTCACCCTCCAGATAAGGTTACAGCCATCTCCACCTCACATTTTGAAGAGTTGAATTATCCTCTGACAGTTGCTTTTGAAAATCAGAAGAAAGCATTCACTGGAATCAATAATAAGCAGATAAAATCCCACTGGCGATTCAAGAAGACCGGCAGAGCCATGAGCAGGCTGTATTATGGGAGAAAAAGAATGGTAGAGAGAGTTAGCACAGGTACCTCCCCGGTCAGATGCGTAGTCTGAGATCTCTTTGAATCCCATGTCCATGTTGCTCAAGCACAGAACTGATATTTGCCATGTTAGCAGCTGTCAGTGGAAACAGAGGAGGGGTTGTGAGAAGCTGAGTAGAAGGAGGAGCCAAAAAAATATATTATTAACAGTTAATCAATCCCTCAGAGTTGTGTGAGTGTGCCGGTACTGTGCAAAGGGTGCTGCTGCATTTACATGCACAAGCATAATTGAAAGAAGTTTTGATATATATGCTCAGATCCATTTTTTTGGTGCATTCAAAACCTCAGGTCCATAACACAGTAGAAAGACTATAGTATATTTTATCATGATGATTCTGAAATATCAAAAGACACAGGCAATTAAACTTCGGAAGCTTCTGTGGGATTTTAATCTGCATCGTATCTCTATATAACAGTAAAGGAAAATTCTGCCTAACACTCAAAATACTCACCAAAAGTGTTTCAAATAATGCAATGTGCTTTTCCATCCGATCCCCAGATGTTATCAGAAGAAACATTTATTTGATTCTTTCTAGCTTCTGTAAATTAACATAGGATCAATATGGAGACACTTGTTCTTGTATTTGGACTGGTAGGGTTTTTTAAGTTGGTCAGTGAACATATAGGCTTATTTTCTAGCAACTTTTGTACAAGTATGGAGAGACAAATCAATACAGAACTATCATAAACTTCAGATTCTGCCCTAGGATACATAGGAATACAGTGGAAAATTGGCACTGGTTTTGGATGAAGTAAAGGTGATGTTTGTTGCAGATAGAAAAGAAAATCCACGTGGTAGAAGGTATAGAACTTGAGATGTCTGTGCGTAATGTTACTTCTCAGAAAAAAAAAAAAAAAAAAATTTAGACCAAATAAATTATTCTTTGTACTTGTATAAACAAGTTCGAAAAACAGGTAATGAATCAGTTGGGGGGTCTTAGTCAATCAAGAATAAATTGTGTAGTCAAACTTCTATTCAGAGTCACGGAAATGTTGGTTGGATTGGATTTACACCAGCTCCTACTTGGAGTGAGATTGTCACCAATATTGGATCAGATCACCTGCGGCTTTTTTAGTTAACTGTTGAAAACTTTCAAGAATGGACATCCCACTACCTCCCTGCATAACCTGTTTCTATTATTCCTTGCTTTTCCAGGTAAAAAGTATTTCCTAATCTGAATCCCCCAAGACTAGGTTTCGTGCCCTACAGGAGAGGCAGAGGGATCTGGACTAGTAAAGTTTTTTTTTGAGAAGGAAGCTAAGAGGTGATCTAATAGCAGATTAATCCAATCTAATACCTCATGAAAGACAAGGTATAAAGGTGATAGGGATAAACTCCTCTTGGTAGTGACAGGGAATATAACAAGCAGCAGCAGTCACGGATTATGGCTTGGGTATGTAATCTAAATTCCTGCCCATTGTGACAGCCCTTTGATGAACCAGTTTTGGCTTCTCCAAATCCCTCTTGAACTGCAGCGGTCCAAAGTCGAACACTGTTCTGGGTACGACCTAACACATGCCAAGTCGAGAGGGATAATAACCTACTTCAATCTGTCAGCTGTGCTTCTAATGCAGCTGAGTGTCTACTTTGCCCCATTTGCACTTTTGGCTCACATTGGGGTTCACATTCGACATAACCACTTTGTTGTCCTTTTCAGCAAAGCTGCTACTCAGGCAGTGAGTGCTGGTTGTGTACTGATGTGTGGGGTTATTCCAGCCCGTGCAAAGAGGTTTCTACTTCTGGTTCACCTTCATAAAGCTATTTTTTGGCCCAATACTCGTGTAACCCAACATCCCTCTGGATCAAAGTTCTGCTGTTTAGTAGGTCCACCACCCACCCCTTCAACTTACTATGATCTGCAAATTTGTGGATAGTGCATTCTCTATTGACATCCTTGTTACTGATGGAGATACAACCAGTAAACACCCCAGAGTACTACATTTGTTCCCAGCTATCAGCTGGCCTGTAGCTCAGTGTTCAGTACATCGATCATTACCTTTTGAAACCATCAGTCCAAGCAATTGTCAGCCCACCTGTGACAGGCAAATGGAAGCACTGGCCAGTGGAAAACTGCTCTATACATTTTCATCTAGCTTTTTATTTTGGAGTGCTGATTGCTTTGTAATGTTTGTAATTTATTTTTAACCCTTCTCACTTGAGGTGAAAGCAGTTTTTAAGTAAAGGAGTTTCAGTGTTGACAGCAGGAGTCTCTGTAGCTTGCCTCTTTTCCTCATGTCTGTTAGTTAGAAAAGCAGGATAACTCTTAGGCCAATCTGGCCACTGAAAAACACAGAAATGTATACTCTGCTGGCATATTATACATTTGCACTTGCTTGAAGATGCTGTAAATGCACAGAAGCTGAATGTTTTCCATTAAAATGGCTTGGGGAGCACAGAGCCTTTAAGCACTTGACTCTTTAAATCTGAGTTCAGTTCTATTTTAGGTGATTGTTGTTGTGATCATGGAGATCATTAATTTGCAGTCAATGCAGTAATCACCATCCTTGTCCTAGTTCTTTCTCCCCCATTCCATCTCTCCCAAATAATCAATTTTCTTTTACTTGTTTTTAGATTTAGGTGCTTGCCTGTTCAGACTCAGCTGAACCACTTTGTACAAATGACTCCACAATCTCCTTAGTGTTGATATCCCTTTCCAGATACCTCTCCAAAAGACATAAAGCAGCATGCAGGATTAAGTACAAATTAAACATTGCTATTTATCCAGAATAGTAAACCAAAACCTAATAATTCTGAATTTGTGACTTCCTCAATTTGTTCTATGTCAAAAAATAAGCTGTTAACCTGGCCTTTTCCTTTGTTCATGACCTTTGTACACAAATACAACAGAAAATACTTCAAACTACTACATGCTCTTCCTCACTCCCTATAAGCTCCCTAAAAGAGCAGATTTCAGCACTACCCTTCCTTCTCTCACTTTGAATTGTGAGATAATTTTATATTAGGAAGTTTAGAATGATCTTCACTTTTCCAGTTTATCATATTCAGTTTTCTGCCAGAATGATATTCGGCATTTTTCTGTATGAGAGTTGTAGTAGCATTTTCTTCTGGCAGAAAAATGATCTAGTCAGTCCAGCTGTCTAACCATGAAAGCTTGAAAAATTGTAGGTCTCATTATAATTGAGTGAGAAGCAGAGAACTAAGGCAGAAAAATTGACAGATCATCATTTAATGGCAGCCCGAGGTTGCATTGTGGCAAAAAAGCAACTGTTTTCGATGATTTCATCACTTCAGCTTTTCAGAAGAGTCCTCAGATTGAGGCTATAACCTACAGTTACTGTGAGATGGAAAGTGACTATCCAGCCTGAGTTTTCTTTTCCAATCTATTCAATTCTGGAGATGACTGTTATTCCAATGGAAACGTCGTAAGGCCACTTCTTTGACATATACTGTAAAGTGACTGATGCTACACATGCAAAACAATAAATAGGTTTGGAAATCATCAATTAGGACCCTCTGTGTGCTGGTTTTGGTGGAGATAGAGTTAATTTTCTTCACAGTAGCTAGTATGGTGCTAATTTTTGAATTTGTGCTGGAAACAGTGTTGAGAACACAGGGATGTTTCAGTTACTGTTGAGCAGCACTCACACAGAGTCAAGGCCTTTTCTGCGTCTCACACTACACCAGTGAGTAGGCTGATAGTGCACAAAAAATTCGGAGGGGACATACCTGGAACAGCTGACCCCAAGTGACCAAAGGGAAATTCCAGACCACGTAATGTCATGCTCAGCAATGAAATTAAGGTCAAGGTTGGTAGGGAGGACACTGCTCAGGGACTGGTTGGGCATCAGTCAGTTGGTGGTAAACAATTGTTTCAATTTGCATCACTTGCCTTTCTTGGGTTTGTTATTTTCTTTTTCCTTGCATTTTAGCATTATTTTTTATTTTATTTTGGTTATTAAGCTGTTTTTATCTCAACCCACAAGTTTCCTCACCGTTACCCTTCTGATAATCTTCCCTCAGTCTTGCTGGGGAAAGTAATTGAGTGGCTGTATGGTGCTTAGTTGCCATCTGGGGTTAAACCACAACACTCTGTAGATGAGGATTATTAATTTTCTGGCTTAAGGAAGATACCAGCAGCTGCAGGTAAGACCCTACCTCCAATGTGTGCATTATCTTATAGTGTTGGATGGCACATGCCCTGAAAGGCTTATGCTTGCAGAGTTTTGGGGTCTAAAACCTTGTGGTGATGCAGGTGTGGGGTACAAAAACATCCAGTTAGATCTGAACATGTATTATAAAATAAGAGGGGACATTAATCCTACAGAAACCATAGTCTGATAGTAACTTAATGCAGAAAAGAATGGATTAAGGAAGTACAGTCCATTCACTCCAAAATGAACTCCGAACAGCCCAGCATTTAGTAATTCGGTATTGTAAATTTACATTCTCAATGGTTTATAGCTATGGGACCTATGTTTGCATCCAGCTGCTTTGTGCTTAATATCTATGGGTATAAGAATGCTAGTCTTCTATACTAAAACCCTTGTATTGTTTCACTTACATCTTGATTCTCTGATTATGTATTTTGTGTATTTGACAAGCTCACAAATTACTAGGCTACTGTTGTTACCATGACATCATCTCTTTAGTACCTTTACAGAGAGAGCTCTCTGCTTTAGTAGCCACTGTTCAAGATGCATAATTTATGTCTAGAAGGACTTACATAAATACAGGTACTGAAAAACACATAATTTTAACCCTCCTTAATGTTTTCCACACACAAATGTATATGTATATATATGTGTGTATATATATATATATATATATACACATATATAATTCCATGTAAATATATTTGTAATTCTATGTACAGGAGATAGGAGCTACTCCTCAAGAAAACCCAAGGCAGCTTCAGCTCTGTCAACAGAGGTAGTCTCTAATTGTATAGCTACATAGTGGACTTCCATGGCTTCCATCCATTTTGATAGCCCTTCAAAGCACTCTGGTTTTTATCAAAGATATCAGATAAATCCTGGACAGAGTCTGTCAGTTCAGCGGGGAGTGGTTAATCTCCTTATGAAATGTTTTCCTCCATAGGAATTACATTATCTGAAAACAACTAGATATACTGGAGTCATAGTATGGTATAAGGCATAAAGAAGATGCACCAAGTCATATGACAAATGAGTGAGTTAACCAGCAGTGGTGTTAGGATGAGACTGTAGATTAAAGAACAAACCTTAGAGTGCTGTCTTACACATCATCACTAGGCATGCAATCCAAAATTGTCGCAGTTTTCTTTAAGAACTGGGCACAGAAAGGGAAAGCACAGAATGTCTAGACTTTTGAAGAGCAATAGTGTGTCTGCAGTGGTTTGGTTTCTTGACAATCTCTTTACATCAGTCATCAACATACAGTGACAAGAATACCTCATTTCATCTTGTGACAACTGCTGCAACTGCTGGTATTATTTCAAAGATCTCTGGTACTTTAAAAAGTCTGAATTAGAAGACTATATTGACAGTGAAGCTGACCCACTGGAAAGTAGAAATATTTTATTTTCAAAGCTCTCATAGAGAAAGTCTTTGAAAATTCGGGGGCATGAACCTATTTATTTTTTGAATAGCAGAGATCATCTGTGCTAGATCATTACTCAGAACTCTTAGTCATCACTGAAGAATCATTCCTATTAAACTCAGGAGGAGCCTCCTTTCTTTTCTTTTTTAGGATGAGGAAGCAGGCATTATAAATGCTTTTCCTCTCTACTGCTGGGATACAAATTTTATGGATGCCTGTGACAGAGGCTGATAATTTTCTGTCATAGCAGATTTTCATGAAAAGGAAAGGATGAAAGCGTATATGAGAGCAGTGCAATAGGTTAAATGGAGTACCTCTTGCATTTATGGTGTCCAAAACTCCATATTCTAATGCTGTCAGAGAAAGAACAGGAGGCAAAGGAGATAGCCGCCATAGAAGAGTAACGTGTAAATCATCTTGTTATGACATGGTGCAGAGCAGGATGGCTGAGAATTCAACCTGGTCTTAGAGATGCTTTTTCATCAACAGAATAGATAGAACTGGTGGGGGTCTAAATCCTGAAAGTGAATTAAAGATCAATAAAGGCTCAGAGGCAGTCTTTTTTCTAGAGAACTGTAGGTGACAGTACATCATCTTTGAGAAGTGATCAAGAAAATCCCCAGAGGCTGTTGGAGAATGGCTTAGCCGTTGTACAAGCAGAGCCTATTCTGAAGGCCTTAGCATAAGTGGCAAAACTAGGCCGCAGTGGGAACCGCTGACTGTTTCAGTAAAATCAGCAAGGTCACTGAGACCTTGGCAGAGTTTCACAAACAGTTTTCAAGAGCACAAGAATGTAGAATAAGCATAGCTAGCAGCTGCAAGTAGGAGGACCATGCAAATGTACTGTTAGAGCTTAAGTCAATTAGTAGGTGACAGGTATGCATAATTATCGTGAATTGTATAAGTATATGCTATTCGGGCTAATAAATCGAACTATGCTTTATCACTCATATTGAGTCGACCTGCGTGTTCCTCCGTCGCTCAAAAGAGGCCTCAAGTTAGAGCTGAAATTCTTTAATATATTAATAGTATTTAATCTTTTTACTGAAAAGAAATAGATGTTTTTTGAAGCTGAGTGCTCAATTGAGAAATTGAAGGGTTAATTGAAACCTTTGAGGGCTAAACAGGAATCATCAGTGTAGTGAATGCTGTATCCAAACAAACACTGCACTGTTGTTTTGGGTTTTTTTCATTTCATTTTGGTCTTGGACCTGAAAATCACAGAAAAAGATCTTGGAATTCATAAGTGGAAGAGAAACAAATTAGTTTAGCCCATCCAAGAGCTTATACTTGAAACAGATGAAGATCTTCTAGTTATAGATGCATAAATAAATGAATTAATACATAGAATCATAAACAAATAATATCTCTAAAATGAAAAGGAAAACCCAGGGATGTCTCCATTTGTCTATGACATACAGCAAGCTTATACTTTCCATAGAGAACTGTTGTAGGCAGGGAATAAAAGATTAGAAAAGTAGGAAGGTTTCTACATCCCTTGCTAGTGCCATTACTTTCTGGCAGAACAGGGAAAAAGAAAGTACCAAAAGATCCCAACATGCCATATGGCAGACTCCTCAATGAGACAGGGAGTGTCTCCAGCCACGTAAACTGGGTTGTCAAATGGCTTGTGTGCAGGCTCATTTCTCTAGCCCTCTACTCCACAGTGAATGCTACTGTGATGCTGCGTGAGCAACAGAGATGAGATTTCTTCCTCACGTAATGGTGTACAAGAACAAAGCAGAGAATTGTAAATATGGGATGTAAGGGAAACAAAGACAATTTAAATGCACACTACATTTTCTTTTCAGTAAAAGAAAACAGAAAACAAGCTAAAATCCCTCCAGGGACTATTAGCCTGACCAAACATATACAGATAAGCCAGTGTGCTACATGTTAAGATACTGTATATTGCTGCAGATAACTAAAAAATTGTCAAAAGAAAAAAACACTTCAGAGACTAGTTAGGTAAAGATCATCAAAGAAAAATGAAAAAACTTGTAAAAAAAAAAAGCAATTTTTCATCACTATGGGCATCTTTTAAAAGCTTACTCAAAATGAACATGATAGATAATTACATCCTGGGAAGAGCTGTCTGAGTTAGATTTCTTTTTGAGAAGGGAAACAATTTCCAACAATTATCACTGCTAATATTAAACAGAACTTCCTTGGCATCTTTCTTTAAGAACTCTGAGTGTTTTTTCTGGCTGTCTTCAAATTCAGTCGGATACACGATCTAAGTTAACTCAGGTCGCATATTACATGTTTTCCAGAAAAATGGTGATTCATCTTTCTTTCTTTAAGAAATGAAATTCAGAACTCCTTTGAAAGAAATCAATCAAGCAACTTTTTTCTCCACCTATGAGGAGGTTTTCATTGTAATTTTAGAAAATGCTTATCAAAAGAAGAGGAGAAGAGTAAAATACAGTTACAGAAGTGAACTAGCTTATTTGTGGTACCTAATCTATGTGCATTATAACATGCTTAGAAACAGACTAATTCAATTATAATCATAACTCCAGGGGCAAAAATACTGAGAAAGTTGTAACACTCACCTAATACAAGGTCATAGTTTCCTTAAGACAACTCTTTAGCAAACTGGATTACCTCTGCTTACTTCAGATTATAAAGAGAGATTGTTGTATCTG
The DNA here is from genome assembly GCF_037038585.1 of Patagioenas fasciata. NCBI lineage: Eukaryota > Metazoa > Chordata > Aves > Columbiformes > Columbidae > Patagioenas > Patagioenas fasciata. Next base: position 83,834,969 of record NC_092521.1, read on the forward strand.
GTAGAGGAAATAAAATATCCTGTCAAACCCGCAGAGTCTCTGAGAAGCAAGGAAAACCAGAAATGGAAGGAAAACAACCCTACCTTCAGCTGAGAAGCTACTCATGGGAGGGGCATAACCTCCCCTGTCGAGGTTTCCAGGTGTAGTTATGTGTGTAGCTCTCATCTATTGGGAAGAGCTAGCACTGCTAAGTACTGAAAGACTTTTATTTTAAAATAGCTCTTGTAAGCATCGCTCTATATCAGTAACTAGTAGTAAGAAAAAGATTTTCTGCAGTGAAACATAGCAAGCTCCTTGTGAGGGCCATCAGCTTCTTTGCCACCTCACCTAGTATAAAGTCCACATAAATGACAGTTAGCAAGGTAATTAAAATTCAAGCAAATTATTTTCTTGCTTAAAATGATTCAAATCACTCTGAGCCAAAAGCGAGTAGTGTTCTGTGCTAGGGTCATGGAAGACATGTAATTACATTCTGATTAATTTAAAGGACAGAAAAGAGAAACAGGATGAAGTATTATAGGTCTGTTTTAACTATCAAATATGAGGATGTGCTCCCACTACTTGCTATATGAGAATATCTATGTATTTTGTATTAAGCAAGCAATTTAAAGGCCACTGATGTTCTAGTTCAGTCGAATAGTAAAAAACCTTTTCTCATTTGAAAAAATATGTTATTTTCTTTACATTTGCCCTACACCTCCAGAGACAGTTTTCCACACATAATGGCAAGGAATTAATGAAAGTAGAAGTTGAAAACTTTCTAGTGCTTTTAGACAGTCAGTGGCAAGAAAGGCAATTTTGTTTAAAAGCATGTGATTTCCAAACAGTCTATTGCTGTTTTCAGAACAAATATCTGCAGAATTAGTGGTCTGTCATGTTTAATTACTGAATTTTGGTTAGTGTTCAGGGACTGTTTCTACCAGGTGCAAGATCAGAGCATCCCAATACGTAGGAAGTCAAGGAAGGGAGTCAGGAGACCTGTGTGGTTAAACAGGGAGCTGCTGGGTAAGCTCAAGTGGAAGAGGAGAATTTATAGATCATGGAAGGAGGGGCTGGCTACTTGGGAAGAATATAAGGCTGTTGTCAGAGGGTGTAGCAGGGCAACTAGGAAAGCTAAGGCCTCCTTAGAAAGAGACCTGGAGAGAGAGGTCAAGGACAACAGAAAGATCTTTTTCTAATAATGGCAGATAACATAAACACCAGAGACAATGTAGGCCCACTGATGAACGAAGTGGGTGCCCTGGTGACAGAAGATACAGACAAGGCAGAGTTACTGAATGCCTTCTTTGTCTCTGTCTACTCTGCTGGAAGCTGTCCTGAGGAGCCCCGTACTGCTGAGAACCCAGAGGAAGGCAGGACAATGGAGGAGTTTGCCTCAGTTGATGAGGATTGGGTTAGGGAGCAATTAAGTAATCTGGACATTCATAAATCCATGAGTCCAGAGGGGAATGCACCCGTGGGGGCTGAGGAAGCTGGCTGAGTTCATTGCTGGACCGGTCTCCATCATCTTTGCCAAGTCTTGGGAAATGGGAAAGGTGCCTGAGGTCTGGAGGGAAGCAAATGTCACTCCAGTTTTCAAAAAGGGCAAGAAGGAGGACCCAGGTAACTATAGACGGGTCAGCCTCACCTCGATCCCTGGGAAACTGATGGAACGACTGATCCTTGGTGCCATCTCACGGCATATCAAGCATAAGAGGGTCATCAGGGGCAGTCAACATGGCTTCACCAAGGGGAAGTCATGCTTGACCAACCTCATTGACTTTTATGAGGACATAACAAGATGAATGGATGATGGCAGCGCGGTGGATGTGATCTACCTTGACTTCAGTAAAGCACTTGACACAGACTCCTTACAGCTAAACTGAGGAAGTGCAGTCTGGAAGACCAAGTAGTGAGGTGGACTGTGAACTGACTGAAGGAAAGAAGCCAGAGAGTGGTGGTCAATGGTGCAGAGTCTATTTGGAAGCCTATATCTAGTGGAGTGCCTCAGGGGTCAGTACTGGTGCCCGTATTATTCAATATATTCATCAATGATTTGGACGAGGGAATACAGCGTACTACCAGCAAGTTCGCTGATGACACCAAGCTGGAACGAGTGACTGACACGCCAGAAGGCTATGCTGCCATCCAGCGAGACCTGGACAGGCTGGAGAGTTGGGCCGGGAAAAGTTCAATGAAATATAACAAGGGAAATTGTTGAGTATTGCATCTGGGTAGGAACAACCCCAGCTTCTGTCATAAATTGGGAAATGACATATTAGAGAGCAGCATAGGGGAAAGTAACCTGGGGGTCCTGGTGGACAACAGGATGACCATGAACCAGCACTGTGCCCTTGTGGCCAGGAAGGCAAATGGCATCCTGGGGTGTATTAGAAGGGGGGTGGTTAGTAGGTTGAGAGAGGTTCTCCTTCTGCTCTACTCTACCCTGGTGAGACCACATCTGGAATATTGTGTCCAGTTCTGGGCCCCTCAGTTCAAGAAGAACAGGCAACTGCGGGAGAGAGTCCAACGCAGAGCAACAAAGATGATGAAGGGAGTGAAGCATCTCCCTTATGAGGAAATGCTGAGGGAGCTGGGTCTCTTTAGCTTGGGGAAGAGGAGACTGAGGGGTGACCTTATTAATGTTTACAAATATATAAAGGGTGAGTGTCAGAAGGATGGAGCCAGGCTCTTCTCAGTGACAACCAATGGTAGGACAAGGGAAAATGGGTTCAAACTGGAACACAAGAGGTTCCACTTAAATTTGAGAAGAAACTTCTTCTCAGTGAGGGTAACAGAACACTGGAACAGGCTACCCAGGGGGGTTGTGGAGTCTCCTGCTCTGGAGACATTCAAAACCCACCAGGACACCTTCCTGTGTAACCTCATCTAGGTGTTCCTGCTCTGGCAGGGTGATTGGACTAGATGATCTTTCGAGGTCCCTTCCAATCCCTAACATTCTGTGATTCTGTGGTTTTATATCAAGTGTTTGATATATTTATGTGAAGGAACTAAATGAACGTAGGACCCCATTGTCCTAGACATTGTGAAAAATACAATCTATCTCTTCCTCAGAGAGCAATTGACGTCTCAGAGTGGGCTGGTTTTTACACAGGAAAGTAATTCTTGCTTGACCTCTACAATGTCTACCTAAACTACAATTTTATGTTGAACCCACTCAACACAGTGCAGTTCCCACTATTCCTATTAAATTCAAAGCACTTCCTGGACTAGAGACCAACTTGAACGAGAATTCAAAATATAAGTCATTTAAAGAGAATATCAAGCTTCACAGGAGTCTAAACTCTGTGCTTTTATCAGCTTCATCCCATGGCATTTTCTATACAAAACAGTTTCCAATCCAGAGGTTAATGCAGAGGTTAGCGGTGGATACAATTAATAAGCTACACTTTTTTTTGAAACAAACTATGTGTGCTTTTAGAAAACTATCAAATTCTTATCAATTATATATTGTAACTCCAGGCTTTTTATTGATTTCTTTTCATGCTTTCTAGCCTAAAGGTATACCCTCTTTTCTGTGCTTGGATGGTAAGTATCTTTAGTGGGGGTTGTTGTACAGGTTCCTTCTTTGAATTCAGACAGTAAATACATTTTACCATTTTCATGTCCAAATTTCAATCATTTGCTATTTTGAAATGAGATCAAGATAGTGATCAGACTTATTACCTTGTGGCTGGATAGACATCAGCATTTCTGACTCTCCCGCTGCTACATTCATGCGAGATTTGTACGTTCTTAAGTTATTTCATACACAGTAGGGATCATAATTTTGTCTGACACTAATAGGTTTCTTGCTCAGGCAGAGACATTTTCTGGAACCTGTTGAAATTTTGCTTTTAAACCTTCATTTGAATCAGCTCATCTTGTGAAATACCAATTCAGTTCCATACAGTTTCCTAAGTTCTCCTCAAGCTCTTGGCAAAGCTTATTTAAGTTTAAGGGGAAAAAATAGTAGAAAGGTTTAATAAAAGTTTATTTGCATTTTATTACAAATGGTAATACTCTGAAACTCTTTAACAATATAATTTTTGGAAATGCCATATCTTCTGCTGAATATATCGCTAAAGCTCAGCTAGTATATGGCAAATACATTGTAAATGTATGAACATTCATTCATTCTTCAGCTATGTAAGCTCTCTTGAAATCAAAGGTAAAATTTTTACTAATTCATTAAAATTCTGCCTTTAGGAGTCTATCTTTTTTACAAATCAATTATCCAAAATCTGGCTTTGACTGCCATCTTTCATTTAGCTAGGACATACAAAACAAAAAGGAGAAAGTAAAATCTGAAATGGATGTTCCTATTCAATTTTCCAAATAACTGAGAAACCAATAATTCATCCTTAGTGAAAAATACTGTAATTATTCCCTCTTTTTATAAAAAACATTAATGAACATGACAGACTTTTACTAGATCTAGTATTGCACTCTTCAAAGGAAAACAGAACAAATGGACTGAAATTATGTGTCCCAAGAAAATGATCAAGGCTGAGAAAGCGAAAATTTATATAAATAGTGGGTGATTGATGGTTTGGGATGAACATACAAAATAAAACTAATGTGCAAATTATTCCCTTTGAACCAGAATTTCAGAGTAATACAGCCTATGATATTTAATCTCCAGGCATAAAGCTAGAATTATGCACATAAAATAGAAGCTTTGTGTTTAACTTGAATCTCTCAAGGTAAGAGTTTTCTTAACTTTGTTTTGAACTGATTTAATATCGTTCTTTACGAACTCTTCTAGTGCAAATTCAGATAATATGTAAAAGTATATCAAATTATTCAGAAGGATTAATATTATTTCATAAAATAGTTTATTCACTGAAAAAGATTATCTTGAATGGGCCAAAGTTGTCCACAAAACTAATGAAGTTTCATTAATACCTCCAGTCAAAAATATTTTGTAACAAATAACTGTATTTAAATATATTTTCATTTCCAACTTCAAAAATTTCATATTAAAACTTACCAAATTTTAGTCTAAAAGATGAAATGAAATTTAAAAAACAAAAGGGTTTCTTTTTCTTCACTTGCAGTATTTTGGATAAATCCTGATTTTTTTTAATTTTTTTTTTTTACTTGAAGTTCTGATCCAGTCGAAACAACCATCGAATCCCCATAAATATTTATTGTATTACTTTGAGCTGATCAGGAAAAAGGATGAAAAGCAGTGTAATGTACCTGCATGTTGGTATTTCTTTAACTTGCACATTTTGATGTGCAAACTTAGTGTGCAAAATAGACATCCATATCAGCTAACCCAGATGACATCTCTGAAAGGAAATAAACTACTGTGTCTGTGCTTTCCTACGCAATGACAAGAGACCCACCAACCAGGGCCAGACATCTGTGACACCAGATTACTGCATTCTGCTGGCTGGAGAGAGGACAGGGCATCGTCCATCCCACGTGTCGTCTCTGTCTGACAGGTCTGTCCCAGGGAAGGTAGGGTGGAGTTCCAGTAGTCTCTCCCAGACTTTCTGGTATTTATCAACCTACCCGCCTCCTCCTAGGGCTCTGTCACTAAGCTGAGTTCCTCCACCTGGGTGCACCTCCCACAGGTTTGCTCACTGCTACCGTTCAGTGCTGGCACAAGAGCAGGGCAGGCTCTGCAGCCTGACAGCTGAATGGCAGTGGGTTCCCACCGCAACTCTGGGAAGCTGCATCAGTCGTGGTGGGTGCAGAGCTTAGGGAGGACATGCCTTTTTGTCAGGTGGATGCTATTGCTCCCTGATTGAGCTGGTAGACTTACAACAGCCTTCCTGGGGTTTCTTTTATATGTCGAGGTCGGGGGGTGTTGGGTTGACCGCCATTGCTCCTGGCCCTGCCCAGGTATCATAACCTGCTGTCACACAAGCTGTGGGCTGCTGGTACATATCTCCACTCCCCTGAGGTTTTCCTGGTTCAGGAAACCACCCTGTGCACCCCACTGGAGCGCTTTGTTGCGGGTCGTGCTGGCACTGGAGCTGCTGACCACAGTGACTGAGCACACCAGGATCTAGATTTAGAGATATTCTGCTGTTCTTCTTCTGCAGCCCCACTCTTCCCCCACTAAGATGTTCTCTTGATCTCTCTCATCAGTATATCATCCTTTCTTCCTGTGTGACTTCATGCTGGGTATTTAGGAATCAAGAAGCAAGTTTTTTGTTTTGTTTTATTTTGTGTTTTGGGTTTTTTTTTCCTCATGTCTTCCTTCTCTGTGTGAACAGACTTAAACTACACACTTCATAACAATGTTTAGACCCCAACTAGCCATTGCATAACCATGCCCTTTCAACTTGTGGAAAGTCTGTGTTGCACAAGATTTTGAATGTCAGGCTACAGAACTTTAATATCAGTACCACAGAACAAACGAAATGGGGCTAACAGACTTTTCCAAGCTGAAACAAAGATGGTTTCATTCAAATCCTTGTGGGGAAAAAAAAAAAAAAAAAAAAAAAAAAGCTAAGCATCTTCTTCTCCTCAACTGACAGAAGAGGATTAAATAACAAATAGCAGCAAACAGCTATTCTGGACCTATCTTCAGTAAAGAATTGTAAATGCCCCACTCCTTTTAACTGCTTTCCAATGACAAAATTTCTCCAGTCATCACATTTTTTCTTCTGCTGCACTCATCTAAAGAAAACCCTGTGTCTTAATAGTGACGGTTGATTTGCAAATTGCAATTCTAGACCATTTTCTGGAAGTCAAGCCAAGTACTGGAGAAGCTCATGAGAAAATTTTCAAGTTCAGTGAAGCTTCAAAAATTAAATTCTAAACATTGCAAGGTTTACCAATCATTAAGATCATGATTTTAACAAGCTGAAGATAGATTTCTGATTTCATAAATGCTCTACAAAATTTCACTGTTCAGGATAATGGAATCTGTTTATGGCAGAGTGAAATAGACTGGAGCTGAGATAAACTACAAACCACCGAATTGATAAAATGATATCTAGATTCACAATTTATTGAAAATAAGAAATGTTTTTCTTTTTTTTTTTTACAGAGATCACCAGAAGTAAGTGATATGGATGCCAATGACCAAGCATAAGCAGTGCTACAAATCCGGGTAAAGAACAAGATTTGTGATATTCTTCAACTAAATAATTTCAAAATTATTCCATTGTGAATAGTGTCTTACTCTGGCAGTGTGGAGTGCATGAGAAAAACAGGCTGATTCTGACCTTCACCTCAACACAACAAATATATAGGTTTTTGTTACTTTAGCCAGTTTAGCATGTATGTAAGTGACTACTACACAAACAAATGGGCAAAGTTTTCTGTGATGATCAGTGGAAATGGTGCTCATTGTAGTTCTTGCCACTTTTGTACTACTCATGGATGATCTCTCTGTAATGTTGTCCCACCTGGGAAAGACTCTGTAGAAATGTGAGAGTGGTGCAGGAGGTTTGAAGCTGAGCACAAACACTCCAAACTCTTGGGGTTGACAAAAAAGAATCATAGCTAAAGAACACTCTACCTTCCTTTCAAGACCCAAGATCAAGTAGCCGAAGAGGGGAAAAGAGAAATATCAAGTTATATTGTCTGATCTTCAGACTTCTTTTTTTGTTTTTGTGGGTTTATTTGTGTTTGGGTTTTTTGTTGCTTTTTGGTTGGTTGGTTGGTATTTTGGTTGGTTGGTTGGTTTCAGTTGGGGTTTTTTGTGTTTTGTTGTTGTTGTTTGTTTGTTTTGTTGTTGTTGTTTGTTTGTTTTGTTGTTGTTTGTTTGTTTGGGGTTTTTTAACAGGCATTAACAATGAGCATATCAATCACTCAAGATTCTGTGTATGTTTTTATACCTTAATATAGGAGGTGTTAATACTCTCACTGGTTTAATCCAGGTTCGACACAAACCCCCAGAGTTTACTCCCCTGAGGACCCATGAGGTAGGAAGAGGCCCTCAGGCATCTTCAAGTCTCTCTATGCATCTATATTGCCTCTGACAGAGAACTCTCCAACCTGTGTTTAGATGGCTGGCACTGGCTGATTACCTATTCGTATGCATGAATATTATTCTCACAGTGGTTTTCCTAAACCTTTGCTGCTGTAATTTATGGTCACTGTTTTTTTCTCACCTTGGACCTGCAAAACAACCAGTTTTATGCCTGTGCAATTACCTAATACATATTATGTTTACCTAATGGATTTATATCCCTCATTAGCTTTTCTTCTTTCGCTAATTCATTCAATCTTTCCTCATGGGTCACATTTTCTGGACCTCTGGTCATTCTCATTGCTGTCCTCTGGACTTCTAAATGGTCTCTCTCTCTTTTGAAGGATGAGCCAGTAAGGTTAATGGAATTTAGATTTGTGCTATTGCATGCCTGATGCTTAGTTCTCTGAGCTTATTTTGCTAATACTATTACACTATACTACACTATTCAAAACAATATGAAAGGTTTGCCTAAGGAGCTTATGTTTTGTTTTTGTTTATATGGTGAATCCTCTACAAAACGTTTAGAAATTATCTACAATGATCGTAAGCAATGGCCATCCATCAGGCAGAATTTGGGTAACTTTTGCAGCTGCAAAATTCAGTAGATTGCAGAAATCATCAATTACTTGCTTCCTGTGCACTTTTGTTTCAGACAGCCAGGAAAACAGAAACATGGTCCTGACTTTTGTACTTTTCATCTATGTATAATATATTCTTGCATCCCAACAGAAAAAGAGTAATTCTCAATAGTTTCTGACATGACACCTTTCAAGTCCCAGAAAGGTAGCAATTGAAGATCCTTTTCTGCAAAACTTTAGCCTTGGACCATTCCCTGGTAGCAGTAATCTACATCCTATCAGGTTCTGCACCTTTAGTAGGTCAGGAGATCTCATATCAGAAAAAAAGACACTTTACACTGCAGGACTCACATACTACAGAGCTGGATGAGTCTCACCAAAAATTTATAGCTATTTGTTTTCTTTGCAAACACTGCTATGTTCCAGAGACTTTCCGTAGCAGAATTTTCCTTTAAATACAAGAAAAAAAATGTGGATTTTTTTTTTTTCTGATCTGAAGCTGGAAGATAAGTTCTTTTATAACTTATCAATTAACTACAGCAGGCAGACTCTTTTTGCATGTGTGACAACAGCAGGAGGGAAGCCTTTTCTGGGAGTTGCTACATGCCATTTAAATAAAACTAATGAACTCTTAGCACGTTAAACTCTCCTCCAGATTGAAATAATGTCAAAGACATTTTTTGTCCAGGCTTTCTCAAAGCTCCTCTGTCCCAGATTTAAAATAGTGTGTTCTTGGTTATATTCTTTATAATTCGTAGTTACTTAAAGTCTGTCTGCTTGACACAGGAATCCCAACTAAAAAGAGGATTAAGCCCAACCAAGAATAATTGCAGACATTGCTTTCTTGTAAGTGTTACTAGTCACAGAGAGGGTCAGCCATGCACAAAACGGATAAAACACTGACAATCTTTTCTTGTAGAGCTTCTTTCCAAATATACATGTTAATTGCTCATGGGTAGTATTGATGAGTTCTAACTGTTCAAGGAGTAGTGCTGGACAGAACTGCACAAATAATGTTACAGAACAAGAACAATGTACAGTTGGACATCCACTGAATGACAGGCCCTCTGCTACAGCTTTTCTTTTTTTTCCTCTGCTCATGCTATCAATAAGCATTGCTTCAAAGTCAGATGCCAGCTGGCTGCTTCTCAGCATCATTCTGTCTTTAAAGCTGTATTTCCCCAGAGGGTGATGCAGTAAAAGCAAAGAAGAAGAAATGAGAAAACATGTTGGAGACAGAACAGTGCTTATGTGAGAAAGAGGAAGGAAAGTTACGCTTCCTGACAGTCTCTTCCTCTAAATCACAGCAACATCTTCTCTCACTGTTGTGTTATATCTCCAAGAAGATGAATGTTTCTTGTCATTTTGGATATCACATTCAACTTTCCCAGCATACCCTGGCTGACAAGAAACTGTTCTAGGTACTGTCATGATGCAGCTGCCTACTTTTCCCAAAAAGGCTCCAATACAGAAGACTTTTACATAAGTAGGAGGGATGTTAAGTCTCACTTGTTTTGTTGAAAAGTTTTTTCTGCAGTTAGATAGCTTCTTTGTGATAGATTTCCCATGCTGATTAGCACAGATGAGTTTTTTTCTTTCCTCACTCCACCCACCATCACAAGGCTGAGTAAGGAACTTCCAGCTGGCCTAGTTTCTCAGTTGAATAGCTTTGAACATCTAAGTAAATCAGAGGAAGGTGCTACTTTTGTGTTCTTATTGGTTGACATACTACGAGGAGAAACGAACATCCCGATCTTCTTTCCAATCCTTTTTTACAACAGTCAGTTATATAGGGCTGCACAGCTAGAAAGTTTATTAGCAAAATAATATAGGTCCTGATTCTCTTCCTCACAAAACACACAGTAGTTTTTCTGCTGAACTCAGGAAGATAAAAACCTTCATGCCAAATATACACTCTCAATTTTAACACAAAAATATTTTTGACTGCTTAATTTTTGTTATTTAACATTTGTGTGATTGCAGTCCTTATAACACATCATGTGGGTTTAAAGTTGGCCCAGGGAAAAAAAAAGCAAGAAAGTCTTATTTCCTTTATAAGGGAAATATGGTTATTAATGAGACTATTTTATCATCTTAAATACCTGTTAAGAATTTGAGACTGAGAGGTATCTTTACTCACTTCAAGAGAAATTTTTTTTAAGCTCCAAATTGCTTTTTAGCATATGAATAAAGTGATGCCAAGCCAGATTGTTCCTATAGTTCACACTGACCATGTGCAGAGTGCTTAGCAGATATGAGCTGGATGCTTTTGGATACAAACAATTTCAGAAATACTGTGTTCACTCCCTTAATAGCAGCAATTTACTTTCTCTCTGTTCTGTCTAGTATAATATTACAGAACCAGTTCCTTCTTACTTTTGCTGTGGTTAATGAAAAATTTGTCAAAATTTTATGATCTCTAAGATTTCTGTAAAAGAAATGCAAAACATTAACAGGGTAAGCTCTGAGAAGCAAGGTAAGCTACCCCCATCATTCCTGCACATGCATGCACAAACACACACACACAGAGATTGGTAAACAGATTCAGGATTTCATATGGAATACTGTAGTGTGAGCAACTCCATCTCAATTTTGATATGCAGTCGGATAAAAATACCAATACTTGCAATCTGGAGAGGTCATGCAAACTTGAAGTATCTTTCAAGCAGTAGACATACATGCACTGAAGGAGAACCTGTCAGCCCCTTAAAAAACTCAATTTACTCAATTTCATACTGCCTCTGGCAAAGGCAAAAAGATAGTAAAATGCAGAGTGAATAAGACAGTGCATTCAAAAATTTGCTGGGAGTGAACAAAAGAGAAAGGGGAAATCATTAATATTTTACATTCACCAGAATTTGCACCCAATAACAGCTGAAATGAACAATTCATGTTCCAGTTTCAACCAAAAGCATATTGGCTTGGCATCACAAGAGTCACTGAATCACAAGCTTCTATTAGTTATGCCTCTGCATACTGGCAGTAATTGAAGCTATACCTGCAAATACGCAAAAGTATTCTGTGGATAGACCTGAAGCACTAATGAAAGGTTATTTTCATTCTAGGTGCATCTTGGCAGCTGGAAATACAAGCTGTAGCCCACACCACTAACTGCAGTACAGAAATGTCTGTTTCCCAGTCAGGTTTGTTTTCCACATGCACACATACGCAAACTAAGAAACACAATGCATTTTTTCAGGAATCTAAAACCGAGACAAAATACATTCTACAAATGTTTCAGAGTTATCTCATGGTTCTCTTTTATTAGTGCATACAATAAACCTGACTAATCAACATCTGTCCTGGATTTATTATTATTGTTCCCATAAAGATCTTCTACTTACACTTATGCAAACCTCCAGCAGGAAAATTTACAGCATATCTATGAGCACCGCTATCTTAACAGCTTCATGATCTGCAAGAAGCACAAAACTTATTCCTAATATCTTCTTTGGTAATACGTATTATCATCAGAACATAAGCAAGCTAAACCAAATAAGTGTATTTTTTATTTAGGGGTGAAAAGTCTTGGAAATTAACTTAGTGCTACAGACTTGTTCAGTCCAAGTTAGAAAATTACAATAGGGAGAACTTCCAGGGAGATCTAAGAGCTGATTTCTTGTTATTACATACTTGCAAGACCTCCAGCCTCTGTAACATGCTAAATCAGATTTTATAATCTTGCTGAGGTTTTGCTTTACTTGAAATGGATGGGTCCAGGGTCCAGAGCAGGTATTCATTTCATTAACGGATTAGTACCACTAGTATCACTGCAGATATATTCAAACTCTGCACGGATTTGTCAAAGCTTGTAGAATAGCATGCTCCAAAAATCTAGGCACGGAAAAGCTCTCATGAAGGGAGCTCACGTTCTGCTTGTATTCCTGTGTCTAATATTACCCATTAGGTGGGTGCATAAAGAAAAAGCCTTCAGGTCAATCGAGAACACTAGTCCTGGGGATGCATATGGAATTTGGGCTACCTGAATGTAACCATAATTATGCAGGTCCCTGAAGGAGAGCATACATGTTAGATAAAAGATGAGCAAATGCAAGTGATTTAATTAGGAAGGCTGGATCTTGCTGCTGCATGTTTCATTTCAGATTTTGAGGCTTGTAATAGAATGCAGTGGATCATCAGAAATAATATATGGAAAAAGCCTTGAAGAAATGTAGCTTCTACAGAGTTCTACAACTATCTCCATTCTCTCTGACAACTCTGTCAAGTCTTTTAGGTTATTTCTGCATTTAATTAAAGTACAGAGAAGGAGACAAAGGGGAGGATTTTCCTTCAGTGTAAATGATGCTAACTTAAAAGAACCTTCCAGAGGAAAGACTAATATTACGTATCATCATTGTGCAGACAGAGGAATTCATGCAGAAAATAACTAGCAGATGTGAACACATACATGTTCAAGGACGTGAACCCTTGCTACAAAACTTGTGCATCTCTTTTCACTGGGACCAGTTCTTCCTTATACAGTCAGATTTCAGGGAGCTTAACAAAAACGTAATCTTAAAACCTTACAATATTCAGGCTTCCAGGAAGCAGCTGCAGGTGGAGTTATTAACATGTGAGTTCAAGCTGTGAAAGTTACTCCTTTATATTAATTCAGTTCCCTTGTTTGCCAAAAACAACAAAAAAAAACGAACAAAAAAAACCCAACAACACCAAAACCAAACAACCAAGAAACAAAACAAAACAAAGCAAACAAGCAAACAAAACAACACCACCAACCAAAACAGAACAAAAAAAAAAAAAAAAACAACACACCAAACACCAAGTTATAATGAAGCTTGAAGCCTGAATACAGAGACAAAAGTTTTATTTGCTCTGTATCTGAGAACCTCACTTAGGTATTAAGATCATTACATAGATGTCAGAAGTAATCTCTCCATGTTGTAACGTTTGAGGCCCTGTACTTGCATATTTTCCATTCTTACTGTAAAAGAAACCATTGGTGCTCTTTCAAGAAACTCTCTAGTTGCAGCTTTGGTCACTCCAACATGGTTGCCTGTTTGACATACTGAAACAAACCCTCACCTTCTGTAAATCAGCCAAGTTCCATCAACTTCACTAGAATTACTCTGGTCCCAATATTATAAGTTTGGCTTTAACATCCTGACAAAAAGAAAAATAATTGAGAAACAGCGTTGAGCTTTGCAATATCAATCATTTATACCTTTACAATGAAATATGTAGTTCCCAGGGATGGCATTCACAGTCCTGAACTGCATGTTTTTAGGTTAAGAACTGAGGCATCTTCAGGACTGGGTGGCAGCCATGCCAGGATTTTGAGGATAGTAATTTTGGAGGTCACACTCATACCTTGCTGTGAGTGGGGCTAACCTGTAATTCTCATCTGTTTACCTAATAGTTGTAAGTTAATATATTATTCATAAAAAGTCTGTGTGCTTCTTTTTATCAAGCTCTGGTGCTGCTTTTAAGCAGTCTTTTTGTTGTTTTCTAATCTTTGCCTAATTTAAGTATACTGAGAAAAAAATCTTGTATGTGTATCCACACAGCATCTGTCAGCACTGCAGCTCTAGGGAGAAAAAGGAATTGAAGCTATGTATCGTTCATACTTTTTAACGTGCCATGGATTTCATCAGCCTAAATTTGAGCTTGCTCTTCAGGGACATTGTGTTAGTCTTCCAGAAACAATGAATAAAGGGCTTAGGAAGCTTCTCTGTACTTGCCAGAGACATCCCATCAGCATTGCTGTGGGTTCGCTCATTCCTCACTCACTGCAGCAGGGGTCACAGTCTCTCCATGAGCTGCTTGGGACAGGGTGCTGCCTCCGTGCTTCACAGGAATGAGCTGGTTTCCCGCACACTGTATCCAGTTACACCAGCTGGGTCAGAGAGGTCTTAAGAACAGAGAGGATCAGTAAACAGCTGCAAGAATTGCTCCCACTCTGGAGAAAAACAAAGCAAAACAAAACAAACAAACAAACAAACAAACAAAATTACAACAAAAAAACACAAACAAAACAGCCTTTCTTTCACTGAGACACTGAAGAAGCTCAAAACATCATGTTTATAAGTAAGGAAGGTTAAGAGGTTACAAAATCATAGAATATAACTACTGTCATGTAAAAGGACACTTATACAACTGTGCAGAAAGAATATAAGTCACAGAGCCAATTTGGGATGTTAGCTGACAAGGTGTAACAAGCATCTGGGACCTACTGTCCAAATGCTGAAACCGGGAAAGCTCAAAATTTTAGCTGTAAAATGTTATTGATAGAAACATGTCCTGACAGAATGATATGAGAAATCATCTACCACTGAGACATAGCATCACTGTCATAAAGATATCAAAGCACTCAGGCAAAAGCATCAAGGTTTTCCCAGACACAAGAAGAGTATCTGAGAATTTAATAATCAGTTTTGGAGTACCTCTACTATAAAATTTTTTGGGGAATCATCAGCAGCACACAGTGAATGGTTTTGAAAACACTAAGCTGTCTATGCATGCCAAATTCGGACAATAGGTTGGAATTCCTATTGCAGATGACAAGTACTCACCAACTCAGAAACATACTGAATAATGTATGTTAGCATACCATGCGTATCAACTAAAGAAACAGCCTCCATGTTTGTTTGTGTGTTTTTTAATGCACCTTTCTCTAAATGAGTGCACATAGACAGCACTCAGCCAAACAATAACATAGCACCGTAATATCCCCAAAGGATTCAGTAGTCATTCCCCAAAGTTATTTTTAGCACAAGGAGAGTAACAGAAGGATCCACCAAGACATACAGGCTCTTTTGAAATAATTGGGGCTTTGAATTGGAAGCACTCCTCTAACTCACAAGGTATTCCAGCATCCTTGGTATCTTCAGCCTGGTATGAATCCTGTCATGAGTCCAGCATTTATGAGCACTTCAGCTGATACGCATGAGAAAACTCTGTCTATTTTGCAGAAATGAGCCAACTTACCCTTTCTGATGCATTTTAGTAACTTCAAGGAATATGCATCCATCATTTAGGAATTTTCCTGCTTCATGTTTGATCATATTTCACAGAATCCTCTTTGGCATACTTTTTCAGAGTAATTTTTGTGCATAAATAATTTTTTTTAAAAAAACAAGCTATTGTGGGATAAAGTCACCTCAACTATTTCGGTGTTCAGTACAACTTCAGATTAGCTGAATATAAATTATAAGATCCAAGTACTACAAGCAAAACCACCATATTCAAGATGTCTAGAATTCAAAAATAGCATACAGGAATGACCTTGACATGCTAAACACAAACCACGTAAATCACACTTAAAGTAAAAATATTATTCAGGGACACTGCTTGGAATTAGTCAAACAAAAAGTGTATTACTTGATTACTGCATTCTGTGCTATTTTCCTGAATAATGCAGAATATCATAAATACAAAATGTAATTAAAATGGAAATTGACTAGATAATTAATCTTCACTACAGTTTAATCTTTATCTTCAGATGTCATGTAGAAGGACCAGGTTTCAGTTTATCACTGATGAAAAATACCTTACTCTGCTTAATAATGGCTAGGCATGAAAGGGCATAGGCTAGCAGCTTGAAATCAAAAGAAACATTATTTCCTATGCAGTCATACCTCAGAAAATCTAAAAATTCATGAACACTTTTGTCAAAGAACTCTTTACTCGTTATTTGCTAATTCTTGATTTAACCTTCCTAAACCTGTAGGCAGCATGCAAAATTATTGAGATAGTGGCACAGATTGCACTGTGGAAAAAGAAAAATGAATCCAAATAGAAAACTCAAAGTTTTGAGAGATTCCCATGGAAAACATGTTCTTTTACCTTGTTTGAATGTGTGAATCCTTTGTTTTCTGTTCAACAAGTACTTCAGGCACCAATTTTCATGTCTAGTTAAACTTACATTGGGAATTAGTCAAAGAATCTCTGCTAAAAGCACATTAAAAGTTCCATGACATATACACTGTTTCTCATTTGATTTCCCAGGAATTTAGAAAATAAAGAGCCTGTAGAATGAACACCATAAGATTTTTTTTTTTTTTTTAAGATATAGCACTTGATTCCTGTGAAGTAGAGGTACCAGGAGTGCTCAGTTTAAAAATAACTGAACTGAAACACACTGTTTCTCCCAGAAGAATTCTGGAACTCAATGGTCTAGGACTCCACATGCTTTTACTAAGCATTTAGCTTACCGTGTTTTCTTCATTACTACACTGTGCTTTAAAAGATGGGCCATTTATCTCTTGGTCAATAATGATTATCAGTCATATATCTTTCCCTTTTTTTTCTTCCCCTTCAAATGCTCAAAACAGACTTGACATCTTTGAACAAGATCTGATACATTCCCTAGCATTAAAAAAAGCACGACTCTATAAAAACTGAACCAAATTTAGTGACACTACTAACTTTCTAAATAGTAACTTGTAGAAAAGGGAATCTCAAGAAATATGAATTTCTTTTTCTTCCAATAACTGCAGAATCACAGCACAGTTGACGGGGGAAGGGATCTCTGGAGGTCATATTGTTCAAGCCCTCTGATCAAGCATTGCCACTTAGAGTCAGTGGAACAGGACTGTGTTCAGTCAAGGTTTTGAATATCTCCAAGAATGGAGACCCCACAGCATCTGTGAGAAACCTGTGCCAGTGCTCAGACACTTTCACAGTAAAAAAGTGGTTTTTTATGTCCCACTGAAAATGAATTCCAGTGGCTTATGCCTTCTGTTTGTCTGCAAAATTACAAGTTGAATGAATTTTGAAGAAAATTAAGGAAATATTAGTTACCTTCCTCTTTCTCCTCTATTTCTCTTTAAGAGAAAATAAGTCTTTAGATGCCTTCATTTTGGGAAAAAAAAAATATTTTGGCAACATTTTCTGTGAAAATCAATTTACATTTTTATAAACAAATCTTTTCCTAGTCACAAGATGGGCATGACATTTATGAAAATTGCATGGTCATCTGACCTGTCTTCATGCTGTTGTTGCTGTTCAGAGATGGTTATGACCGTCTCAAAGCTGATGGGTTTTGTTTTGTTTGGGTTTTTTTGTGATCTCTCTCTTACAACTTCTGTCATTACTGTCTTGGAATTACTGTCCTGGAAATTAGTCAATTTCTTTGGACAAGAAACTACTGGAGGGAGTCCAGTGGTGGGCTACGAAGATTAGGGTCCTGAAACATCTTTCTTATGAGGAAAGACTGAGAAAGCTGGATCTGTTCAGCCTGGAGAAGAGAAGGCTGAGAGAGGACTTTATTAGTGTTTATAAATATCTCAAGGCTGAGCGTCAAGAAGATGGGACCAGACTCTTCTCAGTGGTGCTCAATGACAGGATGAGGGGCAATGGGCACAGACTGAAGCATAGGAGTTTACATCTCTATATGAAGAGAAACTTCTTTACTTTGAGGGTGCCAGAGCACTGGAACAGGCCGCCCAGAGAATCTGTGGAGTCTCCTTCTCTGGAGACATTCAAAACTCTCCTGGATGCACTCCTGTGCAATCTGCTTTACGTGAACCTGCTTTAGTAGATGGATTGGACTAGATGATCTCCAGAGGTCCCTTCCAACCCCAACCATTCCATGCTTCTGTGAGGTGTTTCAAAAATGTTTTATTTCTTGTTCCCTGATTAAGGATAGAGTTATTTGTTCTTTTAGATGTGATGCAGCTTACCCAGATGGTCCACTCCTTGTCTGTCTTATAGCAGGTTTGTGTTTATAAACAGCTTGGATGATGTAAGCAAATAAATAGCATTAAATTCTCAACCATAAGAGTAACTGGACTTTCAAAAAGATGTAAGCAGTATTGATTTGCAATTTTTCTGTGCATTAGACTGGACTGTTGTCACAGTCTTGCCTAGGAGGATTTCTGAACACATTTTTCAAGTCCACTTCATAACTTAATGTAGTCATCACATAATCTGGAAGAGAGAAATGTTGTTCTTCTCTAGAAGTTACCATGAAAAAAATTAGCTTTTCATAAAATTGTCAGAACCTTTATTTTTTTA
This sequence comes from Patagioenas fasciata, assembly GCF_037038585.1. NCBI lineage: Eukaryota > Metazoa > Chordata > Aves > Columbiformes > Columbidae > Patagioenas > Patagioenas fasciata. Next base: position 83,853,443 of record NC_092521.1, read on the forward strand.
CTTCAATTAGTACAGTTTGTCTTCACTCACAACCCTGATTTGGTCCTTTTGTACAGATCTTCTACACTAGTTTTGCCATTTACTGAGCAATCACCTGCTTGAAAAAATCTCATTCTTTTATCTAAACTCATATTCTTTTCAGACAGGCAAATATGTATCTGTTAAAGGTAAAGCACCTTCACTTCAACCCCGCCTCTCCTGACCCCCCACTACAAAAGTAAAGCTGTTAAATCAAAACCAGACCTTCTGTAGATGCAAGTCAATGAAACTGGCTAGAATCTTTACTAAGCCATTTCACAGATGCTCCACTCCTTTTCATTAAGACAGTGCAGTGCAGTTTTCTTGTACCTGAATTGCTTAGAATATGTTAAAGCTTACAGGGAAAACAGTGAGAGAGAACACTTAGTGCGTGATATTCAGCCATAATTCCTTTGGGTCACGCTCATTTGCAACTCTCATTATGATTGTAAATAGCTGATTAAAAAGGTGCAAGCTGGCATCTTTAATAAACTTCTATTTACAGCAGTCAATGTTAAAAGGCAAACAACAAAAAAAGGAAAATTTCATCAATTCAAGTTGTTCTATTAGAAGGAAAAGGCATGAAAATTTCATTATACAAAGTGCATTAGCTTACTTTTAGAGATTACATAGGAAGATTGTGATGGTTTATTTATTTGTGGGACAGTTGATGCTGAAGGGTCCAAAAGAAATAGGTATAGCGTATTCTGGTAAGGCTGCTGAGTCACTGGAGAAAAGGAGATCTATACCTAAAATCAGAAATAATTTTTAACCAACAAAAATGCAAAGAGCAAGGTTAAGGTCTGTCAAAAATTAGCACTCATTAAAAAAGTATAATAAAAAATCATTCTTATAGATCTGTACTAGAGCATAGATACTAAACTGGGTGATATTTTAAAAGATTAAGTTTTCTTTCTGTCTTTCTCTTAGTCCCTTCCTTATTGTGCGAAGATTGTAGTTTATATCAGGAATATCCAAGACATGCAAGAAAAGGGTAAGTGGTGATAATGTGTTATTGATTACTCTAGAGAACTCTAACAAATACTCCAATTCCACAAGGCCCTGAAACATATGGTTTCTTACATGGTTTCCAGTTTCCTTCCACTATTTAGCTTCCTGATTTAAATCACAAAAGTAATGAAGACTATGGAATTTCTAATGCAAATCAGAACACAACTGGAACATTACAAGTAACAGTATTATGAAGATGGCATTGTTAAGGTTTTGAATGTTCCCACTGTTTTATTATATCTCTTTTCTTTTAATGTCTATGCATTACATTTTATTTTTATCAGCAAATCAGACTGTATCAGACATTATCAAAAGTTAACAAAAGAAATTAGTTCTTTCTTGCCTAAAGGTCACAAATTAATTCATTTTAAATAAATATGAATTTTAAAGACCACCTGCTCTTTTTATAAAGTTCATATTGTGATAGATGAAACAAAAGAGAAATAATTTGATGACAGAAGAATACAGTTTTTCCTGATAATAATTCAATGCTCTGGTATTTTCTATTCTCATTGTGTATGACATAAAAAGCAATATCAAATGAGTCTTGCATGACTTTGCTTCATTCTTTTTCCTCTTGAAATGTAAAAATGCCTTTTTCTTTCTCTGGAGATTAGTGCTTTCTCTTTACTTAAAATTATAACTAACATGCTGTCATTGACTTAAGGATACACAAGAGAACATATACCAATGCAAGTCTCAACTTTCAGAATAAATAAGTACCAACATAAAGTAGCAAATCTTCACAAAGTGAATATGTCAGCATTTTAAATGACTGCTAGATTTGCCTACAGATCGTATGCCAATTCGATCCAGGGCCACATATAGCATTAAACAGCAAGACCAGGACCTTAATTTTCTTGCACTACAAGAGCAAGACTAGGGCTTTTGAGACAAAAAATCTACTTAAAGCTCCTGCCTAGACAAATTTCTTAAGCATATGATTCAATTTTCACTTCTCTCTTATCTTTTGCTATTCCTGCCTATTTTGACTTAATGGGCTTTATGAAGACCACCATTTATTCAACTTTTTCATGGCGCCTAGAGCAGTTATTTCTTGAGTGACCTGAGTGCTTTAAACAATACAGATACTTCTTATTCTGTGCACTGAGCTACCAAGACTGTCATTCTTCTGTCTGTTCACCTCTCTTCTACGTGCACTTCAGTATTTGGACTGGGAAAATCAAAGGTGTAGAAACATAAGCAGAAGGAAGGCTTTGCCTATAGCATTTCTTTGTGACAACTACAGAAATAAGAGTGAAAGATACCTTTGTAGTCTGCAAACCTCCCTGAACTTTTGGGTTAATACAACTACAGTCTCTGCCATAATAGAGGGTCTTGAGGGTCTTTCTTAACACTGTTTTTGTCTGTTGTGGGATGCTCAGACACATCTTCTAAAACACAATGAGATACTGCTGCTTATGCATGGGACTACTGCATTCTCCATAACTATGTAAGTCCAGACCCACAAAATCTTGTGTAGGAAACAAAGGATGTAGCAATCCCTGAAAGAATAGCAACAGCCTCCAGCACTATCCTGTTCGGAAAGAAGAGAGGTTTGCTTGTATATGGGCATCTTTGAGAAGGTGAATATGGGGTCTGGAATCCTTACTCTCCCAGACAAGGGAAACAGGTTCAGCTTGCCTTTTTGAACTAATCTACTCTATCTAAAGGCCGAAACTTACATAATAACTACTTAGTAGGGGTTTGTCCTATGATAAATGTACTTTCAGCATAAGGAAATGAGGGTGATGCTTTCCGAGTCATTCTCCCAGCTGGATCATGTCTTAGTCATGTTGTCAGTAGTAATTTTAAAATACTCCTCTCCCCTCCCTGCTCTCCTACTCCACCGCAACCAGCAGAACAAGATGTGAACATTATGTGAGCATTCAAAAAAAGAAAAAAAAAAAGTCACAGTCGAATCACATAAGTCTGTTAACTGATACAGAGGTTGACATTTGAAATTGTATGTTTACTGCATTTGAATCTTGAACAAGAATAAGTATTTATGAGAGACAGGACAGGCACATGTACCTGATGTGAAGACTCAGTTTCTCACACATGCTAATTTGAGGCCAGCAGATCTTGCTGTGGTGCCAATAACTACATTCACCTACATTTCCCATCCCATCCTCCTCAGTGAAGTTGAGTGAGTGGACTGAGCAGAGAGTATCACTGGCCTCAAAGAAAGCTAATTTAAACTTTGTATCTGACTGTCCAGAATCCTTTGTTTACTATGGCTTTGGGTCTGTGTGGTATTAATCTCAGAACAGAAGGTCCATGGAACAGAAAGGACACCTCTATTGACATCACACTGCAGCATTCAGTCCTTTGTACCTGGAAGTACCAACCAGTTTGTTTTAAATTCTCTGCTATGGGGATGTAAAAGAAATGCCTCAGCTCTTTGAACTCATTCCTGAGCAGCCCTCTTGAAGAAAGCAGAGCTGCTTACTGTATTTGGTGCAGGTGTCAAAACCCTGTGCCAAATAAATAGAATTAACTTCCTGAGTTAAAGGAAAGGATGATCTTAATGAAAAATGTTGCAGCAAAAATGATTGTCCCTTTTCTTCATATGCTGGATATTCACAAAATGATACAAAAAAGTCACAGAATAATGTAACAATCTCAAATGTACCTTATCTCAATTAATTCATGCTGTGAAACAGCTGCATACTTATTCTAACTTACAACATGAATGCATGCAGAATGGGGAAACAGGGAAAAAATACAATAAAAACTACTGTTTCTACATGGAATTAATTTCTGAAAATCATTATATGCACGCTAAATAGAAACAAAAGCATAGCTGTAAGGGCCCAGTCAGGAATTATTCACGGAAATCTGGGAACGACCTTCACTGGTTCTCCTGCTCCTCCATGGTAAGCTGCTCCTTAAAAGCTGTTCTTGTTCTTTTCCCACTGTTTTACTTCCAAAAGTTTTCTGGATCTGGCTACGTAATTGAAATGCCTTTCATCTAAGACAAGAAAGACAAGAAGGAGACAGGTTCACTTTCTGTAGTGCTGATGTATACCCATATTTTACAAATACTAGTGGACATAATGCTCTTGATGAATTATGCATCATTTCAGACTTATCTATAATTTAATAACTATTGTTCATTGCATATCTTGTATTTTAGATTTCACTCAAGTATTAAATAAAGGATAGAGTGTCTTATTCTGATTTGATTCCTTACATGTCTTTGAGTAAGCCTATCTTGTAGACTCAGTGACCCTCTTTATCTTTGATGGTAAAATTATCAAAGAAACAACTCCAAATTCACACATGGAAAGAGCAAATTGTAAGTATTCTGTTCAAAGCAAAGTTTTATTCTTACATAATCATTTATTTAGTTCTTTCTTACTTAGGAGCATTTACCACCTTATTTCTGTCTGCTTACTTCCTGGTTATTTCAGGTGACTGTGTCTTTGAAACACACGATGAGATGTGCTAGGCTGTCTGTTGACAGATAAGATTCAGTCAGTAAACAAGTCTGAAATGGGAAGAAGGAGTGCTGGTGAAAATTGAAATGAAACAATATGCTGCTTCCCACAGTGAAAACACTTTGCATGTCACAACTAATGAAAATAAAATTAAACTTTCTTAAAGCTTATTTACACCCATATATACACTTGTACCTAAATAAATATTTTAGACAGGTACAGTCAAGTTAAAATTCACAGCTGATTGCTGCAACTGATTTGAGTGTAACCTTTCAGGTCTTAGTCATTCTCTGCCTAGTAGTTGAACAAGCCTTGTAATCAATATTACTTGATGTGGTTTCTTAGCATAGACAAACCTGTGGCGATATTCAGCCTTGAACACAATTTTGCGCAACGGTATATATTACCACTGTGCAATGATACATTGCATTCTCCCATATGCAAAATTATTTGAACCTTTGTGTTCCTTTTAACATGAACATATTTATATCCTCTTTCATTAGGAGATATTTTCATTCCCAGGAATATTTCACAATAAAGCAGGAAAGCAGAATGCTAGCCTGCTTGAAGAAAATGCAGGTTACTCAATTAGAAGAAAAAAAAAAAAAAAACGAACCAAAACAAAAACATATGCTCTTTTTCCTGTGTGTATGAAGTTAACTGCTGCAGCATGTGCAGGCTGCCAAAAAAAACTGGCTGCTTGTGGTATCAGTAAGCTATGCACTTGTTATATTTTTCTATCAATATACATATATATTGTGGATTTCAGAAGCACACAACTGAGGGAACACACTTAAATATGGCACTAGTGCACCATGCTGTGCTGCCTATGTCTATCTGTTGTATATTTTGGCCTAGCTGCTTTAAGGCTGCCACAGAAATATGTACAAATAAACAAGGGAATAAAACAGGTTTCATCCTTTCAGGTGAAAATGTTTTCCCAGTGTTTTTCCCAGCTAACCATACTCACTGACATACTAAATTTTAAAAATGGAACTGAAACTCCATTGAAACAGCAGAGCTTTTCCCTGCTGAATTCAGCAGTGAATAAAGGGCAAGAAACCATACAATGATCACTTCAGTGCAGATAAATGTAAGGATGTGCATCTTGGGAGAAGTCATCCACACCCAGAATAAAAAATTCACAACTGGTGTTTGAGACTGAGAGAGTTCTGACACAGACTGCTGGACTAGATGGACCCCTGCTCTCATTCAGTAGGGTATTTCTTGTGTTCCTAAATCTTCACGAAATTAGAGAAAGTTCTTTGATGCAAAATTTAAAATGCCATCACATTCCAACAAACTGCTAAAACATTTTAGAGGCTGAATGCCAGAAGTAAATTAATACAGTTTCCCCATGTAGAATACTCAAATAGCCATTCACAGCAGCAAGGGAACTAGGAGTGTAGATTTGAGAATAAGTACAGACCTGACATTCCATATAGGAAATAAATGAGTATATATAGACAGAACTGCCTATTGGGCATTGTTACGTATGATTTTACAAAACTCCAGCTTGAATGTTACTGTGTTTCCAACAGTACAGGATTACATCAGATTTAAATAGTGTAGTCAGCTGCAATTTTTCACATCAGCTATCACAGTTGATCTGGAAGTAGAACATAAAATAGCTGATATGTTTTCAAATGTAGCCTTCCTATATCAAGTGCTAAATGTCATTTTATGCCTGAGGAATATACAACCTATTTTTTTCTGTTCACATATGTTCTAAAATTATGAAGCCAAGACTGAAATAAAACTAATGAATCAGGAAAAAAAATCCATTGTCTCTGTTCTGCACAGATGTTGGGATTACTCTTAATCCACCTTTCGGAAAAACTGATATCATACATTTTCAGAGCAGGTCCTTTTCTTTAAAATAAAAAAATCTATGAATTCCATCTTTTAAGACAAAAACATCCCCTGTGGGCTAGGAGGAAACTAGTATTTTAGTCAAAAACATCCTATTCAAATTGATAGTAGAAAAAAACAAACACACAAGCCCTGACCTGAAATTAATAAAAGCACATAATCTCTCTTCTGCAATGTTCATCTTTGACAAGAGGACTATATACGTTGAATAACAGAAGGACAACCTGGTTATGACTTTGCTCAAAGGACAGCTGCGTTTTGATGACTTGTAATTTGGAATGGAAACAATAGATAAGACAACTTCACAATGTGAGATGCTGTTGCTGCAAGTAACTAGCTATGAATACCGAAACAAATTGTCACGAATATAAAATGCTTTGAAGCACCATTTTGTTCTGTAACATAATAAAGCTTTCTATCTTTTGCAATACATTTTAGCTATTGTGCTTTGAAACACAGTTAATTAGGCAAAGATTTTTTAAAAAACTCATTATATGGGTTTGTCAGTGGATTACATATTCCTTTGAATAGTGCTGTATAAAAATGGAAGTAATTAATTCATCTTTTTCAGCAATCAGATACAGGATAAAAGTTGCTGGTGTGTCCCGCAGAATGAATCATCAATCACTTTTGCCAAACATAGATTTGGAACACACCTTTTGGGATTTCTCTTATGCAGCCTACATATTTGATTACATCTGCCATAGTTTATTACACAAGCAAAAAAAACCGTTGAACAAGTCGAGAATATGGATATACATAGCAAAAATAGCTCCTTTGAATCCTTAATGACATGGACTTCCAAGTTCAGGACTGGAGCCAGAAGTCTTTCCATCAACTTTAGTGTCTGGAGCAGATACAGAAACTGTAAACTCTCTGAGCCGAAGAGCAGCATGAGGGAACCTTATCAGGTTTGCAGCAATGCAGCAGAACACAGACCCTGCTGAATTCAGGAGTCTGGCTCATCTCATGTTCCTGAGACTGCTGGAAGTACTAGACACATTATCTGCTTAGGTCCCAGTCAGGAGTGCTCCTGGCATGCTCTTTAAACAGCTCGTAAAGACAAATCCCATGTTTTTTCATTCCTCTTTAGAATAAACAGAAAGGAGTCAGGTGAAACCACAAAATCCAGAAACACACAGGAGGCAGCCACAGCCCACACTGGTAAGAAGATGAACAGACCAGCAGACCGCAGAAGAAAAGAAAGGCAAAAAGGCAGAGCTCGAAAAGCTAGTTCCAGATATATATGGAGCATGATGCTAATGGTAGTGAATATCTCCTTGGCCAGCCTGGATGGCAGTGAAGGTGGTGTCCTGTTATGTTCACCCCCAGCTTCTACGTGCACCTACAGCTGGAAAGTCAAGAAAGTCCTTGGTCTCTTTCGCAACAGCCGAAACATCAGTGAGTTCTCACATTCTTTTCATTCCAACTCCAAAACACAGCCTGGCTACTGGGAATTAAAAACTAACTTTGTCCCAGGCAAAGGCATGGGAAGTTCAGTGTGTTATCATGTTATTCTCATAATAAATCCAAAACAACAGACTGTGCTAGCTACTAAAAAGAAGATTCTAACTACTATGGAAAACATTAACTAGATCCCAGCAAAACCAGCACAGATTCAACTCATCCTGAATTTAATAGTTGAAGCTAAATATAACTCTTTTGTCTAGACCAGTGGTGTCAAACTCATTCAAACACCTTTCTCCTGCTCCTGCAGCACAACGTGTCACACATGCTGCACACGTGATCAGCGACAGGCCAAGGACCTTGGTACTGCTGCCAGGTGGAAACAAAGTACTGGGCTGGATAAAACATGGTGGCAAGCCAGATCCGGCCTGCGGGCTGTGTGTTTGACACCTGTGGTCTAGAGAGATGAAACAACTTCTCAGCAAGTGGTTTATTGAGTCTCAGGTAGTCAAATATTATAGAGAAAACAAATAACAAATAGTATCATTTTCAGTTTGAATCTTAGCAGCAAAGAATTATCAACTACATTCAGGGAGATTAGTAACAGTTTATTTAAGCACAATTTTAAATCTGTTGCAAATGTTCCAATAAGGTCCTTTGTTTGCCCTCCCTTAAAGTGTGTTGGTGCAGTATACGTGTTTCATTTCTTCACAGTTGTACGGTGTCCTTCTTCATTCCTCTTTCTGCTAAAGCTTTTAGTCCCAAAGCTAAAAAATCAGATCTTTACATGTCAGAACTAAACAATTTATTTTCAAGATTAATTAGTTACTCTTTTGCTTCTGAAGATGAAAGTTTAAACCCATTCCTTCGTAAATGTCAGTGTTTTGAATTAAAAACAAAATAGACATGAATCCCTGTCAGAGCTCCAGAAGGCCAAGCTACTAGATAGAGGAATCACATAGGCATGACTGCTAGTCTGCTTTTGAAAACCTCTTGCAATTCCTTGATGTAAGGAGTATTTAAAGTAAAGAGGAACAAACTCTCACGGATACCTTTCAGTAATACAGAAATATATTGTTGATTTCATGTGGAAGAGAGAAGTTCGTTACAAAATAAAACAAAAAAAAAAGAGCTTTCCACTCTCTTTTCAGCTTCAGCAGACCATTTTATATTGTAACATTGCCAACCATTTTTCAGTTTGCTAAAATAATTTATAAACGTGCCCTTCATATTCCTTCATTTGTATAAGGTCATTTTCTCATTCTTACTTCCTCCACATATTACATATGACTGAGTGAAAATTGCACTGGAACCATACTTTGGACATAAAGAACATTTTTTGGAAGAGGTAATTTAATGTGTGTGTGTGTGTGTGTTTTCACTGTTTTGAAGCATGTACTTCAGAAGGAGAAGCCCAGAAATTTCCTTGAACTAGAAAACATGCTATTTTTCAGGTTGCATAATTTCTTATCAATGAGCTGTCTCCCTGTTGATGAAAAAACAAAAACAAAAACAAAACAAAACAAAACAAAACAAAAAAAACCACTTTAATTGCAGAGAAGGTTCAAGGAATTTTAACTTTAATTCCTTTTCCTCAACAAAATTGTGCATCAAATATCCCACTTTGGTCTTGTTTGTAACGGCAGAGAGAGAGTTGCATTCCCTGAAATATTTACAGAAATTTAATTCCTTATTAAAGCCCTTGAGTTCAGATGAATGATCAATGAATAGAACATCCAAGAACCACAAATATAAAGAACCAGTCAAATGATGTATTGCAAAAAATAAATGCAAACAACCATACTAGGTAAATGATTCACCATCTTTTGCTGTGTTATTATTTGAGCAGCATTTATAAGAGGAACTGAAATGATGAACATTTACTTTCCACAACTTTTCCTTCCAAGTAGTGCAAAATAGGAACACTCCAAATTTGGTTGAGCATCTCCTTCAGAAATTCTTCTCTAAGATCAAAAGCACTCCACAGGGCATCCAAGAGCCTGGAATCAGACAAGGGCAGTTGATGTAGATCGAGGTGTCAAACTCATTTTCACCAGGGGCCACATCAGCCTCATGACTGTCTTCAAAGGGCCAGATGTAATTTTAGGACTGTATAAATGTAACCTCTGATGTGACCCCCTGGTAAAAAAGAGTTTGATATCCCTGATGTAGATGAAAGTGTGAGTGCTCTTTGTCCATGCTGAATCCCCTGGAAAGGAACTTACATGTAGTTTAAAAGGCAAAATATTCAAACAAGTTTTTCTACACTTAAATGACACTTTATCATCCTAGTGAGGTTATGGGGGCTACTTGAAAGAATAGGAGGAAGTTCAATCATGAATTTCAGTCCCACAATGGTTTAGTATGAGAACTCTTTTCTTATTTGTGTTCTGGCACTTGTGGGGACATCTGAGGAATTTTCTTATAGTGTTGTGAGGATGAGTCATTTAATGCATGCAGAGGGCATTCAACATATCATAATTCCAAATACTGTCAGTATTCAACAAGGTGTGAATTAATCTAAAATACTTTTGACAGGCTTCAGGAACTTGGCAGTCCACTCAGCAGTTTTCCTATTGGTTAGTTTTAGAAACCTGTAGTAAATTCTGCGCTATTGAGCACTGTGATTGTCTATTGAAAAGATTACAGTTATCTTTGGAATTACTGGTAGGTTTGCCATCTACCTCCATAATAGTAAAAAGAAGACTGTATTGTATATGTAACTTAATACAAATCAAGATGTCAGGATGTGGATTTTAACATACTACATGTTCATCAATTACAGCTGGTTATATGTATATTACAATATTTGTATCTATAATGACACAGAGTATCTCTGAACACTATTTAAGGTATATTAGCTTAGGCAGAGCAGCATGTTTGCTAGTTCAGGTGTTTTATGGAACACCATTATACATTCCTACACAAATGTACTTTCTGTTGTGTATTATTCAGTGTTTTGCAGTGACAAGTTGTCTAGAAAAAAAAAAATATATATATATATATGTTACTCTTTTGGCTTTTTCTTTTCCATTCTATTGAGTTTAAGAGCTTACTGAGTTGTCTGTTCACTTTAATTATCATGTATTTTTACCATACTCAAAACAACAAAAAGCATCTGAATTTCTGAATATTGCATGCAGTTTGGGAGAAAGTGTCAAGTTTATTGTTTTGATACACAGAATATTACTTTTAAAGCTGTCTTCAGTTTCTTTAACTCTTTGAAAGTCACTTTATTTAGAAGTGCCTCAGAAGTTCATCTGTATGTTTGTTACACTGTTGATTCCATTTTTTCACCTCTTTCAATGCATTAAAGAAGATTGTCCTAACATGAGCAGGGTTGCAACAAACTTGTACAAGAAATCAATGTACAATGGTTCTACATTATCACTATACACCAGAAACAACACAGTAGGAATAACACATAGTACTTGTCCAACAGGCCTCATTAAAGAAAATTCTTTCAATAATTGAAAATTCATACATGGTTTTCAATGATCTTGACATTTCCCATTTTTAGCATTTCTACCAAGCACAGAGAACATGTAGTACTGCAGTGATGCCAGGTAAATAAGGCTGTTCAAAGCCACAGACTACCACAGTGAAAAAGAAATTATCTGCTCCTTAGAAAAGGAGCTTTGCTACAAAATTCAGATAAATTCATTTAGAGTTTCAGAACAAAGTATGCATTTCCACAAAAGGATACTAGCTTCTGCTGAATATCTATGCATTCAAGCCGAAATACCTCCTGACCCTCATTTCTACTCCTCTTTAATGTTTTGCTACCTTCTTCACTCGAAATGACAATGCAATTATTTGTCATCTCATGTCGTAGCTTATGTCCCAACATACATTATGTAACACCCAAACTCATGACCTTGATCCCGCCTTACTCAAAAAATAAAAAAAAAAGGTTGAGCTATGACTAACCCTACTAGTTTGTGAGAGAGCCCAGAGGGTACTACATCAAGGAAGATGAGAAAGAAGAAAGGAACACAGAGTACAGGAGTAAGTGTGCTGAATTAATAACAAGTTAGTAACTCAAGGATTCAGAACTGAAATGCCCACATGAAAGGATATAGAAACTAGTGAGAGAGTGGAGGGTCAGGAGATGGCAACTCAGAAAGATCAAGGATCAGTGTGTTCCCAGGAACAAAGGCTGACACATCTTCATCAGCTTGTTGACAGCTTGGACAGCAGATGCTGGGCAAGGTAAATGCCTGGCCTTGAGGCATTCTGCTCTCAACACACTACTATGAGCATTAGCCATGACTAAGAATATTGTTGGACACTAACAGGTTGTGGGTATAATTCTGTTTTTAAGTCTCCATGCACAGTAAACAGACACCCAAGCAAAAATGATTCAGAGATCTAAAGATTTACAATATTAGTTGTAAACAATAATCATTTGCCCCTTGACTACATAGAAAATACAAAACCAGGAGTGATGCACAGAATTCTAAATAGAAATTTATGCCAAGGAAACAAGAAAGAAAACCTAAAGCCAAAATATGCACCCCCACCAGTACTTTAAGAACCAAGTTAGAGCACAATCAAATCAAGTAAAATGTTTCCAGTGAATCCATAGACCCTAACGTTTTTCAGGACCTGTTCACATATGGAGCAACACATTGTTTAGATGGTGCACTGAGCTGATGTGAGTTTGGGACACAATATCTATGAATGGTCATAATGATCTTCCAACTAGCAGGAGTCTTAAGTTCTAGTGGCATAAATATACTTATGTATATGATAAAGTTTTCCCATTCATATATTAATAAAATGGTGTAGATTCTCAAAAGAAAGACTTTAAAGAAAAAAGTCATGGTGACATCTTTTTTGAAAGAGTAGTATACATAAATGTTCTCTCAATTGACATAAGAAAGACTAGGACAGCACTCGGAAGATCTATCTAATTGGAATTTATTGTATGCTTTTAAGCTGCATCCTCTTAATAATTTCATCTGTAACAAAACTGAAGCCAGCTTAGCAAACAACCTACTGATGAGGGACAGTCCAGTAAGACAGCTGTTAATATCAAAGGTATTGAACCCCTCTTAAGCAGATGTACTTTGCAATCATTACCAGGACAGATGATACTACTCAACAGCATGATGATGATTTTGTTGTTGTTTCTGTTTAAACATTATACGGCACTTGTGCAGTTCACTTCAATACTGATGGGATTTAGAAATCAGCAAGACTGAGTACCATGAACACCAAAGGTAGGATAGGGAACATAGTTATCCTCCAAGACATTTGAAGTAAGTATCTTAGGGAAAAATAGCTTGCCAAGTAAGTTTTATTCCAAACAGTTAAATTCACAAATCCCAGCCAGCCACCGCTCATATCTGCCATTCCATTCCAAATTAGACGGGAACTATGAAGGGAACCCTCACTGACATCTTAAGTCAACATCCCTATTCCTGGTTCTTAACACTTTCAGCTCAGCTGAGGACTGCCATGGGGGTTTAGTGGGATGACATTTCAGAAGTAAAGTGAGGATGAGACAATTTCTCATAGAAATTTCAGAAATGCAAGGAAAATACTAAAAATGGAAGAAAAAGATGGAATGTACAGTGATTGAGGCTTGATGGGGACAATTTCTGTGGATTGAGAGAATAGTTAGGCGACAGCATTCCTCTGTGACTGAAATTCAAAAGGCAGACTTTATGCAATGTAGTGGGAGGGGACTTAATAGCAGTAGTTAGGACAAGAAGGAATAAAGTTGTGAATAAGGAATGGGCGTAATCCACTTGAAAACTGATTTATGCATGCACTGGTACAAAAACACCAACAGCAGCAGCACAGAAAATGGGTAGTAGAAGAATCTTAATGCTATGAACATATAAAGCACCAGCACAGGGAGAAAGAATAAATGTTTAAAAAGGTTATTAGTGACTGCACTTAACAGAACATTGATGGTACTTATGCTATTGCATTAACAAGTCTCACAGAAATCGGTCCTCTCTGGTTTTGCAGTGCTGAGAACTTGATGCAACTCGTATTATCATTAATGCATTTGGGAGGTCAAATAGCAAGATCAGAATATATATAATGAAGTTTGAAATGTGACATGAAAAATGCATTAGAATAAGACAAGGACTGCTAAAACTTACCTAAGCAAGAATCATTGGAATTGTTTAAAACTGATAAAACAAGCTCCATATATTGACAACCTGTCAGACTTTCACAGAAAGTAAATCTTAGGTGTAAACTTACTTCATTTATATGGAATAGGAGCAATCATAGAGCACTTATAACAACACATATGAGAATAAAAATGAATACCTCCCTTCCCTATTTGCTTGCTGGTGGAAGCAATCGACACCAAAGATTAGAATATCAACTAGCACATGATAAATTACCATCTGATCTTCCAGGTTAATTTTTTTCTTTTAAAAGTACACAAAAAAAGCTTTCATCTTAATTTCTGTTCAGAATGGTGAGAGACAGTTCTTTGCCATGGTATAGGTATCTATACACTTAGAAGGCAGTTGTAGTAAAAACGATTGTGCTCTAATATTACCTGGACTACCAAGGGGGTTCAAATCACTGATTCTGTGCTCTTTGTCCTCTGATGAAAAAAAAAAAAAAAAAGCAGATACAGCAATCATTTAAAAACAGCTTCAGAACATGAAGTGCAAGAAAAGTATAAAAGAATAAACAACAATACCAGAAAAATCTTACCACTTTAAAAAATTTCAGAGATGTAAATTGAAACTTGCACCTGTTTTAAGGTGCTGCTGAGCTTTCATTGTAAATATATGGCCTTGTACTGTTACAAGACCAACCATTAATGTCTGTCTCTTGGGGAGCTAATCTGCATGGTTGTTCCTTAATTTGAATGCAGTTGTGACTAGATTAGGAATGATCATTCTTTTCTTTACCTCCTCTGTTTAGTGTATTGCTTCTAATTTAGATACAAGTAAGTAAGAAATTGATTAATTATAAAATAGAAGGTGACCTGGGGAAAGAAAGACAAGAAATAGCTAATGTTTTTATTAGTCCTGACAGAGTTAGATTGCTCCTAGCTGATTTACTGAAGACTCAGGTTATGTTCTTGCATTCATTTTACTAAACACAGGAAGTAGCTAATCAGAAGCAAATTACTCCACTGCCATAATTTTCCACTAAAGGGGCATCATCCTTTAGACTGCAGTGATTTCAGGAGGAAAAAAGTATTGAGGTGGAACTCATAGGAACTGAACAAAATCTTTAATTTAAAGTCTGATTTGATTTAAATACAGATCTCTCTGTATTTGCTTTCTATCCCTGGCAGGAACTAGTAAACTACTTTCTCTTGAACTCAGCTCTGGTGAATGCAAAATTGAATGGGGAAATGTGATTCTGTTGCAGGTTATTTTCTCCATGTTGAAAATCTTGTTCAGCTTGAGGAAGAAGACCTAGTGGCCTGGCCAGCAGCTGCCGCTCCTGAAAACCCAGTTAGCTAGGTCACTAGCTTAGGAGGACTCTGGTGAGATGAGCTGAAGAATGCTGATGGTTTGCAGGTTCCTCTACTGCTTTCTAGGCAGGTTGTTGAAGAGACAGGTAAGTATGCTAGCTTGCATCATTGACCAGGATCTGTTATTCTTCTCTATACCTTCTGTTCAGACTTCCTTAGATTTTGAAGTTCCCACAAAGTGTTGGGTTTTTTCGTTGTTTTTTAAATGCTGATTTCTGATGGAATAATTACTTTTTTTTTTTTTTTTTTGGCTCCTTCTGTATTGGCTGGTGATGATCTATACATGGCTGATTAATCATAGTGTCTGCTTTGTGTTTCCAGTTCTGGTAAGAGCACATTTCTGAAGTGCTCTAGTTTGGCTTAAACTGTACCAAGCGACCCAGTGTGATACCTACTGTGGTCCATGAATATATAAAGAGTTCCACATCCATTTATGTCAGGTTATGCTAAGGACTTAATGTGATTGCAAAGGGAAGGGAGGGGATCTGCCCGGAGAACAAAATGTGGGCTTGCTGAGGAACTCATACACAAAATAAGACTCTAGAACAGGTGGATGTATATATATATGTAAGCGTTTTACAGTTAGATTCCTTTCCTCACATGACTTAAATATGGGCTCTATGCAATTGTATTTTATCAAAGGGATAAAAGCTTCCATTGTAAAATTTTGGTGTGTTCATAAGTGGCCTCATCTTGCAAAGACAAATAATAGCTCTGTGAGTGAGGAGAAAGCAAATCTGTACTCCAGGGAGCCAGTTTTTAAAGAAGCATTCCTCAAACAATCCCATAGGACAACTGAGTTAATGAGAAGCTCTTCACATCTTTTAATCTTGTCCCACCCACTAAGTTTAACAGCATTTTCAGCTTTTTCTATTCTTCCTGAGAAACTGTACTTAGAAAATAATTTTCCTCTTCTTCCCTCCTCATTTCTCCTCTGTCTACTGGAATACTTTTCATCGTTTTTTCTTTTGATTATAAGGGATCCTTTAGGGCAAGTAACTGAAATCAAGGACTTCTCACAAATTCGGTTCTTTTAATGCAAAACTACAAAATTCTGCAGCCTCAAGAAAACAACTGCTTCCTTTCATCTCAGATAAGACACCACAATAATGTAACTACTAAGTGACTGGATGGGTCCCTGGCAAATTACAGCTTATGTAGCTACAGTTTGCTCTTAATCGGTCATTCATCTAACAATATTTACCCATAGATTTAATACCACATATTTGTGATTCAGATTAATGCTTTACTTACTAATATCTGTACCTTAGACGACTAGAAGTCAGACTGAACTGTGAGAGTTTCAGATTCAATGCTACACATGAAAAGACTTTTAATTTTAATTTATGGAGAGAAAAAGACAAAACAAACCACAAACCAAACAAAACAACAACAACAAACCATCAACCAAACCGCAAACCAAAATAACTAAAACCAGACCTTTCCAACACAATTACAAGAGACAAGATATTGTTTTTTTCTAGCTCAGTGATATTGCTCAATCAGCTTAGCAACTCTCCAGTCCAGTGATCTCAGTGGCTCATGATTCTTTCTTGCTGGGTTGCTTGAACTGCTGCAAATGACCTAAAGAAAACTCTTAGGTTCATGCTCTGCAAAACATACAAACAGACTTTATTTGTAATATATGGGATACAGGTTCATAAAACTAGTGAATGCAATTTAAACTTGAGAGCAGATTGTCACAGGTAGATCACCTCGGTTCTGTTTGTCTCTTGCCTCATAGTAAATCTCTTTAACTTGCAACCCAGACTTGCATTGCAGAATCAGGATGATAATTTACCTTCAGATTTTAGACAGCTAGTTATAACTTTCGTTCTTGACAGACATCTGATCCATATTTAAAAATGAGTACATCCAGCCCTAAATTTTTTCTTATATCTTTGTGCAATATTTAAAAATATTGACAAAGAAACACATTTTATTTGAAAATTTATTTAGTTTTAATGTAAATGTATAGCCATGCAGCACATAACAAATACCAAAAGCATTGGTTTTCCTTCCTTGTCCTGCCTCACATCATTTTGCCTAAAAAATATCATTAAATATCCATTGCCTGGTGTAAATCACTGGTTGTAAAATGTAGTCAGTTATCTCACAATTAATTGATTTCTGCAACCCTGGCTTATCTTGCTAGCAGATTTTTCTCAATCTTTCTATCAAAGTTGGGGGCAAGGAAGAGGCAGTCAGATCCTTACTGACTAAAGGCTGTTGTAAATGTCTGCAAATACTTGAAAGTTGCAGGTAGAATGGGGAGAGATACAAATAAGGGATGTACCAAAACAAGGTTTTCCCAAAATAGGCAGGCCATCTCAAAAAGCACATTGAATAACCATATTTAACCTATTGTTCTGGGTACAATGGAATCACTGATACCAAAAAACCTTTCCATATGCACCAAGACTCCCCCATGCTAGCAAACGATGAAGGCAAGTAGACAACTTGGAAAGCTTGTCAGTATCTTTAAGAGACTTCAACTATTGCATGAGATAACTCAAGTACTTAGAGTCAGAAGTTGGAAGTTCAGAGTCAAATTTAGCTTATTGTTGTGAAGAAACATTTTCAGACATCTCAAAGGAAGTGTGCTGAGTAACTGTCTGGAAAAAATATCTTTGCAGAAGTGTTACAGCTAGGTATTCATGAAGCAAGATTATTTTTTAAGGCTTTTTTGATGCTAAAACAGGCAGTGTTGTGGTAATTGAGGCAGGATACAAGAGCACAGATGAGAGATTTAGTGTTTGTGACAAACGCTGTCAATTCAGGCACAATGTATCAAGATTTCAGTTGCTTTCTATGAAGGAAAGATGCTTCAAAATGAAAAACAATGCCCAATAAGAGTCTTTCCTGTAATGCTTGCTCACTTTGAAAAGTCACTTTGCTTTCATTGAGAAACAGAATGTTATGGAGAGGAAATGTCTGGCAAAGACAAGAGGAAGCAACAGCTATTGCAACGCAATCCCCACCCTCTGGAAAGAAGAGAATGATCAGTGTTAGTCACACAGCAAAGATACAAAAGATATCAATAGCCTGCTAAATTTGTGATTTTTGTAGCCCTGGTAGTCCATCTCAGACCTGAAGTGAACCAACACTGTCTAACCAACTCCTAATTTATGCATCCACACTAGTCTCCAAAATGCAAACAAATCTGAAACAAAATCAGTGTCCTCTCTTGAAAGTGAAATGAGCATGACAGCAGTTCAGCTGGGTAATCGTGGTTTGAATATATCTTGAAGTTAGGACATCCTGTTTCCTCTGATCTTCTATATTCCAATGAGACTTCAGCAGCCAAGAGCCTGTAAGAGCTGTGAAGCAGTAAGTTAAATGGTTGTCTGGAATTTGTTTGTTAGAAAAAACTTTGATGAAGACACCTGGGCACCTTATTGCACGATCTGTGCCCACCTCCCTTCAAGCAGTATCTTCACCTCAATTAAAAGGTGCCGTTGAGTGTAAATATAGACATACCCACAAGCAAACTTGGGTGGTTACTTTATGCAGCAAATTCATGATGGCACAGGGCTGTGCACTAGCCAGTCAGCAAGGTGTGCTGCCAGACCTGCTGGCAGAATTGCAAACCAGGTACTGAAAGATTTGCTGTTAACTCATGTTACTAAGATTAGAGCCAGCTTGAAATTGTCTACCCATACTACAGTTAAACTGCTGAAGATCAGTGTGTCCTTGTTCTAAAGTCTTTACAAATGCAAGAGAACATCTCTATATAAACAACAGCGTACCGAGTTTGTTTGTTTTTTTTTTCTCAAGACTAACTGCAATCACACTGACAATATACGTATTATCTCAACCTGTATGATAACAATAAAACTTATTCTATGGAACTTGTCAAGTGACAACACAATTTCTTCCTGCCTCAACCATGCAAGGTGATAAGAGAAAAACATAGCATTTAATTATAGAAAGATATGGAAACAAATCTGGACATCCCTAAATCCATGGGTCCAGATGGGATGCATCCACAGGTGCTGAGGGAGCTGGCTGAGGTCATTGCTGGACCGCTCTCCATCATCTTTGCCAAGTCTTGGGAAACTGGAGAGGTGCCTGAGGGCTGGAGGGAAGAAAATGTCACTCCAGTCTTCAAAAAGGGCAAGAAGGAGGACCTCAGTAACTATAGACCTGCCAACTTCACCTCCATCCATGGGAAACTGATGGAACGACCGATCCTTTGTGCCATCTCAAGGCATATCAAGCATAAGAGGGTCATCGGGGCAGTCAACATGGCTTCACCAAGGGGAAGTCGTGCTTGACCAACCTCATTGACTTTTATGAGGACATAACAAGATGGATGGATGATGGCAGAGCGGTGGACGTGATCTACCTTGACTTGAGTAAGGCATTTGATACAGTCTCCCACAGCATCCTTACAGCTAAACTGAGGGAGTGTGGTCTGGATGACTGGGTAGTGAGGTGGACTGCAAACTGGCTGAAGGGAAGAAGCCAGAGAGCCATGGTCAATTGGGCGGAGTCTAGCTGGAGGTCTGTATCTAGTAGAGTGCCTCAAGGGTCAGTACTGTGGCCTGTATTATTCAATATATCCATCAATGATTTGAACAAGGGAATAGAGTGCACTATCAGCAAGTTTGCTGATGACACCAAGCTGGGAGGAGTGACTGACACACCAGAAGTCTGTGCTGCCATCCAGAGAGACCTGGACAGGCTGGAGAGTTGGGCCAGGAAAAGTTTAATGAAATATAGCAAGGGAAAGTGTAGAGTCATGCATCTGGGTAGGAAAAACCCCAGGTTCCAGTATAAGTTGGGGAATGACATATTAGAGAGCAGCATAGGGGAAAGGGACCTGGGGGTCCTGGTGGACAACAGGATGACCATGAGCCAGCACTGTGCCCTTGTGACCAGGAAGGTCAATGGCATCCTGGGGTGTATTAGAAGGGAGGCGGTTAGTAGGTCGAGAGAGGTTCTCCTTCCCCTCTACTCTGCCCTAGTGAGACCACATCTGGAATATTGTGTCCAGTTCTGGACCCCTCAGTTCAAGAAGGACAGGGAACTGCTGGAGAGAGTCTAGCGCAGGGCAACAAAGATGATGAAGGGAGTGGAGCATCTCCCTTATGAGGAAATGCTGAGGGAGCTGGGTCTTTTTAGCTTGGGGAAGAGGAGACTGAGGGGTGACCTTATTAATGTTTATAAATATATAAAGGGTGAGTGTCACGAGGATGGAGCCAGGCTCTTCTCGGTGACAACCAATGATAGGACAAGGGGTAATGGATTCAAACTGGAACACAAAAGGTTCCACTTAAATATGGAAGAAACTTCTTCTCAGTGAGGGTGACAGAACACTGGAACAGGCTGCCCAGGGAGTCTGTGGAGTCTCCTACTCTGGAGGCATTCAAAACCTGTCTGGACGCCTTCCTGTGTAACCTCATCTAGGTGTTCCTGCTCCAGCAAGGGGATTGGACTAGATGATCTTTTGAGGTCCCTTCCAATCCCTAACATTCTGTGATTCTGTGATTCTGTGAAATAGGAAACTGAACTCCAGCTTTTTTTCTCCTCAAGGAGGGTGTCATAATAGTTCTTCTGAATCTAGAATGAGTCTGCAGTGTTTGAGTGGAGCAAGGAGGAGTTAAGCAAATGTTAAGTGGATAACATGAGTCAAGGACATCAGAGAAAGTAGTAAACACACCCTTATCAGTCAGCCATTCCAAAAGCTGAGCTGTTGGTCCTAAGCATTCATTTCAAAACTGCTTCTATCATGGATTAAAGACTGAGCAAGCAAGGCAGGCTCTTAAGTCTGGTGAGTTGGCTGGTGAGGACAACAGGAAGCATCCTTCTTCCCACTCATAGTCACAACCCTTGTTAATGTCAGCACTTTGAAGTAGATAAGTCACTAATTCAATTAATCCTGAAGAAATGTTTCCATCTTTCCAATCTTTGTTTTCTGAGTATCTGTTTCAGCTTTGTTTAATTGAATGTTTAATACATTATTTGGAGATATTTTATCGCATGTTTATGATCATTGGATTTGCTGCTCATACTTCCAGATTTTCCAGAAGCATCAACTTTCCTCATGTATTGCACCAGGTGATGAGTGGAGGCAAGTACACCAGGATTTAGAGACTGAAATTTTTATTGAATTCAGCAGGAACTGTCCTAATGGCTGGGCTGTGTAGGAGCTATGAAGGATACTCCAGCAACTGTCATGTCAAGATGAGGTCTCTTCATTCAGTTTTACCCCAGAAATTGTATGTTTCCAAGCATTTGAACTGCTCAGATAAAGCACTAATTTTTCTCATCTGAAAAACAAACAAACCAACCCCCAAAACCAACAAGAAATGAAGCACTTTCTGGTCTCTTCCTTTAGCTGCTCTGCTGTGACCTCATTATCACAGCATCACTGAACATGCTGATAACACTTCTTATCTCTGTGAGTGAAAGAATCCTAACACAAAGCATCAATGTCTCTGCCAGTGCCAGAACTGCTGTTACTTCAGAAGAGTGCAAGTGAAAGTGCAGAAGGCTGATTTAACACATAGCTCATTTGATCTAAACTTCAGGCAGCTAACAGAACAGGAAACTGTCCCCTGAAGTACTGAGCATCGTATTTTGAAGTTGAAAACCTTGCTCTCTGCTGCCTCAGTCTCTTTACAAATCAACTGTAGACATTATATATGCTTGCAACAGTTTGTGTAACTCTTAACAGTCTTGTACTTAACAGTCAGTTACTTTCCAAGGCTTAGTCGAATATGGGTTTCTTTTTGCTTTTCTGCTGCTTTCATTGTTTTTGGAGTCAGTGCTTCTACACTAAATAAAAACTGAAGGAATATATTTCTTTCAAAACCTAGTGTCCAGGTTTGAACCCAAGTAATCGGGTACTGTTAAAAAAGTTTTTACATGGAGTTTTAAAAACGCATTTTCATTAGTCAGCATGGAAACACTAAAAAAAATTCTGGTCCAGCTCTTACCTCTGTCGATTTATATTCCACCTTGAAGTCATGTATGGTGAAAGAGGGTAACATCTTCAACCAGCAAAGGCATCTGCAAAATCAAGATTTGTTCAAGGGCCTGACATCTAAGTTCCCAATACAAGAGCAGAGGTATGACACAAGTTAATTGGAAGCACTGACTTTCAAATGCTGAAAATCTAGCAGGCGAGGTAAAAAGCCAGCTTGGTTGAGCAGAGATCTTCTTCTTGAAATACAATGAAAATAAAAAAATTACACGGTCAGTGGAAGCAAGGTTAGGTAACATGAGAGGACTACAGAGATGCTGCTTGCCACTGTAGGGAGGAAATTCATGCTGTCAAAGATTAATTGGAATTGAAGCTGGCCTTTACTGTGGAGGACAATAAAAAAGACTTTTTAAAATATATTAATGGCAAAGCCAAACTAGAAAAAACATTGGCCCGTTACTTGATGAGTGTGGTCACCTTATTAACTGGGTCATAGACAAAGCCAAAATGTTTAATGCTTTCTTCGTCTCGGTCTTCAACACTGAAGATGGACTAGGGGACCACCGTAATGCTAGGTTAGAAAACCGTGGAGGCAAGAACGATAAACTCCCAATCAATTTGGAATTTGTATGGAATTTGCTACTCCAGCTAGATCCCTTCAAGTCAATGGGACCTGATTGGATTCATCCAAGTTTGTTCAAAGAGCTTGCTGACATCATAGCAACATCTCTCTCTGTGATTTTTCAACACTCCTGGGAATCTGGAGAGGTCCAGGATGACTGGAAGCTGGCAAACATTGTACCAATCTACAAGAAGGGCAACAGGGATGACCCTGGCAGCTAGTCGTTGGTCCCAGCCAGCACAGGTTCATGAGGGGAAAATTGCTTGACAAACTTAATTTCTTTCCACGACAACATTAGCCACCTAGTTGACCAAGGGAAGCTTGTCAATGTGATATTTTTGGATTTCAGTAAAGGCTTTGATATTGTCTCTCACAGTATCCTTCTGGACAAGATGGCCAGCACACAGCTGGATAAACACACAATGCAGTGGGTGAGCAATTGGCTGACAGGCTGGGCTCAAAGGGTTCTAGTAAATGCGGTTATGTTGGGCTGGCAACCAGTCTCTAATGGGGTTCCACAGTGATCCATCTTAGAGCCAGCACTCTTCAATGTCTTCAGAAATGACTTAGATTCAGAACTTGAGGGACTGTTTAGTAAGTTTGCTGATGACACAAAAGTGTGAGGAGCTGTTGACACTCTCTAGGGCAGAGAGGCCCTATGGAGAGATCTGAACAAATTGGAGAACTAGGCAATCACCAACTGCATGAAGTTCAACAAGGGCAAGTGCTGGATTTTGCACCTGGGACATGGCAACCCTGGCTGTACATGCAGACTGGGGGATGAGAAGATGGAAAGCAGTTCCATGGAGAGGGATCTAGGGGTTCTGGTCAATGGCAATTTGAACATGAGCCAACAATGTGTCCTGGCAACCAAGAGAGTCAACCATGTCTGGGGGTGCATCAAGCACAGCATTGTCAGCTGGGCGAGAGAGGTGATTGTCCTGGTCTACTCTGCACTGGTGCAGCCTCACCTGGAGCACTGTGTGCAGTTCTGGGCACCACAGGATAAAAAGGATATTAAGCTACTGGAGGTTGTCTAGAAGAGGTCTACAAAGTTGGTGAAGGTTTTGAAGAGGAAGCCATATGAGGAGCAGCTAAAGTCACTTGGTTTGTTCAACCTGGAGGAGACTGAAGGGAGACCCCATCCCAGTCCACAGCTTCCTCACAAGGGGAGGAAGGAAGAGTAGATGCCAAACTCTTCTCTTTAATGTCCGATGACAGAACCCAAGAGAATGGCAGGGAGATGTGCCAGGGAAGGTTTAGGGTGGACATTAGGAAAAGGTTCTTCCCCCCGAGAGTGGCGGAGAACTGGAACAGGCTCCCCAGGGAGGTGTCACGGCCCTAAGCCTGTCAGTATTCAAGAAGAGACTGGACAACGCCCTCAGACACATGGTGTGAACTGTGGAGTTGTCATATGAAGGGACAGGAGTTGGACTCGATGATCCTCATGGATCCCTTTCAATTCAGAACATTCTATGAGTCTATGAATTCTAAGCTGGAGTTCTCATTTCTTTCTAGATTAATGCTCCTTTTCCCATTTCCACATTAGGTGCCTTGTCACAAATCTCTCATTGATGAGCATTTTAAACAGAAGTGAGGAAAAATACTTGATTAAATTTGTGTTTTACAATTTTTCTCATTTTGATGGAGATCTCCAAAAATCAAATTAAGGCTATTTTGAATCTGCTGCTGAACAAGAACAAACAAATCCATTTCCTTCACCTCCAAAATGCTGAGTAATTTAAGAGATATCAGTGGAATGAACTAGTGAATTCTTCATTTAGGGTTGTTACTGTAGCAACGCACTCAGCGTTTACACCTATGAGGTGGATGTGAGCTCTGTTATGTTGTTTATCCCCTTGCATATTCCCTTGCACAGCAATCATAAAGCAATATCTCATCTACTGGAGTGTAAAGAAAATAACCTTGTTTACTATCTGAAGAGTTAAAGACACTTTTGAAAAAACTGGAGAAGGCTACTATGCTTGTAAGTGTTGTTTTGTAAACAGCAGCTGGAACCAGCCCATGATGAATATCAAAAAGAAAGAATTTGTTTGTACATTAGTTACATAAATTATATACCAAAGAATGAAAGACAGTAGGAGTTAACAGTGTGGAAACTTCCAACTACGTATGCACAGAGTTTCCACAAACCTGAATTTCTGTTCAGTAAAGCTTTGTTATTTTTTATGTCCACTGAGGTAGCTCTATTGATAGCTTATGCATTAGTGATGGAATAGCTGAAAACTGCATGCAGTTCTGCAGACAGTTGAAAATTATTAGTAGTGGAAATTGCTCTACTCCCTTTAGACCTCATCTTACTTATTAATATCTATACATAGTAGTTATACCTATGACAGAGTGCAATACTGGTGCAACAAAGCAGACTTGCTTTCAATTCCCCCTACTTTTAATTTTATTGTGAAACTTGGCTGGAAAATCAGTGGCAGAATGTGAAACAATGCAAATTATTTGAGACAAAGTAAAATTGAATAAGGTGGTAGGAGATTATTTTGATTAGATATTCAAAATAAACTAGCACATGAGTCTCACCACTGAAAAAAAATACAATTTATCAGCGTATCTCTTTCAGAACATACACTGGACTACTCTCTATACCACATCTCTGTTGTGAAAAGAAGCTTAAAAAATAGTTATTTTTAACATACATCAGTAGACGATACATGACAAATTCTGCTGCAGGATGTTTGTAGAGAAGATTTCTTCCCTCGCACTCCTTTGGGGATACTGAGCCAATTCTCATATGTCTTATCTTGTTTCCATCAGTGAAAGTAAGCACTCTGTCCATTCCTGTTTGAGAACCTCTGAAAATCTTTCACAGTACCAGACAAGACAGCTTACTTTCAGATCTGTGAGGCTGAAGAGCAATTCTTTTTTTGTGTAGTAAGGTGACAGCAATAAAGTAACATTGTCTTAATAATCACAGGTAAGTAGTATAAGGAGCCACAGTTACTCATTCTTTGTATATCACTTTTTGAGAGTCAAAACCAGAAATTCATCCCTGGGATACAGGCAATACCCTATAATCTGATCCTCTAGTGTCCATGTTCTGCTTGAAAAAAGGTATCAGTGCCTGTGGTTTTAAAAGGAACTGGACACAGTTGCATTTTGTGAACTATGTATTCTAGTTTCTATCTTAGCTATAGTAAAAATAATGTCCAGACAGGGAACCTGAGGGGAGGTGCAGATGAATACCTAGGACCTGTACTAGGACATTTACATCTAGGACTAAATCTTGAGAGCATCAAATGACTCTCAGTGGGTCAGCTCTGGACATGCTTACAAGGACTTTGGTACCTGGGAACACCCCCATCCAGCTGGCTTTGGGTTCTCAGGGTCAGGCAGCAGTTGAGAGAACACTTTCTACCAATTTGGAGATAGGGGTGTAGATACATTCTCTTCTTGGGAAGGATGTGCCAGTGAAGACAGCTTTGACCCTAGCATGCCAAGAGACACTCACCAGTTTCCCCACCTACGGGACCATTGCTTTCCACAGGCTGAGCTCATTGCTCAGTCAGGAAGGACCAGATCACCAGAGACCTCCCATTTGAACCAGTCCTGCTGGGTTTTGCTTAGATGGGTTAGGACAGGCTCACGCAAAGAACTCTGCTAGCAGGTAGGTGTCAAGGGGCTGTGGGAGCCACTGGAGACAGGCCACATGGGGCAGCAGGTGTCCACAAGCCAGCAGGACCATACCCTTCTCTCCCGTCTCACATGAGGCACAGCCTCACTGCACTTCAGTAAGCCAAGCTTAAGGAGAGCTGGTACCATGATTGTGGCCCAGGGCTGGTCACAGTCCAGCAATAACCAGGTGAAGCTGCAGCTATGAGACAGTTCTTGAGGGACAGTGGGAAATCAAGATGGCAAGGCAAAGTCTGGGTCAGTAATGCAAAGGCAGAGCACAGACATACCTGCAACAAGGCATGGGCACAGGCTGCTGACAGGCAGCAGAGAGAGCAGTTTTTTCTGCTGGCACAGCTCCAATAACTGGCTGTGGTCAAATCCAAGTTCTTAAGCTAACCTGACCTTCCTTCCCAAGCAGATACAGCCTGAGGGAGACAAATCATTTTCTTGTTCGAGCACTTTGATGAGTAAGCAGCAAAAGGACTCTGCTGTGCTGCAGGATCCATTAGAGAATGGGTTTCCTTTCCTGATTCTGCTCCTCCCCAGTAAATCCTCCTCCAGACCGAGCTCTCCATTAGAAGGCAAAGTGAGAAACTTACAGTGTTCCCTATAATAGTGAGGAGTGAAGGCTTTAACTTCTACCTTGACAGGGTTTGTAGAGGATCATTTTCATCTATGGGAAATTGTTCTCCAAGTGAGAAGAGTTTCAAAGATTAATAGTTGATTTTTGCCGATTGCCTGTTCCACTAGGCAGACTCCTGATCTACCATTTAAGAACATGTTATCTGCTTGCTTTATTGCAGACTTCTTCCCACGCAGTGAATTCTCATCAGCTCACAGGAGCAATATGTTCCTCATCAAGTCTTTTCATTTTAATGTTTTTTAATAGGCTTTGCTTCTTTGCCCAAACCTCATCCCCACTGCTTCCTCAACAACCTGCATCAAGGTAAAAATAATTTTCCTTTTCAAATTTATTCAGTTAGCAGAGACTCATGAAAACTGGAAGTACCAAAATGAATTTGGACTCTGTACAACATTTACAGTATTAGATACAGTGTGTGGTTTGTCAACAATGCTCAAACATGTATTTCCATGCCTCTGCACACAGACCATAATCCTTGTGAAAGTACAGATCCTGTCCTGGAACACTACCATCCATAGTATTCTTTGGAAAAGAAGAGACTATGAGATTGTAAAGGATTGAGTGCTGTTTCACTTGCAGAAAGCCTCTGCTGAACTATGACTCATTACAACATACCCCCAGTTGGTGCCATTTGGATGAAATCCACTTGTTACTCCTGTTCTTCTATATATTCATTTTTATCCTTGTTCTTGTTTCAGTAACGATACATTACTATCCACTTATATGTTCTTTTTCTGTTGAAAAAGAACTATTGAACTTGATAAAATCTGACTCAGATAAACACTGTGCTTTACTTTATATAACAACCCAAAGTCACAGGCTAACTTAAGTGGATACAATGCTATATAGTCTTGCTGGACAGAAAAAGATTAAATATCACTCATTTACTAGGAAGGTTGTTGTCACCAAATTTGCTTCATTTCCAGTTCTCTGTATCTTGGTGCTCTGGACTGGAGAAGCAGGAGCTCTCTAAGCCTCTAATCCCACCTCACTGACCTCCCTCAAATCTGCCTCATAATTCTTCTTGAAAGAAATGTCCCTCCCACATGCAAGTGGAGATGAAGTTGTTGTGTTTTCTACCACTGTCTCATTTCTCTTGAGTAACATTTATCAAAGTGTTTATTTGTTCTCTTAGTCTCTACACATGAATTTTCAGCTGTATTTTGTTTATTTAGATGGCATTTTACATACAGAGGCCTTGCTTATGATGATGATTTTGACAGTACCAAAAGAAGAAAATCTCAATAAGGGGAAGCAAAATAAAATCATCTCTGTATGAGTCACTACAGCTGTTGTTAGTATACAACAACTCTTTAGCTCCAAAGTATGAGATTTAGTAGAAAAATCTAGATATTTGGTTCACATTTTGTGAAGATGAATAAATAAACTCGGTGCCACAGCTACTACTAGTTGCAGCTCTTGGAGAGATGTGAATGCAGATCAATCATGCTCTGTAAACACAGCTCGAACAGCTCAACACACTGAGTTATCAAGCAAAAGCACCCAATTAATGTTCAGGAGGATTAAGGGGCTGAAGAAACTGGTACAATAACAACAAAGCAAAAATGGAAAAATGTTGTGTTAGCAACTCTCACTCTGGTTCTGGCACTAATTAGAACCAGGCTATTCGCAATATCAAAGACAGTTTAGTCATATGTTTTTCTCCTATGCGATAACTAGTTCTGTAAATATGGATCTGTCAAGAGAGTATAGGTGCATGGGGAAGTATAATCCAGAGACCATCTTCTATAGAATCCTTGACTCTTCAGTATAGTTGAACAGAACATGCATCCTGCCAATACCTGTGTCATCTATGGCAGCAGTAAGAAAGAATCAGTTTAATTATGTGCTGTATCTACCACTAATTTGCTCTGTTGCCCGAGAAAAAGAACAATCATGTCAGTTATAAAAGAGCACCCAAGACTGTGCCATATTTCTGTTTCCTCTGCTTTGGAGTGGTCAGTTTTAAAACATCATCTTATCAGCTTTCAAGTGAAAAAAATAATAGTTTGGTTATTGAAAAAAGAAGGTGAAAACAAATAATTTCAGTGTTTTAACGCTGAATGTCCGCATCAAGATAACCAGACCTGGCTTTTCAAATGCCACAGACTTAATTTCCCACTGACCTGAGTGGTTTTCTGCTTGACACAAACTTCAGGCACAATGCTAAAAGGGAACTGTAGATAAGCAATCATCCCACATCCAAATCTCAAAGTTTCAAATTTGTCTCACTCCCCTTTTCCTGACTGCTATTAGTCTGTGCATTGCTTATTTCATTTTTGGTTAGGTAAAAATGCTAAAGGGGAAATGAAAGGGGGAGCAGACATTTTAACGTATTCTATTAATTTTACATAAAGGAACACATTATGCCTCAGTCTTGCTTTGCGATCCTCAGTTTGCAATAAACAGTCTCCCTATCAGAACTCCATTTCTGATCTGTCATTACCAGTGAGAACTGAATGCCTCCATACCAAGCGAAAAAAAACGCAGAGATTTCTAACTCAGATGTGTGATTTTACATCATAAATGTTTAATCACATATATCAAAACTCCTTGGTATGAGAAACACATGACCTGGAGAGACATCACCAGGATCACAACTATAACATGATATACTCCTGAACCAGCACCCTAGTTGTCTGCCTTTGACATACCACTCTTCCTACAGATTTACAGTACTCAATTCCAATTTGATTTCCAGAAACACTTCACAGGAGAATACAGAAATAGAAGACAACAAAATGGAGACCTACTTAAAACCAGCTTATTATGCAACTGATGGCCTTATAAAATGGTATAATATCAATGGTATTTATTCCATGGATTTGTCTTCAGGTAAAAAGGTGAATCTCCCATACTGATTTGTCAATGAAAGAATGCTTTGGCTAATCTAGTTCATTTTGTTTGTACTTTCATGGTATAAACAGAAGTTTTTGAAGATAAATAGGAGCTTTGTGCAAATTTTGACCAAAGGAGCACTAATAACCAATCTTAGTGAATTCCTTAGTCTCCTCACTTCCGTTTCATATCTTTCTAGCACCTGTAACCTTATGACCACACTCTTCCTCCATCTAGGTGAAACTCCTGCCAAATGAATCTCTTGTTCCCAAACTGAAATTCCAGTTATTGTTCACTCAGCTGCTTAGAGTTTTTTTTCTTGTTATCCATGTCAAATTTCTTCTTAATCTATCCAATCTACTATTTATTAAGTTAAGCTCTTCTTGCAAATCAGGCAAACCAAACACTGGGCTGCATTAGGAGAAAGATGGCCAGCAAACTGACGAAAACTACTATCCCCTCTTTGCTCAGCACACTCATGAGACTGCCCTGCAATACTGCATCCAGTCCTGCACCTCCCAGTTGGAAAGGGTTGCAGAGAAATGCGAAAAGGTCCTGTAGAGAACCATGATGGACAGAAACTCTGGGCAGCTGCCCTGTAGGGACAGGTGGAGGGAGCCGGACTGCTTAAATTTGTTGAGAGGAGACTGAGGGACAGGTACAACAAGTTAAAGATTGTGATACTAAGAACGTGGAGCTAAATGTCTCCTGCTAGTTGGAGGTTTTGAAGACCTGGCTAGACATAGCCACAGCTGACTCAGAGTCAGCAGTAGTCCTGGCTTTGAGCAGGAAGTTGCTCTAGATGACCTCCAGTATATTGATTTTTTAACTGTGATCTGATTAAGCTATGACAGCCTCAGCTGCCAGCCTCAGCCACCACTCAGAAAGTTCATTTTCAGTTCCTAGGGAGCAGATTATGCTGTGAGGCACAAGGACCACTTATTCAGCTTTAGTGATGGACTAAAAGTCAAAAAAGAAGAGCAGAGAGAATTAAGGTGGAAAAATATTAGTGGATTTAGAAATCACCTCAGCACTGCCTGTCTATTTACTTTCATGTTTGTTGTAGACAGAAATTTATCTCTCTTTTTTTTTTTTTGAGTTCCTTGTTCCAGTTCTTTTAAGTTTCGGTTTGTGACTCATTTGTCTTTGCCAACAGGCTGCCTACCTCAGCTCCTGCTGATGAAGATATTAGGGTGGCTAAATATTTGTAGTGATTTAAGCTCTGTTTTGTTTTGAGATCAGGCAAGCAAACACATTGTAGTATAAGTTATAGACAAGAGAAAAACCATCTTTTTTTACAGCATGTGTGGCTGGATTTACTGGGGAATTTAGCTCTTCCTCCTTTAGCACAGGCTGATACAACATATACTCCAGATTTTTTGTTGGAAATCAAGTATTACCCTTCAATCCTTTCCCCTATTTTCTTCAGCTTTTAGTTGGATTTCAGCCCTGACATACAGTCTTAACCTTTGTCTCACTGAAGTCAGAGGGAATTCAGTCAGTAGCCAGAAACTGGGGACAAAAGAGGAGAATAAAAGAAACCAGATCAACACTGAGAGAGAGTTAAAACATGTGCAACACATTCTGTAGGTTAATGTACATAGTAAAACACAAAGCGACTGTGTTTGCACTTTCCTAACAGGACGGTGTTGGAGAATGCTGTGTAAGAATAAATAGTTTCCAGTAAGTAACGGTAATTTTCAAGCCCGATGACTAAGTGCTCAGAGAATGCATTATTTGTTGAGAGATTAGCAGTGATCTGGTCTACCGGCTAACATAGAAATGCTAAAAGAGAGATACTCAACACCTTCCAAAGATAAGAAAATATGAGTAAATTTTCTAAAAGACATATGAGAAATGTGATACACCAGCACCAATCAGAAGTGTCTTCTTCAGCAACATTTTTACAGAGTAGTATTTTAAGTGTGTCTTAACCATATTCAAAGTGCCCTCAGGCCAGAAATGGGGTTTTCTCAAAACACCTAGAAACCCAACTCTTCCTGTGTTTTTGAAGAAAATATGCCAAGTGTACTTCTAGATAAAGATTATATTCTGGTCATTTTCATCTTAAATTTACCTTAAGTATTAGGTCTCTAGAACACTGAGACACTACTGGAAGATACACTTCCAAGATCAAAGCCAACCAAAATAATGAAGAGACAGAATCAAATTACAAAAACACCTTTTCCTCCTCTTTCATATGTGTTGTTCACCTGTTCCTGCTCTGAATACTTTGACAATTATATTGGCATTTCATGTTGTTTTTCTGTGTGAGTTGGGATTGCACTTTTCTGCTAGAGTGTTTTTTCCTATTCGGCCTAAATGTGAGCCTTTGCCTGGGATCCATTTTATAGAATGAGCTCAATTCTATAGACAGCTGGTGGATTATTGCCACTTCATCATGCTACTGGAGCTAATCAGGAACTGGTTATTGGTCTGGATTTAGAGGTTTGCAAAACGTTTTACATAAGAAGAAGGTTAGCATTGTAAAAGTTATTTCCAGCTATATCGAGGGAGTTAATGTCTTCTCTGCAGCTGAGTTTTCTCTCTCAAGTATGCTTCCATGGTAACATACACACAGCTACTGAAATGAGGAAGTTAATCTCAGAAATTAAGCTTTCCAGTTGCTAATGTTCTGCACTGAATCTTAGTTGAGATCCTAGTAGCATGTAATAGAAATCATATTTGGCAGTCTGTGTTACTTACTTTCTGATCTACTTCCAGTTATCTTCTGCTTACTTTTTAAAAAGATCACTGTACAAAAGAGACTAGTATTGAGAAAAAAATAGATTTCTAGTAGTATAAACTTAAAAGTATACACTCTAAAGGAAATTAGAATAAATCATACTTTATAGGTAATGAACCACAGAATTTTAATAAATATTCCAGGGCAGGGGCAGTAGTTGAATTACATTAGAAGGACAATATCTTGAAGAGAAAAATCTCTTTGTATCCTCAATGTTGTGCACAATCAGATATTAAAGCATGTTCTGAAAATTTCAGCCAACACCTTGTTGTTCATCAGAGTCATTCTTTTTTACTGGGATGACATCCACAAGTCCTTTGTTGAATAGCTTTGATAATAAGTGAGCTATAAGATTTTACTATTGAAAACAGAATATTCTGTGAGGACACTCCTTGAGCATCTTTCACAGTTGATGTAGAACATCCAGAAATAACCGGATAGAATAATACTTATTAAAAGCATTGGAAATGTTCTATGTCAGTGAAAAATCTTATCTGTTAGACTATTTACACGTTTTATTTATTTAACAGGCCTTGTAGGTGCAATGACTTTTTAGCTAAGGAAGTATACTCACAGTACTAGTATGAACACTTGTATTATGCAGAATGTGGCTGTGGTTTGCTCAAAAACTTCCTAAATCTGGAGAATCTCAGATTAGCATTGATGTAGTGAGATCACTTTAGCCATGTAGAATAAAAGGAACACACTGTTAGTAAATATTCACAAAAACCTTATTCTTGAGGAAATTTCCCAACATCTTACAAGAACTCAACTGCAGAATGAGAATCTACAGAGGGGTATTTAGTGGCATCTTTAACAAAAAAAATCTTTTTCCCTCTTGCCTTACTGTAGATGGATTCCAAAAAAAGCATCAGAGGAACTGCAATTGACAGATTTTTTTCACTGCAACTCCCTTTTTCCTATTCTAATCAAGTGAACAATGAGCCTGTGGTCCTGCTGAAAGTAGGATATGACCATTTTGTTTTAAGAGCTATAAATAAGGTTTAATTGGATTTGAATGGACAACATTTTTTTTGTTACTCTTAACTTATAAGTGCCTGATGTTATATAAATATTGTCGCTTCTTAATATATAAGTATGATAGAGAATACTGTTTGTCTGTTTTGATTACAAAAACAACCTTCCAAATGTGAACAGTTGCTATTTCGTCTTAGCCTGAAATGCTCAGCTTTGGGCTGCAGGAATATTTTCCATTAACATCAGTGTGACATTAACCTCCAAATAAAGTCATTGCTAAGGTCACATTTGCAAACAGATGAGGCATACACTTAAAAGACCACTTTTGTTTGCAGGCAATCTGATTATGAATCAGACCATTGCATGTCTAGCAAGCCAAATGAGCAAATGCTAGAAAATTTCCAGCACATTTTCCCTCCCCAAACAGAGATCCTGACTGAAACACTAAGTTTACTAGTAGATGAAAATCACTACTGTCATGTCCAGCTTCCATTGGCAGTGACAGAAATCAGCTGTGAGTTAAGTTATTGGCATTCATACTGCTATTCATGTCCTTTGTTCTCCACAAATGTCTAAACTTTGGGAAGTTAGGTAGTCTGCTCCCACGTTTGCAAAAGTGGAATTGTAGAGCCCTTTGAGAGTCTTTGTTTATGGTAATATGTTGATATATTCAGCTCAAAGTCATCCTTCACCAAGATGTTTGCTAGTGAAGATGCTTTGTAAATAGTCTAAACTGTTGTGATAACCTTCAGTATGGTACAGAAATTTATTAATTATACATTTTGATGGGTGAAAATAATACAATAAATCAGACTGGAACTTAAAACTTGTAGTGCCATGTAGGGTCTATTTACATTTAGATGGTAAAGGGATTGCATAAAAAAGAAAATTTTATTCCTGACCTAGGATATAGAAATAAATAAACGTTGTTACTCAGCTAACTTCAGTTTAAAACTATTTGAAACAGGTATTCACAATCCCTTTAAAGTGATATTGTATTTTATTCCTTTCTTTTTAAAATGTAACTGAAAAAAAGGACAGAAGATTACTGAAGATTATGAAAGACTCCAGGGTGGTTGGCAGAAGGATCTGTAACTCTAAAAAATCTGTTATATGCAATCCAGTAAAGATGAAATGATGGTACATGGGACACTTTTTTTCCTCACAGTTTCAGTGAATGGGATCCATCTTTTTATCAGAAAGTGGTCTTCTTTATATTTTCATATTTCAGCATCATCACAAAAAAGCTGCAGAATAACTAGACAGCTGTACACACGATAGTAACTTTTTTTATAAACAGTAGTAACTATATAATGTTCATAGGGGCTGTACAGTCAACAGCTTTCCTACATGTAGCCATACAAATCACTAGTAAAGGCTAAAGTCCATTATTTAAAGAATCAGTTTCTTCTCATTCCTTTACTTCAGTTCACCATATATTGCTCTCTTGGATAACCTGAGATCGAGCATTACAATTAAAGAAGTAACTCATTTCAACCATATTTAACAGCTCAGGAGAAAAGCAATTTTTTAGGCTCTAGGTACGTTATACTACTAATGGATTTTCATGATCTTAGGTAGAATTATTGAATTTCCCAGTACAATTTAGAATTATAATAAACATATCAGAGAATAACTACCTAAAAATGAACAAAAATGCATTACATACACACTCTTTTCATTTTTACAACTTTGATTAAGCCTTGTTCCTGCCTCTCCATTTATTTGACCACTTAAAATTTCGTGCTTACGTAAAAAAAGGTTATATCCATTTACTGTAGTTAAATTTGTGTCAGCTATATAAAAGTGCTTAATATAGGAAAGAAAAATAATCCTTGTAAAGTCATTATGAATTCCAGTAAGGAAAAAAAATAGATTTGATTTCTCCCCTTTGGCTTTCTTCTTTCCTTCCTCTCAACTTTTCCTCCAGCAGCAACACTCCAAAACATATTTCAGGTCCAAGAGAAGATGTTGTAGTTTCCAGAACCATTTGGTATAATAAGCAAAACAGGATGAAATTAAGAAGAGGAACAGGCAATTTAACACAGATCTGACCAGCAAAGTGTCATGGCAGAAGGTTGGAGGCTTATCAGTAATAGGAGTTGGAAGTTCTATAACTGTCTCATAGACAGTGTCATTGTGGTGATGCGGTGGTCCTAATCATGTCTACAGTTTTAAAAGCAAAATGAATGCGTCAACAAATGACAAAAATAACATTAGTGCATACTTGTAGTCAATTCACAGAGATTCATTTTGTTCAGCCAGACTGAAGTATTACAAGCATCCATAATGCTATTTGGAAAGTCAAATTTCAATATGTGTCACTCCTTTAAGGAAGAGCTCTGGTAGATCTGCCTCTTCAAGCGTCTCTTTTAGAATTATTTTAAGAGGCTTGGGGAAAAAAAAAAAAATAGGTTTTCTAAATAATAATTACTGGAACATCAGAGACATAATTCATTGGTTTTACAGTATCACAGTATCACAGTATCACAGTATGTTTGGGATTGGAAGGGACCTGATCCCATTACCCCTTGTCCTATCATTGTTTGCCACTGAGAAGAGCCTGGCTCCATCCTTGTGGCACTCACCCTTTATGTATTTATAAACATTAATAAGGTCACCCCTCAGTTTTCTACTTATTTGTTTTGGGAAATGATACTTGATATTCTTCTGAAGACTAGGCTTGAAAAATCAGTCTCTTAAGTGAGCCTTGAAACTTATAGGATGAAAGAAACAAGAAAGTTAGTATATCAGGCATCTTTGTCTCATAGTGGAACATAAACCAGACAGAATCTAACCTCAGATTGTTTCTCAGTATCACCTTGCAAAGTAGTAGCTGTTTAATAACCATCCTCTGGTTGTTTTCTCATTTGAAATACCTCATAATACCAAATACTAGCAGCAAATATACATTTTATTAGAGTGCTTTTGTTTACAGCTGGTTCACAATTGATGCAGTTCAAAAGCGGAACAATTACTTTCCAGCAGTCTGGACATTCTGAAATGCAGACTCATAGTGCCAAAGGAGCAATAGTATCTGGAAATTTGAGTCTGAAACTTTAGAAAGAGCTGCAAATTTTCTATTTAGGCTGACAGCACTTTGTTTAGGAAGTGTAATTACTGACCATTTTTCCTCCACTGCAAGTAACCAGTCTGTTTTTTTCAGCTTGTGTCAGCATGCATCAGCCACAGTATTGCCATACTCCTTTGACCAGTAGCTGAAAAAAATAAATTTCCTTTTTAAATTGTCTACTCCTGTCTGTTCAGTGACTTCAATTCTTTTGAAAAGGCAACTCACATTTACAGGCAATGGTCATTCATTGAAGACATTGATAAGAAAACACATGCGGAATCAGTTCTCCCATGTTGATTTTTAAATCATAGCCATAAACTCATGTGTCAGACACCTCTTCCAGATCAAGCAACTCATGTGCTTCCCATGTGGGAAGGTAGAGCAGCAGCCTAGAAATGCTGGAGGCAAGTGTTGTCCCCCATTGCCCCAGCTGTCGTGGAAAGAAGTTAGACTAGCATTTTCCCCCTGATTCTAGACTGTTTCTCTCTGATGTATAAGGACAAAGAAACCTCATTCCCACTCTGAGAAAGTGAGGAAATGAAGCAGCTGACTGCAGCCATCAGAATGTGTTTTCCAGGGTAACAATGAACAACATATCTCGGGCCTTGCAAGTATAACCCAGGTAGGGGAAGAGGAGAGATGGTGAGCCAGAACAGTTTGGCTTGTTGCAGCTAAAGCTGAAAAAGATTTACAAGGCTCCCACCGAGAGTGGCAGGCACCAAATAAAGTGAGAGCTCCTTTCTCCTTAAAATCCTTCTCAGTGTGATGCACAGTTCAGCATGTCCTCTCACACGACCCTCACATTGGCCTTTGCTACATGAGGAATGTGGGGGGAGGGACAAGGGTAGGCAATCTCCAGGCGAGGTGATGGCACAGTGGGTGCTGGAGCAGGCTGGGTGGTTGGGGAGGCCAGTGATCGGAACATGACCAGGTCTGGGGCTCCAAGGCAGCTCCCAAGCATGAGGTGAGGCCCCACTGAGGCCTCTACTGCTGACTTCTTGCTTGGCTCCTGCCCAGCATCTGCATCCAAGGTCCTGCCATGGAGAGGCAGAGCCTGCTGCTGCCCACAGGGCCCTTCCCTTCCCAGGGGAGTCCAACCCACAGTGCAGCCACCTCCATGCTACTGCTGGTCTTTCCTCGATGAGTGCCTGTAGGAGTTCCCAGTGGACAGCTCAGCTAAAGAAATGTGACGATATTGTGTAATTCATAATGCCATGCCTTATCTCCGTCTTGAGCTAAAGTATTAAATGAAAACTGCTCTGGGGAACTGAGAAAAGTACTAACAACTTTATATTTAACTGAGAATCTAAAGAAAACAGGTGAGAAAAAAACATTTAAAAAGTGTTGTCAAACACTGCAGTTTGTGGCATGTTAGCTAGACCTGTATCTACCAGGCTGTAATAGGCACAAAACAAGGCTGCACTTCCAGAACAGTGCCAGATGGAGAAAACTGGGCCCTGTCCTGCTATCGATGTTCTGTCACCCACAGGGATGTGCTGTGGGTTTGCAGCACTGGTGTGAAGTGGCTACCCCAAAGTAAAACACCAGGTTCTTTGCCTATGGCCTCACATTTCACAGTTAGAGCTGTGGCCAGCAGTGCAACTGTGATCCCTGTGGACATAAACCACAGAGTTTGTATTCCTTTCCAAACAAGGCGTGTTAATTTAAGCTGTTAAAACAAACAAACAAACAAACCTCTACATTAAAAAAAAAAAAAAAAAAAAACAACCACACAAAAAAACCCCAAACAAACCAAAAAACCGCCATCACCAAAAACCACTGAGAATCTTAGAAAACAATACACGCATATACAAAATACCCCTCCTTTTTTAAAACCAGCCTGCATTTCTGTTTGCTGGGATGATTCGAAGATAGATAACCAGTTTAGGAAATGTGGGCACTTGAGCTGAAAAATTTGTTGACCAACTTGTTGCCACAAGAATTATGGGAGATTTGGGTAGCCTGCACTGAGCCTCAGTAGCCACTGGGCGAGTGACTTGTGTGAAGGCTGTTGCAACTCCAGTGATGTCTTTGGTGCAGGAAGAACAGGTAAAGGACAAGAGTCTCACGGCAATTTTACAGTTTTGTAGATTTATTTGTAGCTTCTGTGCGATACTTCAGAAGAATTTATCAATTCAGTTGCTGATGGATTCATTTTAATCTCGCCTCCTGCTTTTTTGACCTATGTGATGAGTAAATCATCCACAGGCCTGAGCGACAATTGACACCTTGCAACAATTGAACATGAAATAATTAATTCTTGTGAACTGTCCTATGTTGCCATGTGAACAGGTATACAGGTTCAAACTATAATACAGACAAAAGGATCTAGCTGGTAGAATTAAGCTCCAGCAAATGTTGGTCTCAATGAGAGTTCACAACCACCACCACAGTTTGTCAACAGCAGCCAGATTAATTTTGTCTGACAGAAGAAAAACAAGTAGGTGGAATCACTCATGTGGCAGTGTAATGAAAATGCACAGTAACAAAGCTTATAACATCTGTGGTTAGTAAAGGCAGCTTCTGCTCCTAGACCATCATGTTTATTAAGAGAACTTTACAATGCACCCAAGACATAACACACTTTTATCAGATACTGAGAGGTGAACTACAGGCTGGGTCTCCAGTTCTTTATTTAGACTAATTAGTAACCTGTATATACTGAGCTTCACTTGGACATCTATTCAAGGTAGATATGTGGCACTAAGTTGGAGAATCAATATAATTTTTTATATTTGATTACCCATATTTTAAAGGTATGCCCATCTTACTGCACATCATTTCTTTCCACCACAACAGAGCCTTTCTGGTTTTCTTTCCCAGACACAGCTGCACTTCCAGAACTGCTCTGTGATTATCCAGTTTAATTCTTATTAATCCTGAGAGAAGCTTTGTGTTTGCCTCACATGCCAAAACCCAGTTCACAGACTTGAAACTTTCCCAAATATATCCCTTATCCATTCTGGGAGTGATGGGATACTTAGTATCACACCTCAGTGTGTTTAAACCATAGCTAGGCAACTCTTTTGAAACTCATCAGATAAATAGCTAGCCCAAATTTTGTACATGTTTGAAGAAAAGTCTCACAGCTTAGTGTTCAGAGCAGTGTTGAAATTTGGGTGTAAATTATTTTCCTCTTCCTTGTGCTATCTGTCATCATGCTTCAAAAGGAAGAAAATACAGGAAAGAATAAAAATGAAAATTCTGTTTCCCAGAGATTTTATACAAAGTTTTCCTTTAACAGTGTGAAGTATTTTAAAATGGAAATAAACCCAATCACCTAGCATTCCTAGCTGTGTCAGGCAGTTATGGCCTGCATTTATTTACATGTACATAAGTTGTAGCTCTACAAAATGGAAACAGAAAATAGGCTAAGATTAAACATTCAGATCAACAGTTGTCAGACCTTGTCAAATGCTGAGGTTTACATGGGGCAAGCTAGAGTAAATTTATTGATTTTGAATTTATAAAGGAAACATTATAACTGTTGAATACAATTATGTGATTTAGAGTGCCTAGGGATTATGATTGAGAGACTTCAAGTTATTTCAGTTCAAATCAGCTTTAGCTGTCAAGCAACTATGACTCCTACAGAATATTTTTCTGATCTACATGTCTGTGCCTTTAGAGCACAAGCAGATAGACAGCTAGAAGCTGATAAAGAACACTATAAATCTCTCATTTATTAATTTCTGTGGGCTATGATACAGATTATCTGGATTAATCTGAGAGATGTACATCTAGCGGAAGAACTCAGAGAAAGCATTTATGCAGTGGGTGTTGACACATAGCAGAGTCCTGAAAGTCATTGGCTCTCCTGTTACCATGTGAGTGAGTGTCTCTATCCTTGAGAAAGAATATTTAATGAAAACCATAAATCTTCAATATACTTTAATCTAGTTTGCACTATACATCATTGTTCATCTTCTTTTGCCAACTGTTATCCTCTGCATTATTGACACCACTTGAGCATTTAGCTAAAGTGGTGTTTAATATTAAACTAGTCCGTTCATCACTTTCCCTGTCATCATATTCTTCGGCACTCAAAAATATCTCTTCATTAGAATTAACACTAACAGTTCCTTTAATAGATGTTAGGTATGCTAGGTCACTAATCTAACAGTCTTTGCATTGTCTTCTCAGTATCGGTTAGCTTCATGTATTAATACAAACCCTTTTTGAACTGAAGATGTGGGGGTTCACAGTTACAAGTCACTAACTGTGT
Source organism: Patagioenas fasciata (assembly GCF_037038585.1). NCBI lineage: Eukaryota > Metazoa > Chordata > Aves > Columbiformes > Columbidae > Patagioenas > Patagioenas fasciata. Next base: position 83,894,360 of record NC_092521.1, read on the forward strand.
AGCATTTGCTGATTTGTTAAGATCATTATGCATTCATCTTTTGTCAGTGAAGAAATTTTGGAAAAACCTTTAAAAATCCACCTATCACACACATATAAAGGCAAACCTGTCCCCCCAAAAAACCCAAACACAAACAAAACAAACAAACAAACAAACAAACCAAACAAAATAAAACACAAAACACAAAAAAACCACAAACAAACAAAAAAAACCCAACACGATAACTTGATTTTAATTCTATTAAAAACAATGAAATAGGTTCTTACAGCAGTACAGAAAGTGTTTTCAAATGTTTCAGTGCACAGATTGAGCTGAACTTGAACCCATTGTGTTAATTTGCAGTTAAGAAATATGGTAGTCTATAGCTGAGAGGGGTCTTAACAGTGAAGATAAATCTTAACAGAAACTATTTCTTGTGGTAAACCGACAGATCTGTATTCAGCTTCAATGGGCTTCTGTCTTCCTGTTACAGAGGTGAATTAAGCACTACTGAAGAGCTTGTTAGCTTTCAGCAAAGTGCTCTGAACTGTCAAGAGAGACCTGCAAAGATATCTAGATTTACAGACCAGAGCTGCCAAAAATCTCCTGGCTGGTAGGATTTGCAGAGGCACAACGCTTAACTATGAAGCACAATCAATTGATTCTTAAGTGGCCATCACTTGCGAAGTAGACAGTCTGTTCATTAGTGGAAATGATGAAGAGTGAGATGTTAACAGAGAGTATTTTACTGCCAGCTTTCTCACAGCTTCAAGGGGAATATGCAGAGGGAAAGCGAGCCTTCAGAGCCTTCATTCCTCATCATTACAGCTACATCCTTAGAAATGCAAAGAAAGCAGAGTATCAGCTTTGATGACTTGCAAAAGACTGCCTTTTGCAGCAATTCATGTCTCAGGTAGTTTAATGATATCATGGTACTTTTCTTCAGATATCAGTTTGAGACAAGTCTAATCACTAGGCTCTTAGGCTCTTATTTAGTCTTGATTTATCAGAAGTTTGTCATTCTTTCTCATGCAGGAAAAATCCCAGTCTTTTCAGAAATGCAGAACCAGGAGCACAGGCAGCACCGCTGTCTTCTAGAAGTGGAAGATCCATGTCCTTCTTTCACAGCTCTACAGAAAAGTGGACTTGATACCACTTGTGAAGAGTGGTCAGTGTATGAAAAGCAGCTGTCTTCTACTTTCAGGATCACAGAGGTTACACCTTGTAGTGTAGAGACAGAACTTGCTCCCTCACTGTAGAACTCCATTGTAATCAGGTTTTGACATGGAACCTTTAGAGGTATGGGACGGACAGCTACAGTTTAAGAAAAAGACTAGTTACCAAATGTCCTGGTTTTGCTAAAAACAAGTTTCTCTTTTAGTGAATTTCCCTGTCAGCTAAAGTCTTCTTACTAACTGCACTTTTCTGAAAGCTAGATACATATTTTGGTAGACATAGCAATGGAATGCAAGGTCTCTGATAAGGATGCATCCTGTGAGAGGGCTAAGCAGTGAACTGAAATAGGTGACTGAAACCAACTGAGTATTCCATCCCATTCACATGCTACTTCATATAAAACTGGGAGATCACGAGGATCTCATCGCTTTTTCCCTACGGCTGACATTAGATGAGGACCTTGTGAGTTGTCCCTGTGAACTGAGGCCTACAGACAGACTGAATTGAGTTCCAGTTGGCTGCAGAGTCCAGTCCAGGAGTTCTGGGTGCTGGCCCTACATCTGCTGGAGCAGTTGCTGGGATTTTCAAGATTGGTTTTGTATATTTTGTATTATTTTCTCTATTTTATTAGTAGCATTAGTAAAACATTTTTAATTTTGTTCCAAATCTTCCTCTCTGTCCTTCTTTTGCCTTCCAATTGCCTGTCCTCAGTGGGAAAAGGGGAGAGGGAGGCCGAAAGGGAAAAAGGGGGAGCAAGGGGATTAACAATACATCTGCCATGGTTTATTGTCACACTGCAATCAAATCCTGACACCAACGATGGTAACAGTAGGACCTACTTTTACGATGTCAATGATTAGTCTTAAAGGATTTATTTTGAAGATGTTCATGAGAGAGAAGAAAACAGCAAGGTATGGCTTCATTTCTATCACCTCTCTTCAGAAACTGGTGAATAAAAAGGACAAGACAATGGACCTTTCCATGTTTAACACTTGACAGTGTGAATTTTCAGCCATACTCTTCTTCTCCAGTCTTGGAGGTGAGTTTCACCTCAGGCAGAAGGATCACTAGGCCTAAGTGTCTGCCAAAGAGATATCAACACAGGATTTTTCTCCATTCTACGAGGCTCTAGAAATTCCTAATGATTTTGGATGTAATGGTGGCAACATGAGACAACCTGTAACATTTGTTCAGTCATTTGACAGACTGCCAGCAGTTCAGGCAGGAAGTTAGAAACAATTGAGATCTCCTATCTCAATAAATTTGAGACACTTGAGGAACTGATTTTTTCGGGTGAGCTTTTATTCCTTGCCGACCAGAGCCTACCATGTAAATGCACTTAGAAAAAGTTGTAAAATTACTATTTAATATGAAGTATTTAATATTAAGTATTGAAAATATTAGGTAACTGAGCTGTTAAGCTCTCAATTGAAACAAATCTTACTTTTTCAAGCCTGATGTACCTCCCAAATGGAGATTATAATGAGGTGGATGTCAGGGTCTTTTCCCAAATAATACGTGATAGAACAAGGGGAAATGGCCTCAAGTTGCAGCAAGGGAGTTTTAGATGGGATATTAGGAAAAAATTCTTCACTGCAAGGGTTATCAAGCATTGGAACAGGCTACCCAAGGAAGTGGCTGAGTCAGCATCCCTGGAGGTAGTTAAAAAACATTTAGATGTGGTGCTTAGGGATATGGTTTAGTGGCGAACTTAGCAGTGCTAGTATAATGGTTGGACCTGATGATCTTAAGGGTCTTTTCCAACCTAAACAATTCTATGGTTCCACTTACAGATGATGAATTTTGAAGTCCATTATGACATTTTGACAATCATAAAAATTTCTTTTGGTTACATTTTCTTGTTAACGTGCCATGGGATTTGCAGAATCTACACCACTGCCGCAGGACCTGTAGTTCACTTGTTTTCATTAATATTTTGAGATTCTCGGAAACCAATGAGGGATACTATTAGTTCTGGCTACCATATGACACTGAGAAAGAAGTTCTAATGTATCTAAATATTATCTCTGGCTATCTGCATTTTAGATACAGGCTGTGACTGCTGCTATGTTCTACAACTGTTCATAGTTTTGGCTTGCATCTGTTCCTTGCTGCAGTTTTCTCTGGTTTTATGCCAAGCAGGATATATTGGAATATATTTACAATTTACTATTTATTTAAGAAATCTTGGAGAGATGAGTATTTTTTTTTTAGTACAGCAACATATCACAAGCTTCCCTCTGTTCTTTGGACAGACAACCTGAAATGTGAGAATTTGGTTAGAACTGAACAGTTTCTTCCATTTTCTCTGAATGACACTTGCCAGTATATACCCAGAGGCAGTTGTAAAAATACATTACAACTGGAAACAAGCGTCTTCAGGATAATTTGTTTTGTCTGAAATCAGACATGCTTTATGCATTGTAATAACACAATTTGCTTTTTGATATAGATCGTGTACAACATTGAAATATATATTGCAGTCAACCAATTGTCACAGCACTGACAAATCACCACATAGCAGAACATTCAATGCAGCTGCTGGGAGCCCATATTTTCCTGCAGAAATAATAAATAGGTTGCAGATTCATCAACTCAATAAGCCTAAGGTTTTTATTCCTAAGTACTTTCTTTCAGTAAGAAGTCATGTCATCCATTGCCCAAACGTTTTGACCTACAGTTATTACTTCCCCATTAAAAGGAATCTATGACATGACCTGTCTCAGTATCTTCACACTGAAGAGTCTTACTTCTGAATGAATAAATTGTATTGATGTAGATGAGAATCTCCTGTTTTAGGCTTTTGCCATCTGACGCAGTAAAGACAACAGAACTCCTTGTCAAGGAAAACAGGTGAAAAATTCAGTTCCATTATGCCTGAGTAGATCAATCAATGTATTATTTTCTAAACATTAGCTCTTGAACCTATGCCACAATCTTCTCACAAAAAATGTACAAGTTGGTACTCAGCTGCCTTTGAGGATTATTGTTAATTCTTTTTCTGATGGGTATATGTGGTTCTCCTATGAATCAAGTGACAGAACTGCATGACAATTGGAGTGTGACCTCTACATTTTAAGAGAACACACTGGCTACTAAAGCATTACATCACATAGTAATTTTAATGCAAATGCATATCTTGTGAGACAGATGCTCTGCAAATCAGGAGTCTTGTTTAATGAAATTAGATAACTGATCTCCTGCATTTAAATGCGTGCTGAAGAACCCCTACTCCAACCTACCAAAATCACATCCATATTTGCTGTTCAAACAGCTCAGTGTTAGAGAAGATTCATGCAGACATAGAAAAGGGGCTAAGCAGTCTCTTCACTGCACATATTCTCTTGTTTAGAAAGTTTATAACATTATCAGTCCCAGAGATGTATGCACAGTGTTACTGTGGACAGAAACAGCAAATGTATGGGTTATCCTTTTAGTCAATGACTTCCTATGACTTTCTCTGGAGGTGGTGTTATTGTAGCAGGATTGCAGTCTACAGCCTTCTCTTTTGAAGATACTTTCTGAAGTAAATGGACTACCCAATCTCCTCCATGTCATCACAGTCTTCCCACAGATCTCACAGAAGCTTGACTGCCTCATCGATAGCAGCTCTGCTCTGCCCCTTGCACACACTGCTACTCACAGACTTTCTTTGAACACAAAAGAATGTTTTACCCTAATGCTCCCTTCTCCAGCTTTCATACTCCCTCTCTCTCAGTACCTCCAGCTTATTTACGTTGAAATCTCCCTCAGCTCCTCAGATGCCCTCATCCATGTTCCCAACCTCTCTCTCAAGGACTTCTGGGGAAGGAATTTGTAAGCTTTAGATCCTTGGACCATTATTACCCCAGACTTGAAAATATAGTCCTTTCCCCGGGTTCCTTCTCCTCTCTCCAGTCCTGTAGTTCCCTTATTTTCCAATTGTAGCAGCCAGTACTTTCTCAATATCCAGAGTCACTCTGTTACAGGAGCAATAAGGAGTGAGTTAGTATCATCTGTTTGTCCTTGAAGTCTCAAGTTGTTCTTGCAGTAGCCTATCCACCCACTTTCTCCACCTGTGTGCAGAAGACTACTTCCCTTCCTTGGTTATGAAAATTTTGGAACTAATGGCAGTCCTTGATCTAGAAGATCTCAGTTATAGGATCAGCACTTCCGTAGCAATCCTGGACATATTTGGCATGGGAGTTCTACTCAAGAGACTAATACTGTCACTTCTCCTTAATGTGCAACACGATTAGTGCTTTTCTTTCCCTTAAAAGCACATACAGGCATAAAACAAGATATGGAACCTTAAAGATTTGGATGTTTTCTCAGCTATTATAAGCATACGTGTTCACTTACAACATTCATATCTAGACAAAGTCATGCATTTTTATGCTCCTAGTGATCAAGTAAATCCTCTGGCAATATTGAGAAATTCTGTTGTGTAATTTCTAGTTATGAAGCATAATTCATAACACTCTATTTTTAAATTGAGATAAACAAGAGTTTTTACAACTTTGATAATTCCTCTCGTTATATCAGTATTTTTATGCAGAGCCAGAAATGTGAAATAACTTTCAGTTACAGGCATCTGTCCTAGGCAAGAGAACTTTTGAGGTGTGCTTGGACATCATTTCCTGATGCATGGAAAGAACTGGAAGTGGCAATAATCAATTCCTTCCAACACTGTTCCACATGCATATTAGCTACTCTTAGGATTAAACCCTGACTGAAGATCTGTTAAGATAACCAAAAATAAACTTTGCAGATATTTTTATTTTGTGAAAGCAATAGAAGCAAGAACATATTTTAGAATTATGTCTGAAATACATTATTTTTTCCCTTGCCCTTTTCAACCTAATAAAACTTACAGCATCCCAAAGGTATGTTCCCTATTGCAAGAAGATCCTTATTCAGATGGATTCTGTAGATCATACATAACCTTTTCAAACTGTGTTGTTTGACATGAGGTTTGCCACTCACCATAAACAATAGTCTGTTCTTAATGTCTGGCTTATAGCTTTGTTAGGACTTGCAGTATGGTGTTTTCCAGTCTTTGAGGAATCTCTTGTAAGAGGTGATCAATTTTTCCCTGTTTCACATGTTAGCATTTAGAATGTTCTGTGGTCAACTTTAGATGAGAGCATAACAAACTAAACTAAAGGAGTCCCAAGGCATTATAATGTTAATAGCTGGAGCACTGTAACAAATATCTTTTCCATTTAAAAAGTGCTAGCTCATTAAGTGTGAATGAAAGCTCATTTCAGATCTTCAAATGCAACACACTACTAAGCAGTCAATTAAGTTTTGAGTCATGTCTTGTGCTCCAATCTGAATGTTAATAGAATTCTATTAATTGAACATTATATCTAAGAGAGAACAAACAATCCATTTCATATCTAGTAATTGCTTAAATGAGCCCGATTATAGGGCACCTTTAATGCCTCATGTATTACATTCCTAAGTTAAGTACATGTACTGTCCACATTACTGACCTTCAGAGATAAGTTCTGTACGGTAAACAAAACAATTATTATGCTGCAACAGTGAGTAATGGTTAGACAGTGGAAGCTACTTTTCCTTTCACTTTCATATAAAAAATCTTACCTTTTTACCATTTTTATCCATTTCTTATTGTTTTTAATCCTGCATAATATAGTGACTATGCATGTGGCTGTTCATCTTGATTTTTATTTTCTTAAGAACACCTTAACATGCACTAAGTCTACATCTTTAAAAAATGCACTTGGACAAAAGAAATGCAGGTTGAACTGCAACTTGAAATACAAAATGTTTTTTACTCTGCCAAATATGCTGCACTGTAAGGAGTAGCATTAGAGATGGCAGAAAAAAATTTCTACAAATAATTCAGAAAAAAAAAAAGAAAAGAAAAAGAAAAATAAATTCCCAGAATTAAGAGAAAGGAGATCATAATTTGCAAAGAAGTTTTTAAATAGAAAGGTACTGTGAGTGGAGTTTCAGCTCAGATAAACTACTACAAAGCAGGGAGTAGTTCCTTGTTGACATAAGAAAAAATTAAATGAAGTGACATGACACTGTGTCTAACCGTCTGCTAGAGATCTACACAGCCAAGTTCAGGGGTTGAGTTTGTAAAGACAGAGTTTTCTGCACTCCGTCATTTCTCCTTACTTATAAAAGAAGGAATATTAATTTTAATTAACAGATATACTGAAGAGGGAATGTTCAGTATTTGAAGAAGAAAGGGCAAGCACAGAAATGTTCAGATTCCTGATATATATGCATGTCACGTTATCTTCAATAGCAACAGCTACTGCTTAGTTTAAAATCAAATAATGCTCATCACAGGTATTTCATGGATATGCAGCAAGGGACAGATATTTTGAAGAAAAACTTCCTAAGCAGAAAGTAGTGGAGAAAGCTCTGTTCACCAAAGGTAACTGCAGTCAGCTATCATAACCCTCCTGAGAGACAGGAGACTGGCAGATCTGAGTCTGAACATGGATTCTGTTGAATGACTTTCCTCAGGCACAGGGAGACCGAGCCAATTTCAAACTTCTTGTTTTCGTCCTCCCTAGTTTCAAACTTGCTGTTCTTAGAAAAGTTTCATTTGTGTGTCACTGATGTCTCGAGAATGACAGTTTAATAAAAAAAGAAACCCCAGATGAGAAATCCCTGACCTCACTTGAGGTGCAAGAGGCCTTCACAAGGATCCAGACCAGAACCACTCTGAGGTTCAAATACTCAAGCTTAGGAGATGCATCTAGCCTCGGAAAAATTCTTCGAATTCTGTTCCTAGATCTGTTCATAGCCTTCTGTCACTCTCAGGAACTTGCTTTGTCTCTCTGGGCCTGAATAACCCTGATGTCTGCTTTTCAAAAGAGCTTTAGATTGACTAATGAAAGCCAAGATATAGATAGCAGCTATGACTGGTTCTGTTCTGTCCTTTCCCTGTCCCCTGTATTTGCTTCCCACTCCTATGGCCTGAAACCTTCACTACCAAAGCAGGTGTTCTGAGCTGACTGAGCATGTCTGTCTTCTCTACTACTGAGATCTTGCAATAGCATTTGTGAGATAAGAATAAGCAAGGCTTGCACAGAGAGGTGCTGCTTATATATAACAAAGATACTGGACAAAAGAAAACACATTTTCCCTGAAGGAACCTGCTTGCAAAAAACCTCTCTGTGAACATGTGTTTATGTCTGTTTGATCCTGCCATAACTATTTTTGTATTCTGGTTTTAATTCACAGTTCATGCACATTAACTGAGTTCATGTAAATATCATAGAATCATAGAAGAGTTTGGGTTGGAAGCAACCTTAAAAGGTCATCTTGTCCAACCTCGCCACAATAGGCAGGGACATCTTCAACCAGGTCAGGTACCTCAGGGCCCTGTCCAGCCTGACCTTGAATGTCTCCAGCAATGGGGCATCTACCACCTCTCTGGCAACATGGGGAGTGTTTCACCACCCTCACTGTAAAAAATGTATTCTGCCTGACTGACCTGAATCTCCTCTCTTTTAGTTTAAAACCATGGACCCTTGTGCTGTCATAACATGCCCTGTAAAAGGTCTGTCCCCATTCTTTTGTCAATTAATGCTGTGGGACTATGGACATCACTAAAAAGGAGGTCTTGGCAGCAGGCTTGGAAGCTGCTGTGATTTGCAAACTACTATGTTGTTGTTTTTAAATTAACTTCCTTTATTCTTTCACATTAGGCAATGCGACATAAAATATGACAAGGATCACTTCTGGAAGAAAAACACAGGAGAGATCAAATACAATAAATTAGCAAGACACAGTTGTTCAGATTTAGGCAGTATTTTAACATTCTGGTTGAAAATATTTTTCTTGTTATTAGTTATTATTAGCTTTTTTTTTGGTATCAGAAAAATGTATTTTCCTTCTGAAGTATATAAGTTGAACCTGTGGATATTTTTTCAATTAAATTTTCCATTTTTCAGATAAAATTATTTTTGTTCATACACTTCCTTAATCCTACTTAAAAATATTTCAAAGACTCCACATTGAAGCAAACACATCAAAAGTAATTTTGGCCAACATAGTATGAAAAATTTTTACAAACTAGTAAAACTACAGATAAAAATGTTGAAGCCTTGTTATCATCAATGAATTAAAAGGGAGGCTGATTTTTTAAATGACCTAATAAATACTTACCAACTATGAGTTAAAAATTAGACATGAAAATTTAGGAAAAAATACAAAAGGGAGAAATGGAAATTGAGGGAGTATTTTTGGCAGGGTACGGGAGGACATAAGGCTCTAAAGATGGGACAAGATAGCATATTTATATTTGGAACTTTCTTTTAAAAATACCTTTGAGTGAGCAGTCTCTCTTCTGTATTTCAGTCAGTTTTTAAAATGTTATTGACCTGTGTCAGGTATATACCAAGGTTTCCTCAGAAACCTGAAAAATCACAAGTGACACTAAAAAAACCCACAAATTAGTGGGAAGTCATTCCCAATAGCATTTAGTGCTTTAAAAATGTTTATACTCTATGGGGCCAGACCCAGGCATTTTGTTGTCTAACCAGTCCTCCTTTTCAGCTGTTGGACCTTATTATGAGGAGTTTTTGGCGAAGGGCTTAAGCAGCATGATTGTGTAACTAGCTACCCTCTAATAAGATGTACAGTTCACAGTATCACAGTATGTTGGGGATTGGAAGGGACCTCGAAAGATCATCTAGTCCAATCCCCCTGCTGGAGCAGGAACGCCTAGGTGAGATCGCACAGGAATGTGCCCAGGCGGGCTTTGAATGTCTCCAGGGAAGGAGACTCCACAACCCCCCTGGGCAGCCTGTTCCAGTGCTCTGTCACCCTCACTGAGAAGACATTTTTTCTCAAATTTAAGTGGAACCTCTTGTGTTCCAGCTTGATCCCATTACTCCTTGTCCTATCATTGTTTGCCACTGAGAAGAGCCTGGCTCCATCCTCATTGCACTCACCCTTTATATATTTATAAACATTAATAAGGTCACCGCTCAGTCTCCTCTTCTCCAAACTAAAGAGGCCCAGCTCCCTCAGCCTTTCTTCATAAGGGAGGTGCTCCACTCCCTTAATCATCTTTGTTGCCCTACGCTGCCTCCAGCAGTTCTCTGTCCTTCTTGAACTGAGCGGTCCAGAACTGGACACAATATTCCAGATGGGGTCTCACCAGGGCGGAGTAGAGGGGAAGGAGGACCTCTCTCGATCTACTAACCACCCTCCTTGTAATACACCTGAGGATGCCATTGGTCTTCCTGGCCACAAGGGCACAAGTGCTGCCTCATGGTAATCCTGTTGTCCACCAGGACCCCCAGGTCCCTTTCCCTTACACTGCTCTCTAATATGTAATTTTCCAACCTATACTGGAACCTGGGGTTGTTCCTGCCCAGATGCAGGACTCTACACTTTCCCTTGTTAAATTTCATAAGGTTACTCCCCGCCCAGCTCTCCAGCCTGTCAAGGTCCCGCTGGATGGCAGCACAGCCTTCTGGCGTGTCAGCCACTCCTCCCAGCTTAGTGTCATCAGCAAACTTGCTGATAGTGCACTCAATTTCCTCGTCCAAATCATTAATGCCTATATTGAATAATATTGGCCCCAGTACTGACCCTTAAGGCACTCCACTAGATACTGGCCTCCAACTAGACTCCGCACCATTGACCACCACTCTCTGGCTTCTCTCTTTAAGCCAGTTTGCAACCCACCTCACTGCTCTATTGTCTAGACCACACCTCCTCAATTTAGCTGTGATGTTGCTGTGAGAGACCGTGTCAAAGGCTTTACTGAAGTCAAGGTAGACCACATCCACCGCCCTGCCATCATCCATCCACCTTGTTACATTCTCATAAAAGGCTATGAGGTTGGTCAAGCATGACTTACCCTTGGTAAAGCCATGCTAACTACCCCTAATGACCCTCTTATCCCTGATATGCCTTGAGATGACACCAAGGATAAGCTGTTCCATTACTTTCCCAGGGACAGAGGTGAGGCTGACCAGTCTATAATTACCCGTGTCCTCCTTCTTGCCCTTTTTGAAGACTGGAGTTGGATGATTTTAATGTTACTTCCTCTCCATTGTACACAGGGTAGTGACTTAAAGTAGGATATTTAATACTGTGGCACTAGACGTGGCTAAAGTAGGATATTTCATACTATGGCATTCAAGGCTTAGAGGTTTCTTGTGCCTTATGTGTTTTTAAGGCTGAGTTTCGGACACTGCTTGCAGACCAAACGCACCTTTGAGCCCATGTGAACGTCATGAGGTTCAACAAGGCCAAATGCAAGGTCCTGTGCCTGGGTCAGGACAACCCTTGCTATCACTACAGGGTGGGGGATGAAGGGATTGAGAACAGCCCTGCTGAGAAGGACTTGGGGGTACTGGTGGATCAAAGATTGCACATCAGATGGCAATGTGCAGTTGCAGCCCAGAGGTCAATTGTATCCTGAGCTGCATCACAAGGAGCATGGCCAGCAGGTCAAGGGAGGCGATTCTACCCTCTGTGCTGCTCTGGTGAGACCCCAACTGGAGTCCTGCATCCAGCTCTGGAGCCCTCAGCACTGAAAGACATGGACCTGTTGGAGAGGGGCTAGAGGAGGCCACAAAAATGATGTCAGGGCTGGAACACCTCTCCTCTGAGGACAGAATGAGAGAGCTGGGGTTGTTCAGCCTGGAGAAGACAAGCTTTGGGGAGACGTTATTGCAGTCTTTCAATACTTAAAAGGGGCCTATGAGAAGGATGGCGGCAGACTTTTCAGAAGGTCATATTACAACAGGACAAGGGGTAATGGTTTTAAACTAAAAGAGGGGAGATTCAGACTAGACACGAGAATTTTTTTACAAGGAGAGTAATGAAACATTGGCACAGGTTTCCTCAAGAGGTGGTGGATGCTTCCACCCTGGAAACATTCATGACCAGGCTGGACAGGGCTCTGAGCAACCTGATCTCGCTGAAGATGTCCCTGCTCATTGCAGGGGGGGTGGACTAGATGACCTTTGAATGTCCCTTCTAACCCAAACTTTTCTATGATTATATGATTGTCTATATGTTTTGTAAACATATTTCTATTTTTCTGGGTTTAGTTACAGGAATTTACAGAATGCCACCTTCAACAAAAAAAAAATTTTTTTTTTCTTTTTCAGTGTTCATGGTGTGAGGAAATACTGATATTTACCACATCAGAGTTGTTTTTTGAGAAGAATTAGCCCTGTGTACTGATTGAGGAGGACCAATGATCTCCCAGTTTAGTGACTAGCCTAGAGTCACGGTAGGGAGGGACTCAGAGCAGCAGTGGGCTGCCTGGAACAAGAGGACATTTGAGTTCAAGCAATTGGAATTACACAGATTATAGCAGAAATTCAGTGTTAATGGGAATTGGGTAGCTGGCGACCTGTACTACCCTTAAGTGAATAAAAAAAAAAAAAAAAACAACAAATAAAACTGAAGCAAAGAGAAGAAAGCCCAAAGGCAGGTTTTGATGCATTGAAATCAGGTATTTGAGCTAGCTTGGTGGATAATGTTCAGAAATGAGTGAAATCAAGCAGCGGGGAAGGACCACCTTGTGTGGGACAGAGTGCTCCAGAGGGCTTTCATACACTTTGGAGTCTTACTAAATTCATGTTTTCCAAAATATGTTTATGGCAATAACAAGAATATCTGGAAGAGATGTTGGGTAGCAAGCAGAGTACAAAGGACACAAGCATTAGAACAGAACATAGTACAGTGCCATTCAGCTATCTCAGCCTCATACTAATAACTCTGCTGAGAGATGTTTATTGACTGACAGACTGTACATAGAACAAATGTAAGATTTAATATCACTTAGGACAGGTGAGGTACAGACATGTGTTAGACCTGTTTTAGGAGTTCTAGTTCTAAGTTTGCACATAATAGACCTCATTTTGTAGTGTAGTGAAAGACAAACACAAATGTAATATTATTTTTCTTTGCTTCTCTAAGGGCCTTGAGTAAAATTATATGCTAACAATTCTGCTAAAGGTAAACAGTTCGGTAAGAAAGCTCCCTAGAAGACAACGCAGTCCCTTGTGGTAGAAGATGTGCAAAACGATTAGGACATTTATGAAAACTTCTAGCAACATGGAACTAGCATTTAGCTAGGGGGGGCTGAAATTATTTGTCTCTCTCCAGTGAGGTGGTTCCTTCCTTGATAGAGTTAAATATCCCTGTTTGAAAAGTTGTATGTTTAAAGTGAATTGCAGTTAAACTCGGGAAAACCAAACCAAACCCAACCACAGACAAATAAAAAACCCCAAACCAACCAACAAAACAAACAACAACAAAACTAAGCCCCCCCCCAAAAAAAAGCCCAACCAAACAAAAACAAAACCAAGAACAAACCACACACACATACAATACCAATAAAAACCAAACAAAACCCACAAAACAGAACCAGACAAAAATTCAGAGCAGAGGATCCATTTCTTGAATTTTCAGGGATACAGTGAGCAGCACCTTTTTCTTGCAGAAGAGAGTTCCCATGCTGGAGAGAGGAGGGAGGTGTGAGTCCTTGTAAGGCTACAGGAAGGTGAGCACCAGGGAAATGACCCAGCACCTTCCCAAGCTGTGATGTGACAGAGAAGTAGGGCAGCCAGGGGCCCACAGACTGAAAGAAACATAAGGAAGTTATCTCCCTTTGTGGTCCTTGCAAATTTAGCCAGACTGCCTTTCTTCTGAGACGGGTCTACATCTGAAGCTGATGAGGATGAGGGAGGAGGTCCATGCCAAGGCAGGAGCTGGAACTGAGTTTGCTGGATGATTGACTTCCCATCTGCATCAGGACATGGGAGTTGCACCTCCAGTGTCGGTACAGAGAAGTTCCTCCTGCAAGAGACACTGAAAGCTGGTGGCAGAAAGGTAATGCCCTCTGTTACCACTTCCTCCCCTCATCTTCCTTCCTGAGACATGCAAAGGGTTTGTGGCACTGATGGAGCCATCAGAAGCCACAAGGCAGGTCTGGAGGGACTCTTCCTGGTGCTGCCCACTGGAGGCATAAGGCGGCAGGACCCTTATCCTGGCTCTCCTAGAAATGGGTCTCTTCCCCCAAGACTGGCCTTGTGGGATAATGATTTTCTTCCTCAACAGCAGCAACACAGGAAAACATCAATGCAGTTGACTCTGACACCCACAGCCCAGCTCTGTGTGTGGCTCAGGAGATGAACTCACAGTGTAGCCATCAGGAGAAGGGAAAGGACAGAACTGCCAGAGACAGAGAGCCTGAAATGAGGGGAAGAAATGGTAGTAGAGGGCACGGTAATCTCAGACATCTGACTCATCCACTGTCCATTTTTCCTATAAAAGCTCATTTTGTTCCACAGCAACAAGCAGGGAAAATGCAGCGCAGCCACAGTGGAGAGATGGTGATGCACAGGGAAGGCAGGCACTGCTCAGTATGTCTGGTTTAAGACCCTATTTTACATTGCACACAAATGTATGATAGTTCTACTGTTTGTACCAAAATACTCAGGCTGATGGTCTGTCTTGGAAGCTGAGTCTCAATTAAGATAGAGCTATCTCTGCATACCTCTGCTGCTGAGAAGCAGCAGGGCTGGCAGAGGCATCTGTCATATAGGGCATTCCTATGCTGATATCCCAAAGTCAATTCATTTCTAATGGGCCTTCATGTCCCATCTTTACAGCACTGATCAAAGGTGTTATGGCTTGCAATTTTGTTGTCTTGTTCTGCATAACAGATATTGAATTTAGCTCAAAGGAAATTGAGGCAGACACAGGTAGTGGAGGATTTGGATGTGTAGTCAATAAATAAGATATAACCAGCAAAGCAAGAAACAGATATCTGTTTCTGATTTTGTTTGATTACTTTTTGCCAAAGTAGAAAACAACCTTGCACATGTTCTCTTAATGTAGAAATTAATGTATTTTAATTATATATGACTGGCATTTTCTGGAACATATTGCACAGTCTGTGTTAGTCTTAGATTTCAGATTATATCAATTTGGCATTCATGAACAAAAACTCTGCCTGAAATGAAGATTTCTTAAATAACTTGGCTAACACATAGAGAATTCATGACTTTACTTTAGTTCTGCAGAACCACAGAGAATGTGTACGCATGAGTCAGCACAGGCAGGGCACAAGAACAACAAAACCACCAATGAATGCAAAGAGTAAATTTATTTTCATAACCTTGCCAGCCAGGGGGTCCCTGAAGCAGCATCCAAGTAGAGGCACATAAGCTTTCCAACCCTAAGACCACTCTTGTAACTAAGAATAGCTAATTCAGTTCTTTCAGTATAGTTAAACTAGCAGAGCTCTAAAGGTTTGTTCACTCTTGGGGTGATTTTTGACTCCTCCTAGGGTTTTTGGTTTCCCCAAGAAAAGGGTGAATGCCAACTACATGTGATGAGCTCCTACATGAACTGGGATTCCTGTATTTATGGGGTTTTAATAGATCTCTTTTTCTTCAAGCAGAAATCTGATGGCTGTGTCTAGCCTAGGATGGAGTGGAATGTTGTCATACGCTGTGTTGGTGGGGTTATTTTCTGTTTGTTTGGGGTTTTTTTAATATGCATTGTTTGTTTGTTTGTATTTTTCCCATTGTTTGAAAACAACAGAAAATCATATTATTCAGTTTCACTGTGGTGATTCCAGGCGCATGTGTTCACCCATAAAAATAAGATCAAGAAATATGATTTTAAAAATGTGTCCTCTTGAAGATGAAGATGACAATATGGATGAAGTAGGTGCCACTTTTACTCAAGAGATGCCATTTGGTTCCCTTACTACCGCTGCATACTGAGAAACTTGAGTTAATATTGCTTGTCGTGTTTCGGTATGAATACCCAGCTACTGTAGCTTAAGCCAGTTCATCTACAGTGTCCTCCTCTTTAGAAAGTCTTCTGCATGCCTTCTGATTTTCTTAAGCATATGTAAGATATTTGTACTAGAAGGAAATATCAGAAGTAAATACCCACACTTCCTAGAGCATTCTTGCTTTTTGTACTCATACAAGGGAAAATAAAGCATAGGTGTTACTTTCTGCTTCTGAACTTGAACCCTCTGTTCAGTTTGGCTTTAATTTTCTGTCAGAGGAAGCCGAAGCTCTGCTTTTACAGGACTTGTTATAAGTTTCTGTGTCTGAGAAATAATTGCCCATTTCTGGATGGCTCTGTGGCTTTCTGTGTTAGTAAATCCTCCATCTGTATATACATGCAAATACAATCATTGCCTATCTTTGGTTCTTAAGGCTGCACCAAACACTGTATTTTAAAACATAAAGATCATATCCAAGTCAGGCTAGCTATTCTGTGTTTCAAAGCAGTATAAGAAAATGCAGTTTTAAAAGGCTTTTCTTCTTACAACTTATTTTTTTTTTTTTTAAGACTGTATCACAAACAGCCTCATCTTAAGTGACTCCTGTGTCAGTGTCTCAGAGAAGAGAAGTAAAAAAGACATATTTTACTGCAGTGCTGAAAAAGTCAGTTTCATTCAATTTCTTGACAAAACCAGTGCTGATGGATTTAAGAATAAAAATGGAAATGAACTGTCATCATAAACAGTCATTTAAATTCTAATTGCAAGAGAAACCCCACAACATTCTCAAACGTGCACTTCATTTTAATATCTTGCTGTTGTTCCAGGCTAATTAATCCAAGTCAGTTATCTCATTACAATGAAGTAAGAATATAACTGAGTGTTCAAAAGATCATATGTAACTGGTATGAAAGTCTCAGAGAAAATACTAGGTCTAAGATTAATTTTTCCAGGAAGACAAACATCTTGTGACTAGCATTCAAGTAAAAGTAGATTCCCAGGAAATATTGCTGATTAGCTCCTTCAGTAGCCTGAAGTCTGTTCTCACCATGTCCAGGGTCAAAGCTTTCCTGGCAGTTCTCCTCTTTTAGCCAACAACTTGAAACTCAACTACTTTGTAGTCACTATGACCAAGGCAGCCAGCAATCATCACTTTGCCCACAAGACCCTTTCTGTTTATAAACAACAAATCTAAGAGGGTACCTTTCCTAGTTGACTCCCTGAGTACCTGTACCAAGAAGTTACCTTCAATGTGCTTCAGGAATTTCCTGAATTTTCTGTTTGTGTCCACTGTATGATATTCCCAGTCAAAGTCTGGGAAGTCAATATCACCATAAGGACAGCTGATTTAGAGATATTCCTTAATTCCTTGTAGAATAATTCACCGGTATAATTGTCTTGGCTGGGTGGTTGACAGTAGACTCCCACAACAACATCCACTTTATTTGCTTTCTCCTTCATCCTTACCCAGAGGCTCTCAAGCATGCCATCACCAGGTGCAAACACCAACCCCTCCCTTACATACAGCACCCCCCCCCGCCTCGCCTGCTCTGCCTATCCCTCCTGAAGAGGGATAACCACCCATCACAGCACACCAGTCACAGGACTCATCCCACCAGGTTTCACTTATGCCAGTGATGCCATAGCTCTGGGACTGAGCCAAAGATTCTAGCTCCTCTTGTTTATTCCTCAAGTTGTGCACATTAGTGTAGAGACATTTCAAATGTGCTCGAGTACTCAGCACATTGTAGAGCAAACTGAAGGACCTCACTAGCATGATGACCATTGCCTAAAGGTGGCTGCAGTCCCCTTTTCAGGTGACTATTCCTTCATCTTTCCTCTTCCAACAGAGACTTGGAATAGCTGTTAGCCCAAGATGGTATCTTGAAGTTCTTTGCAATAAGATCTTTTTCATGTTTTCTTTTGTATTTACTTGATGTTTGGAAGGCCAATCTATGTACTTCAGCAGTGATACCAGGTCTATATATATGTTCATGACACAGTGATAATTCTGCAGTGACATACCACTGCTTATTTTGAAACTAAAAGGTATGTTCTCATTGGAGTACTGTATGTACCAGAACTTCAGCAGCTCTCAGTCAGCGATCATCATGGTTAGCAGTATTTAAATTCAACATAACCCAGGATGCCTGAGTTGTTGGTGAGCAGAAATCTGCAGGCTCCACTCAGTGTAGCATTGTTCTTAGGACTTGACTGTCATAGGAGATGCAAATCTGTTAAAAACTAGCTACTCTCCTTTTCAACAGGTAAACTAGACAAGGGAACAAAACATTCTGCACTACCACAGTACCAAGAAATGCTGGTTTTATTTAGTTACTTGGCAGAACAGGCAATTTGTGATGACAAATTTTGGAATAGTAATGAAAATGAAGTGTGATTTTAAGGCATAGCTGATGTTTTAAGTTCTAATGAAACCCCATAGCGCTATCCTCAAATGCTCACTGCATTAAGATATGTTGTTATGCTGTGATAATTAATGCAGTTTAGAAAGAACTGAGTGTTGTGAAGTATTCAGAAGACTATACAAATAATGAGTCCATGAAAGTCAAAGTAAAAATGCTGTGCCTGCAACTACTGTCTTCCACAGAGGCAGCCCCCTCTATTCACAGATGGCTTTAGTGTGGAAGACTTTGTTTAATTGTGGCACTTCTTTTCCCAGCTCTCAAATTACCTCAGCTGTTTTGCTGTAGTATTTAGTCTCCCTCATCCTTCAGACCATGGTGAATCAGACTCATATATAAGGCCAGAAAAATGAGAAGTGTGCAGAGGCAGAAATCTGAGGCAGAGGCTGCTGCAAAAATCCATACTAATGGTTGTGGGCCATGAACAAAACAGGCATCACTTTGTTTAAAAGCCTTGAGGTTGGCAAAAATCACAGATGTGGATTCTGTGAGTGGTGCAGGCCACTCTTGAGAGTTCTGGGCATACCAAAGGAGAGGGAGGGAGACATGTGTGGGCTCACCACAGTGTGTAGTTAGGTTCTCCCCCATGTGCTGGATGCACCTTTAGGCAGCAGCAGCCAGGTCTGGCAGAAAATGCTCCAGGTCCTGTGGGGAGGTCAGCCACTGAGGAAAGATATCATGGTGGCTACAGCTTCCTCACAAGGGGAGGAGGAGTGGCAGGTGTTGATCTCTTCACAATGGTGACCAGTGGCAGGACCCAAGGAAGATGTGCCAGGGGAGGTTTAGGTTGGACATTAGGAAAAGGTTCTTCACCCAGAGGGTGGTGGAGCACTGGAACAGGCTCCTCAGGGAGGTGTCACAGCCCCAAGCCTGTCAGTGTTCAAGAAGAGATTGGACAACATCCTCAGACTCATGGTGTGAACTGTGGGTTTGTCATATGCAGGGGCAGGAGTTGGACGTGATGATCCTCAAGAACAGATGGACAATGACTTGGAGAGAGGCTTGAGGAGAAAAATTGTGTTGCACAGGTCTCTCTGACTCGAGAGCTACTGGTAACAATAGCTGCTGTGTGGACTTCACCTGCTGCCTCAGCCAAGCTTGCCCTCACCTCTTTAAAGGGATTGTGTTATACAGGTCTCTTCGACCTGGGGACTATAGCTGCTGTTCAGAAAATGTATTTTTACCTGCTACTTCAGCCAAACTTGCCCCCCACCTCCTCTCTGTTACAAAGGCCAACGAATAAGAGCATGCACAGGAGCTCACCAAGGGTCTTCAGGTCACCCAATGGACCATAAAGAGACCCCTGAATGTGAGGCCACGCAGGCACAGATGGGTCCTGGCAAGCAAAGCGAGGACTTTTCAAGCCTGCGCAGTTAAGCCTGGGTTGCAAAACAAAGGTGGAGATTGGCCTCGACCCATGGGAGTGAGTTGGGGCAAAGAAGCATAAAAGATGGTTCCTGACTGGACTTCATTGAGATTTCCCCACCAAAGGATCACAGATCACGACAGAGGACCGGTAGGATGCTGTTTGGGATCTGGGACCATAGGGACGCCTTTGGATCCATGGTGGTAACCAACCCTCTTTCCCTCTTTTCTTTTTCTTTCCCTTTTTCTCTACTTCCTCTATTGCGTGCCGCTTTACAGGCAAAGTAATAAAGTAAGACTGTTTGACTGAATTATAACCCCTTGGCATTTTGGTTGCCTTAATTTTGCGCTTCGAGATCAAGGTAAATGAACCATCACAAGTCCATCGCCAAATGGACCATGACACATACCCACAGGGCAGAGCTGCGGCACTGCAGCCAGGTGAGCAGGGCTGGGTGGTGACAGCAGCAGGTCTCATCAGCAGTCCAGTGATCGCACAGGAACAAGCCAGGTCAGCAAGGGCTGTCAGTGCCCCAGAGCCCCAACAGCAGGTGAAGGAGGAGATGGATTACAGACTAACAAAAATGCCATTCAACTTCCAGGGATAGCTTTGTATCTGTGAAAGGGTTAACAGATGTACTTGGCTACCGTTGTGAATGACGGGGCATCGTAATGTTGTCAGATCATTTTGCATCAAAGCAAATGGCTTATCCTTTCCCTTTCTGCCAGCACACATCTTACCTGGTGCCTCTGCCAGCTCCAAAGTGTGCCATAACAAGTTCGATCTTCTTCATCCCATTTTGATTGGGCTGATTATTGTCTTTCTGATTGTAAATCCCTTTGAAAATAATGATTGTATTATTGTGTTTTTGTTCAGTAATCAGTTCAACCTAGTAAATATGTTAGGAAGGCTTTCAGTAGTCCTGGTCCTATCTTACTGGACAATAAAGCAGATATGTGTACTTAACAGATCTATTAATATGTTATGGTCTTTTTCATATGCCCCTGGAGGGTTCTTCTTAGTAAAATAAACTTATTCCTAGGCTATAATGTAGCAATCTGCAGTGAGTTTAACATCAGAAAAAAAGGATGTTCATACTTTGGCTCAAACTTCAGGCTATGTGTCCTGGTTTTGTTAAGGACAAGTTTCTCTTTTAGTAAGTTTTTCTTTCAGCTAAAGTTGTCTTAGTAACTGCACTTTATTCTAAAGTAGCATACATGTTTTGGTAGACATAGCAATGGAATGCAAGGTCGTTGATGCATGTCCTGTAAGTGAGAGGGGCAAGTAGAAGCGAACTGAACAGGTGACTAAAACTGACCAGCTAAGTATTCCATCCCATTCACGTGATACTTTGTATAAAAGTGGGGGATGATGAGGATCTTGTCCCTTTTTTCTCTTGGACTATGGCCGACATCAGGAGAGGACCTTGCGAGTCATCCCTGTGAAATGAGGCCTAGCGACAGACTGAAGCCAGTTCCAGTTTGCTCCAGAGTCCAGCTCAGGACTTCTGGGTGTGTCCTGCTGTTGCCAGAGCAGTTCTTTGCTACGATTTTCAAGACTTGTTTTGTGTATTTTGTATTATTTTCTCTGTTTTTATTAGTAGCATTAGTAAAATATTTTTAACTTTTTCCAACTCTCTCTGTCCTTCTTTGCCTTCCAATCACCTGTACTTAGTGGGGAGGGGGGGCTAAGGTGGACTGGGAGGCAGAGGGGGTTAACAAAGCATCTGCCACAGTTTATTATCGCCCTGCAATCAAACTTTGACACTACAAAACAGCTGAATATGAACAACGAGGTATTTCCCTAAGAAAAGGCAGTAACCTTACTGGCTTTGTGGTTGTGAAGGTGCTGTCTGAATGGATTCTAGCATGACAGGTTCACGGAAATGACTGGCAGACTGTTATCAGTTTGGAAAGATTTCAGACCCCTGTTTTCTCCGGGTGCTAATCTGTGACTCTGTAACTGCTTCGTCTATCAAGTCAAAAGGTGCTCTGACTGATGTTGCATTTTGAAAGGGGGTTCGAGGAACAGAAAAAGAGGAAGGACAGAAGTGGGGTTTTGTGTTTGTTCTGAAGTGCAGATCAAACGTTCTTGAAATGGTGCAATGAAAACACAGCATGGTGGTGTGCCAGACGGAGGTCAAGCCATCCTTCTTCCCAATGCAATGGGCCCACACTCTTGTCAAAACAATGTAATTAGGGCTGATTTCATTAAAACTATTCCCCACCATCACCCTAACTTTAAAGGAAATGCCCCAAACATCTTGGGTAAACAGGAATTCTCTTGATCTACATGCAGTTCTACCTTCTCAGCCTGTGTTTGGAGAGGCTAAGACTTGTAGCATTTCTATGAGGAGAGATTCTTGAGGAAGAGTATTATTTCTGCAATAGCTGCCTCATGGGATAGCAGTCAAGGAACAGGGCTGCAGATCCAGAATTCTGAGCCATGAAATAGATTTGATTCAATGCCATAAATAAAGTTCGTGTCTCTATGTGTAGATCTAAATCTAGAGCATCTAGATTGGGTGGTGTGGTTAACCCACCACACTCATGAAAGAAGAGCTCATTAGAGAACTGAAAGGCATCTTCCCTTTTGCAGTCAGAAACACAGGCCAGACAACCTGCTCAGCAGCACCAACTTCTCCCCTTTGCTCCTTCCCTCCAGCTGTAAGAGCTGGTGGCTCGGCTGGGTCCCTGAGACTGGGCTGACTTGAGAGCTTGGGCACATCCTGACAATGAGAAGAGCCAGTGCCGGACAGACCTGAGGGAGGCGGGGAGAAGTCACCCTGGTTGCAGTCATGGCTCTGAGGGCTTGTGTTGCCTGGGCTGGCCCCTGGGTATCTAAGCCCCTGGGAAATGCTCAGGACAGTTTCAAGTACCAGGACAGGACAGGATGGGTAACAGTTTCTCCCTGCTACTCCTTTCTCCTCATACTTCTCCTCTGCTCCGTGGGCTGGTGTTCCATTGGAAAATATCCACCTCTCTGGTATGGTTCTCTCCCAGAGGCTGCAGGGAAACACCAGGGCGGTTTTTCCCGGGGCCGCAGGGGAATCTCTGTGGGGGAGCCGGAAGCAGCTCCTCCCCTCCTCCTGCTCTCCCCTCGGGGCTGGCAGGGCTGTTTCTCACACAGTTTCCCTCAGTCCTGGCTGCCGGGCAGCGTTTTGCCCTTTCTTCCCCAGGCTTTCCCCGAGGCGCCCGCCCGTGGCTGAGGGGCTCAGCTGTGCCCTGCGCTGGGGCCGCTGGAGCCTGCTGTGTCCGGCACGGGGCAGCGCCGGCCGCTCCTCACAGGGGCCAACCCGGCAGCCCCGGAACTGCTGCTGCTGCCGGCACTTGGGCACCTGCAGCCGGTACAAGCTGATGTACTGCAGATACTCTGGAACACAGCAGGTGAGTATCAGCCAGGCATAACTGTGCTATCCCACCCTGCACACTTCTCTTTCCAAGGCTAACATAATTCTCTACAGTACACCTGGCACCTTTAAGCCAATGTGTGTGTGTTTTCTTGTTGTTCTTTGGTTTGTTTTCTACAATCTAAGTCCAGCAAAAAACATCCTTTATTTTAAAATAAGCTAAAACTTTTACACAAGTAGTACGTGATCGGAGTTTTGGGCTTTTATAAGCAAGGTAAGTATGCAATCTATGGCTCTCCATTATTTATGAAGTATTAAGGATCTTGGATCCAAGGGTAGCCACATCTTTGTGACAGAAGGCATAAGCAAGAAGCAAATGGGCCCACGGTCATGGAATTTATTCTACGGGAAGAAATATTTTAAAATATTATCTATCTACAATCCATAATATAGTCATATCAACAGCAGAAGTAGTAAACTGCAAAAGTGCATGAGGTCTCTGTAGAGCAAATACTAATGTTAACAAATGAACTTAACTATTTCAGAAGAAATTACAAGGAAAATTTGTTCACAATAAAAGATTATATTCTAGGTGGGATATTGTTTTCTCCATTTCTGTTTCATTCTCAAATAAATCCTGTGTGTTTCCCCCACCCTCAGAAGTGGCAGTTTTCTCTAGAACCAGATTACTTTATAAATTAAATAGTTCTAAAACAGTTATTTTCCAAATAGCAACACTGAAATTAGCAAAAACCTGGTACAGAAGGTTTTTCTGATGACTTCAGTGAAATTAAATCATTGTTTCTGAAGAAAACATCCATTCAACTCCTTACAGGATTCAAAAGATAAAAGCATGCACATACACACATACTTCTTAATATTCAAAAATAGGTTAAAAATGAAAATACCAAGCCATTATCTAACAAAATAGTTGTGACAGATGTACTCTCCACCCCTTCCGGACCACCACCATAAATGACCACAGCTCAGATTCAACTGGGGTATAAATGGAGTCCACTGCAGAACCCCACTGAGTCGGATCTTCTTCAGAACAGCACGTCTGCAGTCAAAGATTCTCCTTCTTAGACTGGCCATCTAAGGAAAACTCCTGGAGGACTGAGACACCTTGCCTTATTGGTAATTCATCTTCTGGGTACCTTTGGGAGTCCTCGCTTTGTATGAGTGAGAAGATGTGCATTTTGAATAATCACTCTGATCCCCTGAGTTTGAATCAGTTGTGTAATAACTGAACTCCAAACCAGTATCCAAACCTGTGTTGTATTAATATAACATTGCTGGAGTCCTGAATAATTTTGAATAAACCCCATCTCTAGTTGGTTTTGCACTTAACAGTTCTGGTTAGAATAAAGTCTGTTTGGAGCTTATTGACTACAGAAATTGACTTCTAAGGTGCCTCCGTGATAATACTCTAAGGCAAAATAAGACAATGGAATGGCATATAAATATAAATGATATTCCGTGGATGGGGTAGAAGCCATAAGCTGCTCTAAAGAAATGACAGATGGATGACTGCTCATTTCGAGCACAGCAGTTAAGAAAGACGACTATGTAAATGTAATATCTTAATGGCATTATTGAGGTAATTTTTTAAAAGCTACAGTGCAACTCAGGAACCTCTCTGTTACTCACCAAACTCAATTAAAAAATGTTTAATTACATAGAAGAAATAAATTTATTTTTAAAAGTTATATATACATAATTACTTTTTTTTTACAGAAACTTAAGACAAATCAGGTGAAAAAAATACATTTTAGGGACAAAAGTAGTTTATCTCACAACCAGTTTTAAGAACCAAGACAGTAAAAATTATAATCACAGAACTAATCACAAACTTGTTTGTTCACAAACTCAAACAGTTAACAGTTCAGATGCAGCTGACTTGGAGAAAGACATGCAACTCAAAACTAGCTCTTGGTCAGCCTAGGTTGTAGTGCCACCTGCTGAAACAACAGTATTTTTCCCCTTGCAACCATAGCTAATATGCAATTTGAATTAATCCACTGCATTAGAGAGCAATACATGAAGAAAGGTCACAAAGAAGATGAGGTGCTTGAGTAATCTAAGTGCACATCTAGCGTGCCATACACTGAACCTAGCACACTGAGAACCTTCTCTTGAATGATGTCAACCTGCTCTGAAGGGCAATAGTCATCCAAACTTGATCTGTAACAAGGAATTGAAAAAGCATGAATACAGATACCACCATTGTCACCACATTTTTTTATTCGTGTAATGCTCTGTGTCTAGGCTGAAGCTACTTTCAAACTGTGCTGAGTTGTGCCTACCAGTATTCGTTCAAAGTGCATGACAGTGCTTCTCCTCACAACTTTCAATAGCAACAGTTTGCCTGAAGTTGATCAGAAAGACTGGAGCAGATTAGGAACATGACTTATGAATCCTTCCACGTAGACTCTCATCCTGACTCTGACACAGAACATGCTTCAGTCAAAGTTCAAGCATAAGATGTAATTAAAGGACTGATGGAAATATAAGATTCAAAAATTCAAATGCTACTAGTAAAACAGGTGAGAAAATATGAAAAACAAATCTCATAGCCCCTGGGATATAAACATCACTTACAGGAACACTATTACTAGTATCTCTTTGCAGTTCACTAAAAAAGTAGAGTTGACACTTCTTGGATTTTATATCTGTCAAGATTTACTTAAATGATTCTGTGTTTTCTCTGCAGCAGTGGATAGTAAGCCTGCAGTTACCAGGAAGTACAGCTTTCTTTTATTGTAGGTATTTAGCCCTGCTACTTCTTGTTGACAAAAACTATTTCATGTCAGTTTCTACTAATGTTGTCTGCCCTTTAAGGGCACACTTAGTATTTTTGAAGTGATTAAATTACAATAATTTGTCAACGGATACACTGCGGCCTTCAAATTCGGTTCTGCCAGGATAGATCCCTGGTTCTCTCAGGTCCCTGGCCTCAAACTCCATCCTGTTCTTCCACATAATTTCCCTACAGTCCTGGAAGCATAACTTTTATCCCATACAAAGCTTTACTAGAGCTTTCTAGGATATAAATCATTTTCAGCCTATTAGATGAAAACCACTTCTGTCAGAAGTTGCACTGAAAACAGAAAACTTATCTGTAGTACAATGAACCCTAGAACAAGAGAGTAATGAAGTTGTGATTTCAGCCCATGAAAGCTTGTACAAGCTGGCTTTGCTCTAACTGGCACAAGTAACAAAAGCAGTGGAGATGTATGAACTCCAGTGACAGCTGTCAACTGCAACACACACAAGGCCTCATCACAGGCTCTGTGTAACGTGTGCGGAAGCTCATTAAGTCACGTTTCTGCTGCTTTTGAGATCTGCGCTAGCTGCTCCAAAGCCCAGCAAAACCAACCATCAGCGCAGAACTTTCCCTTACCTGTGTAGATACTGTCACTGCCTTATGATCAACATTTTCAGATGTCAATTTTCACTGTACTGTTAAGATGTGCCAAACAGTGCTATATTGATTGAATCATTTAGCTTCAGTCTGAGCATTTTAAAGTATCTACATAGTCTTACCGAGCAACTGTCACCAGTGTGGGCTTAGGCATATCTTTTAGTAGAATTTTAATGGATTGTATGAGGCCTTCGATCTCCTCTTCAGTGCTAATATGGTGGGGAAGCTCCATATAATCACAGGTCAGACCAGCTTGATGGACCTGCATGTAAATTAAACAGAGATTAAATTTCTGTTGATGAATTATTGATATAGTTTATCTGTGTAAAACATCTCTATGATACCTTCTCTAGCCCAGTAGGTAACTTACACCACTTCAGGCAGTAAAAGGGTTTTTTGTTTTTTTCCCTCCCAACTTGTTCTTTAAACAAAAATAATAAAATTCTGGAGGTTATATGGATTGTTTTATTATCTCCAGTACACTGTTCCTCTCCTATGAATTCAGAGCATGCTGCAGCCCTTGAAGATGATAGGTCTGATCTTTTACAGGGAGGTACCCTAGGTTCTATAAGGTATATCAACAGATTCTGGTGAAGTGAAACCTTCCTTCACAGTAAGTACCCTGAGACACCACCATCCTGGAACATCACATTAATGCTGCCTAAATATAAACAGGCAGAGTAGAATTTTAGAAGTTTTAAAAAGAAAAGCTAGACTACGTAATAAAAGACATATAAAAAAAGGGAAAGTACTGAAATCTCACAAAGTGCTGAATCAAGAAGCAAGCCTGAAATGAAGAGTGATCTTTTCCCTCCCTGTTGAAGCAATGTTTTCTAAATATGCCTACTTTCTGTACTTTTCCCTAGCCACCTACCATTTCATAGTCTGGGCTTTCCATCCTGGCTTTCAAACTGTGAACTAGCGGGACAAGTGCCTTCATTCTGCAGTAGAAACAAAACCAGCTGGTTACATAAATAGTTGGAAACATACTTACCATAAGTGGTTAAAAAAAGAAAAGAAAAAAAAAAGACAGAGAGACAGAGAGAGAGAGAAAAAAAGTAGAGGTTATCATGGCCTAGAGCTTGAAAATGAAATTTGCCCCTCTGTGTCATCTTGCACTCAAGAAAAACGGAAATTATCAGTATTATTGTACTGTTTCACTAGGCCTTTCTTAGCAAGCCCCTATACTCATACCTGTCTCTGGTAAGGGCTGTTTGCACTTACTTTAGGGCAGATCTAGAGAGAAATCGTTGTAGCTTAAAGTTGCCCGAACTTGACTGGAAATGCTTGCAATCACTGATATACACGTCTGGCAGTAGCTGCTGCTGCATTTGATGGGAAAAATGAGTGATTCTCCTATCAAGGGAAAGCTCAGACTTTTGCTGTTTCTTTTCAGTTAAAAACAGTTTAAAAGCACAGAGGATTCTGCCAGGATATTTTGTGGACACTATCACTCAGCTACAGCCTTTCATTCAGTTCCATTTTTCCACAGAAAGCAGAGCCTTTGGGAGCACCAACATCCTTCTCCATGTCCTCTGTAGTTTGCTGCTTTTTTAGTCACCAAATCTGCCTCCCTCTACAGGCAACAGCATTTGCATGAATCTGTACAAGGATGATCTTGGAAGGCTTATCGCAGCACTGAAGACAGACTGCCTTTTGTTTTGTCTGACTCTTTCTCCTCTAGAACTAAAGGAAAAGCAGTAGCCTTGTGTAGATCCTATTCAGCTTCTCTCTTTTTCTGTTAACAAAGTGCTAGACTAATCAGTTCCTAAACTACTGATTGCGTTTTACGCCATTTAGAAATCTCCTACCCAGGATATGAAGCCCACTTCTGTATGGTCTCTTCATCATCATTGTCACATAAATCTGCAAATGCTGCTTCCAGGTCTTCTAGCTGATGAACACGGTTTTCAACACAATCTAGCAAACCCTCCTTTAAATAAGCACATAAGAACTATGTTACGAAAAAAAAGAGAGGTAAGAATGTCATGGCTTATTCTACGATTTAAATTCTGAAATGACTGAGGTACTGCAAGTGAGGATTCAGAAACAACTGATTCATTACTACAGAATATATTTTCAAGAGGATCAGAATTAATACCTTCAGAATAAATCACCTCCCTTTGTTCTGTCTTTCCCACAATAAATGAGAAAAAGTCACATCTACATTCTGGCAGAATATGCCAGGGAACGTTAGATACTGTATATGACTAATTGTTGGGTTTGTTTCCATAGCACAGAAATGCTCAGATGAGTATGAGCTTTACATTTTCATAATGAAAGGAGAATTTATTTTTTACGTTAAAAAAAAATATATAAATCAAATGCATTTTCAGAAAAACAAAATGGGCTATTTGATGCTTTGAGGTTGTTTCAGCTTTGTGTGCCTGAAAAAAACATGGAATTAATTTAAAGTGTCATTTACTGCTCTGATCCCGCAAAGGTTTATGCCCTTTCTTATAAAGTTCAGAACACATAAAGAGGCAATCTTTTTGGAGTGAGGCTATATAGATGAATACAGTTGTACATGCAAACATTTGCAGAAAGATATCCTATATAACATATCAAATGAAAAGCAATGCTTGGCATATTTGGTATTAAAAATGCAGTGGTGTGTGACGGAAAATTGTTAAAAAGCATATTGGAATAGATGGGTAACAATTAAGACTGTAACGATTCCCTCTTAGGATTCTGCTGGCCATATCATGGAACAGATGTTGCTTCTTTTGGCCAGTGATGTCAACTTTGGGATAACTTTAAGAGAAGCTGAGGGTATCAACCACTCATGAAGTACAGCTTAATAATTCTGGGGTACCTATAAGATACTTTTCTAAGCAGCACCAGTAATTAACCTTAAAGACACATCCAATCCCCCTTTATACTACTTAAAAAAAAATAAACAAACAACAAAAAACCCAAACACCACACTATTATCTGGTAGTATTGTAGAAACATGCATCTAACTGTACCCTGGAAGTATGAAAACAGATTTTAAGAGAGTAGACATTTAGGATATTTTCTGAAACTTTGAAAAACACAAAGTTCATTATCTTTCTACCTTTGAA
This sequence comes from Patagioenas fasciata, assembly GCF_037038585.1. Taxonomy (NCBI): domain Eukaryota; kingdom Metazoa; phylum Chordata; class Aves; order Columbiformes; family Columbidae; genus Patagioenas; species Patagioenas fasciata. The sequence continues at coordinate 83,923,897 of NC_092521.1, forward strand.
CCCTTTAACATTCACTGTCTCACTATAAAACTACCCATTAATCTAGTTTTGCCTTGTTCAGTTCTATACCTATCTGTTACTCACTGCCTGCTAAGCATTCCAGTTGTCTCCTAGAAATTTGTTGGGTTTTGTAAATAACTTAGGCCCTGAAATCATATTGGGCACTTATATCACAAACATTTATCCCTTTTACATTTAACTACTTTTTAAACATGTACTTGTTTTTATTGTTGATTAAGAAATATGAACATCAATTTGACAATCTTTCACATAAACCAGTTTTTTTATACACACATCTTGATTAGGATTCATTAATCTGTGTTAATTATATGTGTTGAATCTCTCTGTACTAGTGTTCAGATGAGACTACAAGAGCAAAGACAAGACCTTGTTTAGAAATCACTTGGTGTAATGACCATCAATATGGCTGTCTCCATGGTTTGGGCTAAGGGCTGAATGACTATTTTGGCAGTTACAGAATGATTAAGAAGTACACAACGCATAGAATGAAAAGTACATTACAGTGGTATAATACTGACCTTACCACATCTAAATAAATAGGTAAAATACTAGTTAGGCATTCAGCACAGTTCTGACTATCAAGGAAGAGCAACTGGAGCAAGGAAGGTGAGCGCTTGGAGGAATAAAAAGAGAACCACAAAAACCCAGACCAAAACAAACCACAAAGCAAAATCCTGTTAAGCCATAAAAAGAACAAGATTGTAGACGACTTATTATGTTTTCATTGCTTCCTTGTCAATTACCACTTGTTTACAGAAATTAATTTTCATACTTATGCTAAATATTTAGGCAATTCGCATGTTTAACCAAAATGTTTAATAGGAAAGAATTCCTAAGATGCTGCTGATTAGCATTCAGCATGTTGCACAACTTAATTGGAGATCACTTCATTTAGAACATTTCATAGGTTCCTTCCTTGCTGTAACTCATTTTAATTGGATAAATCAAAAGAATCATTCTCTCATACATCCCACAAGGAAATACCATACCTCTGTTGCATTTCTATGAGGCTTCTCGAAATTGTACAACTCTTGCAATAGTTCATATTCTGTCTTCGAAAAAGAAAAAAAAGAGGCAAAAAATTAGACTCTTAAAATGAGAAGCAAAATCTGCAAAGCTTCCCTGCTTCAGAAAAATAATTTGATCCACGGGATCATTCCTGTGCTCTAGTACTGTAGACTACTCTATAAATGCAGGTGAGGAAGGGGCTGTGAGGCTTGAGAAAGCAATACTTCATGGCCCCAACCAAACATTTTGGAATTGCTTAATTTTAAATCTGACTTCAATAACACATCTTCAAAACCTAAGTATTTACAGTCTTTAAAAGTCTCTGAAATTAAATATAGATGTTACTGAACTAAGGTTCCAATGAGCTGTTGAGTAAAACTGAGATGGCAGATTTAGGCAGGCAAAACCAACATGAGACTCTGATTGTAAAGGAAGACAGGACAGGTAAAGGCTTCACGCTGGCTGGCCAACAATTTCACAAGTGAATTATTACAGAGTCTTGTCAGCTCTACTCCTTGATAATACTCAGGTTTAGTTAACCAAGGATAAACAGATCTCATTATTTACTTAACAGCATTAAACAGGTGAACACTCCTGAATTTTTCAGAGCAGAGGGAGAAAGGGTGGGAAGACTATTCAATTTTTACAGAAATGCAAAGCATATTTAGGGCAATGTTTTGGATTTTAGACTTTTTTGCTGGGAAGACAATACTCTTCTGGATTGGTGAACTATATTTGCTTTTTAGCATTTCCTTGATTTTTATATTTCAAGTGTTAACTTGGGAAAAATTTTCTGATGGAATTATCATAATTTACTACAGAGGGAACACAATTAAGAAACATTAACTGCAAATGAAATCATTATATCAATAAAGGTACACTGGGTGCTTTGGGCAAGTCCACTTCAAAAAGTGGCTCCTATAATTAGGAACCTATCATAGCACGAAACTCAAAAAATAAGAAACAAACCAAAAAACTGCCCCCTCCCTCAAACTGACTCATGTCCCCCCCAAATCCTTTATTACTTTATTCAGAATGTATTTCAACCTCTCAGAGGGGTATTGAATTTTATTCTTATATGGCAAGATCCCCACAGTGCTTTCCCTGTGCTGTTTGCTTCTTTTTGTGATTCAGAACAGCTGGCACTGCACATTGTCTGAAGATACTGTGATCATAAATACTGAATGTCAAAAGCTACTAGAGGTCAAGGACCCTATATTCACTTCTTTAGGGTGAACAAGGAAGCAGTAGTCTAGCCAAAACTCAAACATGTCAGATGTTCTCCAGCACAGGGTGAAGTTAAAACAGTGTTAACAAGACAGATTCAAATGCTAAAAACAGTCAGGATATTGCAGAGGAATTTGTAAACCTAAATGCCACACCAAACTTTCAGGGTATATCAGTTAGTTCCTAAAATCCTGTACACATCAAGAAAAGGTCCTAACTGCTTTGCACCTTTGAGGATCTATATATTTATGACTCTATACAGGTGAACTACCTTTGCTGGGCAGTCAAGTTATAAATGGAATACCAAGCAGAGTCTCAAACTCAAAGCCATTACATCAGAGACAAGAGCTGCTTGCTCATCCTCACACACAGCACTGCGGACAAAGAAAACGAGAATAACAGCCTCTCATCGGGACAAGTCACTACTCTTTAGATGATCACCACCACCATGCCTTTTCGAAGGGCAGAGTCTCCTGATATCATTGTGGCTTTCCAGTATCATAAAAAATTATATCATCTGTCACGCCTCCCTGACGAATCTTCCTGTGGGTATTTGGAACATTACCCCCAGAAACCCAAGTGTAGCTTTTATGTCCCAAGTAACAAGCAGAAGTGAGTGACACAACTCTGAGCTTGGATGGGCAATCAATACCGATTTCATACATAAGGAATTTAGGTTGTTGTATTAAGCTGTGACAGCCTTATTAGTTTGTTGTAACTCTTTGGAGTGTACGCTCCCTTAGAACGCTTCTATTTCACATATTGCCATGAATCCTTAATCACGATCAGCTAATTAGCTTAGATGAAAGTTTCTCCATAGATATAAATGCTAGGACTGGCACTCTTTTGTGAATGACAAGAGGCCTCTCCATTGTCATGCTTACCTTTGTGTACATTTCTTTAAACGGATTTTTAACTGAAAAAAAATCTAAGTCGATGTCTAAAACATATGCATCCCCTTTCTGCAGTGCTTGGCAGACATCTTTAACAACTTCCCTCATTGGGCATTCACCATTTCTGAGAGATCTTGAAGCTGAGCATGATGACAACGATTCTGCCTTGTTTGGGGCACCTGCATTTTGTACTTCCTTTTTCTTCAGACTTGGGGTGCTGTGATCAGGGTCACCAGGAGCCACTGATGAGGAGGCAGAAGTGGTGCTTGCTGTGTCATCTGTATTTAGCTTCAGTCTCTTAGCAGATCCTGCTTCACCATTTTCTTCCTGGCTGTTTGATGCTTCAGTAGGATTGATGAGAATGACATATAAATTTAAAGGCTTCTGGTTTTCTAGCTGATCAGCAGAGACATAAAGACCATCACTTAAAAAGTAATGATCTGTGCCCGTAACCCTACAATTGACAATAACTCACAGTTAATATACACCTTCACAAAAAGCTTAGGAAAAAGTATGTACCCTGAAGGAATCCTGAGAAGAATGAACAGATTTTTGATGGGTAATGAAAGCAATAGCATACACAAAATTATTTATTTTAATTTGCAGGTCTTTTAGTTGAAGTTTTATCTACTTTATTCCTGAATCAATCTATTAAAATTCATTCTCTATTTTTTATGATAGCCCTACAAAGTTTTGAATGGTTAAGAAAAAGATTCTACATTACACACTACTAAGGTTAATTTGCCATTGAATTGCATTTTAAAGACAACATTCAGAATTTAACAAGATATTGTCAATATTATGGAATATAAGACTGCAAAGCTATGGATATTTTATCTTGGATTCCATGCTTTTTAAGGAAAATTCTGTTAGTTGTGTTTGAGAAGTGCCCTAAAACCCATGGATACTGATTTAGTAAAAGTAAAATAGTATGAATTAATAGGTAGCATTTAACTTCACCACCAACAGAGATTCCCTGTTCTAAATGGGAGAGGGCAGGTAACTCAAGGATGAATACCTACATATCAATGGTTACAGTGAAAATTTAAATAATGTTATTTTCAAGGCATATTTCAGTACACGAAGCCTTAAGCATCATAAATTCAGATTAAAAAATAAGCTTAAGAAGTGTGAACTTCTGCTCACTTGTGTTAAGGCCTCATTTGATTACAGGGTGTCATCATCAATCAACCACAAAGACAAATGATTTCATGAACAGCAGAAATGTGAAGCTTAGTTCCCTTGTATCTGGATTATCCTAAGCCTGCTAAGGTGAGAGCCTGGATCACAACTCCATCTTGTTGATGGGGCATTCACAGGGTCTCTTCTCAGAAATTCTCCAGGGTTCAACACACGCTCATGCTACAGCCTTTCCCTTAGTGGGACACTAAGTTATCTATTGCCTAGCCACCTGTCACCAAAAAAACTTTCAGGAAGTTTGTATTTTTTTCCCTTTCTTCCTTCATTATTTTTGTAAGCCTAGAACCTCAAGAACCTTCTTCAAAAGTCGGCTGGAAATGTTGTTTTCAAGGTTGCTGAGGTGACTAGAGGATCTGTGGTAGCGATATTCAGCCATCATGAAGTGTTTCTACATATGTGCTAGTTCTCACGGTTAAACGTTACTGAAAGCACCAGCTTTTGTCTGACTGTTTAGGTTTACTTTAGGACTCATATTCAGAGTTGTAGAGTTTTTGTGTTTTATTTTAGGTGGTAAAACAAAGCATTTCTCTGCTGCCTTCTGTTGCCTCAAAGGATTTATTCTGATATGCTGACAAGAGACATGATTTGTACATGTCCATATAAGCTGTACACAACATACTGAATATGGCAAATGTAAAACTGTCATTGACTGCATCCCACAGAATTATGAGGGGCTGTCACCAGAACTCAAATCACAGAATGATTAAGACTGGAAGGGACATCTGGAAGTCTCTCATTAATCATCTAATCGAAGCAGATCTAACTTCAATGCTAGGTGAGGCTACCCAGGGCCTCAACCAGTTCAGTTTTGACTTTATCAAATGAAGAATTTACCATCTGCCTGTGTACCTGTCCCAGTACTTCACTAGTATATTAACTTTAAAGAACACCACCACTATCACACGTGAGAAAACAGAATCATCAAGGTCAGGGAAGAGATTTCTCCTCTTGTTCAGCACCAGTGAGGTCACATTTGATGTACTCTGCCCAGGCTTGAGTCTCCAGGACAAGAGAGACAACAACAAACTGAAGAAGGGCCACTAAGGTGATTAAAGGGCCAGAGCATACAATGGGCAAGCTGAGGGAACTGGATTTGTTTTGTCCTGGGAGGACTGAGGAGGATCTAATTGCTGCCCTCTGATACCTGAATTCTCTGTTAAAGATCACTGCTTTCTGAGATTTTGACTTTATTGAAGAGAACTGATTTAAAACTTAGGTTGCTGAAATGAAATGTGAATAGTTAGAATAGTTAGAAAAAATTTAAGGCACAATTTTAACTGTACGCACTCACACAAATAGTCACATTAGGTCCTATGGAACTCACAAATACAAATTAAATTTTCATATTTAGCCAAGACGACACAAAAAATAAACCAAAAAACAAACATCAAAAGAAAATAAAAACATGAAAAAATATAGAGATAGCCTTTCATAGACAGCAGACAATTTACCTGATTGTAGTTGTTGATATGTCTTTCCCAATTAAAAAATGGTGTTTTCCTTCTGAGATCTGCTGCGACCAGGGTGGGTGAAGCCACACTACTTGAGAAATATGGCCAGCATAAACAGCAGGCATAATCCAGTTCTCAATACTTAATTCACTGTAATGAATGGAGAAAGGCTGGAGATAATACTGTTACTTTCCCTGTAAGTAAAACATGGTCAAGAACACAAAAATCATCTTCCACATCTTGAAAGCCCCCATGCAAATTATCTGAAACTAGTACTCTGTGTAAGGTTCACATCAAAGAAAGAAAAAGGGGGAAATCTTTAATCATAAGATAGACCAAAAATGTCACAGTAGAATTTTAAAAAGCCTTACATAGTGCAATCAGCTTCACTCTTAGTATGGCACTTTGATTATAAACTACACAGATTTGTTGCCCTTTTATTCTTGATACCTCACACAGAGGAAAGTACAAGGAGCATCATCAACACTGTTCTAAATAACTTCAAACGGACCTCAAGGAGTATTCTAGTGTAAACTGCTCTAGGTAGCTTCTAAATATAATCTCAGTAATTAAAGTGAGTCAATCAGCACTTACAGAATAGCAACTTTCCTGATTATCAAAGCCCTACTTTTAGGTGTACGTTGTAGTCCACAAAAATTCTTATTCATCCAACATAGAAAACAAAATATTGACTACAGGTAGCATGACACAATTGCTTACATATCAATTACATAATTTTGTCATTGCTGTAAATCACCATAACACTGAAGCAAAATTTATTTTAAAACAGGAAAAGACAATAGCAAAGAACTCTGTGGCTTGTTACCTTCCTAAGAAGTTGGAGGAAAATATTGGTCTTAATGCTCTTAGAAGAAAGTCTTGTTCAACTTCACATATTCACCATGTCAACACAGGAGCTGTTATTTCAATCTCAAAGTCAATTTTTCAGTATGAAGAAAGAAAGGCTGTTTTAAAATCACAGTTCTTCAGACATAAAGCATCCACTCAGGGAGCTGTCCTGTTACTCAGAGGAACTTATTGGCCTAATAACATGATATACTACTAAATGAAGTAAATTTTTAAGTCTTAAATTGCTTGATATGTAATCTTAATATCTGATCACATTCAAAACTCACAAACATAACTTTTTCTGTCCAAAAAAATAAAGTTTTCAGCAAAAGTGAAAAGACAAGATACAAATTGAGGCTGACTTACATCTCTTGTTCATATCTTGTATGCAGTCATACCAATGTTCACTCTAAATGAAAGACAGCAGGAAGCAGATTTAAAAGTATTCTGATGCAGTAGCCAGGACTTACCTAAAAAGAGCTTCTTTGTCAAATACAGTGTCTGCAGGCATATTCACAGGAATAAGAAGGTCTGGATGGGAATCAAGATGAACAAAGCTGATGTTACTGGCAGGAAGATGCTTTGAACCAATGGCACGATAGATGAAAGGCAGCACCTAAAACAACACAAATAAAAATAATTCCACCACAACCAGTGAGTTGAAAAATGCAACGGCTTCAACAGCAAAAACACTAGTCCCACTCTTATTCTTTTAGAATTCGGTTTAGAGGGAGGAGGAGGCAGCAGAAAACAATACAAAGGGGGAACAACTCCACCAGCAAGACAGCTGATGAACTGTAATCATGAGCCCAAGAGTTTCACACAAGAAACTGCTGAAGAATAATAGCTTTACTCGCTCTTTCCTTCTTCATTGAAAGCCTTGTTTGCAGAAGCAATTCTCACTAATCATTAAACTGAATTGCTATTTTTTTTCATTTACAACTGAGCCTCAGAAATGCCTTTCCTCTTCTGCATAACATTGCCTGCTCCATGATATAAAGCTTCCTCACCATATATGGGTGCTGTGAAGACAAAACCATCTCATTACTTGTGCTTTATAAGTCAACTAATTAGAGAGTGAAAACTGACCCATCATCATTTAAACTTTAGCTGATCTTTTAACCTATCCCCACTGAAGAAAGGCCTTAATTCCTAATCCCTACATGATTTAGTGTCTTCAATAAAGAGGCTACCTTTATTAACTGCTCGACCCTATCCCCTGCTGAAGGTCTTCACTCAAAAGTGGGAAAAACAGGAGATGAGACAACTCATCAATTTATAGTGCAGCAAACCACTGAAGTACAATAATGTAGGGTGACAAAATGAGAAAACTGACGGCTGATTCATGATATCTCTTACACTGAACTGCAGCCGAGGGAAACCCTCCCACTGTTACAGGACAGTAACCGCCTTAGCTGCCAGAACAAACCCAGTAAGGATTGTGAAGCACATTCCTATTATACAGAGAATGTAAAGGCCGTCAAAAGATTAGGCAATAAAAATTACACATGATATCTACGTTACAACAGAAATTGAGATAATTTTTTGGCACAAAACTGATTAATATGACAAATCCTGTGTACTGCATGGACATAATCTTAAAACATGACTGACAGCTGAAATTTGGACTGCATTCCATCTGTCTAGTAATAAATTCCTCAATTTAACCACTACGTATGTACTAACATGCATACTACTGTAACAGCAGACTAAATGAAGTTAAAAATAACAGGGGTTCCCTGATCCGTAACCTTTACTCATTTGGAAAAAGGAACAGATTAGGCCTACCTGAAAAACCTACAATCTTTGCAATTCAAGTTTCCTCTCAGGTAAGCGTTACTACAAATTGTGAGACTAGGAGAGGGTGGAAGACATGAGTGACTAGGATCTCTAACCTTGCAAGTTCTCCTACTTTGGATTAAGAATAAAATTTCCTTTATACCAGCTGTTACTATTAATCAAAGTATGATACATCTAGTGACCCCTTGCCCTAGAGGAACATCAGTGTCTGCAAAGGACTATATAAAGTTTCTCTGAAATTCTTATACTTTGGGATGAATGGCCATATATGCTTTATGCAACACAGACCAATGCATATACACACATGTACTGAACACCCTGCATATATATTTAGTATGAACAGACTTTGTTAACTTAATTGAAACCAGAAGTCTAAAGAGTAAAACAAAGACAATTACTAGTTATTATCTTAGTACTCCTATCACAGTGACACCCTTAGTCCTTGGTTACCATGGAAAAACAGCTGTCATAGCACCATATATTTCAGTGAGTCCTGGCAAAAATTATCTGTGTTAAACCATATTCTTACAAGCTCAGAACATTTTCTTTAATAAATTTTATTACACTAAAATTTTCTCTTAACACAATACTGAGAGTTAAAATTTCTCACTGTTTCCTCCATAAGGTCTTCCTGCCCCCAGCAACCCTCACTGAAATCTGCTGGCTTCTGCACCACGGGATAACAAATCCACTTACTTGGGAGTAAGGCCTCAGCTTATGTTGCTATAAACAAACCATAAAAGAAAACAGACAGAGCAGTTCAACAGCAGCTCCTTCTTCACCCCCTTGTATAACGAATTAAGTAAAACTGCAAAGTTCCAAATTCGACATTTCTCATCGAGTGGCAGCCAATCCCCAAGTAGGTATGTGATTATATTTATCAACTAGGTGTCAACATGCCATTTACTGCGTAGGGTTGAGTTCCCAATACTAGCTAATTCTAAGAGCAGCATAATGTAGGTATGCAGGTAATACTTCTTTTTAACTACAACAATTAAGAGTGAAAGAAAAAAAAAAAAGACTCAACAATAATTAAGAAGATACCAAAATCCAATCATGGCATTAATCATTGAAACGGGAAGGAAATTCAGGTCACCTGGGCAGTGAACTTATGTTTCCGTAGTGCAAGAGAGAGCAGGTTTAATATCCGTGCACGTCTGCGAAGCAGGGGGGGAAACTATTCCCAAGGAAGCGCCCGGAGCGGGGAGACCCCGGTTACACCGCGGGAAGCCGCATCCTACCGGGTTCCACCGTGCCCCCCTCCTTCGCTCCCACCTACATACACACCACGGGGAGGGAAGGAAGAAAAGCACCTACTCCCCACGTTCCACCGCCCGGCCCGGCCTCTCAGCACTCACATCCTGGTGGTCCTCCACCACCCACACCGGCAGCGCCGGGTAGGCCCGCAGGCCTCCCCCGTGGGACCGCTCCCCGCCGCTCATGCCTAGGCGGCGCCGGGCCCGGCGTGGCCCCGCAGCGCAGCCCGGCCTCTCCGCGCCACTGTCTCCCGGCGGGCGGTGCTTCCGCCGGCAGCGCCCTCCCACCGTTTTCCTCTTCCGGACGCGGGGCGCTGCGGGCCGGGCTGGCCGCGGCGGCGGGGCGCCAGGTGGGCTTGGCGGACGCGGCTGCCTGCCCGGGGGCTGCGGGGCGGGTGGGGCCTTCCCTTAGGCCACTCTGCTGGCTGTGCCGCAGTTCCCCGTGCGGCGTGTGTGGTTGGCGGGCGGTGGGGGCCTGTACCCGGGACACTGCAGGAACGGTCGAGGTGGCGCCGGTGCTGGCGGGTTCCTCGGTGCGGGTGGGAGTCGGGGTGGCGGGACCCGGACGGCCCCTGCCGGCAGCGCCTCCTGCGGCAGCCGCCAGGCTGGCCTGCTGCTGAGGAGGCCGCTCCGTGTGGCAGGAAGGCGGCGCGGCAGAGCCTGCCTGGCCCGGGTGTCGGTCTCGTCGCTGTGTTTGTTACCGCTGACCCTTCGGTGGCCGTTGGAAGCCGTTACGGACCGTTGGGAGGCGGTGGTTGGATGCGGCCTGTTGCCCTCAGCTGTGTGCCTGCAGGGAGAGAAAAGTTTGTGTGTGATAGCTTCTATCAGTGCAATAAACTTTCTCTTCTAGGTGACAGAAAAGGAGAGTTTGTCTTTTTCGGTGTACTGGAGCTTACTTATCTGAAAATGGGACATAACCAAAGTTTTCAGCAAAAGAAGCTGTAAAATAATTTGGGTGTTTCAAATAATTTCATGGGTTTTTTTGTGGTTTTTGTTTTTTGTTTTTTGTCTTTTTTTTTTGTTGTTGTTGTTGTGTTGTTTTTTTTTGGTGTTTTTTTTTTTTTCAGCTGTGGTTCTGAACATTCTGAAGCAGTAAAATTAAAGTGGTAGAACCGGAGTAGTTCTCGGGTGTAGAGGAAATCTTACAGCTCTATTTTTTGGAATCCCATGACACAAAAAAGGAATGTACTTTAAGGCAAGGCACTGTGGTACAGTAGACTTTGCTTTAATTTGTTCAAGTTAATAATAATTTAGCTCAACCTGTTTAAATAGAATGTGTATGTAAATGTCAGCAAAGTATAAAGCAATTTTCTGTTACAAGCCTGAGCTGTGTAATATCATGACTGGAGAACTAAAGCTAAATTGAGTCAGTATTTGATAGATTAGAATTAATGATCGCAAAAGGTTGCACTACTGCCAGACAAAAACATAGAAATGTTCTTCCCCTGCCCCCCCCCCCCCATTGGTTCTTTTGAGAACCGTTATGGGGTTGGATGGTGCTGAGCAGGCACAGGCTGACTGGAAGGAACAAGTGGCTTTACCGTCATGGCCACTGCCTCCTATAAATGAGGGATCCTCACTTTAGCTATTGTCCAGTTGCTCTGAAGAGGGGATGAATGCCACCACAAGCAATTCCAGTGGCTTCCATTAAGCCCTGCCTATGTAAGGAGAGACAAAGGGTCCTCTCAGTTCTTCCTCCTTGATGTCTGTCCTTTCCCCCTTAATTTCTTCTCCTTTTTCCCTCTGATTCACCACAAGTCATCCGCTGTCTCTCAGCAAGCTATGTCTTTTGCAGCACTGGCACAAGAATGCAGCTGAAATCAGTGCTCTGAGCAGTCCAGGTTGGCCATGTTGCATAGTATAATAGCAGGTGGGAGAACATTCTGTGTGTGTACTTCAGCGTCAGCAAAGCCTCAGTAAAAGAGAGGCTTTGTTTTTGTAATCCAGTGATCTTTCTAATGATGTGTGTGTCTCTTTCTTTTTTTTTCCTCCCCCTTATGGAAAACAGGATTTGAGTTCAGTGACTTTTTTTTCCTCTGCCTCCATTCCAACCAAGACACCATGAATGAATTTTTAAATTTTATTTTAATTTTTTTCTTTTTTCCAATTTTTGAAACTTAATGTTGTAATTAAAGAATGAATTTTAACTTCAGTGAAGTGCAGTGGTTTTCATTTACAAACATTAATACAATGCATTAAATACATGCTTAGTTTTGAGCAAGGTTTACACCTACTTGAAGCAGTGGCCATTGCTGGAAAGGTAACAGGGCCAAGCAGACAGCTAAGGGATGTTTTGGGAAACATTTATTTCAATGAAATTAGAGTAACAGCACAGTCTACATAACTTTTTTTCTCTAACCTGAAGATCCTGGTTCCACAAAAATATACCTATATAACCATAAATACTTTGAAATATTTGTTAAATTTGGTCCTTTACTGAATTGGTGTCTCAATTGTCAATGTAAATTTCTATTATCTCCTTTAAAGTTTACATGATTTGTTGGTCCAGTTTGCTTGCAATTAGGTATTAGTGAAGTTGTTCTACCTGAAGTTTAGAATCATGTTCTAGAAAGGAATTCTTGTTATGGGACTTTGAATGACAATTGTAGTTGTTAAAATTAGTGGTTTATTTGGTATGGGTATCTGAAGGCTTTATATCAAAGTGTCTAGTGAGTACTTGGAGAGGCACTTGTATCCCTGACCAGTCATCATATCAATCATTTGTTGAAATTAACATTACCCTAAATCAGAGGCTGTGGTCCATTTTGGGTTCTGGATTAAAGATGGTAGGGTGCTTTTGTCGATTATAGGCTTAAAGGAATCAAAGTTGCATAAATGACCTGTGCTAGAGGTCTGAGGAGCACAAAGCTCCCAGTGAAAGAGTGCACATCACTCATGGCTTCTATTAAAGGAAGTTGCAGAAAATAGAATTTCAGCGCTTTGAGAGTGGTTCCTACAAATGCATTAAGAACATCCTACAAAAGTTGTGTGACGTTGGACTTTTATTTTCCTCATTAAAGGTGAGTCATGTCTTTCCATTCTGGACGAGGATGTCCCCGTGGTCAAGGGGGACTGGGAACAAGAACTTCAACACAGACCTACCGCCCTCAAAACCTACGGCAGCTTCACCCACAACAGCCCTCCGTACAATACCAGTATGACCAGCAAACTGCCCCTCCAACAACCTATTCAAACCCTCCGACCACTGGTTACATGCCTCCCAGGCCAGACTTTGTGCCCTATCCTCCTCCAGTGCCCCCTTCCACACAAAATCCCATCAGCCAGTGTCCTGTGAGGCCACCATTTCCAAACCACCAGATGAGGCAGAGCTTCCCAGTGCCTCCGTGCTTCCCTCCTGCTCCTCCGCCTGTGCCAAATCCGAGCAATGCTCCTGTGCCAGGAACTCCTGCTGGACAAAGCACCTTTCCCTACATGATACCGCCTCCCACAGTACCGCATCCTCCTCCCCCACCAGTCATACCACAGCAAGTCAACTACCAGCCCATGTACTCCACAGGGTATTCACAACAGTCTTTCCCACCGCCCACCTTCAATAGCTATCAGCACAACTCTGGCTCTTTTCAGAGCAGCACTGCCAACAGCAGTGGCGGCGGCAGCCACTTCCGGCACACGAGTCAGTACCAGGGAGAGAAGTCGCAAAGTGATCGGCGGTCCCCAGAGAGGAGCAAGCACTACGACGAGCACCGACATCGTGAACACAGTCACATTCATGCTGACAGGCATCGGTCCACTAACCATGGGGATCGTCGAGATCGAGGCCGGAGTCCGGATAGGAGGAGACAGGAAAGCAGTCGGCACCGGACAGATTATGAACGAGGAAGGATATCGCCTCATCACAGAAGTTATGAGCGTAACAGGTAACTTCAGGTATCTTCTGCCTGCAGAAGGAAAGCTGTCGTTGTCCCATAGTGTTTGTTTGCATCAATGTTTTTCCTTCACCCTTGTTTTTCCCTCTAGCGTGGAAGGTTGTACTTGGGTCTGATGGAAAGAGCTACTGTTTTGACGTCTTTCAGGAGCACTGTTTATCCCTCACCTTTGTGAGCTGGCAGACTTGTTTCCCTTGTCCATGGAGACAGTTGAAATCAAAGAAGCTCTTGTTTGAAAACTGAGTGAATGACTGAGTGGTGCTCTACTCTCATGGGTGCTTACCATAGAAACTTGTGCATATGTGGCATGAAAGTAGAGCTGGCACAACTGTTTGCGAAGACTGTTTTCAAAGTTGAACCTTACAAAAGGTCCCAGCTCTTCAAATTTCAAGATTTAAGTACCAGAATCAGGGTTTTGGGTGGTATTTGAATTAGATCTTTCTTTGAATAAGTTCTGTGTTTGTAGAAAAACAGAACCTGGGGGGTTTAGTAGTCTGATAAGTGCACATATCTAATCCCTGCAGTGAGGTGTTCTAGTGAAAAGCATGTTGCTCGGCCTTCTTCATCCTCCTCTGTCCTCATCCTTGTGAGAGACTAGCACAGATGTGTGCAGGCTTTATGGGACCTCCCAGAGGACGCTTAGACCTGCCTGTGTGATTCTGTTCAGGGTGAAGGCCTCAGCAAGCCAGCCTGTGATCTCAAAAGAGGACCACAGTGAAAATTAGAATACACCAGTTAAAAGAAATAGGCAAGTTGTAGGCTATGTTGACATCTTATGATTCAGATGGATTAGTGTGGACTGCTTATTTTTGGATGTATAATGAAGTGTGGTGTCACTAGTGCAGAGTACAGGGGAACAATCACTTCCCTAGTCCTGCTGACCACACTATTGCAGATACAAACCAGGATGCTGTTGGCCTTCTTGTCTGCCTGGGCACACTGCTGGCTCATACTCAGCTGGCTGTCAACCAACACCTCCCGATCATATTCTGCCAGGCAGCTTTCCAGCCACTCTTCCCCGAGCCTTAAGTTGTGTGATCAAGTTCTTTATGTGTATGTACAAGTTGAGTTTTGTAGATGATATTCATAGTTTCAGCATGATGCAGAAATTCTGTGTCTATCAAGTTTTTTGTGTGTGCTTGAGCTGGCTATCACGGAGGGCTTGTCTGAAACACTTGAATGACTGCTGGGTTTACAAAGCTATTGTGCATGGAATAGGTTTTCTTTCCCTTCCTTGAGGCATTAAGAATGGTTAAAGATAAAATAATCTTACCCTTTGCCATTTGTAACAGGAGAAGAGCAAGAATGGCAACAATTCCTGTGATGAATTTATAGAATTTACCTCTGTATCGTATGAATTAACCATTGTATTGAGATAGATAGCTTTATGACAAAGGCGGAGGAAACAGGTGACTGTCTTTTACAAATTCCTTGAAGGTCAGTGTTAAGAATGCCTGGGTTTTTAGCAGCCAGCACTTGTGTGTTATTTTTACGTAACATGATCTCAGCCTGCTTCTGTGCTCGTTTCAGGTGTGAAATGTATGAAATACCAGATTTCTCATTTAACTTATGTTTTGAACTCTCCAAGGGAGCGGGAGAGGGAGAGGCATAGGCACCGTGACAGCAGAAGATCACTGTCACCAGACAGATCCTACAAGAAAGATTACAAGAGAGCAGGAAGGTAAGGAAGGTTACACTCGGTCTCTTGTGTCTTTGGGGCTCTGCACATCCACACGTGTGAGTTTTTGTGTATGCATATATGCATACATACATGTTTTGAAAATCAGAAGAGATGAGTGTCTTAAATTTATAACCATCTAGTTATACATGCAAATGTCAGTTATCTCAAGACCTTGCAGAATTAGAGACAGAATTAGCCTCTAGAGAGAAGGCTTTGCTGCTGTGTCCTAAAGACTTCCTCTTACATCTGCTTCCAGTCTGTAAAATACCAAGATTATTTGAAGTCATTCTATGTTTAGTCTTTTAGGAGCTTATTTTATATTTGTGCTCCTCTCTTTCTGAATCTTGGATAGTTGTAATCAGTGCAACTTCATTGATTTTGTAGTTTTCCCACATTCAGCTTTTGAAAGCATTGCAATATCACAAATTGTGTGTTCAAAGGAGTACCAGAGTTAGAGTAACATAAGCAGCGTGACTTCTGTATAGTCCTTTTAATAAAACTCTAATTCTTTGTTCATGCACATTGTTTGTGGGCTATGTATTAAAACTTCTTCATGTTGTACCTTCTAGTTGTGAGTGATGTGACTTAGTTTTTAGTGATAAGTTTTCAACTTCAGAACAAAATTTAAAGAAAATAATCTAGAATGCAAGGAGGTTTTTTATTTTTTGATAGATATATTTTTCATCCTAATTCTTGAATGAGGTTTAAAGCACAAAAACACTTTCATTTTAAAGTCATTTTTGTAGGAGGTCAGAACAACAAAATGGTCTTTACATTGCAAGTTAAAAGCAGGAAGAGGCAATTGGATTTTACTTTGATTTATATGACAGAATGATGTACTGATCTGAAACTATTTGTTTTTCATTACAAAACTGTCACTATTAAAGTAATAAAGGTAATTGCTTTTGTCTACTTTTTCCCACTAAGCCGTTCTCCAAGCAGAGAGAGAAAGAGACCCCGATGGGAGGAGGACAGAGAAAGGTGGTCTGAGAACCAGAGCTCCAGCAAAGAGAAAAACTATACTGCTATAAAAGACAAGGAATCAGAGGAGAATGCATCTGAAAAAAATGAAGAGGAAGATGAGGAATTGCTTAAACCAGTCTGGGTTCGCTGTACCCATTCTGAAAACTATTATTCCAGTGACCCTATGGATCAAGTGGTATGTTTGTGAGAAAACTCTCAAATTATTGTACGCAGTCCTTTATGCGATTACTTGATTAATGTGAACCTTCCAGTAGGATCATGTTCTGCGTCATTTAATCCTTCTCTCCTCCCAACCATCTCAGTCTTTTAACCCTGCTAAGAACTTTATTAGTTGGTATTCTTCTCTATTTTCATCAGTTTCTTCTGTTTTCATTCAGATTAGTATGTGGAAGAGGGGTACCTTTTTGTCTCTGGGAGTGAAGGTTGTTTTTTTTTTTTCCATTATAACCGTATTCGAGCAAAGATGCCTCAATCACCCTATATTGCCACAACCTTGAAGAAATTTTGTACGGAAGGGGCAAGTCAGGAGTCTTTGTACTTGACAATAACACTTGCTGGTGGAGTAGTATTGGGGGGGAGATTGCTGGTGGTTTTTTGTTTTGTTTTTTGTTTGGTTGGTTTTGTGTTTTTTTTGTGGTTGGTTGTAGGGTTTTTTTGAGAATGACATGGAGACTGAATTCATGGTGATTCAAAGCAGGCAACAATATGAGTTGAGTTTTGTATTGTTTGTACGTGGCAAAATTCTTTTAAATTGCAAAAATACTGTCACAGGTCTCTTTTTTTTCTTCTAAGCCTCCTAAGAATCAATACTGAGCTGTACTAAAGATGTTTAACTGTAGTTCTGCTTTGTTAGGCCAAAGGTTTGATGATAATGCACCAGCAGATGAAGCAATTTCTCTGTTAATTCACCTGGTGAAGCAAGTAATGGTATGCTAAAGCCTTAACAAGTACTTCCATGTTTTGTTGAACTACGCTGAGATCTGTCTTCTCCCTCTCTTTTCATTGTGAAACACTGGTGCATGTTGTGTTTGTGTTCTATTTTAACACTTTTTTTTCTGTTTTTTAATTAACAGGGTGACTCTACTGTGGTAGGAACAAGCAAGCTCAGAGATCTGTATGAAAAGTTTGATGAGGAGTTAGGAAAGCGACAGGCAAAGGCCAAAGCAGCCAGGCCACCATGGGAGCCACCAAAGACCAAGCTGGATGAAGACTTAGGTAGGCAGAAATGTTGACAAAGCTCTGTAATCTGTAGTTAACCTGGTTTGGGAAGTTGTGTGTATTTAATAATGTTGGTAGGTTAATCTGTGTTTCTTAAATCCTTCCTTTCTATTGTGTATCCATGGTAGTTTTACTGTCGCTTTTGACAGAAATAGAGCTACATTCTTTACCCAGGAAACCTAAGGGAAAATGGAGAGTATCCAGCACTACTGTATGCTAAAGTCTCTTCCACGGCATGAAAGTGCCCTGAACAGGATCGCATAGACCAAAGCATGACATGCAAGAGGCTTTGAGGAGCTCCTGGTCTTATATTTCTAAAAAGGAAGCAAGAGTAGTGATGATAAACTGATATGGCTGCTCCTTATGGCACTGACTTCATCTTTCTTCTGGATTGTATTTTACTTGTGCAACTCTGCTTATTATAATGTTGGGCAGAAGTATCAGTTTTCAAAACGCAGTTTGTCTGCCTTGTCATGCATCACCCCTATGGATCTTCTTGCAGGGAAATATGTCTGCTAGCCATATTGGTTATTGGGGAAATACTGGTGAATTAGCAGGTCGTAGTTTTGATAGCAATTTGTTTACTCAGAGGTCAGCAGAAGCTATTTTTCCTGCTTTGTGAGGACTGTTACCTTTTCTTTCGATACTTCCAGCATTTTGGTGTTTCATAGTGTGCTTTTTTCAGTCAGTTGCATTAGTTCAATAAATTCTTGGGTATATCACGTTAATTTAGATACTCTGGGCTTCCTTTTTAACTGATACTTCATGTTTGCTCATTGAGCTGCTTCAGACTGTCATATCTGAGCTTAGTAAGTCTTTAAAAATTGTATCAAAAGTTCTGAAGTTGAAATACGAGTATATAATGACATGGTCAGATGCATGCTGGTGGTATAAAAAGATACAATAAAGATGAAAGAAAAAATTAAATACAGATTAAAATGTTAGTTCACTATTGTAAAGGAAACACATTTTTGTTTTTTTAAACAGTGGATTTGCACATATTCAAAATTCACTCAAGAATCATTAATGAAGTTAACTGTAGGGTTTTTCAGGAGATACATTTTCATGTGGATGAAGCAAAGATGGAACTCCTACATTCAACATACCTGTGTAAAGCTTCTCTTCCTCAGATCTCTGCAGAAGGGGTTCCTTTGCTGCTTCAAACTCAAATATGACAGAGCCAAGAGCAACTTCTGTGTTTCTTTTTCCACTCTTTTTGGAGGACTCAAACACTTTGCCTCTGCACTGGCCCGCTGGGCTGCCTTGGTGGCTGTGCCAGCTTCTCCTACAGCCAGGCTTCTGGACAGTTGTCTTAGTACTTAAATAAATGCTGTCTCTGTTCTGCCTTGTGTTAACATAATTGTGTATTGCAGTAAAATAGCGATGAACTCCAAGAACAATTTTAGATTTTAGGCTGATTTCAGTATATGAAACCGAAAGTTTGCATTGATTTTTCAGAATTCCAGCTTATTTTTGAAGATCCTACACTCATTTTGCACCTAAAATTAGATTTGCACAGCTGATTAATGTCTATGAGAGAACTTTTAAAACTCAAGTGTTTGTGAATATTTGTAGGGAATATGAGTACATGCTTATTTAGATATTCCTGGGTTTTCTCTCTCTCCCTCATTTTCCTTTTAACTAAGGAGAATCTTGTATTCAAGAAATGCATATATTTTAAACCATACTTTCACAGTATTTCAAAAGACTGGCAGTGTAGTAATAAGTTTTCTCTGAAGTCAGAAGTTAGACATGGAAGAAATACTGTATCCCTTCTTCCAGTAATAAACCTTACTTGCGTCATGGTATATATCTTGGTTATGAAGGCACTTTTTAAATTGGAGCTGAGGTGATCTGTGGAATTGAATGGCATTACATGCATTAGAAAGGGAGTCACTTATAAGTATGACAGGAGGTTATAAATATGTGAGATCAGGCTCTGTGTGGTTTTTGTTTGTTTGTTTGTTTGTTTGTTTTAATTAAGTCCAGACACTTACTAACATTAGTTTGGCAACACCACAAAGGAGACATTTTAACAAGTTAAGAACATCTGCCGATCCTTTTTTTTTTTTCTTTACCATTGTATTCATCTCTGATGCATCAGAGAATTTGTTTCAGTTAATACAAAGGAAAATGTCTTAAAAAGGAGGAAAGCTCACAGAATAGGGTTTCCAATAATCTTATGACTGGATTCACTCAGCTATTAGTTCTAGGTTTTCTTCTTGTCTGTGACTTCTAGTAGGTGGTAATGGATTTATTAGAAATAATTTATTTTGAAAAATTAATCTAACAGTACTTGTTCTATAATAATTCTATACATATATGCTGTTTCAAAACTCTTAAATAGACAATATTCTGCTACAGACAAGAGCATTTTTAGGCAAAATGAAGCTAGACATAAGCACTTTGCTCATAGCAAGCAGGATTAACTTCTAAACAAGAAGTTCTGTTTAGCTCATACTAGTGACCATATGTGTATTCTTTTTATTTTCTCTCTTTTTTTTGGTTTGTTTTTAACTTTACAGTAATACTTGTGTTGGTATTACCTCTGTAACCTTTAATGTCAAGTAACTGATGCTGTTCTTCTACAACTGATCAGTCGTGCTCCCAGACAGTCAAACAGCAATCTCCTGCATACAAGCAGATGCGGTGGTTGCAGGCATTTAATATCCATGGCACATGCAGTCATTTTTAATTAAAAATGCAGTTGCTGTCTCTCTTCTCATTTGTGTGAATGCCATGCACAACTTTAATAAATTTCAGTATGCAACAGTTAGCCATGTTATGTTATAGAATGCATTTATCTTGGAGAAGAGTGTGTGGAAGTGATTTTCAGCTGACTTTATTTCCCCTGTGTGAATCAGAGAGCTCCAGTGACACAGACTGTGACTCTGAAGATGACAGCAGCTGCTCTAGCAGTTCGGATTCAGAAGTTTTCGACGTCATCGCAGAAATTAAGCGTAAAAAAGCACATCCTGATCGTCTCCATGAAGAACTGTGGTACAATGATCCAGGACAGGTATGGTGAGAGGAAAAAGTGCCTTTTGTCTGAAAGTCATTCTTCCCTGTAGACCTCAAATGCTGTGTTGTTTTCAAACACACTGACGTCGTTCAGTACACATTTTTACCCCCTTTTTCCCTTTTCTCTCTCATCTTGTTGAAAGCACCTCATTTTTGATTTCAAGAATGTGGTTCCAGCTTGTGAATCATGGGGATTATTCAGCTGGAAACATGTCTGACAATGTTAATAAAACCTGAATTGCTAGCAGTGTACTAGTGCTATCCTCTTAGCCCTGAGATAAAGGTACACAGATGAATTCTGGGATGGAGAAAAGGCAGCATGTTCATCTCCATAACAAATTTTACACCTAAAAGCTCTCAGCTCATAATGATAAATAATGTTTTAAATATGCAGTTAATGCTCCTAATTTCTTGTTTAGTGGTGGTTTTGTAATTGCATGGAGATTATAGTTCTCATTAAATGTAATTGTTGAGCTCATGAAGTGTTGTTTTGAATGCATATGTTGCACAGAACACTAGTTTTTATTTGCAAATATGCCATCTTCATCTTTCTTACTTAAATGTTTTACAGTCTGTTCTAACTCATTGTCAAATGGCAACTCAGTAAATTTATTTTTCTGGCACTTTGTGTGATGCATGAGTTTAGCATGCAACAAATCATAATGCCAAGAGATACTGCCATGCTTATTGCTGCTGTCGTAATTCAAAGGTCTGTTGAATATTCTATTACAGGCTCATGTTTATGCTTCTAGTTAAAAAAAAATGACCAAGCATGGCTAGCTGTTTTTATTTGTATGGAAAACAAAATTAGCAAACTGTTTAGTTATTTAACTGAAAAAATTGTGTAGCTCTTGGGCACACTTCAAAGTAATGTAGCTGTTAAGAATGTTAGCTAAATAAAAAGAAGTGGAATAGCTGTGGGAATAATAGACTCAGTAATGTGTGGTTTATGAATTTCTTGCTGAAAAACTTTCATTCCCAAGAACTTTCTTGACACTGACCCTTCGTCTTTCTTAAAGGGGTTGAAATCAGATCATGGTGAGCTTATCAATGCTGTAATACTTCTGAGCAGATTTTATTTGAAAATGCTTGAAGTTTTCCTAAGTATTTATCTGGTATGCCAGAAGGCTTTCTAACTATCACTACATAAAACAGGAATGATTGCCATGCATGCTGGCACATACAAGTACACTGTCTGACACAGAATTAGATTTTTAGGATGGATCTTCCCAACTTTCAGTCTGAGCAGTGCGCTTGTTATTTTGGATAATCTCCAGCAGTGCTGGCTGTTGCCAGAAAATAAATTGTAAAAGCTGATGCCACAACAGTGGCCTTTTGCTTACAAGTGTTATCTGCTTGTTTGTGTTGCCCTTTTGATCAGAGAAACTTAGAAGCCATTGCCTTAATTTATATAGAATTGTGATCTTTCAATATCATTTCATCATCACTTCATGGTTGCTCTTCTGCCTTTTTTTTTTGTCCATGAGCTGTGTTGTTAGGGACAAGGTAGGTATGTATCTTACTTGCTTTTCAAGTTTTGGACTTTACAGGTGCTTCATGTCTCCCTCTGTTTCAGTCTGCACATTTAATGTAACAGAGGCAGTTTAAGTGCTGAATAGTCCTAAGAATTAAGGATGACATTTTCAAAAATAAGTGATGGTTATTTTAATAGCCTCAGTAGGCCCTTATTTTTGGAGAAGTGATGAGCAATTTGCTATTGACTGCATTTTTTAACTCTCTTTTTTTGTGGCAGTATAACCCAGTGGGGAAGTATGATTTTACATATAAGCATGATTCAGTTTCATTGAGCCTATACTTTCCTCCAGGGTCTCAAGAGTGTGGCAAAAAATGTGTGAACAAAAAGCTGTCATGTCACTCTGTTGTTAAGATTGCATGACTAAGTTCCCAGAGAAGTCGAGAAGTGCTCTACTTCTTACGTTCCTATGCGCTGTGCCTGTTCAAAGAAATCAGCTGAGATTAACATTCGGAGAATTAACATCAAATCTAAAAAGTTGTGTCCCTCTGCTATTTTTCTGAGGACTCCATTAACAGCAGTTTGGTGGTTCTTGCTTCCTGAGGTATCTTCACACTATCTATTTGTTGATGATGCTCTGTAGCCCTCCCATGGATGCTGTGTCCATTTTCAGGCTGCATATAATGGCACAGAAAGTTCTGCTAGTTTTTGCATTGCATTATAGGGTTGTTGAGTTTTTTCTAAGTCTAAAAATAATGTTTTAGTTCTTGGATTCAAACTCTGAAAAACACCATTAAAGCCTGAGCTTGGAAACTTCATTAGTTTCTCTGACTTGGTTCTGGGTTTTCTTTTGTTGAGTTTCTGCAATGGGCATGATGTTAGGAGCAGAAGGCTTTAGGGTGTTGCAGTAATTGATAGCTTGCATTGAACTTGGTCATAAAAGTGAAAAGCACTAGCTTTATACAATGTGCAGTGACCTTTTGTGATATAGCTGTTTGATGCACCTATACAGAATAATGCAGTGGATATTTTTCCCCTTCTTTTTTCTGATATGTCTGCAGGATGCGTTTGAAGCGTTCTCGTTACTTCATTAAAGTAACAAGTAAAATCGTCAAATGGTCTGCTTTGCCTACTTTTCGTGGTAGCCTTGTGACATTGCAGAGGGCTTGATCGGGGAAGGGATTTCAGTCAGTGAACTGAGTGAAACTGTTTGAACATGGAGATTTCAGCATGTAAATATTTGCATGTGCATATTTAGGATCTGAATCTGATTTTAGACAATGTGCTGTTTTTTATGTATAAGAAATTGAAAAGATGTATGTGATAGCATAGTACAACTCTGCTGAGAGCGTTTTTCCATCCTGTGCTTCTGTAACAGTGATGAAGTTCTAATGCTGTCGTGCAGTTTTCTTACATTAGTCTATATTGTTTTCAGTGTTATTGGCTTAAGAACATCCACTTAATCTAAGCATGGCAGGCTTTTAGAAGCTTCAGCACCCTGGGCATTAAAGCCAACATAGTTTTCCAAAACCATTTTTCAATAAAAATAGAATCCTATTCTGTTTTTGACAGATGAATGATGGACCTTTGTGCAAGTGCAGTGCTAAAGCCCGACGAACAGGCATAAGACACGGCATTTATCCTGGTGAAGAGGTAAGTAATTCTAAGAATTGCAATTATGAATACAAACTTGCTGCTGTAGACTCATACTTGGGATGATTTGAGGGTTTTTTTCCCACAATTTACAGGCTTAGTAAAAACTCCTGTGCAACTTTATATGTATAACCTCGTATTGAAAATGCAATACCAGTAATGAAATCTACCTGAAAACTATGGAAAACTTTTACTTGTATTTTTCAGTTCAAGGTTGGTTTTTTTTTTGGTTGTGGTTTTTTTGTTTGTTTGTTTGTTTTTTTCCCAGGTATTTTGGTTTGGTTTGGTTTGGTTTTTTTTTGAGTTTCTGAAACACAATTACATTAATAAAAAAGAACTTGTTATTAAACATCTGCCATCTTTAAGTGGATGAGTATGTTATGAAGGCCCTTTTTGTGAAGGGATTGCTTTAAAAGTAAAAGGAAAAGTAAATAAAATAGTAATCCTGCTGTGACAGGAGCAGGAAGCCTGTCAGGAGATGTTCTTGCTGTAGCACTAGAGCATGTCTGTACTGTACACGGTGCTGTCTGTACACTCTCAAACAGTTAATTGGTGATTTGAAAAAAATGGCTTCATCAGCATCCTGAAACATATTTTATAATGACTGCCTTTCTTTTGAAAAATGTTGTGGAAATAGTATTTGATTATTTTTCTTTAGAAGTATTCATTTTTGCAGATCATGCTCCATGATCAGTATTGTTTCTGGAAAGAAAAACAATACTCAGACCACCTCAAGCTTTTTTATTCTAAAACACTTTGTTCTTATGAAAGAGTTTAAGAATGTTAATATGTAGGTTTTACAATTTACTGTTGTAATTTTTCTTGAAGAATTTAATTTTTCAGCATGTATTTTTACATATATTTACTGAAACATTCTTTTATTTCTCTGCAGTTAAAGATTTGTGAATGTTTGTTTCTGTGAATTATTCCATTTCAGAAAAATGACTTTGGTCTTACTATAAATTGCTTCAGTTCAGGATCAGTTCCTCCCCAAGTTGTCTGTAGTGTTTTTCCTGCAGAGAAGGAGGGAGAAAATTTTAGCAGGATAAAACTGGTATATAAAACTTGCTACATGAAGACAGCTGCTTCCTGGAGCAAGGCCAACTGACAGTTTGAGGTTTCAGAAAATCTCCTAGGATATACAGTTTTCACAGTGTCCTGTAGCTAAAACCGCCTACCTTTAAACAGACCAGTTTTAACTCTCCCATCACAGCAGTGAGAAGCTTAATTAGGACTGAACAGCCAGAGCAATTATGCTCCTTATTGGATGGGTTTTAGCAAAGTGCACAGAGCTGCGTAGTGGTGTAGCAGCTTCCATTGCCATCAGACGAGCTTTTTGTAATGCTGTTTAGAGTACTATTATACCTTGCTCATTGCAGTGATTTTTTAGTTATTTATTTTTTACCATGCAGACAGATGAATTTTGAACAGGCTGGTGGCAGCCTCTGAGCTGCAGCAGATGGAATGTAGGGCATGCAAGAAACTGGTTTTGTCTGACTGCTGAGGATTAAGTCTTTAAACTGGACTGCTTCAGAGCAAGCTGGAAGAAAACCTGAGTCCCAGACATTTGGTGTTGCATCAGAGCACGCGGAGGGCTGCCTGCCATTGCTCCTTGCAGGCAGGCATTACAACCTACCAAACAGAGCTGGGTTACCAGAGCAGCATCTGGGTGATGGACTAATACCTCTAATCCCATCTCTACAGGCCCCAGATTTACCCCAGGCAGATGAGCTGATACTTGTCTGTCTTGATAACATACTTTGAGATCTCCTTATGTGAGATCCAGGTTCCTTTTCGTAAGCTTTTAAAATGAGTTTCCTGAAACAGATTTTATAAAAGAGGAAGTTGGTCTGGTACCTAAACAACTGACTGCTGGGTGTAAGAAAGTTGGAGAGTCAAATGGAAGATGAAAAAGTTGCAGCAGTGTTTTTCACCCTTTTTCTTTTTGAATAGCTTTAAAAATATTTCTTAAAGTGAAATTGCAGATAAGGCCTGACTTTCCCTCTTCCCAGAATGCTTAATTATGACTACCTGCTTTTATTTAATTTTTCCTAGTGCATATTTCATGGCTATTAGAAATGCTTTATTCTCTCTTTTAACCTAAATTTGCCTTGACTCTACACATAATTCTACTTATCTCTTTCTTTAAGCCCATTAAACCGTGTCGCCCCATGACCAACAATGCTGGAAGACTATACCATTATCGAATTACTGTGTCGCCTCCCACAAACTTCTTAGTAAGTACTTTATAAAGAATTCTGGCTGGGACTCTAATTTTGTTTTCAATGATGGAAGTAGTGCTACTTCTTGTTTATTCATGGTGGTTTTGTTTGCCTTTTTTAGACAGACAGACCTACTGTTATTGAGTATGATGACCACGAATATATCTTTGAAGGGTTCTCAATGTTTGCACATGCCCCACTAACAAACGTAAGTATTTTAATTGTTATATACATGGGTTTTGTTTAGAAGGCAAGCTGTTTCTGCCCTGAGTAGAATTTCTGTAAAATAATGGTGTAGGTATGTTACAGACATTGCACCAGGACTGGGGACATGGGAAGCACGCTTGTGCTAATGAGTCTCAGGTTTTTTCTCTACTAATTGTATTAAGCATTGTCTTCAAACTGTGACTGAGACTGTGGTGTGCATCAAAGCAATGTTTTTATATGTTTCACAATTTGGAAGTGAAACAAACCATGGAGTAAATTGTTAAAACTGTTGATTTGATTAAATTGGATGAGGAGGTTTGTTAAGTTGAAAGAGTTGAAAAAAACAGCAAGAGAAAAAGGTTTTCCCTTAAAGTGACAAATTGACTTGTTTCAGAGATCCACTCTAAAAGGATTTCTCTCTTCTAAAAACTTACTTAGACCTATCCACTACATCTGTTCATCTTCTTCAGGAACTAGGCAAGTTATGATTTTTATTAAAAGTCTTAGCTATTTAAAATCAATTAATTTTATGTTTTGAAAGTCATATAACAAGAAAAGGACGTGGCTGGTACCTGACTGCCCTGCTTTTCCAGTATAAGCTGTTAACCATATCTGAATGAAAAACATGCAAATACTTAGTTTCTGTACATTTGAAGATTTTTTTGTTATCTTGATATTCCAATAACTGTTTTTTTTAAATATTGTAGGTTTGTTTCCTTGATTTTATACATATTAATAGTTACACCACCAATGCCAAAACCCAGTGTAAGCATGGTTATCAGTTCAGTACTGGGATGTAAGAATACTGGTACTTAGAGGCACTGAGAATAAAGCATTTTTTCCTGTGACAGTTCACTTGCATAATATGTATGGCAACACTTTACTTTTGGTGATCAGGGGAAGAGACTGTTATGTTGATGAGAAGTCAGTAAGAGAGTAGAGTTCAGCCGCTGGGGTTGCAGCGTGAAGCATTCCTGCCAGGTAGCATCAACTCAGCCTTGGGGCTCAGGCGAATTTGACCCAAGGCTTTACATTTTCACTTTGCAAATGAGCAAAAAGGAACAGTTTGGTTTTACTCCCATTAAAAGGCTAAAAACCCACCTTATCTTTATATTTTTTCTGTCTACTGCATGACAGGAAGGCAGAGTTGTGGAAATCTTTAATATATGAGAACAAGGAAAACTCTTATCTGACCTGAGTAGTTAGTGAAGGCATTGAGCTTACTCTTATCATAAAGTGCATGTGTGTTTTTTGTTTGTTTTTTTCTTTCTCATTCCAAATAGGGGAAGTGATCAGCAGCAAATTACTTTTTTACAGGGCAATACAAAGCAACACTGTTTTGTCAGTTCCTGTTTCTAACAGGTATAAAGCCCTTTAGAAGAAGTCTCTTGTTATCTTGAGATGATTTTTGGCAACATAAAAACTACTCTTTTGGAGACATTTTGGAACATATTTGATAAAAGAAAGGTGGCAAAGAGTAGCAAAAATAGAGATCCAAACACCAACATCTTTGAATGAAACAAATTTCTGTAACTTGAAGTCTTATCTTGGCACACTGTTAGAAGTCTTACTACTGTTTTTACTATTATTCAGTAATAACTGAGCAGATAAGATATTAGAGAAAATGGTTAGTACAGTCATAAGAGAAATTCTAATTTTCTTAATATAACTACCAAAACAATTTGATAGTACCAACCTCATGTTCCTTTGCTATGCATTTGCATGTGTACATGGAACTCAAATTCACTGAGAATCCAAACATCCTTTCATGGTTGAACTTACATGGTAGAAAGTAAGCAAACACTCTCTGTATTTTTTTTAAGCCCCACTGGTTTAAATGTGACAGATTTTCCTCTTCTCAGGTTCTAAGGACGTTCAACTTGCAAGGTTTTTTATTTTTGCATTTGCATTTTATATTGTATCAAATTATAGGAAATGCATTTTTTTTGTTTGATTGTTTGTTGTAGCTTCTTACTTTATCATGCAGATACCAACAGATTTCTGTAGACAAAATAGTCAGGTGTTTGACACTGGGCTGCAAGAAAATGCAAGCAGAATATTGCGCCTCTGCTAAGTCCATTGATTTCAGTGCAGCCCCAGCACTGTTCGGATATTTATTTGTATGCTTATCAATGCATACTTGCCTCACTTTCACAGACCATTGAATGGTTCTAAGATTCTTTTATGCTTGCAAGGCCAGTGAATAGTAACACTTGCTTAGACCTGTAGATATGTAGGGTAAGATTAGGCCTTTCTTTAGTCTTTTACATTTTTGCTTTAAAAAATCTCATTAAAAAAAAAGACAAAAAATCACACACCTTCAGCAGTGCATGGACTTTGCAAACCAAAGAACCTTTTTTCAAAGGTGAAAAAAAGGAACTAGATGTTTGTCTTAACCAATTAGTTGAATGAAGTTCTGAGAACATTTGTTGGATGAAATTAGTATAAACCTATAAATTTATCCTGAAGTTCTTGCATTATGTTGCTATGACTTAAGGCCATATTTTAAGACAGTATAGCTAACAGAATTGACAATATGCTGAAAACACCTTGCCTTCAGGTCGCTGTATCAATCTGACACGTTGTGTCACCAACAATAAATTCACTTTCAAATACACAAGTGAGAAAAAAGATGGGTTTACTGAGCTTTGCTTTTTCTTCCAAAGAAAATTTTTTCTCCAGTAGATGGCATTATTTAATCTTCCTTTACCATCCATCCTGTCAGCCCTGTGTTGTTACGGAGGTGGAGGTTAGAACTGTTACTTCCCTTGCACATGTTTCTGTTCCTGTCTTTGCATGATCCCCCAGAGCAGCTGTTTTATTAAATGCTGTTTTCAGCAGACAGTAATACCTTTGCATACAAAATTGTATTAGCTATACATGTGATGCTGTATATTTTTTCATGCTAAATTTCTATTTTTCTTCCAGATTCCTCTGTGTAAAGTAATCAGATTTAACATTGACTATACAATTCATTTCATTGAGGAGATGATGCCTGAGGTAAGAAGGATAATTAGTCAAAAAGTCAGAGTGGTTATGAGTTGTTGATATGCTTAATGGATTAAACTCTTCAGAATCCCATTTTGTGAAGTCTCTGAGAGACAGGCTGTGTTCTGAACAAATGGCTGAAAAGGAGCTTGCACTCACAGGTAGTACCATAAATCCATCTACCTAGGCTATCATATATTAAAATCAAATAGTAAGAAGTGCTTATATCTGTAGCTTCTTTTCATTTTAAGTTATATACAATATATGCCAGGTACTCTTATCTGTGAGCTGAATTAGGCATTATCCTTTTTTTATGGATGACAACAGTAAGGCATGTGGAGGTGCTGGTTTGCCAGGACTACATAAGTCAGTGGCAGAGGTGACACTTAATCGTGAGTTTGAAGCTCTGAAGGTTGTTTATCAGTACTTAATATAAGCTGTTGCCAAAACAAATTTCCGGTGGATACAAACAAAGCACATTCGGTTCATAATTTTTTTTATTACAAATTAGTCCTGGTGAAGCCAGTTTGCGAAGTAAATTGCTGCAGTGGAACAGCATGTGTAGGTACAGAAACACCCCTGCATATTAACTACAAAGATAGGATCAGCATTTAATTTAGTCACATATATTTACATTTTTCTTTCTAGTTTTCTCTTTGTTACTCAACAGCATCTAAATATATGCAAGAGCCCTGAAATTCCTCAGCAAGATTAACGTGATCAAAGCAATTCATTTCTTGTTACTTAATCTGCTGTGTTGTCTCCAGATCTTGCTCTGAAACAGCAAACAGCCACCAAGCAAAATAGGGAATTTGACAATTTTTTGGTCTTTTGGTCAATTGGCCACAGCAATTGGCTACAACACTCTTTTAAGACCATCTTTACTAAAGGGCTCTTGGGAAAGAGGTTGTCTTGTTGGTTTTGAAATTTATGACCAGTATCATACACATACAATTTATATCAACCTGGCCTGATACTATTTCTTAAGGAAGGCTTTTCATGTCCTTTCATTTCTGAATGAAAGCTATTTGCTTTAGGGGAGCTGCTTCCCTGCTTGATGAGAAGAATCTAATTATTTTTCTTTTTTTCTTTTTTTTTTTTTTCTCCTTTCCTGTTGGCTCTTAAGGTCAAAGTCCTCAATTTGCATTGTACTGATATGTTGCTATGGACGTGATCATGATATCACAGATGGTGATTTATAAAGTTTTAATATGAAAATATAGGAAGAAGTGAGTTACAAAAAAGGTCCTTCTCAGAAATATGTCATCTGCTTAGCTTATTCAGGTGAAAGGATATAAGTGCACGGTTCATAATTTCTGCCTATTTGGACATTGGCTAAAGTGTGCTCATTAAAATGCTTTCTTTACGGTGCTTTCTGAAGAGATCGCTGTGTTATGTTACAGTAGATGATTACAGATATATCAGTACTGTTTCCAAAGGCCAGTGTCTAGCGGTTGGCAAATATGAAGCCACTGTTTTTGTTATCGTTTTGTTTATATATATCTGAGTGGCATTATTTGTATTACAGTGCTATATAATTATAAGTCTGGTTTATTTTTTTTCTTTCCCCAGAATTTTTGTGTGAGGGGTCTTGAGCTGTTCTCTTCATATCTATTCAAAGATATTTTGGAGCTCTATGACTGGAATCTTAAAGGTAACTTTTATTTAGGGAAAAAAACCATAGAAAATTGGAATTAGTTGCAGCTATTTTGTGATGTTCTTTGTTTTAAAAAGAAAAAATGGGGATGGGCCTCAAAAGAGCAAAGTCAAATGGTGGTTTATGCGAGAAGGATGGACTTCCAGTTTCTTCTTCAAGAAGATGAAATATATTAGAGTTCATTAGTGTGGACTGTAGCAGCTGAAATGCAAACTTAGCATTGTGTTCACTCAGATAAACTGAATTTATTCTTTAATCTGAAACTGTTCTTTTGAATCTAATTTAGAATATTAATGTATGTTTAATATTGCACCGTGTTGTGTGCACGGTATTCTGAAAGCCAAAGTGTCAGATAAACTGTTCTATCTGTTTTTACAAGCTAACAAACAGGTTACTCATACAGTGTTTCTCTACAGTCAACTTACAAAGCAGTGCCATACAACCAGCCATAGAGGGATAATGTATTATATCATTATACATGAAAGTTTTGGCTTGACAAGATGAAAATCTATGTTTCTATGAAGACTGTAACAAAGGAGAGTTTCAGGGATGATCCTTCCCCTGGTCTAAAATAAAAATGAGAATATAAAAGGAGTTTCATTTCAGAATATGTAGGTGTCTTTTGGTGTCTTGGCTTTATCTATGGAGATGCACTTATTGCAGTTAAACAGAGTAGCATACAGTTTTCATATATTTTGTGTAGCCTTCTTTGGTTTGATACTAAAGGTGTTCTGATGTCAATATTGTCTTTCATATCACTGGTTCTGATAGTTCTTTCTTTTTTAACACCAGGTACTCACTGGTTTGGCATTTATTTTCATGTAAAGCTTTGGATGATGAAATAGGAAATGAAAAAGAAAAAAAACAGCCAACCAAACAAAAAAAACCCATGCAAAATAGCATCACAGAAATTTCCTTATTATCTTTGTAACTGGAAAACACCCTACTAATTGGAAGGGACTGATAAACTAGTGTTTGTGTCTGTAAGACTTAAGTGAATTACTGATATAAAATAATCTTTTCTGTATCACTGTTTCAAATGAAACTACTGTGATTTTGTTAGCTTCTTTTTAAGTTATTGTAGCTTGCTTTGAAATTATCCATGTGAAAGCTTTCACTAGAAGTTGTTACTATGTTCCTCTCTGCCATGCATTTTGTTACTTTTCTGATTAAAACTTAGGCCCTATCAAATCTAATTACCATTCATTGATTTAATCTACAGTAGAGTTACCTTTTGTTTTCTTCTTTTACAAATACATTGCTGTTCATAATTTCCTGTATTTTTTTTCATATTTAAGGTCCTTCACTTGAAAGTGATTCTGTTTGCTGCCCCAGATTTCACTTCATGCCACGATTTGTGAGATTTCTTCCAGGTAATGTTTGTATTATGTAGCTTTATGAAAATTAGATCTAAAAATACCCAAAGCAAAACAAAACAAAAAAACAAAAACGACCTCCTCCAAAGCTCCCCAAAACAACAACACCAAAACAAACCCAA
The DNA here is from genome assembly GCF_037038585.1 of Patagioenas fasciata. Taxonomy (NCBI): domain Eukaryota; kingdom Metazoa; phylum Chordata; class Aves; order Columbiformes; family Columbidae; genus Patagioenas; species Patagioenas fasciata. The sequence goes on from NC_092521.1 coordinate 83,956,092, forward strand.
AAAACTATGCTCCTCCCCCAACCCCAACAAACAAAGAAACAAACAAAAAATAAACAACAACAACAAAAAGCCAAAAAAAAGCAGCTTATTGTAAGTGAAATGTTTCAGTCAGTCTAGAGTTCTGGTGCTTCCATCTGAAGTCTTTAGTGCTCACTTGCAATGTGGCTGAGTTACTTAGCACTGGGATTCAGATGGGTAGGCCAGGTCTCACTTCTAGCTTTTGTCTCTGAGGTGATTTTAGGTGGTTCTGGGTCATTCCTGTTGTGTCCTGTGATGGAGCTGTGGCATTTGAGGAGCGGTATTATCTAATCTTATGTGTGAAATTGAATTTCATCTCCCCTGTGCTCTTCAGGATACTGTGTGATTATATTGAAATTCTTGATGTGCAGTTTCGAGGGTTAGCATGATTGGCACCCCTGAGCACATGTTGTTCTGATTGTTTCTTTCTTTCTTTTCTTTATCTTAATGCAAGCTTAGACCTTGCAGCAAATAGTGAAAGACAGAAAAACACCATTCCTATGCAATTCAGCCCTAGCCTGCCAGCCAAGGACAAGCCTCAGTGTAGAGCATTACACTTGTTTTGAGTGAACAGCTTATGCAGGCATTTAACACATCCTAAGATACTAGGACAGACTTTCAGTTGCTATAAATGTCACGGCTCCGTTGAAAACATGTCCTGCTGAGGTCCTGCCAGTGATTGTTCCAGAAATGTTGTGTGGACAGGAGGATGCGTTTCAGCTGCTGGACTGAGGGTGCAGATGAGACATGGAACAATCTTCATCAAGAAGACTGTGGCCTGGAGGTGCTCTCTGCTCTGGGCTTTCAAACTTAGTTGGGTTATTAATTATAGCTGTAGCTAAATGAGGTTTATCTCATTGATGTGGAGAGTACTGATGGCTAGATGACGATATTTCTAATTGTTGTTCCTTCCTGGATGCACAACACTGTTCAATCAGAAGCAGAGCTCTGAGGCTTGCTAGCAAACATTGATTTGGTTCTGCTGAAGCAATTTACAAAATAAGCCATCAAGCCACATGTGGCTGATTAACTTGACCTCATCACAAAATGAGAACAAGTTTGACCTGCCTGGTTTGTGTAGCTTGAGGGTGTTTTCCTATTAGTTTGAGGTTTTTATATTCTGATTTTTTTTTTTTTTAATTTCAGTTTAGAAGACAGCTCTTTCTGTGCTGTGGGATTGTTGACTGATAGGGAGAGAAGTTTCTATAACACATATTCCTGTGTGCTTCCTCTTGACGGTTCCCAGCCTTCTAACTCTTTATAAAAATGCCTTTTTCCTGATATTTTTGCATAAATAGTTGCCTTTTAGCATCTTTATGACAGATAGTTTTTAATAAAGTTTGCATTTTGTTTTGATTATTTTTTGAGATATCCTTCGAGGTTTTTAATTTTCAGAAACTGGAAATCTATTTCCTTCAGGTATGTTTGCAGAACTTTATGTCTAATCAAAAAAGATATATTGGTGCAACAGATCTCCACACATTCATCAACTGTCTCTTTTAAGGTAGAAATGAATTGGTAATTTCCCATCGCCTCTAGTTCCTTATTTTTGTAACGTGATCTGAAAATATGAGGTTTGGGATGCCATGTTTTTTATGTGAATTACTTAGAGACAGGCCTTGGGGTAGCTCTAAGCTTTGAGCTAATCGTACCAGGTTCACTGAGTGCCAGAGATACATAGCATGTAGAATAGTTGCTGTATTGTATTCATTGTCATAGATTTTTATGATGCTAAATGTATTATGAGAGAAAAAGATTAGAATAAAATATTTGAGGTCACAAGTACCAGATGTCTTGACTCTGGGAAGGTCAGGTCTCTAACTGTTTAGCACCCTTCCAGTACATGGTCTTCAGCAAGTAAGGCTATAGCTGTTGTTGGGTTTGTTTGGTTTTTTTTTTTTTTTTAGTGATTGTTGGACATAGGCTACCTCTTGCTTAACAGTATAATGTGGTTTTTGACAAAGATGAGTCTTGTGAACAGAGTCTCGCTTTAATTTGAAGGAAAACTTTGCACACTGAATAATCTACCCTGTAGCTCTGTTTCCAGTGAAGTTGGGGTGTCTTTTCTCCGTTCAAGATTCCCTCTTGAAGTTTGAATGAGGTTCATTGTTCTAAGAGGCCAAGTGATATCACTCCCTTTCATCTTTTTTGTACCACCGTGCTGTAATCCCAGACAAAGTAGGAGAAGCGCTTGTTTTCGTGTGTTGTGTAGAGGACATCATCTTATGCAGCACTGCTGTTATGCAAGGACTTTTCTGTGTCTGGGATTACATTCCTTGTGCTGTGGCATCATCCCCCAAGTTGCTCTAGGGCTTCTCTTTTGTTCTCTATTCCTTTTTTTTTTGTGTGTGTGTAGTGATAGAATGTACTCAGTGGCAGGATGAGATTGCTTCTGCTTACTGAAGAAGGCAAATCAATGTTTGTGCTCTGGGGATGAAATTGGAAGGTACCTCCATACCTACAAATTAACAGGCTGTTATTGAAGGAGAGGGTCGGAGAGGTATGTGTCAAAATTAAAGCACTGTAGTAACATGTCTATCTTTTTACTCATATGAGTGGACATACTGAATCTGAATAGTCAGTGTCTTCTGAGTGGTGGTCTGTCAGAACTGTTGTTCGTTTGTCTTTCCTGTTTGCATCTTCATCTGTAATTGTCTACCTGGAGCCAGTCAGATGTTTATTATACTGTCTTCCTTTGTTACAAGCAGCCTTTGCTGTGCATTTTTCCTGGGGTAGAAGTATTTAGCAGTTTTCACATGCCATCAATTCATTGAGTGACAGGAGACGACATGAGGCTTTTAAGTCTTCATTGCTGCAGGTACAGCATGTAAGCACTACAGATGAGTTTAAAATGTAAGGATAACTTGCTACAGTCATCTAGAAGTATCCTGTAAAATTTTGAGTGTTTTTCTAAAAAAGCTGCATAAATGCCGAAAGGCTTTTTAACTACCATTGTAAAAAGAATGATAAAAGAGTGAAAAGGAAGATATAACTGATTATTCTACCTATTCATTTTAAAGTTTTTCAGACAAGTTAGAAACTTCAGCTTTACTGTATGATGAAACTGTTACTCTTGCTACCGTTACCGTTATTGCTTCCCGTTTAGCAAAGTGTTTATACATGTGCAGTATTCATCAATAAAACATTTGCCTTTGTATTTGTCAAGCTGCTTAAGCATTTTGCATTTTATTTTGCTCATCCAAATATTTTATGTTCTGCATATTTTCTTTTTTGCTCATTGTTTAGGAGAGAATATCTGAAATGTGTTTATTTATTTATGTTTTTAAGATGGAGGGAAAGAAGTACTCTCAATGCATCAGATTCTTCTCTACTTGTTGCGATGCAGTAAAGCTCTGGTGCCTGAAGAGGAGATTGCCAACATGCTTCAGTGGGAAGAACTGGAATGGCAGAAATATGCAGAAGAATGCAAAGGAATGATTGTTACCAGCCCTGGCATGGTAAAGCAAATAATTCTGATTTATGAACAGCCCAATGACACATACATGTCTTGTTTCAGAGGGTCTGCAACAGGCTGAATTGGAAAGGAAGGAGTTGCAGATTGCTGTAGGAACAGTTCATTGACTTGTTCCAGTCTGGAAAGAATTGCACCCTTTGCCGCTCTACTGAAGGGCAGATTTTCAGATGAGCACTATTTCAGTGTGCACAATAAAAGGAATGGCTATATTTTATATATGTGAAACTGTAGTTTGCTCCTCTGCTTTCCTGTTTTCTTAAGACAGTTTTCATGTGCTTGATCTCATTCTTTTTGCCTGACACAGCACCAGAGAATTACTAACTGCTGTTTTCTTTCATCTTCCCCTTTTGACCCCCTAGCTCTATTTAAAGAGCTCTATCCTGATTCTGGCCTGAATATGGAAGAGGTGTTTTCTACCTATTTTTTTTTCCCACTTTGTTTTTATGTTACTGTCGCTCACACTGAGGAATTTTACGTACATTAATGAATGCATCCATTAATTTTCAGTGCCAAGCTTGAAACCCCTATGGCCTTATTATTTTTGAAACAATTAGTATTTTAAAGCATAGTTGCTCTGAACACAGTGCCTTTCAACTCCAGTGTTTATGTGAATTTAGCCCACTTTTCTGACTTTTACACTTGAGAAATGTGGGTCACAAGAATAGATGATGCTGTATAAAAGCTGCAGGGTTGTCTTTGTGTGGTTTGGTCAGTATTGCAAAGTGACGTCTCAGTAGTGGAGGCGTGTTTTGGAATATTTTAGACTGCCATGTAGCTTTTGCAGTTGTAGTACCTTTCTTTCCCTGACTTAATTTTCCTCTTTTGCTCATAGCTACACTTCTTAGCTTTTCCAGAAAAAGTGTGACTTGGTATCAAGCTTAAGTGGAAATGTAGTTTGCTAACTGAAAAACCTGTCCCCAAACTGCAGCCAAGGTGACTTCCTAAATATATTTTTTCAAGTTTATATTTTTAAGAATGGCAGTGTTACATTTACTAAACTACTTTATAAGATAATCATAACTTGGACAGGATAATTTATTTTGCCCTTGATTTCGTTCTTGGTCTTTTCGTTCAGGCTAAAATTTTCTAGACCAAAAGGAAAATAAGATCATCTGTGGGAACATGAAATACAGAATGCACGTGAACTCTCAGTACGAAAAATTCTCCCTGAGCTGGTTAAAACCGAGTGCTAATCCAGAATCTCTTAATAGACATTGTTAGGCAGCCTTAACTGTTTATCTTGATGTTGCCTATAGTTTCTGTGATACAAGGTACATGCTAGTGTACGAGTGTCAGTGTCTGAGTGGTGTACACTGACATAGCATTTGTGATTTTGCTGAAGCTTTGCAGATTTCAGCTAGTTGAAAATGTGCTGTTTTGTTTAGCATGAAGGAACACATATATGCTGCTTCTTTGTGTAAATGAACTGTAAATGTCTATGCACAGGGCAGTGCAGTTTGTGTTAGTGTTAATTTTGAGATTTTATGTGATTTTTACTGACAAACTTTTCATTCTATATGGCAAAGTTTTAGAGATGCATGTGAACATCAAAATTTGTAAGCATAAAACAAATCTGCAGTACTTTGAAATGTTGTCATGTTGCAATGCCATCTTTAGAACATTTATTTTCTCTCAAGAAGATTGCCATGACTTTCTTCTTAGTTTATGGATTTTTTTCTGTTCATTGCGGCATATACTACTGAATATGAAAGTAAGTGAAAAATAGAGTATGAAAGTATTTTCTATGCATTTTACAACTTTAGAACACAAAACAGTTCTGTTAGACAATGTGAAACTGTTTCAGAAAATGACAGCTCTTCAATTCAAATCAATCCACCTAACGCAACAAAGTAAAACCGCTGTATTATATTTTGCTGCTTTCCTCCACAACATCACTTCAGAAATAATAATTCATCTTGTGAGCATCTCTAGGTTTTTTATATGTGGTTTTTGTTTTTGTGAGGTGTTTTGGTTTTTTTTAGTGTGGGGAGGTTGTGTTTTTTTCCTGTTATTTTGGGGTTTTTTTGTGGGTTTGTTGTTTTAAAGTGAAGTGCATGTATATGCATGATGGAGAAGGGAAAAAAATTGATAGGCATGTAAATCCCATTACTTAAACATCTAACAATAGTTCAGCATTATTTAAAACCTTTTAATTTATTGACAGTGTTTCATTAGTTCAGTGAAACTTTGTGTTGGAATAGAATTAAAGGTTCACAAATTTTAATCCTCTTTAATACTTCACTCTTTCTAAAATATTGCTGCTTTTATCACTAATACAAATATATATGTATTTTAACATACTTAGGTGCTACTTCTGCATGCTATCTCATCGTGTCTTCTAATATCAGCAAAACCTTGATTGATGAGGTTTGTAGTAGGAAACAAAGATAATGGGCCTCTGTTCCGTTTAAATTTATTTGTTTTCAATGAGATTTTAAAAGCAAGGTTGCGATTATTACATGGTCTCTCGCAGCACTTCTTTTACAAGAACACAGGTATAGAAATCTGGAAGAATAACATCTAATTTGCTTGTGTCCTGTCTGCTGGTGTACAATTTATACTCTGTGCTTCTGTTTGGTGTTTTTTGTTCACTTAAACCTTCAGAATTGGCACCAGATATGAAGCTGGGGTTCACTACACAGAAGGGAAGAAGCGCAGCCTGGCTACTCCCCTCTCATCACCCTCAGTGAAGGAACAATTGTGATTAAGTCTTAAACAAGGATTTGTTGTGTCCAGGTTGTTACCAGGCATCTGTGAACAGCTCTGTAACTGAGTGACAAAACTCAAAGGCATTTAAATAGAGAGTCTGGTTTTCAGTGATCCTGAGGCCACACGTTTCACAGAGACCCTGTTATAGGCGTATTGAGAACTTTTCTCCCTTGCTCACTTTTGAAGATCAGATTACTTCTATTTAAGTGTCTGAAATGCGAAACATTTGAATAGGAAAACTATCTGTATTTTTTTAATTTATTGAATATAATTGGTGTATTGAGTATAATTATTGTTTCATATTCTATTAATTATGTTTTGCCATCTTGGTTCTCAGAGAAGTAGCTGCGAGGGGGTGGGAATGGAAGAAATTTCTCTTTTTTAATGTTGAGAGAGGGGAGAATCAAAGAACAATTTCTGTGAAGATGAAAACTCTTCAAATAGGCTTTCCGCAAACCCCACAAAACCAGATAAACTTTCATTTCAGGACTTTAAGCTCTGGTTTGGAGAACAGCATTCTACCTGCTACAAATTCTCCCCATGTTTTTCATTAGATTTTGTTGTCCTGATTCCTTTTTATTGAAAGTGCTGTGGGGGAAAAACTTGTCTTCTTTTTTCTTGGTTTCTTTTATTTTTTTATTCATTTAAAACCTGGCAGCATAAGCTAACTTTTTAATCTTTTTCTCCTTTTTTTTTTTTTTTTTGGGCTACAGAGTGATGTAACTTGTGTTCAGTCACCATGTGTCCAAAGGGAAGCTAATAAACACTTTTCCCTTGGAAAATGTTTCTCTATATGAAAGTCAAAGTTTTAAATAAGGTGGTTTTTTTTTTTTTTCTAGAGTAGGTTGGAAATGTGGTTACCTGATGAGGGTTACCTTTATTCCTAGAATTGACTTTGCTTATCCATGCAGAAAATGATCCTTATGAACAGTTCTACCAAGGTGGTTTGAAGGGTGAAAGCTTTGTTTTTGACACAGCTTTTGTTTTATGAAGAGAATGGTGGGAGCTGTTTCTGTAACTCTGAAACTTATATTTGAGAAATGCACAATTCTAAATTAGAAGTTTTGAGATGTGGGTATCTAGAATAATGCCCTTTTTCTGAAACCTTAGAAAAGCAGAAAGTTTTGGCATCATCCAGCTGACTGCAAAGTGGGAAGTAAGCAGACAGATAACAAAGCAGCTTGCCAGGTGATGGACAAAATGTTTACTTGGAGACAAACTGTGTTCCTTGAACTCAGTTTTTAAATATGTTAGATAAGTGATTGAGAGCTCTGCAAACAGCACATCTTCTGCAGTGACATGCAGTTACTCATTTTCTGCGTTTTTAGTGCTGAAGCAAAAGTTGCCTCCTACACTGTCCTTTTTAACTATAAAAAGAAGTTCTGTTTTGAAGTGTAAAAAGGACAAAAGTCTCCTCATTATACAAGACTGTATTCCTCGTTGTACACCTCAGCCTAGCAGCCTTTTCTAAGAGTAGTGTGACAGATTTTTTAATGCTGTTTAGTCAGTGTGATTGAATGCCTCTAATGGCTTCACTTGAGGAAATCAGGAACAGAACTAAAATTAGAGAGGTAACCCGATCTTAGTGAACTACTCAGGCATGTGGGAGCTTAGATACCAGAATACTAATCCTGATTTTATTTCCAGTGTGAAGTTCAACCAAAGAAAGTTGCTTTATCTCTTCAGAAATAATCAAACTGTGAATTTCCTGACTTGTAAAATGAAAATAAAAATACTTCCTTTTTTTGCTGAGAGGGCTAAGTTGATTAACTTTGTTTCAGTCATTGTTATTGACAAATATTTATTATAATATTAATGATTAGTTCTATGTGTATTTTAATAAGCTTGGAATATTGCTGCTTTGTGGTTCCTGGATACTGTAGGCTAGAAGCAATAAATTTTCCATGGAGATATTGTCACTTAGGTATATTTTGTTTTTTTTCTCCTAGAAACCCAGCTCAGTGCGTATTGATCAACTGGACCGCGAACAGTTCAATCCTGATGTAATTACTTTCCCCATTATTGTCCACTTTGGGATACGACCTGCTCAACTCAGTTATGCTGGAGATCCTCAGTAAGATGCTTTTCTTTCCATTGTTTGTTCAGAAACTCATTATTGTCAATTTGTGGCTTATATAGGGCTTGTTTATATGCTTAATTGAGTCTGATATAAAGCTTAGTGCTTATGACTTTGAACACAAGCTCTATGTTATAGACAAGGTATAACTTTTTTTCTGGCATAATTCAGAATCTGCTGAACTACATGTGCATGCATGTATGCACAGTGTGAAGTTTCTCAATCTGAGAAGAGCTCTTCTAGGTCAAACCAAAGGTTCCTTAAGCTCCATGTTATTTCTCTGAGAGGCCAATTGCAGGGTTTTGGAGAGAGAATAGTGTAACAGGAAGGCAGAGAGGGAGGAACACCCAGGCTTCCAAAGGTCTGTAGCATATGGACTTCTAAGCTAGAGGTTGTGTTTAGATCATTTTAACACCTCTGAATGGACCAAGGGTTGGACTTGATGATCTCTGAGGTCTTTTCCAACCTAGCCAATTCTGTGATTCTGTGACCTTCCTTGTCTAAATTTCTCAAATCACAGTTCAATTTTTTTTTTATGCTACTTGGTAGGGAGAAGATTCCAGGTAATCACTTCCCCAGTACTATTTTGCAACCTATGAAAAGGGACTGACTTGTTTCAGAGTTGCTACTTGATCATTTGATTAGATGCTCTTCAAGTCTTACATCTAATAATGAAGTGTATAGCCATTTTCTGTTTGCTTTCTTCATGAAATATATGTTTCTTGCACCCTGCCATATCCTACTTAGTTTTCTCTTTCTACGCCCTGAAGGAGCAAGTCTATGTACTGTTCTCTAGCTTGGAAGCTGTTGCATTCATGCTACTTTTCTCTGTATCTTTTATATCCTTATAGAGATTGGAATTAATATAGTGAAGGAGCAGAGAGGGAATCAGGACTTCAGGCAGAGCAACAAATACTGTTTCCTGTGGATTCATGTAATGGCATAATAGTGATTGCTGGATTTCATTCAGAATTCTTAATTTCTGGCAGTTTCAGGGAACTCTTCAGATGATTTGGAGATCTACTTTCTGCATGAAGACAGACAGTACAGAGCCCATCTCTTGCACGTGTATAGTTAAGATTGTTTTTTTTCTCATGCAATTCTGTCCAGTGTCTTTTAAGGGTGTTGATTTTCACCTGTGGTTTTGAGGCTCAATCACTCCTATGTGCATTGAAAACAGTATAAAGATACAAAAAAATATTCTTATCACACCTTTGTATTTTACCTTTCTTTACAATTTTCATGGCTTTTTTTTGTTTGTTTTGTTTCTTTCCCAGAGCTGCTTACAGAATTTAGGCCTGCTTCTTTTTATCAGAGTAACAGTGCAGTTTTTGTGAAAGACCTCTGTGGTGCCATTGTAAATCTCAAGCTTAACTATGGTATATGTGTGAAATAGATGAAGTCCAGAAAAGATTCTCCTCTAGTGTGTCTTTTCTTTATCAGGTTTTAATGCATATTTTTTTTATTGTAATCTCTTTATTAATTCTCAAACTTAGCTGTAATAACATAGCATATTTCACCCATATTAATACTGGTAGTAAAATGTGTATTGTAGATCATAGTTTTAGGTTCTTGGTTTTGGGCTGAAACCTCATAATGGCATTTGTTTGTTTTCTGGTTGGTTGATTTGTTATTAACTCATTTTCTTATTTGAATTGGAATTTGTCAGAAATAGACTTGGCTATTCTGTAGATTTCAGAAATGCGGAGAACAGAGCATAAGAAAAATCTATGGATTGACTATTTCAGATGTGCTTATAGACTCAAAAATGTCAGCATCTCTAGAGGCAGAGACTATATGTTCAAGAATGCTGCAGAGAAATAGCTATGGAAAAAATGCCAATAAGAAAAGATCTGTTTGTGTGCCTGTGAATGTGGGATGCTGGAAAGAATATGAAATAGTAAAAGTGCTGCTGCTTCATTTACTGCTTTGCTACTAATGTGGTAACTTCCAACTAAAACCACTGCTCTAAGTTGGTGCTTAGAAGGATCTTCTTTTATAATGTAAATATAGAAGGAGATAAATAACATGGGTAAACTTATTTCCTGTCCTCTGATTCCCCACTTCCTATTAAAAGTCTGGGTTTATGTGTTTTCTTGAAAAAACTCTACAGAGGTGATACTATTTTGAAGATAACATTGTTTCCTAAGAACAGAAAGTCCATGTCATGATTCTTTTTGTTGCTCCTACCAGAGTAACTTTTGAACCTGTTGGTCAGTTTCATCGGAATGTAATAGTGGGATGTTGCTACAAATGGAGTAAATTCTTACAAGTTTTGTGAAAATCTGTGCTAGGTCACAGAGGGGCTCCCAGCCGGGGAAGTTCTGTTATTAAAGTTCATGTGCGATTAGATGCCCTCAAAACAAACAAACAAACAAACACAAAAAACTAGACCATTGGAGACAACCAGAAACTTAAAGTATATGCTAACCACAGAGAAAACTTGACTTACTCTTTCCATTCAGCGCAAACCAATAGGGAATGAAACTTTTGTTTCACTGTTCACAAAATGACTTTGCATTGCACATGACTTGCAGAGCTCTTCCTGGTGTGCTTCACTGAAATGTTTCAGCCAGTCTAAGGACTTGCACTTCTTGGGAACAGTTATTGCTGCTTTTCAGTGAGTGATGGGTGAACCCTGTGGAGAAGAGAGAGTTTTCACCTGCGTGAATTGAGATGTCATGCTGCGGACAAGTCTTTTCAGTATGGGGAACCTAGGCCTTTGGAGAGGACGAGTGGATATCTGTAAGGCCTGGGTTCTGCCCTGAGCTTTGCTGTTCAACTCACACTGCACAGTGATGCCTCCACTCTGCTGCTGTGCCCACCCCACTGGATCAACTGCAGAGACACTGTCACCTGTCTTGGAAAATGCTTTGAGATTTTCCTGAAGCTAAAAGATGCTTGTAGACAATCTGTGTGTAAATGAATGCATTATTAGCAGCTGGTGTGCTCATAAGGATAAATGGTGAGAGGCTTTTGTTGTGTCAACCAAAATATTTGTTTTCTGGTTTTGTCCTTTAGATACCAAAAACTGTGGAAGAGTTATGTGAAGCTGCGTCACCTGCTGGCTAATAGTCCCAAAGTCAAACAGGCTGATAAACAGAAATTATCACAAAGAGAGGTATGCTGGGCCTTCCTATAACTGATAATTGAACACGCTAACTCAGGATGGAATAAATCCACATGACCATCCTATTTATGGCAACAACAGAAATCTTTCACAAAAGATTTTATTTTCAGGCTGTTAACACTGATTTTATTTTTATCTTTGCGTGTTTGTGAATGTTTGTGGTGTTTGTTTGTTTTTTTTTTTTTTAACTTTTTTCAGCATTCAAACTACTGCTATTTTTTCCCAATTATAGAAATGATCGTTGTAGAAACATAACTTTTTTATAGACATTGCCATTAGTGGTTTCAAGAATTAGCATAGAGAAGGACTTTTTACTTCAGAGTGCACTTGTAACTGGCTCGTAATTTTAAACACTTCTATGCTGACATAAAAACAGCCACACTTGTGCATGATTTTAAACTGTAATTTGTTAGGCAGTCTTAGTGACATTCCTTAAGATCTTTGAGTTAAAATCATCTGGTAGTTGTTATTTTCAGTAATCTCTAATGAAAAATTAGGTATTTGTTGAATTTTTATCTTTTCTCTCTTTTTTTCCCCCGATATAATGAGCAATAAACATTTCCTAAGTGCAGATGCTCAACCAATCGGGAATTAAAATCAGAAAAATAAAGTAACCTAAATATAGATTAAAGGAGCCTGCTCTCGGATATCTATTTTTTTGCAATCTTGCACTGTAGCTTTGAATTTGTCTGGTGCATGTCTATCAGGCACCCTTAATTGAGCAAGTTACTTAAAGAATATGCAGAGGAAAAAATAACTTCTTTGCTACTGGATGGAATTTAATTAAGTGGTGTTTTGTATTGATCAGAAACCCTGATGATTCACAGAACCATAGAATATCCGGAGTTGGAAAGGACCCATGAGAATCATTGAGTCCAATTCCTGAGTCTTCTCCAGTTTGCTAATTGTGTAGCTTTGGTTGCAGTAAATGTTTGATAATTTGACATTGCACCTGATTTTTATTATTACTGCAAAGCATAGTATGCTGTTGCATGAGCAAGAGTCTTAATTAAGATTTTATTTATGCTGATATTAAATAAGCCCTTAGCTGCCTTTTAAGTGGGTAAAAAAACAGTGTTGTGACTTAACTGTGCCACAGTTGTAAGGAAAAAAAAATCTCCCTTTAAGAGATAATTTTTTGCTACATCTTTCTAGACTTGGAGCAAGTAGAAGGGAAGACCATTGTTTTATGGGCAACTTTTCATTAGGAGCTAACGGATGACTTACTTCTAAAATTGTAGTGGATTGGATGTAGGAGGATAATTGTTTTGCTTCAAAAAAGAAAATGCTGCTGTGGTATTTATCACTGTGTGGTGTGCTGATTTTTGTTTCTAGACCATGTTATCTGGGATAATGAGTTTATCAAATAGTTTGCCATCAGTGAGGCATACAGGGGCTGAAGCAGAAGCTTTATGTAAGGATAACCTATGCGTTTTGCCAGTGGATGTGTCAGCAACTTCGAGGAACTGTAGGGCTGTATCTGACCAGTACATTGGCTTTTCACAATGATGACCCATATATTATTATTATTAACATTGGAGCATTCTTGAGCCAGTCAGCCTGAAAGTACAGCTAGGTCTAGCAAACACTGTAACACCTGTCTCAGAAAATATCCAATGACACAGCGTCAAAATGCAAATTTTAGACAGTGCACAAGGGGTGTGGTGCTGTAAGCATCTGTGTTCCCTCTGCCATCAGTCATTCACTACTTTGAGATTGTATGATGTTATTAGTTCTGACAAGGTCATGCCTGAGGGCTTTATTCCTCTAACCTAACTTTGAGCATTTATAGTAGGTGCATAAATTGAGACCTGAAGGCTCACTTTGAAGTCTGTGGAGAGAGAAATGCATGTTTTGAAGCCATTTATTCCCCTTCGTTGAATATAAAAGGAGACAGGACTAACTAGTCTCCTACCCTAGACGCCTCAGTATCAAGGTGTCTGAGGTTTGATGAATCTGCATCTGGATAGATGTGCCTCTTGGAACCACTCTGTGAGTCTCTGTAGAACAGAAGACACAGCCCATTCCTGCCCAGAGATGCTCACAGGCTTCATACTGGAAGCTGGAAGGAAACAGCTTTGAGCAAGTGCCCTGTAGTGCAAAGGAGAAGGAGAGGGAGGATGGGTTGCAGCTTTGAAAAGTTTTGTGTTCTGAAGTAGAGCACTGGGGGAGTCTTTACCATTAGTGCAAGCTGTGTGGGGAGCTTGCAGACCCTGGAGGCTTTGTAGTTATGGAACCGGGAGATCCTGATCCAGGGGTGATTTGTTTTAGCTGTTTTTCTTTCATTCCATTTTTACAGAAAATATTTTCTTTTAATGATTCTGTCCCTTTCATAGTTTCTAGAGACAAATAAACTGTATACAGAACACCAAACAGCCAGTTATCAATCCAAAATACTTTTTTTTTTCTTTTGATTTTTAAAATGAAATAATATTGTTAGATTACATCATAATAGGTTACAGGACTAGTGAATGCTGACCTCTTTCCCAGACTGGGAGTACTGACGATGTTGAACAGGAACTGTTATGAAGTAGCCAAAATCACAAAGTAAAGCCTTTCTTTTACTTAGTCTGTTCTCTTACTGAATGTTTCAAAGCAGAAGTACTCATGGTGATGGACTTGAATGAAGAGGTTGTTTTGCACATGTGGGTAAAGAAGGTGCTTTCTTTACAAGGATCTTAACTTGCTTACTTATGTATCATCTTGAATGTATAAGTGGGACTGACTGTCATTTGCAATAAAAAAATGTAATCGCCTCTGTTCCCTTCTCAGTCTCCCAAAATCCTCTGTCTATGCTCTACTCCAGCACATCCACCACAGTTTGTGGCTGGCAGTTAAAAGATGTGGACTAGTCTTAGAAACTGCTCACCAGAAGTGAACATTAAATGGGTATTGTGAATACACTGATGTGCATTGATGCTGCTTTGTTGTAGAAAGATGTTTACAGAGGCTGTGCTTATTCCCTGTCCAGGAAGCACTGCAGAAAATTCGTCAGAAGAACACAATGAGACGTGAAGTGACCGTCGAGTTGAGTAGCCAAGGATTCTGGAAAACAGGGATACGCTCTGACGTCTGCCAGGTGAGGAAATCACAGAGTTATCTGATATCCGTTCTTGATAGCTGCCATTTACCTCTCCGAAGGGTTTGCTCTAATTCTAGGCTGAAGAACCAAATGGAAATGAATACTTTTGCCTCAAGTAAGATCTGTTGATTTAGGGAACTGTTCTAGTGTCCGGTCTACCCCCTCCACACACACACACACACAAAAAGTTAATTTAAAATTTTAGTTTTCTTGCCAAGGGAGAGGGACTAGAAATGGCCAGGTTGAATCAGGGGCTTAGCCAAATGTCAAGTCTACTGTCAAACTCCAAGGGCTTCTTCATCCTTCAGTTGGGTTGGGGTTAGATATTTTTGGTTTAATATATTTTTATATTTACATATTTAAAAAAAATAGTTTTACAGTGAAGCATGAAGAAATATCTCTTTACTTGAAAGAAAAGAAAAACTAACAAACAAATGACACACCACAACTAACTTTTGAATTAAGCCAGGTGACCCTCAGTGGGAAGATAACTTTCAGATACTCTGTTTCATACACATGACGTCTCCAAGGTACAGATCTCTGCCAGATCTTCTTCTCAAGGAATTGACAGCCACTAGCTTTGTGATATGATAAAAATAAGTGCAATTTTTATATAATGTTGTATTAGTAAAATTCAAGTAGTTATAATGGCCAAATAATTATACTAGAGGTATACTTGCATAATTTTTTAGCTGTTGTTTTGGAGATGCTTTTTAAGAATTAAATGCTTACGATTTCATATTAACTTAACAGTATCAAGTATAAAGTTTGAGAGTTGCTAGGCAAAGGTATAGGTAGAAATCTTGTTATTATCTTAGAAGTCTGGTAAGGCCAAGGGGAAATTCTAATGGGAGAGAAATGCGAATAAGTAAAATTGCTTTTCTTCTGTCTGAAATGTTTCTCATGATTCTACTGTTGTTCCTGAAGTCAAAGAAAGAGCATAGTCGAACAGTATCTTCTCACATAGCTGAGGAAAATTACAGCCCTTTTCTAATTTTTTGTTGTACATTATATGTATTTTCACAAGTAAACAGTGTAAATTTCCAATTTAGGAGCTTTGAAACAGTTGTATTATTCATAATAACTTCTGTGATTTATCTCTAAATGTTGTCTTGGTTATTCCTGTTTCATTTTGTTGTTGTAGGACAGCAAAACACTGAAGAACAATGAAAGAAAAGCTATTTCATGTTTTTGTGCCCATCTGCAGCCGTAACATCTAAATCAGTCAGTTCTTGTATGAAGATCCTTTGATTTGATTTCTTTGAGAGGCCAAGAGTATGTCTGTAACAGACCAACTGTATGTCTGTAAAATGAAAGACTGCTACTGTTGCTAAATGCTTTTTCCCAGATTAAAGAAGACTAAAAATAAATACACAGAAATTGACTCTGTGGACAGAGCTAAAGTGCAGTGATTTAAGATTAATGCTTTTAAAAGCATTGCCATTTAGAAATTTAAACTCTTTTAAGTCACTCTGATACATTATAGTTGCTCTAAGTTACACGTAGCAGTAATGACACTGGTCTTCACAGTCTCAGAAATTAACTACTTGGAAGGGGAGGAAAAAGGTTGAGTGAAATGTTCCAAAAATGTAAAATGGCTGTGTTCTGGCAGACTCACTTGAAACTATCCAGTAGATGAAGTGCACTGCTTGGCCACCAAGCTGGGCAGCACTTAGTATGCAGTCTGGCAGGATGGAACCACATAGAGAAAATACCACTCCACTCTCCCCTCACCCCAACATACACACACTACCATCATTGCCTGTATTATTGCTGGTGGGCTCTCAGCAGCTGTTTGAAGTGTTCAGGCTGAGGAGAGAAATGATGCATTTCAAAATATTTCAGCTCACCTGGTTATTCTTAGTAGCTTCAGGTCAGGAGCATCTGGCAGCATGGGGGATGGTGGCACTAGCTTAGGGCACCTGAGAGAGTCCCTGCCTTGCCATACCAGCTGCAGCAAGAGAATAACATGCAGCGTAGTTAGAATCATATATCTCTAAAAACAAGAAAAAAAAGTTACTTATTATAAGCAAATGCAAGTACCAAAATTATGGGGTAACTCCTGTGGCCATATGGTTTAAGGAGACTTGGTCACTAACCATTCTTTATCCTAATGCAATTTTTTTAAGCATATATTTTATTTTCTTATAAAGAAATACATATATAAAACATCAGAAACATCAAACAGCTATAATCCAACATGATGCACATTAACTGAATCAATCTAGTAGTTGATGCCATGAAAGCAGCACTTTGTCAATATAATTGCAACAGTCAAAGTAAAGGCCTTCTCTTTGCTCCCAGAGAGATGTCAATTCTTTGTTCACTGCACCACAGCTGATAAAAATCTAAAACTTGATATTTCAGTCCTCAAACTTAGGGCCAGTTGTATTGGTACAAACAATATTAAACCTTGCTTGAGGGACTCTTTCTGCCTAGTGCAGTGGAACATATAGACAGGGAAGCAAAGTTGTCCCATGAAATAAATTTGAGGATTTTTGATTTTATTTTGTAATTAATTCCTTCTGTGAAAGAAGACGTAGGAAGCACACCTATATGTTTATAAAGAGATGAGAGGGGTGTTCCCCTAGGTTGTAAATTACCCTAAGAAAACTCTGAATGAGTGACATGGTAAAAAAATACAATTTCACTTGCTCAATTTGCTTGGAGTGGTTTTGCATTTTTCTGCCATTCAGCGTCTTTTTCTTGGTGTTAACTAGCTACTTCCATCTGGTGGAAAAGGACCTGGCGGTGTTGATTGACAGCTGACAGAACATGAGCCAGCAGTGTGCCCAGGTGGCCAAAAAGACTGACAGCACCCTGGCTTGTACCAGAAATACTACGGCCAGCAGGACTAGGGAAGCGATAGTCCCCCTGTATTTGGCACTGATGAGGCCTCACCTCAAACCCTATGTTCAGTTTTGGGCCCCTCATTGCAAGAAAGACATCGAGGTGCTGGGGAGAGTTCAGAGGAGGATAACAAGACTGATGAGGGCTCTGAAGCACAAGACTGATGAGGAAAAGCTGCCAGAACTGGGACTGTTTACCTTGGAAGAGGCTGAGGGGAGACCTTATCGCTCTCTACACCTACCTGAAAGGAGGTTGTAGCATGGAGGGTGTTGGTCTATTCTTCCAAGTAGCAAGTGATGAGACCAGGGACAGTTCAGATTGGGTATTAGGAAAAATGCCTTCAAGGAAAGGGTTGCTGGGCACTGGAACAGGCTGCCCAGGGAAGTGGTGGAATCACCATCCCTGGAGGTGTTTACAGGATGTGTAGATGTGGTGCTTAGAGACGTGGTTTAGAGGTGGATTTGGCAGTGTTAACAATTGGACTTGATTTTAAAGATCATTTCCAACCTGAATGGCTCAATGATAACTTTCCAGCTGTGTGTTCAGTTCTCAAGAATTTTGCAGTCTTTTGCTTAAACAGAAAGCATTGCCATTCGTTATTCTTAACTTCTGAATCTTGTGACATTCACCAGTTTGTGTCTTCTGCTGTTCTTTCTTTAATGATGTGCAGAAATCTATAGCCTAATTTATTCTGTAAATTATGTATCATCTGCCTTGCATGCTTGTTTTTCTTGCATGTCTTCACACTATACATGCATATTCTGTAATCACACACGTTCCTCATTCTGAAATTAATAGTGATAGCCTTCAGATTTTGATTTCCTTAAAACACCTAATTCTTTTGAAAATATGCATGTCGTGTTACTAATAGGAATGGTTAGAAGAAGCAGAATTTTTATCAGTGCCACAAAAATGGTCACATGCATATATTTATTTAAATACTGACATTTCTGCTGTAGTTCTTACTGTTCACTCCTATGCAAAATTTTTGATGTCAATATCATTCTTGCTGTACTACTGTACCGAAAAACTGTACTACTTATTTCAACCCAGATCCATTTGAAGTCAATATTAGTGTAGAACTCCTGCATTACAACATTGAAAGAGGTAGACTGTTGTTGTTGCAACACAGAGTTGCTGACATTTTTATTGAAACTTTCCCAAACAGAAGAAAAGTTATCTGTTTCCTAGGTGATCATACAGCAACCTTTCTGATAGTTTTTAGCACATTAAGACAGGAAACACCAGACTACAGCATTTCAAGAAGCCCTTCCTCAGAAGGAAATGAAGCAAGGCACTAATAACTATGCTCGAAAATCAAATACCTGCTGTTATTTGGTAAAGCTGGTTAAAAGGTAGAAGCATATAGCATTGTATTGAGTCACAGTTTATTGAAATTTGATGTAACTGGTGACGAGATTTATTTTTTTTTTACCTCATTCAAAATATTTAAGTAGAAGACTGGTTTTATGTATTTATTTATTTAGTCCAGGTGAGGCTGTGCCCCCACTCTGATTATGCAGATGGACAAAATTGACTTAACCCTTATCATCAGAGCACTTAATTAGGAAACCATTTTTTTTTTCCTCATTTAAACCAAAACACTGAAACCCAAATTTTCAGTTTGTCACAACACTGGGTTTCAGTGTTTTGGTTTGAAAGAGGAAAAAAAAATATCAAGGTTTCCCAACGTTCATAATTGTCTTTGTATTTATAGTTTAGTCAGCTGAGTGCTCTGTATACTGATGTTGAATGTTTTTCCTTATTGCAATTGTTTTTTAGCACGCAATGATGCTTCCTGTCCTTACCCACCATGTCCGCTACCATCAGTGTCTGATGCATTTGGACAAATTGATAGGCTACACTTTTCGAGACAGGTGTTTGCTGCAGGTAAGATATGAAAAAAATCAACTACTTGCTGGTTTGTCCTGATATCAAATATTACTGAGTTTATCCATAATCCTGCCTACTGGACAAATTTGAGAAATGCACTGCCTTGCCACAGCTTCGATGTACTTGGTTACTTGCACTGCAGATCTTTCTCTATTTAAGTTATCCCACGAGACTTCGAAATAGAGAAGTCTGTTGTGCATATAGGCACGTACCTTCCTTTGCTCCAGACGTACTGGTCTGGATGTACTTGTAATGAATAAAAAGACAAAAATATACTTACTGAGAAGGTGGTTGGGTGCATTACTCATTATTTCCATGTAAATGCTGTTTTTAGATATTTGTGAAAAATACAATGTTAATCTGCAGATGAGCACACATGCCTTGCTTCTTCCTTTCGTGGTCTGTTTTTCCAAAAAATAAGAACTTAAGCACTGCCTATTTATTTTGCATTTATAGCTAGTGAAAAGGAATTTGCAAACTTCTATTGAGCTCTAGATTTCTAGAAGTACATGATGAAATTTTTGCATTTACAAACAAGGGCAGGAACTGGAGAGGAGAATTTCTTGTTTGTTTTGAATGCATATTTGGAATTGATCAGCTCCAGAAAGCTGACTCTTGGCGTGGTGGCCTCTTTCCTTTTATGTTTCTTCTGAAGTTACTGGTTTCTGAAGTTACAGGATTTCCCCCTGAAATAAGCATCATCTCCCTCCACTGACTGGGGCTGAAAAAGGTGCATCTTCTCTAAGTTGAAAACGTGCAGTTTCTGTATGTGTATGGAGGCTTCACTCTCAAACGACTTTAAGCAGAGGAATATGAAGAAATCTTTTCTCATAGCTTCTCTGTTTCCTGGAAGTTGGTTTCCAGGGTTTGTCCTACTGAAAGTTACACTGAACACTGAGCATCTTGTAGGATTTGATTGTTCACAGGCTGCCTTAGTTTTAATATGAAAGATAAAAATGCAGTGATGGTATGGCTAACTTATTAATATTAGTGAGGAATTAGAAAGGACTGATAGAAAGTTCTTACTGTTGATAAAATGTAATTTTACTGTCTAAAATAATTAAAATTTGTCGAAGTCTTGTGTTTGGAAAGCACAGACAATGTTTGAATGAACTACTTGAATGTCCTGGGTCACAGTCCTGCAAGTGTTTCAGAAGTGATTTCTGCAGCTTGAATTTGCCAATGTATCTCTTGTTTTATATACAAGGTGTATGTACACATACATTTCTACGTGCATAATATTTTTAGGTGTGTGTGTGTAAAAGGGAAGATGTGTGAGTTTGCAGGATAAAATCATAAAAACTAGCTATAGTTCTATTTACTGCTGCCATTTTTGTAGTGATGGTGTCAGCAGCACAGTAAGCTTTTGATAATGTGAGATGGTACAAATGGAAAACAGAAAACCAATCCTTCCATTGCTGTTCACTTCCAGTTGAAGAGTGGTCCTGTATAGTCACAAGAGAAAGAGATCTTCTGTGAATAACCATGCCGGAAATTATATACTTGTTTGTCATTGTTTGGTATTTTGAAGTAGGAAAGTTTTATAGGTTTTTAATTAACCTAAATCAAATATGTGAATGATTGAAAAGTTCTTTTAGTTGTTCATATTTTTAATATGAATATTTATGCTGGAATGTTACAGTGAATATAAGTTTAAATAAGTAAATGTATTGAAATCAGGTCAGCAAAGCTGGTGACAGAACTCTTAAGGCAAGTCAACAGTTCATTCTTTTTCTCTCCTAAACTGATTTTTCTTGAAAGAAAAAAAAAAAAAAAAAACACAAAACAAACAAATAAACAAAAAAACAAAAAAAAAAGAAAACCCCAAAAAACAGTTGAATTTTAATTACTTAAACTGGCTGACATCTGAAATAGTACATCCTACGTTTAAATTGCTGGAACCAAGCTACTATTTGACAACATCACTTTGTAGCCTTTCTTCAAACAAAAATAAAACAATTATTAGCTACAAGTCTTAAGATTTTTTTTTCTTACTTTTGCAAGAACACATCTAAGACTACTTTTTTTTTTTTCCTGTATCTGCTGTATTATAGCTTGCCATGACTCATCCAAGCCATCACTTAAACTTTGGAATGAATCCAGATCATGCTAGAAATTCCTTATCCAACTGTGGGATTCGACAACCGAAGTATGGAGATAGAAAAGTTCACCATATGCACATGAGAAAAAAAGGTATGCTGTTACACCACTACTATTTTTCTCTCACCTCACAATTAATCAGTAAGAAAATCTTTGTCCATTATTATCTCATTGGCCATTATTCTTCTGAGAGATCCCTTCAGTGGAGGTTTTCAATGGTTATACACAGATGCCAGTGATATCTTTTTAAAAGACTGGATTTTTTCAAATCTGTCAACAAGTAAAGAGCTGAGAAAAAACAAGGATTACAAATGGGAGGATGTATTTTCTTTGATTTTTGGCAAATACTGTTTTCTTAATTTACTGCTCAACATGGTGAGCAACTGGAGGATATTTTGTAAAAATGTTTTATTAATGTGAAAAATATGTGGTCTGTCTGCTGCAGAATATTCCTTACCCCTTAAAAGTATATTGAGTTGTACTGAAGTAAATTTTTCATTGTTTATGTAATATTTGGAATGTCTTTTTTATGCAAAGGTGGTATTTTTATCTGGTGCTTTGAACGCAAAAGTCCAATAGTATTGTAATGGGACTGCAGTCAGGCAGAGAGCATCTGTAAGGATTATACTTGCTGCAAGTAAATGCTGTGAACAATGGGATGATCTTGTGTGCAGCAATTACAAAGTAACATTTTGAATAATTATTTTCCAAACCTATTCGAACTGAATTAGTGGCCATTTATTTAATGCTGCATTGTTTATATTTCTAGGCATAAACACCCTGATAAATATCATGTCCCGTTTGGGACAGGATGATCCAGCTCCTTCCAGGTAATGGAAATAACGGTTTTCAAGTAGTGAAGCTGTTGCAGTGGGAGACGTTTGATAGAAACAACCAACTTACTGTCAGCAGCAGCTTTGGCAAATAGTTGAAATGAAAAGTCATTTTGAATTTACTTTTATATTATGAAGATGTGCTGAACCTCCATTAGCACTGACATAGTGAATGTTTGGTGTTGCCCGCAGAAAGCTCCTGAGGAAGGTTTTAAAAGATAATACTATCATTTCTGTTTATCCTTGAAATAAGGAGGACTAACAGGCTACCTTTTTGCTTTCTGCAGACTAAAAAATAAGATTTGTTGTTGTTGATATCATTGCTATAAATTGGATTCTCCATCACGTTTCCTCACAGTAGTACCTTCCTGGCATGACACCTTGTTAACATGAGTGTGATACTGAAAGTGGGCTTAGTTGATTTATTGGTTCAATTTAAAGACGTATGCAAAACCCATTAATGTTGTAATGTAATAATCCTTAAATGACCACTAAGAATTCTGTGCAAATAAATAACGTTTAAGATGTGGTTTATAGCCACAAGACCTATATCTAGCCAAACTGAATAAACAAAGCTCATAGGGCTCATGCAAGAAGCAGTTGCATGTGAAATGTCCTAAATGCATGAACTAGAGGTCAGAGTGTATTTAGTTAATTAGTGCTGTAACTCAGCCTTGTAAGAGTCATCATTTTGGAGGAACCTCAGGAATGAGAGACATTGAATAATTTTTTGTTGCAAAGTTCCCCAAGTGCTGTTTGAGCTAGACCATGCCATTTTCTTTTAGAGTCAGCTTCAAGCTTATTTCAGCCCTCTTAAGATAACAAGAGATAAGGCTAAATTCCATTAATTCACGCAAAATAACATACAAATATAAAATCACTTCAGAGAGATCTTTGTTTTCCACTGTGTTGCTATGCAGAGGAATTGTAGTTTTGCTTGCACTTTGTTTTACACAGCAGAGGTACCTGAATTCTTTCAGTCAGTAACAAAGGTCTGCTATTGCAGAAATTAGACTAACTATATAGTTGTTAGGGTGGTACAAATCACAATAAAAGCTGTCAAACACTTGAGAGAGATCATCTGGATTAAAAAAAAAAAAAAAATCCTGTGGCAATGGACTTGATTCTGTTGCAATCATATCTCAAGTCAAAATGGTGCTACCTATATGCTTTTATGTGTAGAGTAGAAGCTTGTGTGTATTCAAAGACAAATTCATATTCTTTTTCAGCTGCTGTGTCCTGTTAGTCCTTTGTTATATAAGCAGGCAGAGAGTTCGAAGGAAATGAAACATTTTGCAAAACAAAGGAAAATCAAGAACAGTGATAGAAGAAAAGGAAAACACAGGAGATATGCGATTCTACAAGCTTAATGGCATCTTTGAATGCCTCTTCTTGTACAACCATTTTTTTTCTTTTGAGCTCAAAGGAAGTTACAGAAAACAGGGCGTTTAAAGGTGCTATGAAAAATGAAAGTACTGACTCCCTTGTAGCTCTGCCATACCAACTAATCTGTTGCAGAGCCATCACACCCTGCAGGTGTTGGTCTTAATTATGTGCATGTCCCCAGTTGCATGCACAAAACTGAAGACCAGCTGTTTGTTTCAACACTGGTGTCCTCTGATGGACAAAGTAACCTGACCTCAGTGCCAATCAGTGGTGCTGTTTCCTTTCTGCATTCTTTAAGCTCTGACAATAGCTCAGAATGGAACATGTTGAAGTTTCAAATATGATAGTGTCAATCCTGAGTTTCAAGATTCATGTAGTTGTTATTCTGGTTTGGAAAGGATTTTAACTCAGAGAGGATGCAAGAATGTCTGTCATGGCTGGTTAGTGATCAACTCTGGTTGCTCCTGTTTTACTTGTATTGTGTAAATAACCAGCATGTGTTACTTAGCTGATAATAGAACTTAAAATGCCTTTTTCAGGATTAACCACAACGAGCGTTTAGAATTTCTGGGAGATGCTGTAGTGGAGTTCTTAACAAGGTAAATGGGGAATTTTTCAACAGTCCTCACCTTTGTATGGTATTGTCATACTATCGGGCTTATTAAGCTTTGTAACGTCTCCTTTCTGACTGTGCATGTTTGCAATCCTGCACATCTGCACACAGCTCCCTTGAAAACTCCTTCAGTGCTGATGATACAACAGGGAAGACTGCAAAATGAAAAACTAGAGTTTGTGTTTCATGGAGTGCAATTTTAAGTTGTTTTCGGCTAGAGATTTTACAGCTACAGGCAAGTCAAACCTTGTACCCTTTTTTTAAAGGAAAGATGTTTTTCCTAGCATGCCATTTTATTTCCATGGGTTGGTTTTCTGTAGTTACAAATGAAAAGCATTTACTGGTAATATTGAATGTGTTGCAGTTTTTATATTTTCAGTTATTAGGGCTGTAGCTTCCATTATGTCTGTATGTAAATAAAATAGCCGAGCACAAATGTAATTTATTTAGAAACAATAACAAAAAAACCATGTTTCATCAAACATTGCTGCAGTTTTGGTCTGTTTTCAGTATTCTGAAATCAGTGAACAACACAGAGATATTATCAGTTACCTACACTGGCCCCTCTTACCTGAGTAGTAGAGGCAGGCAGTTTGCACAAAAGAAAGGTTATGATCTCTTTTCAGCTGCTTTGTTCTACATTTTTTAATAGGGGAGTAGTCTTGTTTACTGTAAAGCTTTTCTTTAAGCAAGTTTGTTATATGAATAGCAAGACTGCCCTTACATCTC
Source organism: Patagioenas fasciata (assembly GCF_037038585.1). Lineage (NCBI taxonomy): Eukaryota > Metazoa > Chordata > Aves > Columbiformes > Columbidae > Patagioenas > Patagioenas fasciata. The sequence goes on from NC_092521.1 coordinate 83,980,987, forward strand.
CATTTTCTACTAGGCATTACCTACTCAGTATTAAAAGCTATTAGTCTATAAAGGTCTCCACTGCCCTTAAAGCCCGTGGCCTTTTCTCTCATACAACAGCACAGGCTGAGAAGATGGAAGACTTGCTGATTAAAACGTCTTGCATTTTTCATTGTCATTGTTCATCAACCATCAATTGACTTTTTGAGCTAACTTTTGTTTCAGTTCAGAAAAAAACTGAACTATATTTCTATTTAATAGAGCATGTAAGCACCTATTTAAGTTAGAATTTTTTTCTAACTCTCTTGACTTCAGGTCTCTTTCTTTGTGAATTATTATGCTTGAATAAATTGCCTCTAAGTTTCACATCAGTTTTTGCCCTTAAATAATCTTGCATCCATCTGCACTTTTCTCCCTATGTACTGGGTTAATTAAATATACTATTAATTAGTGCCATCCATGGCTTTATTTGTGGGATGCTGAAAACCCTCTCTGTATTAGCTTCTTTCCAACATGGGTTAGATAGCCATATATGAAGATATTCAGAAAAAAATATCCTTTACTCAGATCTTGGTTGGATCACTGAATTACTTTGTTTGTTTCTGTTTTATGAATTTTCTTACTTGCATGATTACAAACATCATTAAGGGCAGCTGAAAGCCTGTGATTTTTTACTCATTGTTTCTTTTTTCTAGGGTATTAATGACTTGCACATTTGATAAATACAGTCTGTTGAGTTCTATTCTTTGGCTTTGCTAGCATCTGTTAAAGTGCTGTAAGAAACTTATAAAACAAGTATCCTGAGTGGTGGTTCAGCCTGAACAAGTAGTATCATCACCTGCAGCACAGCCTTCCTTAAGGCCAGCAGTTCCCTTGTGCTTTATTCCTCAGCATCCTCTGGCTGTCAACCTTGCTGAACCCGCTGCAGTTACAGGGTAGAAGCCTTCAGATGAGGGAACTACATGCCATCACAGGGATTTAGAAATTATGTGCTGCTCAGTAGAGCAACAGCACTCTTCCACCCCTGTTGCCAGTGCTATCCAGTCAGACATTGAGCATTGTTTTAAAGTTTGTTTCTTTACCGTACTTCAAGAAGTAACCTGTATTACCAGCTGGGAGCTGAGGGAAAGACACAGTTCCCTAGGAGCATGCGTGGTTCATCTTCAAATGCTGACTGCATCTGATCTGGTTTTTGTTTTGCCAGTGTCCACTTGTACTACCTGTTTCCCACTCTGGAGGAAGGAGGATTAGCTACGTACCGCACTGCCATCGTGCAGAACCAACACCTGGCCATGTTGGCTAAGGTACAGTTCTATACATCTCCATATTTTCCATTTATAGGTAGAATAATACCCTGTTTCCCTGAAAATAAGACTTACCCCGAAAATAAGCCCTACCATGATTTTTCAGGATTTTTCAGGATGCTCGAAATATAAACCCTACTCCAAAAATAAGACCTAGTTACAGTTCATAAAAAAGTCAATTAAAATAGTGTTCAGGCAGCTATACATGTAAAAAAGTAAGCATCTTTTAGAGAAAAAAATTGTATAAGACCCTGTCTTATTTTCAGGGCAACAGGATATTAGTGTGTGGATTACTTCTTGAGGGGTCTATCTACTTTGAACATCAGTGTCTTTACTGTGTTTTGTGTACAAGATTTGCAATATAAGAATGCTTTTCAATTTGCAAGTAGATTTTGAAGATGAAGTAGGACCTGTTGTTTTCTCCAAAGCATGCTTTTAGAAGCAGTAATTTCTGCAGGCAGAAAGATAAGTTTTTAGGATGCTTATGTTGAAGGTATGTCTATATTTACCTTTAAATTGCTGATAGCAGAAATTTAGGGAAGAAAACGAAACAAACTGGTTGTTTATAAAAGGACTTCCTGATAGAACATGTAGGGAGAACATGGCAGGAGGTGGTAGAGAAAGTGGGGGGAAAAAAATCATCTTGTCTGTTCCCTAACCTGCACAATCATTTTCAGATCCACTGTGAACTGTGAAGGAGAAATATGTGAGAAAGGCTTTTGGTGAAAAGTTGTATTATCCCATCAGAAAGAAAATAATTTTATTTAATTTAGTTCTGTGAATGGCAGAGCTTTTTACATTTCTACATGATACTGAGGGGCAGAAATATGATACAGAATGTTGATTAAGTCTCTTTTCAAAGATAATTTGGTATTCCCTTATTCATACTTGATTTTGTTAGCACATTTTTTATGTCAGTAAATCTCAGACTGTTTTTTAATGTATTAAGCTATGCATGCATCTGCACACACATGTCCACTGTGTACTGCTGGTAGTTTTCAAGTGCTATTTTAGTCTTCTCTGTTCGTATTCACACAGTAATTTAAACAAGCATATCCAATCTTGAGATTTTGGCATGATTTCTAACATGTCATCTTTTTGCTCAGTTCTCAGGAGAGGCAGAGGGTAAGAAATGAACACAAACACTTTCCTCCAAAGCTTTCTTTAATTATTTAGATAAGCAGAATTGATTGAAATGTTTCAAATCAAGGTTCTGTTTACAAATGTAGTATTAAATTGCCTGACATTTGAATTCATGTTACTATTTTAAAACCTGCGTCAGGAAAGCTCATATATTCTTAAAGCTCTGTTCACAGCCTGTGTACATGGACAATTTTTTAATATTTTATTGCAACATTTTAAAACTATTTATTTATGTTAGATACAGCTGTAAATAATAGATATCTGTACATTCCTAATTTCTCAACTTACCCTTTTTTCCTCGACTATGTCTTATACAATGTTCCTGGTTTCATCTGCTTTAATTAGCCCCTGCAATGTCATGTTGCGTTCAGTTTACTTACTCAACATAATTCACAGCTCCTCAACTTCTCTGTGCATGTGGAATGCTGTTTTAATTGAGGATCAAATGATAAATTTATGTAGCCTCTAAGGGACATTGTAGCAGAAATTTAAAAAAATAATCTTAAACATACTGTGATCAAAAAATGAGAAGCAAAACACATGCAAAAAAAGCTGAATGCAAGTCTGAAAATTGAGATAAGTCATTGGAGATGGGGGGAGGCACACCAGTACCCAAACAACACCTGTTAACATGAACAATGACAGTAATCTGTAGGAAGCCTAAATTCGATATAAACCAATCAATGTTCCACTTTTATGTTGACTCTAATGAGCACTTTCCGCACTTTATAGAGTGCAATGGCACATGGGAAGTGGTAATTCACTGTGTTCTGGAGCACTGAGTAGGCTGTCATTCATTGAAAATGGAAAACTCATTTTTTCCAGTTGAAATATGTCTAAACTATGTACCTCAAACAACTTAGTCTCCACTTTTACCTCTAAAATATACTCCAGGAAGATGAAGTTGAAAGTTGATGAGAAATTAGTTAGTAGAAGCTTACACCCATTTGGGAAGAACTTATTCTCATACAAACTTTGCAGGATGCCCAAATATTTTTTTTAAAAGCAAAATAATGCTTTTGTGTCAACAAGATGAATATGTAAAGAGATTCTAGTAGCTCTTACCTGCATTTCTATAGCTGAATTATCACACATTATGTAATATATCTGACTCACTACCTGAGACTCTGACTGACAAGCAGAACAAAGGTTTAGGCAACAGATAAATGTTTATGATGCACATTTGAAAGGGAAAAGAAAGCTAGGTGGCACTGTGGATTAAAGCATCAGTCTTCTCCTTGCAGAGCCCAGAGGCTTTTGTTGCTGCCACCTGTTGATGCTCTTAAAGGAAAAAACCAGATGTTCAATGGATTATGTCTACCAGAGCTCCTGTTCCTCACTGTTCTACTTTATCTTCTTCTTGGAGGCAAAAATCTTTTTCCTTAATGCTAATGCCCCTCCCTTTGAATGTCCCTTTGGTATTTCTTAAGGCAAATCACATGAGGGCAAACTACCATCAAGAAACACATGACATTGCACCATCCAGCTGGTATCAGGCTATTTTTCTGTCACACCCTCAGCTCTCTTGTTGAACTCATTCCTAAATCTCACTAATAACGTGGTTTTGGTCTGGCTTCCCTTGACAGTTTGGTTTGATAATTCTTAGCTTTCCCACACTATCACACTCTAGTTACTTGCCACTGATAACAAACATGAAGTCTTCTAATTTTAGCGTGTGTCTGAGCTGAAGCTGTGGAGAAAAGCTTCAAAGTTTCCTCAAACTCAGTTGCTGCATAATAACAGTGTAATTGAACTCTAGTGACTAGAACTGGTACTGCTGTACTTCCAAAGCTGTGGTTTTAACTCTTTCCAAATATTCTGCAGAAGCTGGAGCTAGATCGGTTTATGCTTTATGCTCATGGTCCAGACCTTTGCAGGGAATCGGATCTCCGCCATGCAATGGCCAACTGCTTTGAAGCCCTAATAGGTAAAGCATGTGTGTTTGTGTGGACAGACAGTTATATTTTAGTATGTCTAGGTGCCATGTTGACTGTGGAGAAAGCATGGGTCTGTTTTGAAGGTGTGTTAGTAAGGGTAGGTGATAGTAAAGCTTCTTAAACCTTCTTTATCTCTTCCCATCTCCTGCATATATGCTGTGTGTATAGCATGATGGCTATGCAGAATTTCAGTGAAAATCTCATCTTCTGTATCCTGCCTTCCATGCACTGAAGATGCACTCATTTCATACCGTTGTGGTGCAGAATTCCACCTCTCGTGTGCCACCAGGGCCTGCCACCTGCACCCATCTGAAGGGAGGGAGTTCAGCCACCATGTCCTGGCAGGAAAAGTGCAGGCCCACTGCTTCCAGTAGTACTTGCACAGATCTGCAAAATGTAGAGTCCCACTTTAGCCCTGCATTTTAAACTCTGCTGCTTGCTTTCCAAATGCACCAGGCGCTCCCAGCCAGGTTACCAGCCCCCTTCCGCTGTGCCCAGCTAACCTTGTCCTGTGAATTAAATATGACATGTGCCAAGTAAATATTTTTTGGTCTTTGCATTCTCCTTACAAATAAAAAGCACAGCAATATGCTAGGGTTAGTGTAATAAAACTACCAAATCCCTCTCTAAGGGTGAAGGGAAGTTGTGTCAAATTTGCTGCTGGGCATTAAGATGCTGATCAGTGGTTGGCTTGGCTACTCAATAAATTTATGTTGGAGAAGAAATCAGGACTACTTGACCACAGTTACCAAATAAGTAAACAATAAGGTGGAAATCTGATCTGTTATATCCACACAAGCTCTATTATAAAGAACATATTTTTATAAAACTTTACTTGTTTGAATACACAAAGCAAGCTAAATCTCACTGTTTTGGATTCATATTCATCCAAATGTACTGTACGTGACAGTAGCTATAGGAGTTGTTTAGCCCTGATCCAGGTCTTTACGTACTACAGAAGCTCCTAAACCATTTTGTCTTGTTTCAAAGAATAGATCTTAGTTGTCTTAGCTCTCAACAGTTCTGTGCATTCTTCCTTGGGCCAAATTGCATTTAATCTTATCAAGAAATAAGATTTCTCTTTTTAACTCTATTTCACTTTCAATGACTGCTTTGATCTTTAATTTTAAAATAAAATATTGAAAAGGAACACTAGATATGTATCTGTGGCTTTTTTCATAAACTTCAGCTTGTCTGGGATATAATGATGAAGGCTATTTGGCAAGCATTGAGATTTACTAAGAGGGCAGGCTTGCTGTTTAACCTCCAATACAAAGTTATTCATAAAGTTAATTGAACAATAAGATTCTTGTCAGGGCCATAGCTAAAATCTGGGAGCTTGTTAAGGGACTACAAAAGTATATGTGGGGTCTGGAGCTCCTACTTGAGAACCTTTGTTAAAGTCTGGCACTTCTTTCCTGTGATGAAATTAAGAACCAAGATTATAAGCAGGCTACCTAGGACCTGTTTGAAATTCTGTGCTGTCATAATATGCCTCTGGCAACATAGTGTTATAAACCCCCAAAACTGTTCTCCAAAGAGTCCAGAGAAAGTAGTTGACTTAGGGAGAAACTGAAAGGAAAGAGGAAGGGAAAGACGCAGCAAGGCCAACAATATTCTCCCTATATGTGGGAATATCGATTCCTTTTCTCTGTGTTCTTCAGATAGTTACCTATTCCCTTTGCTTTCATACAGATATGCTTACAAGAAATAGTTTGAGGTTTTCAGAAGCCCTGCTCTAAAGAGTACCAAAGGACAAAATGTTGATACTGAATGTATAAAGTGCCTGTGCAGATACAGTTTATATGGTACACACAAAATATAATATACTGGCACAAATTTTGCAGAGCTTGTTACTGAGGGTCATGTGGAGGGCTAGCGAGGGCTGTATATGTGTGGGGGGGTTGGTTTTGTTTGAGCTTGATTTGTTTGGTTTGTTTTGTTGTGGGGGTTTTTGGTTATTTTTGTGAGGTTTTCTTTTGTTTTTTAAGCACTTTAATCTCCAGAAGCTGAGAGGTGCAGAGGTGCTGTTTCCAGTTCAGACAATGCCTTATTGTGATATTGGGTAGACCCTGAGGTTTGGAATAGTCCTGACAGAATTTAATGTTATTCAAAGTACAGAATAAATGAAAATTATTTGCCAGCTGTTGAAATGTATTTCATGGCTTTCACTGTCTACATATGTGGTATAGTTAGTTGATTACTGGAAACTAGTTGTAGAAATAGATAGCTTCTAGCCTAATTTGTTTAATCTTTGCTCTTTGGATGTATAATTTTCTATCACTGATTTAACTATTTCAGATTTTTTCTATTAATTTTATGACAATTGATTTATGTTGGTGTTTAAAACACCTTACATTTCTCAAAAAAATAGGTATTAGTACAAAAGCATACTTTTAAAAATAGATGTATTGGAGATGAACAAGGCAGAGATCTTTGATTTGCCTGTGCTTAGGAATTTTCTAAGTACTAATGCACTATCGACCATTGACATCTTGGTCCCCTCATGCAGGAGCTGTTTATCTAGAGGGGAGCCTAGAAGAAGCGAAACAATTATTTGGACGTTTACTCTTCAATGACAAGGTATTTATATGATTTGAATTCTATTTTAAAAATAACTGAAGGTATGCTTTTTTGTCCATTATTTTACTAGAGAATCACAAATGAACAGGAATATACCTGCTGTATATATTTCCTGGCAACTGAATATAGCGTGGTGTGTTTAGGACCACAAGCTGCACTGATTCAGGCAAAAAAATTATGATGTTTCCTCAGGTGTGCATTGTCTTGGTTGGATTAGGTAGGGAAGGGCAGGTGACATGGGAAACCTGCAGACTTCCGTTCGAAGTGTTGCTCTGACAATAGAGATGTGTGCTGTGGGGAAATGATGGACATGTCAAGCAACTGTTCCTGTTTCATTAGTTAAATCCTCCCACTCCTAAAATTTTTAAACATACCTTTGAAAAAAAATACAGAGGATTGCATCCAATATTTACCCAGTTGCATTATTAAAGTCTATCTGTTCTTGCATAGTGTGTCTTAAATCACTTTTAGTTGGAATTTATCCCATATAATGGCTAAGGAAAGTAACCAATACATACTGCTGAGACAATACATGTGGCGATGGTGAGGGAGTGAATATACAGTGTTTTCCTTCTTGAAAGTCTCTGAGTCTGTGAAATTACAAAGCTTATTAGAAATAAAAGTATTTTGAAGCTTATTTTAAGTCAGTGTTCTTTTGCTGCTCAGTGCCTGTAGTGAAGGAAGCCTATATTAAATAGAAGAAAGTGAGGTTTTTTTCCTTTTTTAGTCTTTGCCTTTGGTGAAGTCAAACTTGCTGCTGAGGAGTACTTGCAAATAAAGTTAGTCCTGAGGCTTAAACAAATCTTTTTCTTCCTTTAACCACTTTTTATTTGGTTCAAGGATTTTCCCACCTCTTTGACACAAGCTAATTGGGAGACTACAGGCAGTTTCAAGAGCAAATACACGATTTTAAAAATTAGTTTGCCAGCACTATTGAATTTGCAATAAGCAGAGTCAGCACCTGAAATAGTTTGGTATTTCAAGTAATGACATTTTATTTAGTACTGTGGAATTTGTTAAATGACTCCCTTGAGCATTAAAGGCATCTTTCAATGTTTGCAGGACCTGCGGGATGTATGGCTTAATTATCCACTACACCCACTTCAAGTAAGTGTATCCCTTTCTATAATAAATTTCTGGCTCTGTTTTATTTTCAGGGATGCTTTTTCATAGGTTTCCATTGTAATGACATCTCAGAAATTGTGCTGAAAAGTAGCTAAATGAGTGTATATATATTTGCCTTTGTGTTTGGTTTTGGATTTTTTTTGTTTGTTGTTATTGTTTTTATTTTGTTTTAATAAATAATGAGTGTCTGCCTCCCTGAGGATTAATCATCCACCTTTCCTTGGCTCTCATGCTTGATATATAACTGTGCTTATACAATAGATCTAGTGAGAGGTAACATTTTGGTAGCATCTCGTTCATCTTCTCAAGGTTAGGATAAACCAGATAAATGCAGTCCCTTTAGAAAGAGTCAACATGTAAAGGGCAAGTCCTACCTCACAAATGACTACATTTTAGAGGAAACAGAAAAGCATATAATGATGCAGATGTTACTGTCTGCTGGGTTTCCTGAGAAGCTATTGGAAAAGCACTCAGAAACAGCTTTTAAAAATGTGTTTTCAAAAAAAAAAGGAGAAAAAAATATAGGAACCCCAGTGAATAGTGTCAGCCCTTAGAAGATTTAAAGGAGTGGCCGAGACATAAGAAATGGAGAACAGGAGTGAAATGACCACATCTTACAAGGGATGGAAATTGCTGGCAGATTTCCCTGGGGGTCTTTGCTGAAGTACAGGCTGTTCACATCGATAGCTTAGGGAAGAGGATGAGCAGTGAAGTGGCTGTTTGTTGACAATACCAAGTATTTCAGGGTAGCAGGGAAAACAGCAGACTGAAGAATTGCGGTCTGATCGCGAGAATGCAAGAGTGACTAACTATGGAGTAAAAAAGCAGAAGAAATTCTGTGCAGGTAAATAAAAAGGACTGTGCATGAAGGAGCAAAAAGCAATCTCAGCTACATATACAACTGAACTCCAAACTGACCATTATCACCCAAGTGTGGGATTTTGGTGCTGGAATATGTAATTTTATGAAAATGTCAGCTGAAAGCTCAGTAGCATTTAAGGAAAAAGGCAAATTGAGTGTAATCAATTAATAGAAAAGGGAGAGACAACAAACCAAAAGAGATTTTAATGCCACTTAAAAAAAAAAAGGCTATTCTTACTTCACCTTCAGGCATCCTGATCTGGATGATTCCTCCTCAAAGGCATTGCAATACGGAAGAGATGCCTGGACTGGCTGGAGGAAATGCTTAAACCATTTCCCAGTTCCAGAAAACCATTTAACAGTATCACCATACTAAGGAGATCAGACAAGAAACTGATAAGGAAAGATACTGAACTGAAATGATAATTTTCATTTTCTTGTGTTATTGTGCCCTTTTGAATTTCATATACTAAGTATGTATTATTGAATTTATATATATATATATATATATATATATAAGGAAAGTGGGAGAAATAGATTTGGATTTTGTCTCATCTTGACATGCTGTCAGTCTGCCAGCCCTATTCTAATAATTTTTGAATCTGTTGCTCAGTTGCAAGCAATATGATAATATTAAAAAGCTCAGACACATACAGTTGTACGTGTTTTGTTAAAATAAGTAGACCATGTTCGCCACGTGTAGAGACAAGACTATGTATGCAATATGTTATAACTGCTTCAACTGTTACTTTAGTTCTCACTTCTTCTTTGAGTAATTATGTCCTGTAGTTTAGCTCTGGTCCCCCACCCCAGCTGGCAGGTAAAATCATGTTTTGCTCACTCACCCCTCCCCTGCCCCTGTTGGGATGGGGAGGAAAATCAGAAAACAAAGGCACAACTAGTGAAGGTGGATGGTTACCAGCTGTTGGAGCAAGCTTTGGTTCCATCATTGTCACGCTTTATTGAGTTTTGTTCATTCTTCTTTAACCTGCAAGATACTTACTGAATATTGTTGGTCTGATGTATAGTATTATGCAGCAATTGCCATCATACAATTCACATAATGGGAGTATTCTCATCCACAATCAAATCCCCCTGAGGTACACATTGGATTCCTCCATCCTTCAGCATTACGCACCAAGTGCACCCAGGTCCCTGAGTAAAAGCAGTTCCACAGATGGGTTTGCCTTTGCCCATCCCTTGATCACGAGCCCATCTGTATGTTGCATCATGGGCCCACTGAGTTATTCACATTTGTGTTGCCAGTCCAAATCTACCTGAGACACTTCAATCTTGGCAGCTTGGTCCACCTGTGAGTAGTTTTGATGTTCTTCAGTGCTTTTTTGGAATAGCCAGAGCATTTTGCTTTTAAATATTATATCACCTCATCAGGATCCTACAGTTGTTCAGGAGTGAAACTCCAAACCATCAGAGGCAAGAAATTTTCTAGATATCTGCCCATGTTTTCCCACGTGTCATTCCACCCATGACCATCCAACCTTGGATGATATTCTTAACACATCCTTTTGTAACCCTATATATGACCTGGCACATATTCAGAAGACATAGCAACCAGAGCATGCTAGCTTGAATATCCCCAGGGTGTTCAAAATCCTCAAAAACTGTTGCACCTAAGCCAAAGGAGAAAAGGGAGGTGAAGAAATGAGGGAAAATTCACCCCCTCGTGCCCCCATATTCTCCATAGACTGGGTGCGATTGCTAATCAATTTCGAGAAATGGCACCTGAGCTATGGAAATACCAACGATATCTTATGAAAATACCAGCAGAGCTATGTAAGAAATGAAATCAACTTATAGGTTGATATTATATGGGACAGCAATATGATCAATCTAATCCTTTTCCCAGATGTAATAAACAGCATTGCAGGGAACACATAAGGCGTGTAGGAATTCAGCCGTGTGAACAAAGAAAGAAACATCATGACTTAACTAATGTAGTAAACTTTAACACACTGTGGTTAGCTCTGTTGTTATTCCAACCCATCATTTCTTCTACCTTGCTTTCCAAAAAGGACTGTCATAGTTTAGGCCCAGTTCCCCTTCCAGCTGGCAGCTAAAACCACAAGCTGCTGCTCACTCTGCCCCTGATGGGATGGGGAGGAGAATCAGAAAACTAAGGCAAAACTCATGGGTTGGAACAGGAACAGTTTAACAGAATATCAAATGACAGAAAAAAACCCCAAACAAACAGTAATAACAACAGTAATGGAAGAACCTACAAAAGTGATGGGCACACAGCACAAACCAATCCATGTAGCGACAACCCACCTCTTTCCAAAGTGATAACCAGGCTCCCAACTGCAGCTTGCACTGAAAAACTGCCCCGTTGCCCTGTCCACAGCTCACACTGTGAAATGGCCCTTGCCCCAAGCCGTGACTCACACCAAAAATACAAGAGTACCAAACTGTATGGTCAAGAATGAGCCAACCCTGACTGCACTGGCCATGCCAGCCAGAGCCAGAGAGACTGCCCCCCCAGCTCCTCCCCTATGTAAATGAGCATGACCTCATGTTGTATCAATACCCCCTTTGGTTACTTCTGGGTCAGGCATCCTGGCAGTGTAGAAATTAACCCTGTCTCAGCTGACCCAGAATATTATACAAGACAAAAAACCAGAGGAAACTGGGTTTTCTCAGTTCAGCTCTTTACAGAAAAAACTTGTTCAGTATATTTTGTTGCCCTTAGTTTACAGGAGGCTTGCTTTTCTCTGAAAAGTTCTGAAACCGTGTCAGCTTCTCATTATTTGTACTTCATTCTGTTTACAGCTGCAGGAGTCCAACACTGACAGGCAGCTCATTGAGACCTCTCCAGTTCTTCAGAAGCTTACAGAGTTTGAGGACGCAATTGGAGTCATCTTTACTCATGTTCGGCTTCTAGCACGTGCATTCACTCTGAGGACAGTAGGCTTTAACCATCTGACTCTGTAAGTACACAGAAAGAGTCCTCATATTGCTTTATTGGTCCTTCTGTTAGTATCCCAAGTTGCTTTATTTGTAAACAAATATGGGATGTTATTTCAGTGCAGACTGCAGAGGGCGACGTAGCTGGTGAGGGGCCTGGAGCACAAGTCTGATAAGGAGAGGTTGAGGGAACTGCGGCTGTTTAGCCTTGAGAAAAGGAGGCTGAGGGGAGACCTTATTGCTGTCTACAACTACCTGAGAGGAGGTTGTAGCATGGAGGGTGTTGATCTCTTCTCCCAAGTAGCAAGTATAGGACAAGAGAAAATGGCCTCAAGTTTGTACCAGGGGAGGTTGAGATTGAATATTAGGAAAGGATTGTCAGGCATTGGAACAGGCTGCCCAGGGAAGTGGTGGAATCACTATCCCTGGAGGTGTTTAAAAGATGTTTAGATGAGGTTATTAGGGACATGGTTTAGTGCTAGAGTTAGGTTAGGTTATGGTTGGACTCAATGATCGTGAGAGTCTCTTCCAACTGAAATGATTCTATGATTCTGTCTGTTCTCCGGAAGAGAGTAGAGCAGCTATGTTTGCAAGCCCACCTGGCTCAGTATCGCGTCTGTGACCATAGTCAGTAGTGGATACCTTGGGAAAGACTACAGAAGATGTTAGAGAGCCATCCTGGTGTTTCTTCTGAGCCTCCTGCCTCATGGGTGTTTACACATGACTCCCGAGACAGCAGCAAAACGTACTTGGAGGTACATTTGGGCAGAGGAAAGAAGTAAAACCATACCCTTTGGTAAAGTGGAACCCTTGTGTTCTGTGGTGTGTGGAGCTGCCAGGCCCCATTTTGAAGCAAAAAGCAGAGCCGCACCAGTGATCACCCAGTCCAAGACCTCATATGGGTTTAAACCCTGCTCCCTTTATTTTTTGTGAATGGACAGATATTTCTCTTTATTGAAGTTGTTGCATTCATTAATTCACTTTTTTATAAGAAGTCACAGATAGGGACCTTTCCCCTTGATGTCAACTGCTCTTCTCATTTGATTATATGTACCTACCCTGATTTGCTTTTTTCTGAAAGTTGTTGTTACAACAGTAATGAACTATGTTTTCATTTCACCACGTTAACACTGGAAAAGTGTCTTAAATGTGTTTGGAAATGAGCAAGGCTCACTTACAGATCATTCTTTATTTTAATTTGTGTGTGCATGCTGGTTTTGTTTTTTCCTTCCTGAGTGCTTATTGATTTTGCTGCATTGATGTCTCATTTTTCAGAGGCCACAACCAGAGGATGGAATTCCTGGGTGACTCCATAATGCAGTTGGTAGCCACAGAGTATTTATTCATACATTTCCCTGATCATCATGAAGGGCACTTAACGGTGAGACTGCCATCAATCATGCTGTCCAGGAAAGCGAGAGTGGGATGGAGACTGAAATTATGGGAGAAGCTAGTGAATTATTCTGAATTTGATTAATAAAAGAAGCCTCAGCAACCAGTGCTCTTAATAAGGCTTTGTTAATTTTAAGTCATGAACACTGCAATGAATAGTAAATGGTGATTTATGAGCCCACTGCAATAATTTTTGTTCTGTCTGTGAAATGGATCAGTAATTTTAAGGATGTCAGTGATGAAATTGGGAGATAAGACTAGTTCTTGTTTAAAGATGGGTGTCTTGAACCATTGTTTTTAAGTAGACACATCACATGACTTTTTTTATTCATGACTTCTAAACTGTTACACCAGCAACCAGGCAGGGTTATGTTTCCAGATAAGGAGTTTTTGCATCTATTTTAGTCTGATTTTCCTGTTGTCTCCAGTGTGAAGCTCCTGTGGTATCTTATAAATTTAATTTTACTATTGTTACTGTAATCTGCTGTTGATTACTGTAGCCTTTCAGCCTCTAGTATCTGAGCTCTGAACAACCCAGTTTGGGGATGTTTCACCAATTTACAGCACTTTAAACACAGGATGGTAGTATATGTGTGTTTTATTCCTGATTGATCCATTTAGTACTGCAGCTAGACAGCTGTGGCTTTATATGTGAGGAAGACATTTTCTTAAGCTTACTAAATTTTTCTTTGTTTTGAAGTCTTGACTAGAACGAAAGTATAATACATATATCAGGGATATGAGTTCAGTCTTCTAGTTAAAATTGGAAAGTAGCACTGTAGGTTTCTTAGCTACTCAGAGTGGTTTTCTCCAATCAATAAAGAGACAGCAATGCTAAGTCTCTAGCAGACAGTGGGTTTTCAAGAATATTCTTGGGTATTTGAGCTAGAGCTGTTTATAAGGAAGAAAACATATGCTCTGACTAAAAGTAATTTTTCTTCACTAGTTCTTAAGTTTCATTTATATTTGTGTGGATTCCTCTGCACTATTCAGGAGACAGAGTAGATAAAGCCTGAACTTTTGAAGTAAAAGTTAAAAGAGAAAGAACCTTGTCTTATTCATTCTTCAGAGAAACAAAAACATAAGGCAGAAATCCAAGATTCGTGGGGCTTTTTATGCTTTGTACGTGACTTTTAAGAATGTAGACATCAGTGTTGTTATAGTAAGATAAATCTTTCAAGAACTATTTGGCAAGAAGAGTATGAAGTGTTGCTATTAACGGGTGTAAATACTAGATAAATGATCAGAACATCTCAGTGATGCTTAATTTAATGATTAGTGAGCTGGCAAGTAGAACAAGTTGTACAGTCCAGGTTTATAGGGGAAACTAGAAAGTTAGAGTGGAATGGATACTGAAAACACAGTAAGATGTAAGGAAGTAGGCAATGCCCAGAATAAAATTTCAACTCCGGGGATGTGCGTGCAGTGAAAAAGAAGTTGTCAGCTCTTTCTTCTGTTGTCTGGGAACATACTTGTATTTGAAGTAATAATGGAACATAAGCTGAATGGTCTTTGTAGTGTTGAGGACACTTTTGGTCAAGGATAGGAAGATTCAATTTTACTGGCAACGTAGTGGCTTCCCAGTGTGTAGTGATTACTTGTCTGTAAATTAACCGTATTTAAAAAAAGAAAAGAGAATGTAGTCTTATCTACATAGCCAAGTGATTGGCCAAAAAAGAGATCAAAATTTTGTTCACAATTGGAAGATACAGATTCTCCAGTACTGGCTTATGCTGCTGTCATGGATGATAATGCTGTGTGAAGATGGAAGAATAAAAAAAATTGCTTTCTAATTAGAGTTAAGCTCCAGTTGAACATCTGTCACATGTTACAGCATCTGCAGTGATGCAGGCTGTGTGTTGACAGAGCAGAGGAGAGTTCTAAGCAAGGTGCTGGGAAGGCACAGGTACCATGTCTTCCCCATATCATTAAGGGGAATGAAGTTTCTTGCTAGATCACACTTGTAGAAGAGACAAATTCTGATACAGAGCAAGTTGATAACCACAGTGCTAGAAGGATAACTGTTTTTTTTCCATTTCTAATTCACTGTGTAGTGTATATATTGCTCTTTGTTTTACAATACTCCTAATCATGATTATGGCTGCCATCAGAAGAAATACTCTGCAAACACACCAAAAGAGATTCTTCTTTTCCCATTACAACAAACAGATCTTTGTCACATGATACTGTGCTTCTGTCATGTAGGTTCCATATCGTACTTAGAATTTTGTTGGGGAAAGTATTGTTTATGTATCTTAAGGACCTAACAGGGGAAAAATTTGGAAAGGAACAAGTAGAAGATGAGTTTAAGCAGATATTAAGGAGGCAGGTAGTAATCCTGTCTGCTGTCTGCCTAGTTTATGAAGATCAAGGTGTGAATATCTGCTTCATACATCATTGCCAAACAAATTATGAACATACAGTTCTTTATCTGTTGTCAGAGATGAAGTATCAAGTACAGGAAATAAATCTTTATTTTCATAAGATCACTTGGCGTGCTGGAGCCAGGTAGCATATAACTTGGATCTAATAAGCTGAGCAAATGTGAAATGGAAGACAAAGAGAAAAAAAGTGTGTATGCAGATACTGAACTCTACATAACATATAAACAGTGGAAAAGAGAGACATTCTTTCGATCCCACCCCCACCTCCCATAATATCCCTAACTTCTTAAATTAATGATGTTTAATTTAAAGGAAAAAAGCAAAGAAACAGAAAAAAAAAAAAAGCTCACCTTAACCAGGGGTTCAAAAACTTGTATGAAACCCTAAAAATCAAAAATAGTCCCTCAAGCTGTATTGAATTGTATCTTTCCCAGAGCTCTATGTTTGTTTAAGCGATCTGCCTGGAGCCAGGGTTAAGCACTTCAGGGAACTCTGCTGGAGAACCAGATGTCCTGAACATAATCTTACACTGAAAATGTTAGAGCTGGATCTTTGTCAGAGATGCACCAGCTCAGCCGAACTGCTTTCAGTAAAGCAAACTGTACATACAGGCTCTCCAGCTGTGCATTTTCGTCTCTGGCCAAATGAATAGAGCATCTTCCTTGTCTACTTGTTCAGAAACACCAGACTATCGTGCTTTAATGTGTATTTGTTTTAATTGCTACCTATTTATTTCTTATTTGGTGGACACTGGAACCTGCTCTATAGACTCTAGAATATTGTATGTTAATACTTAATGTGGTAAAAAGTATTTAACTGTGTTTTACTTAAACTGGAGAAATGCAAATTATCTGAAAAAGTACAGGACTGTTGAAGAGATGGTATATGACTGCAAACGCACAACCAAGCATTTGAAATGCAAGATGTATCAGCAGAAGTAATGTGTCCATAGAATAAATAAAATTTGGTGAGAAGAATTGAAACAGAACGAAAAATTAGCAATAGAAATAACGTGTGTGTGTGTTTATGTAAATCATTTGAGGTGTGCTGAAACAAAACATAAATAAAATGAGAGGCTACAAGGTTAGAACTTTTTTTCCCCAGCTCTCCCTCCCTGCCTTTTACAGTTTAACGTTGCTTGTTGTTACCATTGAGTGGACCTTTTTTCTGTTGCAGCTGTTGAGAAGTTCTTTGGTAAACAACAGGACTCAGGCCAAGGTGGCAGAAGAGCTGGGTATGCAAGAATTTGCCATCACTAATGACAAGACAAAAAGACCTGTAGCTCTTCGAACTAAGACTTTGGCCGATCTCTTGGAATGTGAGTTATCTTGGTTATGACAGCTTAGTACTTACGCAATTTCTTTTTCCTTGGGGCTTGTTTAAGAAAGCCATTAGAAATCCCACAAATCACTATTAAAAATGTATGTTCAAGTTTTCAAATGAATTATGCCTATACCTCTGAGAGCCAGATTTTTGAACACCAGCCTAGATTTTTAAAAAGTGTATGAATGCATGAAGGAGCTCTAATTGCAGATACAAAGTTGTAGGCTTTGAAGTTGAGGGTTCATGATGACCAGGTCAAAAGCATGTCTAGAAAGTTAAAGCGTGTAATCTGAGTGGAGCTATTTAACAGCACTTTCAATGTTTCATTAATATGTTATTGTTACTGTTAGAAGATAAGTGAGCGAGTGAGTGTATCTGTGGTTCATTTGACTGAATTTTGGGAGGCTTAAAAATGGTCATTCCACGAGAGGGAAACCTACATGGAAATTAAATTATTTTTAGTCCATTTATGGAACTTTGTGCTAACTTCTTTCCAAAGAAAGTGGAAACAGTGATAAATATTCTGCAAAGAAAGTAAATCTGTATCCTGTATATTTTGATATATTTTGTGAGCCATTCAGACCCCTCGGCTTTTGTCAAATCCTCTAAGCAAATGGAAATAACGCAAACAGGACTGATTTATATCTAAAACTTTTTTATTGTACCCAGTAGTGATTTATTTGTAAGTATCCATGGTCTCCTGGTTAAAAAGTGAGATTAGGATCTGGGTGTTGTTTCTAGCCCTTTAAATGACTGAGTGGATTTGGGTAAATCACTTAATCTCTTGGTCAACTTTATTTTTTCCTGTGTATGCAGGATAATAATACCCTCATCAGATCACTGCTGTGAAATGTAATTGAATATGGCTTTTGAGTACTCAGAGATACTCGTTTGTAAAAGTGCAAGCCGTTAACGTTCTTTTTGGATGTGTGGCAGCACGATTTTATGTTTGTGGTTTTTTTTTTTCTTCGCAGCCTTTATTGCTGCCCTGTACATTGATAAAGATTTGGAATATGTTCACACTTTCATGAATGTATGCTTTTTCCCACGTCTAAAGGTAAGATCAGTCAGGTTCCTACTTTCCTGACACTGTGTTTTAACACATTATTGCATTTGGGACTTACTGCAATCTCTCAATCTTAAAAGCATCTTTGTGAACTTCTTACAGGAATTTATTTTAAATCAAGATTGGAATGATCCTAAATCTCAGCTTCAACAGTGCTGCTTGACTCTCAGGACAGAAGGAAAAGAGCCAGACATTCCTCTTTACAAGTAAGAACTGATATCTGATGAATACAAGCCAATTATCAGTCTGTCTTGTATGTGGATGAAGATGTGATCAGTCACCCTATGTTTTTCCCCTAGTTTGGTTTTATTCTAGTTATCCAAGCCCTCTAGTCTCTCTTTGTCTGAAGATGGAAAATGCTGAACCAATGTTTTCCAAGTATTAGGTGTTTTAAGACATTACAAGGAAGAATTAGTAAGCATTTTACTGTGTACAGTTGCAAGGGGAAATATGATTTCTGTGTTTTAATGAAGTATTTCATTGGCATCAGTCTGTATTTGTTCTTCTTTTAATGTGAGGAATGGCAGTATTTTAAATTAAGGGAATGGAACAGTGACAGGGAGTAAAGTCAAGATACGTCCATTCCATTTTCAGTAATAGTATGAAGTTTCTCTCCACTCTGCATTTTAAGCAAACATAATAAACGCCTTGTGTTACACATCCTGATTATAGACTCTTTCTAATCCACAGTCTCAGGCACTGAAGGGCAACACACGTTTTGGACATTTTTGCTGTGCAATTCAGCTCGTTTACGTCCTCCTCTTCAGTGATAGAGGAAGTTCAGAGTAATGAATGTTTTAACTTGTACCCCTCAGTTAGATACCTGAAGTTGGATGGGATGGATCACCGTACTCTCTTTCAGTTGAAAAAGAACATAATAGCTGCTTCAAAGATGTAACAATAAACTTCAGATTGCATACTGCATCCATATCCATTCAATTAATGTAAGAATGGATGCAGTTTTAGCCCTCAAAAGAAGAGATAAAGGCTATGAAAGTTCAAGGCTTGTGGTGTTGGAATTACAAAATCAAAAATGATGAAGAATGAAAGTCTAAGTGCATTCATCATATTTAGCATAATAAAGTTTTCGATTGAAATGTAGCAGTTCAGTTGTAGTGGCAAACAGTGCGCTTCAGAAATATGATCGCTTTAACATTGCAACTGATGCTCTGCAAATCTGACTCTTCAGTGTCTCTGTATGAGGGCTCACAGCTTTGTCTTCAGTGAGGGAGATGAATACAAAAGAAACAATTCCTGATTCTTCTAAAATCCACACAGTATCAAGTACCAAATGTTTGTTTTGTTTTGCTGTGATGATAAATCGATTTTTATAGTACAGCTTAGAGCTAGTAATATGCTGTTATCTTCCTATTATCTTGTTAAATTCCTTTTCTTGGGGTTATATGTTTCACTGCAGTCAGTACTATTGCTTTTAAATTTGGGGTGGGCTTTATTTGCTCTTGTCGCAGCACATGGAGACAAAGCACTGTAGTTAGATACTTTAAAAATTGATGTGAAATTGATGCTTCTTTCAAAAAGAAACAAGATAGTGGGCAGAATTTGAGCTGACAGTGGGGAGAGATTTGGGACAGCAGGAAGAAACAGCAGAAATATCAATTCATTGGATGTCTGTGGAATAATTTTTTTTTTCACTTTAGATAGTGGTTGCTGCATGTCCTGGACTTCAGCTCAGATGGAAAGTTTGTTTTGTGACAAACTGTAACTTTTCAAAGTTGATGGAAAATTTCTTTGTAGTATGATAATTCACAGAAGAGAGCTACCATGTCCAATATTAAGTCCTTTTAAAACCTAAATAACTGCACAACTCCCAGGGACTAAAATTTTAGTTTGCACAGTAATCATATCGGCTTGATTATTTATAATTGCACAGCTACACGCAGTTTATATAACTTTATTACAAGTGTTTTTACAGTGTTTAAGCACTTTGTGTTACATTTTGCATTTTTGCTTATAGGCTAAAGTTTTAATTTTCATATGGTACTCCTAAGTGAACCTGAAGGAATAAATATAACCAATATAAACAAGGTACATTTTATAAACAAGGAGTAGCTGACATGCCAGAAGGCTGTGCTGCCGTCCAGGGAGACCTGGACAGGCTGGAGAATTCGGTGGGGAAAAATGTAATTAAATATAACAAAGGCAAGTGTAGAGTATTGCATCTGGGTAGAAACAACCCCAGGTTCCAGTATAAGTTGGGAAATGACCTATTAGAGAGCAGTGTAGGGGAAAGGGACCTGGGGGTCTTGGTGGACAGTAGGATGACCATGAGCCAGCACTGTGCCCTTGTGGCCAGAAAGGCCAATGGCATCCTGGGGTGTATTAGAAGGGGGGTGGTTACGTAGGTCAAGAGAGGTTCTCCTTCCCCTCTACTCTGCCCTGGTGAGACCACATCTGGAATATTGTGTCCAGTTCTGGGCCCCTCAGTTCCAGAAGGACAGGGAACTGCTGGAGAAAGTCCAACGCAGGGCAACAAAGATGGTGGAGTGGAGCATTTAGCTTGGAGAAGAGGAGACTGAGGGGTGACCTCAGTAATGTTTACAAATACATAAAGGGTGAGTGTCATGAGGATGGAGCCAGGCTTTTCTTGGTGACAACCAACAATAGGACAAGGGGTAATGGGTTTAAACTGGAACACAAGAGGTTCCACTTAAATTTGAGAAGTAAGTTCTTCTCAGTAAGGGTAACAGAACACTGGAACAGGCTGCCCAGGGGGGTTGTGGAGTCTCCTACTCTGGAGACATTCAAAACCCACCTGGACACCTTCCTGTGTAACCTCATCTAGGTGTTCCTGCCCCAGCAGGGGGATTGGACTAGATGATCTTTTGAGATCCCTACGAATCCCTAATATTCTGTGATTTTATGTAAATTTCTTCTTTTTATTGTGTGCCGTGCTGGTAATCTCTGGGTTAATGTGAATTGTACAGGTGTCTTTCAACCCTTGCTCCATGCTTTGTATTAATTCCACTGTATGTATTGATAGGACTGAAAGCTCAGTGATGTATCTGCCACAGACAGATTCTGTTTTTTAGTACTTCCTATGTGAATAAATCGTATCTTTCTCATTTCAGGACTTTGCAGACAGTGGGACCATCTCATGCCAGGACATACACAGTAGCTGTTTACTTCAAAGGGGAAAGAATAGGATGCGGTAAAGGCCCAAGGTATAATAAAAAATTAATCTTGGGATGTTAGAGTTGGAGTGTGTCAGTGTCCAAAATGACTAGCCATGGAAATAGACAAGTGTGTGGTTGGCCTTAGAAAAGGAAAGCTATAGGTCTACCTTCAAACTATTCTGAAATTCCATCTCAGGAATACCTGAGGGGTTCAACATCTATATGGTTTTGTATCTTAGGCTTTTTTGGTGAACTTGCCTGCAAGGCGGGTAGCAATGCTAACTGATCTGTGGCTCTGACACTAGAAACTGCAGAACAGCTTCCAGGAAACATTATCTTTGGCTTTGCTACTGAATTGCTGTCCGACTTATGGGAGCAAGTCTCTCGGGTTTTTTTATCTCATGTTGTTACTTCTAGGCATTTTAGAATGTTTTCCAAAGTTGAGAAGACTTCAACCATGAACCTCAAAGACCTCATCTTATTTTTTACTACCAAATCTGGTGGTGGTTATAAAAATACCATGGGTTTTATAGTGTTCACACCTATGTGATTTTGTTCTTTTTTTTTCTTTTCTCTCAAGTGAAAGCAAATGCTTCAGTGAAGAATGGACTAGAATATTCTACTAGTGTTATTGATCTATGTTTAAAAATATTCTGCTGGAGCAGTACTGCTATTGCTCACATATTTATGGAAAGACTCATATATCATACACTGTGGGAATTACTAGCTACCAATTATCTAGAGAGTTTTATTACAAAAGAGTAGCTAGTGTTCCACTTTGTCAGAAACCTTAGTTTATTCTGTACAACTTAGATTTCATGTAACATGTTTTTGTTTGGCTTTCACAGTATTCAGCAAGCAGAAATGGGAGCTGCAATGGATGCACTTGAAAAATGTAAGATATTTGGGCAACAAAGAAAATAATTTAGTGTACATCCTTGGTCTTTGGGAAGGTGTAGGTTTTGTGGGGCATAAGATTTGAACAGAACATGTATGCTGAATACCATCAGCTTCTGAGCATCAGGTTTTCCATTCAATACTTTCAAGACAATTTTGTAACAGATGAGGTTAATATGATACAAACAAGTAGTTTTTAAAGGGAGTTTCAGCAACAGATGTTGCAACTAGGTAACCCTGTGCAGCGAAGTCTCATTGAGGATTTCCATGCAGTGAGATGGGACTACTTAGTCTCTGACAGTGTGGTTTAGGGGAGGAGGAAAATTTTCAGTTGCCAATACAGAAAATTAAATTTGATATCAGATTAAAGAGTAGACTAGATTAAAATCTAACAGACAGATCCCCAGTCAATGTAACTTCCCTCCTCCACTGAATACCTGCAAAATGAAATTTTCTTTGAGTGTTTTTCTTGTGACAGTATCACCGCTCAGAAACTGTAAGCTTCATCTCCTGTCAGTCTAAGGACTTCACAGCTCTTTTCTAACATACATATTTGTTTGAATACCATAGACCTCTAGAGGTCTGTACTCCAACTACCCCTCAAAACAAAGCAAACTTTCAGTTTAGGTCACGTTTCTTAGTGCCTTGCCAGTCGCTTTTTGACTGTCTTTAGGGATGGAAGCTCCACAGCCCCTATGGACACTTGTTCTAATTTGTATTTATTTGTGGAGTGAAGTTGGTTTTTGTTTTTAATTTATAAGTAGTTAAATTCAAGTAAAAGTAATTTTCATGTATTGTTTATATATACGATAACCAAAATGAGTTTAT
Organism: Patagioenas fasciata; assembly: GCF_037038585.1. Lineage (NCBI taxonomy): Eukaryota > Metazoa > Chordata > Aves > Columbiformes > Columbidae > Patagioenas > Patagioenas fasciata. The sequence continues at coordinate 84,003,865 of NC_092521.1, forward strand.
TTAGTAGATTCCTTTCTCAACATCTTAAATGGATTATAAACAAACAGGTTGCTACCAAGCTGAGTTCTTCAGAGTTTTTAAAGCATCACATTACAGGCACAGTGCTGAAAATCTGATTTTCATTTTATGGTGCACATGAGCAACAAGATATCCCAGAATTCCATTAAACAAAGCACTAGTGTTTTAAAAAACAGCAGCAATTTAAAAACTATTTGCTTTTGTTTAGATTGCTTTTTGTTTTAAATAAATATACTTTCCTATGCCTGAGTTGTAAATAACTGATGAATAAACCTTTTATTTCTGTAGTATATAATAAAAGACGTGAATTTCACCAGTCAGTAAAACAAAGCTGCAGAAAGTAATTCTGCCCTAGAACAGACTCCTGCAGATTATGTGACTTCTGCACCATGTTGTTTAGTTGAACAAACCTGTGCTGCCTGGGACCCAGAAAGAGGAGGATGACACTTGATGTCAAGGGACTCCTGCCGGAGGAGCCTCAGCTGAATTCCCTTCTGATAGCCGAGTAGATAGAGAGCAATCCTTTGCTGAGACATCTCCCAGATTTGTTTATGGCTTTAAAGGTCAGTGTAGTGACCTTTTGCGTTCATCTCAGACACAGACAGGTAGCCAGTGCTGATCCCAGAGCTCTGTGTCATCCTGACAGGATTTGCCAACTGCAGGCTACCGTGTACTCTACCATCTCTTTGTTTTCTGATGGGCTAGAGGGTGCAGGTCTCTGCAGCACAGACACACAGATGAATGTCAGCACCCTGGTTGTGCAGAAAACATCATATTCTGTCAGCTGTGCACTAAACTGAAAGCAGTTCTGATCAATTATATAAGCTGGTTTTACAACCTCAGTTCTAACTAGTGTACAAACATACAAGCCAATGGACAAATGTCTGAAATTGAAAGCATCCATCCTCACAGCTATTTCCTCATCACCTCAGCCTTGTCTCGTCTGTTTTAGCCAGTCTTCACTCATCCATGCTCTTAAGACTTTGCTAAGGCTGTATTCTGGTACATAGCCAAGCACTGACTTCTTCAGGAATAGATATTGCTACTTTCCATTTTGCTACACTATTACTTTCCCATTAGGAACCCTGCCGTGTGGGGCATCTGGTGAATTCTGCATGGTCTAAAATAATAATAATATGGGAGCATCTATACAGTGCTTGGAAGCAGTGGCTTATACTTTTTGGAGTGAGGACAAGACAAAAAACCCTGACAGCACTGGCAATAGTCACACACTCATTTTTCAGTATTGACCACCTGTTGCTAAGGGAACAGAATGTAAAATCCAGGCAATACCTGGCCAAGTTGCTATACCAGGATTTTATATTTTATTTTTGTGAGTGTATTAGATTTGGCAGTGCTTTGTAGCAGGAGAAAGAGATGTGGAAATCATAAAGAAACCAAAGTCTTATCAGACACAGCCCTGGTTTACTAGGGCTTATTAGAAATAACTGGGTAAAAATGGTAATAACATTATTTCCCCCTACCCTTAATCTCATCAAAGTTAAAAAAAAAAAAAAAAAAGTTGAGACTTTCTGTGTTACCAGTTTGTTTATTAATATAAAATATTTCTCCTTGTGTCAGATAACTTTCCCCAGATGGCCCATCAGAAACGCTTCATTGAACGGAAGTACAGACAAGAGTTGAAAGAAATGAGGTGGGAAAGAGAGCACCAGGAGAGAGAGCCAGATGAGACTGAAGAAGCAAGGAAATAAAAGGAGGGCACAGAAGCAGTGGCATATTTACTTACTTAATAACTCTGACTGTGGCCTATGGAGACCTAACCTAGTTTCTTGCAGATGATGAATGAGGAATGCCTGTTGATATCAAATAGAGAATCATAATCTCCTCTTTAAAAAGTTTGTGTATATATGTTATTTCTCTAGTTTGGTTTAAAGTGCAAAGTTTGTTTGGCTTTTTAATAAGATTTGGTTTTAAATCCTTTTAAGTTTTAGGAAAAGTTGTGGGATTATTTTTAGTATTTTTACTGTCTTGTATGAAGTAATAAAGTATTAATTTCAAAAACCTGTAGGAGGAAAAGCTGTTTAACAATTGTCTTCTACGTCCAAATGATGTTTTGTCAGTGACCAGCCAAGTTATTGCATGAACTCAACTGTGGAGGAGGAAAGTATTATGAGAAATTATTTCAGCAGAGCACTTAAGCATGTAACTAACTTAAGTTTTGCAGCTGAATGTACTTCTTGACTCTGCTAAACCAGAGCCATAAATTTCAGGTCCTTTTACAGAAACTGGTACAGTAATTTAATCAAAGGAGATATTAAGTTTTAAGCAGTGTGTTCCACATCTGGAATGTGACACACACATGTGTTGGAGGTTGTGGGGTTTTGTCTTTGAATCAATATTATAAAACTCTAAGAAAACAGAAAAAAAGATAATTATAAAGTCAGAGAATGACAACCTGTTTTGCAGAGAATGAAGCAAGTTTACATTTGCAAGTTTAATTTCATTCTCAACTTCATGGTCTCTCAGACTGGTGTCTAATGTATTTCTTTGTCCAGAAGATACCAGTGTGATGATAATAGTCAAATGGTGTATTAGAAACTCCATACAGATGCCATTCCAGGTAGGTTCATTGAAAACGGGCAGAATTTGTCCACAAGGTGTAGTTCAAAGGTGACACATAGTTTGCAGTCACCCAGTTTCCTTGATTTGTTGGTGTCTGCAGCTTCTATTAGACAGAAAGCTCTGAACGGTACCGAAAGTGGAACATCCACTGTGTTTGTTGGTGTGTTTTCCCTCTGACTACCAGCTTCGTTGTAGATGTTGGTGCACTGTTCTAATTTGCCTGCTTCAAACCATTAATTTTCATTGTCCTGATTTCTGAGTTAAAACAGTCACTTAGTACATATTTTATAGTCATTTCATTTTCTTTTCTGATAAATTAAATAGATGCAACTCTTATTTTTCTTAACTGTGCATTTTCTTCCTGCTTGAGATCCTTTTTGGAAAGTTTTTTATACATTTTTTTCTAATATAAGTAACACAGATGTATGTGATAAATACCAAGCAGCTTCATGAGTGCAGATGCACAAGTCTGGCCCAAAGAATTCATACAGACTCCTGAAATAAAAGTTGCTCAATGACCACGCTATGCTAAGCAACTTGTCCAGCAGTTCTCTGAAACACCTGTCGTTTGGTGTGTGATGGGCATCCATGAAAGCACTTTATTGCAGGTGCCAAAATAGACACAGTCATAGCTGAAACATTCAAACTACCCAAATGTCTTCCTGAAGTTTAACTACTGAGCTAATCAATATGTGCACATGCAGTGCAAGATGCACTTAAATATGTTGGTTTGATTTGGTTTGCTTTTGGTTTCTATACTTGACCCCAGAGCACTACCTCACATTTTCCAGCTTCTATGATTGCCTTTTCTTGATGGGTTAATGTTTTAAATCCATCTAGAGGATAAGGGGGGGGGGAATAAATAAATAAAGGTCTAATTTAGAGAATGAAAATAAACTGTTAAAATAAAGGAGGGGATAAAAACAAGATAAAGGCAAGGTGCAACTCTCTGCTGGATGCTGTTCTTCTTTGACTTCTGAGAAGTGATTGTAACTCCTTATAACTTCAGTCTGTAAAGAAAAAGCTGGAATGCCTCTGAACAGCAGCATGCTTGAATAGCAAGGAGCTTAACTCCCTTGCCCTCAAGTCTTTTGTATTTCAAATTCTTTTGTAGAATTGCCCATCTGCTTCTAGCTGTAAGTTGAAATGGTGCAATGGTTGAGGGTTAAGGGTAATTGTGTACACAATTATTTCATTTTTGCGTTTTAACTGTGACCAGATTCATGTGTTTAACAAGTAGAATGTGCAGTGACTTAATTTTCAGGTGTATGGTTGCTTTGCAAACCAGTGTACCCCAGTGGAATTAACTCATATTTTAATATTTTTTCGTTCTTCCTATATGTAATTTCACTTCTCAGCTGTAAGAAGACTGTGAGCTTATTTATAAACATTTGCATAAAAACAGATTTAATTTATCAGTTGTGCTGTTTGGGGGGAGGAACCCAGAACTGTTCTCTTCACTTCTTTGACCCAGAAATTGCTTGAAAACCAACAAACTTTTAAAACTATTTCTGCATTCCATTACTACAGTTAATTAATATTAGGTCTTCCTCAATAAAATGCAGATGATAACCATTTTTTCATTGTATGAGCACGGGCTAGGAAGATTGCCTGAAGAAATTTTGCTTTCCTTGTCTTGAGGGCAGAAAACAAAATTAAAGAAATTCACATTTCCTTTGTCTATGTCATAACCACAGTGTCTTTCTCTCTGTGCACTGTCTAATAACAGTGGCTGTGAATGTTTCTGATACTTTAAGGGGGTGCCTGGAATGTGTAATGTGAGCACAGTCTTTCATGACACACACACAGGAGAGAAAGTTGTTTCTTTAAGTTGCCTTAAATTTGGGGAAAAAAATATTACTAAATTTATGCTAATCTGTGGAACAACCGTAGTCTATAACTAGGCAACTTTGGCTGCTTTTTCAGAAACGTGAAGGTGTCTCTGGCTTATTGATAAGGTGAGGTCCTTTTTTGATTGCTTCAGAGCTTAATCTGATCTAGAGGTTCTCATGCAAGATCCATTGACTTGATTTGGATACAAGTAGATGAACAAAGAACAAGCCTGAGGTCTGTGTGGATCCAGCAGATCTTGTGAAAGCACATCTTTTTTTTTTTTTTTTTTTTTTAATGTGCACATGTACAAAACATTGAATATAATTGTAGCTCATTTCATTAGGACTTTTAATTGAATTTACATAAAATTAATCATAGTTCTTTGCAGAGCCTGAGTTAGCTTTGCAAGATTTCAGTTTCTGTAAGATTATTTAACAGTGATACTGAAAGAACCTTGGTCTCTGAGACTATTGTAAACATTGTTGCTAATAAAATTTTCCAGAAAAGACTTCAGGCATAGTTGTTACTTGCTAAAACAATTTGGAAAGATCAAAAGGCAAATCCTGATCATCTGTCTCCCTACTTCAAAGACTCTGACTATACAGGCTACATATTTAAATGAAGTAAACGGATCACTTGTAACAAGTTTCTATTTGGTGGAAGTTTGCGAAACCCTGTAAGAGCTTATGGAGCTGGTTATCTACTTTGTACCATTGCACATTGTCTTCCTTGGGGATGGTATTGTGATAGAAATTTCTGTGACCCATATATCCTACCCTGCTTCTCTCCCCGCTATCCCCCTCGCAGATTATATATCTGTCGATGAACATTTGAAATAGTTTTGCCTAAATGAGAAATAATGACTAGAAAGTGGTTACTGTTTTGTTTGTTGCAGAGTGGTGGTAACATGCAGTTGAAGAGTGCTCTGCTGTCTTTTGCTGCCTGCAAGCTTAAACGTTTAGCTCCTGGACTGACTCAGAGTTTCCTGTGAATAGGTTCAGAAAATAAATGTGACATGTCCCATCGTTGGTTGCTGGTAACTATTCTTGCCAGAAAGCCATGGTGTTCAGGGACAAGTGTTCCAGATTCTGCTGTTCTTTCATTCGTAGTAAAGCAAATATGAATAACCAGGTAAGCAGCTGCAAGATAAACTGGTGGCTGCATGATGAACAAGCATTTACTTATTACACTAAGGAAAAAAAAAAAAAAACAAAAAACAAAAACCACATAACAATATTGTAGGTGAAGCAGGGAATCTGATCTCT